>NC_059170.1:4732351-5355208 GCF_019923935.1 Bubalus bubalis | reverse complement strand
TTCATACACTCAGCCCTAACTCCTGGCATCTCAGAATGTGCCCATGTCTGCAAACAGCCTTCAAGAAGGTGATTAAGCTGAAATGAGGCCATGAGGGTGGGCCCTAGTTCAGTCTGCCTGGTGTCCTTATTAGAAGAGGAAACCCAGGTGCCCAACAGGCATGCACACCTGTACGGAGTAAAGACCACAAGAGGACCCAGTCAGAAAGCAACCACCTGCAAGTCAAAGAAATCAAACCCGCTGACACCTTGATCTTGGACTTCCAGCCTCCAGAATTCTGAGTTTCCATTGTTTTAGCAACCCAGTCTGTGGCACTCTGTTCTGGCAGCCCTTGCAAACTAGCACAGACGCTAAGTGACATCTTAAGAAATTTGGAAAGGAGACACGATGGTGACAGTGGTTATCTCTGGGCAAGAATTATGGGGGACTCCAGCCCCCTTTCTATTCTATGATAAAAAACAAACCAAAACCACGATCGTGGTATTTGATCAAGAAAACACCTAGAACCATGTCAACCAAAGCACACTTGCGATCTGCTTTGCCTCCACGCCTCCCCCAGGTGAGTCACATGGTCATACTCCCTCAGGTTCTCCAAGCCTTTCGTTACCTGGCACCTGGTTGAAGTAAGGACGGAGGATTTCCTGAGAGGGGGAATCTCACCTAATGGTATTCCCTAAGAGACTAACTCTCTAAGTGGTCTGTGTTTTTTAGTGTTACCAAACCCTGTTCAAATGATCCAGCAAAGTCCAGTAGTTGCCATGGCTAAGCCCTTCATCACTGAATGAAGTTATGCATATACATGTGACCTCTATTTCAACTTACTCTCTTTGGCAAGATAAAAAAATGGGCGTTTTTTTTGGGGGTGGGGGGTGGGGGGAGCTGCGCCAGTTTGCAGGACCTTAGAGACTGAAGCCAAGGAAGGTCCCAGAAAGCACTAAGTCTTAACCCCTGGAGCGCGAGGAAATTCCAAAAAAATTGTGCTATTTTTTTGGTGTCAGATCTTTAAAGTCAGGTTGGATTAATTACTTCAGGTGTAACTGTTCCTCCTGTAAACTTTAGCAAAGAATATCCTTATGGCTGTAAATGTTCCCTCTTCATCTAACAACCAGGTCTAATTAGGAAATCCTTTTTGTAAAAAAACTTTTTTGGCTACACCACTTGGCATGTGGGATCCTAGCTTCCAACCAGGGACTGAACCCGAGCCCCCTGTGGGGGAAGCAGAGTCTTAACTGCTGGACCGCCAGGGAGGTCCCCCTGATTAGGAAATCTTCATCCAAATATCACAAGCTCGTTGCTATTACTTTCAAAGCAGGTAGTGAATTCGACATTCAATTACTTAAAGCGTGCAAAGCCTACATACACAACTGAACAACAACAAAAAAATGAGGCAGTTAAATTTATTTTAGGTTAGCATTTGGAACAGTAACTGAGCACCACAGAGGACAAAGTCAGCTTTTGTTACTTCCATACTGACATTATGGGATGATTCAGTTTGAGTCAATTATGAAACAGGCATTAAAACAGCTTAATAAATGACTTTGGATTGGCCAGTATCTACTAGGCAGTCTAGAAATAGTCCAAGCAGGAGCTGGAGTATAGATATAAATATCAGAATAACTGTAATATATACTGATTAATTACAGTAAGCATTTATTCTATCTGAATAGCAGTTCTCAGCTTTTTTGGTCTCAAGACCCTTTTATACTCTTAGAAATTACTGAAGATTTCAAAGAGCCTTTTATGTGGGTTATAGCTATTGTTATTTATCAAATTACAAAATTAAAGCTGAGAAATTGTAAAAATATTTAAGTCACTTAATAACCAACCACAACAAACCACTATGTGTTTAGATAAATAACAGACAACTATGTTTTCCAAAGAGCAAAAATAAATTGCTTAGAAGAGTGGTATGGCTTTGCAAATTTCTTTAAAATGTCTGGCTCAAAACAACAGGAAGTGTTAAGAACTGACGTGAACTGGAGAATATATGTCCTGTCTAAAGGGGACAGTCACTCCTTTGCTCTGGCCAAGTGTCTGTGATTCAGATTCTGCTTATGGGCCACCATTCTGCAACATCTGAGGTCACCTAATTGTTCTCAAAAATCCCTTTGAGCCTTAACACCCGAGGTTTAGCTCAGAGGATATTTTAAACCCTCTAAGGGTAAGAGTAAGTAAAGACTGATAAAGGCTGCAATCTGGCATAAGGCAGTTATGCACTCAGTTAACCTTTATTTAGCTAAATTTTGAAGAATTTAAGTCCACAAAGTGGACAGCTTTTTAAGATGGCTGTTACTTTTTATTTTTTAGTTAATTTTCCCTAAGCCATAAACTTATTTTCACTCAAAAACTGATTAAAAGCCTGGGGAAGAACAGCCAGCAGAAATCAGGAACTGAAAAAACAAAGTATGCCGTGATTCATTTAGCTTTTTCTGATATTTAAAGAGAAGTGGCTGATGAGTACCTGGTTAGCTGATATACTGAACTCTTAAGAGGCAGGAGGAAAAGGGGATGACAGAAGATGAAGTGGTTGGATGGCATCACTGACTCAATGGACATGAGTCTGAGTAAACTCTGGGAGTTGGTGATGGACAGGAAGGCCTTGCATGCTGCAGTCCATGGGGTCGCAAAGAGTCGGACACAACTGAGTGACTGAACTGAACTGATCTAGTAAAGAACCGTCTAGGGTTCCATGTTCCATGTGTCTAAAACTGAGCTCTGAGCTCACTCCACGTTCACCAGCAAAATCCACACATTTTAGGACCGCAATTTTGAAAGTTGGTGAGGCTTTTTAACTGTTTCTCAACATTCCCCTACCCATAAACTTGTCAGTAATATATACATACACACACTTTTCAGTACAATAATTACCAAACACTCATCCTACACTATGCTAGACCTTACAAGGGCTATGAAAGAAATAAAAAACAGGAGCCTCCCAATCAGAGTATGAAGTCTCACTATGGAAACAAGACACACACACACGAAGTCCAATAAAACAAAACTATTAAAACATACAAGAGAAATATAATCATAAGACAATGTTTTCTTAACCTTTGAGAAGGTCATAGACCCCTCGGAATATGATGAACCCTAAAGAGGTGGGGCTGTGTTTCTAAGAGGGACTGGACTTTGTCCTGAAGGTAATCAGTGGGGAGCTGCAAAGGGCTCTGAGCAGGGCAAGAGATAAGGCCAATCTCCCAGGTAATGTTCAGGATGTGCTGAAGGATTAGAGGCCAGGTTAGGGATGTGTTACTCTGAACATCTCAGGATACAAAGGCAGAAGCATCTGCTTGGAGCAGATACCATGGTGACAGAACAGGCTACTGAGCAACTTACAGGCTGAGGCGGGTGGGACATTAAAAGAGTTAAGGTAGCACAGATGAATCTGCATGGCTGTGGTGGTGGTTCCCATTTTTATCAGGAGATATTAAAACAACTGGCCTTTACATGGTGGCCTTCAGATGAGTGTTTGTTGACAATTAAAAAAAAAATGAGCAAAGAATAAAAAGTCCATTTTGTAAAAGATAAACACAAAGTCAACCCATGCTTCCCTACATGTCTCCCCGACCCAGGGATCGAGCCCGTGTCTCCTGCGTCTCCTGCACTGAAGGCAGGTTCTTTTCCTCTGAGCCATTGGGGAAGCCCCTTATATGTGTGTACTCACATAAATTATCTTTCGATGCCATGGAAAGTGAAAAAAATCAAAGAGCTAGTCGCTCAGTCTTGTCCGACTCTTTGCGAACCCATGGACTGTGGCCGGCCAAGCTCCTCTGTCCGTGGAATTCTCCAGGCAAGCATACTGGAGTAGGTTGCCATTTCCTACTCCAGGGGATCTTCCCGACCCAGGGATCAAACCTGGGTCTCCTGCAATGGGGGCAGATTCTTTACCATCTGAGCCATCATGGAAGCCATGGAAGTAGAATCACAAATGTAAGGATATCTGGTTGATTACTCTATTTTGAAAAGGCTGGTCAGAGTAATGGCGAAGTTACCTCCCACAAACAAGAATCAGAACGTAACTTTAGAGAAAACTCTACCATCTCTCAGCAGAGAGCACGGCCCTCCGCTCCAGTCCACACTCGGCCACTTTCTAGAGATGTAGCTGAGGACCGTGCAAGTCACCTTAAGCCTCAGCACAACCGGGCTCCTGATACTCCTGCTTCTGCAGGAGGTGAGGAAGAATCAATGAGCTGAAACCTATGAAGCACTTGGTGTTATACCACGCACAGAGACTGAATCACCTTCATCGGCACACCATCATAGTATAAAAAACCGTCACGTGATCCCATATCCCCTTCTAGCTACTGGCTCATTTCTTTGCTCTTTTTTAGCAAAAAAACCTCAAGAGAGCTGTCTTGACTCCTTGTCTGCAATTTTTCACCTGACCTGCACCTACTCCACTCAGGGTTCTCTAGCGAGTCACTCACCCAAACTGCTCCCAGCAGTCATGGACGCTCAGGCCCCACCTCCCGATCTGGAGTGCCCCCCCCCCCCCCCGCCCCCCCCCCCCCATGCTGCCCCCGGCTGGTCCTGTGACTCCTCCCTAAGCCTCAGGCTCTCTCCGCAGCCTCATGCACTAAGAAGCCTCTCGCCCTGACCTGACCTCCCACCACTGGCTGCCAGGCCTCAGCACACAGCTCACTGGCCGCAGTTTTTTCTGTCTACTTGACTCCCCAAGTGATCTTACCCAAACCAAGGGCGCTAATGACTCTCCAAGAAGAAGAGGTGGCAAGAATACACAGAAGAATTACAAAAAAGATCTTCACGACCCAGATAATCATGATGGTGTGATCACTCACCTAGAGCCAAACATCCTGGACTGTGAGGTGGAGTGGGCCTTAGGAAGCATCACTACGAACAAAGCTGGTGGAGGTGATGGAATTCCAGTTGAGCTATTTCAAATCCTGAAAGATGACACTGTGAAAGTGCTGCACTCAATATGCCAGCAAATATGGAAAACTCAGCAGTGGCCACAGGACTGGAAAAGGTCAGTTTTCATTCCAATCCCAAAGAAAGGCAATGCCAAAGAATGCTCAAACTACCGCACAATTGCACTCATCTCACACACTAGTAAAGTAATGCTTAAAATTCTCCAAGCCAGGCTTCAGCAATACATGAACCGTGAACTTCCAGATGTTCAAGCTGGTTTAGAAAAGGCAGAGGAACCAGAGATCAAATTGCCAACATCCGCTGGATCATGGAAAAAGCAAGAGAGTTCCAGAAAAACATCTATTTCTGCTTTATTGACTATGCCAAAGCCTTTGACTGTGTGGATCACAATAAACTGTGGAAAATCCTAAAAGAGATGGGCATACCAGACCACCTGACCTGCCTCTTGAGAAACCTGTATGCAGGTCAGTAAGCAACAGTTAGAACTGGACATGGAACACCAGACTGGTTCCAAATAGGAAAAGGAGTACATCAAAGCTGTATATTGTCACCCTGCTTCTTTAACTTATATGCAGAGTACATCATGAGAAATGCTGGGCTGGAGGAAGCACAAGCTGGAATCAAGATTGCGAGGAGAAATATCAATAACCTCAGATATGCAGATGACACCACCCTTATGGCAGAAAGTGAAGAACTAAAGAGCCTCTTGATGAAAGTGAAAGAGGAGAGTGAAAAAGTTGGCTTAAAGCTCAACATTCAGAAAACTAAGATCATGGCATCAGGTCCCGTCACTTCATGGCAGATAGATGCGGAAACAGTGGCTGACTTTATTTTTCTGGGCTCCAAAATCACTGCAGATGGTGACTGCAGCCATGAAATTAAGATTCCTTCCTTGGAAGGAAAGTTATGACCAACCTAGACAGCATATCAAAAGGCAGAGACATTACTTTGCCAACAAAGGTCCGTCTACTCAAGGCTATGGTTTTTCCAGTGGTTATGTATGGATGTGAGAGTTGGACTGTGAAGAAAGCTGAGCGCTGAAGAATTGATGCTTTTGAACTGTGGTGTTGAAGAAGACTCTTGAGAGTCCCTTGGACTGCAAGGAGATCCAACCAGTCCATTCTAAAGGAGATCAGTCCTGGGTATTCATTGGAAGGACTGATGTTGAAGCTGAAACTCCAATACTTTTGGCCACCTGATGCAAAGAGCTGACTCACTGGAAAAGACCCTGATGCTGGGAAAGATTGAGGGGAGGAGAAGGGGACGACAGAGGATGAGATGGTTGGATGGCATCATTGACTGAATGGACATGGGTTTGGGTGCTCTCCAAGAGTTGGTGGTGGACAGGGAGGCCTGGCGTGCTGCAGTTGATGGGGTCACAAAAAGTTGGGGACACGACTGAGCGACTGAACTGAATTTATATTTCTAATTAACTGCCTGCTAGCCATCTCCATTTAGATGCCTAACAGGCCTCTCCAACTTAATTCCAAAAAACTCCCTTGCGCTCCTCAAAAAACAAAAACTACCCACCCCTCGATTTCAGTGTATGGTACAGATTTCCCAGACTAGAAACCCTGGAGTTATGGTGAGAAATCTTTCCCTTATACCCCATATTTAACCCATTTCCAAATATATCCCCAACACGACCATCTTCACCGTCCGGTCCACAAGCACTGCAGCGCACGCCGCCTCAGCCCCGCCTGCTTTCTGTCTACTGGCTATTCTCCACAGCGAGCCCTTTAAGGGTGACTTAGATGCCATGGCTCCCCTCACCACCCTCCCCCGGCTGCCCCTTCCACCTACCCCAAACTCCTGAGCTCACCCACAGAGCCCCGCCGACTTCCCCATCATTTCCTGCCTCCCTTCACTCGCTGCTCACCCTCCTCCTCCAGCCACACTAGCCTCCCTAAGCTTTCTGAACAGGCCATCTGATGTTGCTTTTGTACTTGATGCTCACTCACCCCAGAATTCTCTGTCCCAGAGCTGGGCATGGTGGTGGGCTCCCTTCTTCTTCATCTGAAGTCTACCTTCCCATTCCCTTATCATGCTTTATTTTTCTTCACAGCACCATTACCACTTGACATTTAAACGTACAGTATTCGTTTCCACTTCATTAGCTGTTTATTGTCTGTCGCTCCCATCTGAACATAAATTCCCTGAGAGTAAAACTTCTATTTTGTTCCCTACTGAATTTCCAATACGTCAGAGTGCTCTGCCAAAGCATGTACTCAAATGCCTGCTGAATGAATCAATGGGTGGCTGGGTGTTAGCTACGGATGTTGTTTGAGAATGAATAATGCTCAGTGTCACAAAATTCTAACTCTGGTTTATTTCTGGAAACATGGCAGGGAAATATTCACAGCACTACTAAAAGGGAGTCTAATATTATAAAGATCGTCCAAGGGACTAATATGGATTTTAAATCACCCAGGAAAGTTATATGTTAAATTTTGAATGTGAGGATATGAAAAAGAAACACCAACCTTCAACGAGGAGCTGGGCAGTCTGTGGAGGGCCTCTTAGAGCCTCTCGTCCCCTACCCCGTGGTCCTTCACACAATGACTGCACTGTACCTTTTCTTTTTCTTTAAATTTCATTTTCTTTCTTTTTTATTGTCTGACTCACTCTCACAGCTTCTCAAGCTAAGAGCTGTGACTCATTCCACTCCGCATCCCCAGGATCTGGTATGCTCCCTGGCATGCAATGGTGCTCAATTAATGCTTCCTGCCTCAAGAAAAGCCAGCACCTCTTCCTCTCCTATCATAGCCTCTAATATGGTCTGCGTGGCCAAAATACTGATACTATATAAGTGAGACACCAAAGGTTCTTTACTTTGAGGTAATTAAAATTCAATAAGTAGTTTTATTTTTTAATGAAGTGTGATCAAGACTTTTAGAGAACCCCTTTTTTTTTTCTTTTTTTTTTTTTTTTTAAAGAGGGAAAACTGTTTCTCCCCCCAGACCACACAAGTCAAGGATTCTTCACTACAAATTGAACTTTGCTTCATTAAATATATATGAAAGCATGTTACTGATATTACAAACCATTTAGAAACTGCTTACAAAGTTAATACACCAATATTTTCTACAAAGCAAGAGCATTTAGCTCTGAATGGCCTGACCACACCCTTCTTCTAGAACCTCAGGGGCTACTCCAGGGATAAAAATCCAAATACTTGTCAGAGATCCTACAGACCCTGTGAGTGTATCAGTCGCAGGGGGACTTCATCCCATCCCAACGGGAGAGAATAGTTTCAAAATCATGATATGTTACTTTAAACAAAAGACTTCAGTGAATATATTAAAAATTAAATCCATATATATCAAAAACCAGAAGTATTAACAGGTTAGAAAAACTCAGTAACACTCTAACATATTTTCTTCCTCTGGCACTCAATCCACTGAATTAACCTAAATTTTAAGATTCCTAAAATCTCTAAAATTTCCTAAAATTTCACTTAAAAGGCAGCTGAAGAAACAGCTTCAAGAGACAATACCTTTACAAGAGTATGTAAAAATGGACTCTTGTTAATCTTAATAAACTGTAACTATTCAAAGGTTAACTATGAAAATGTTAAGATAACTTTATCAAGGTGTTAAAAAAACACAGCAACCCAAGATTTATAAAAAGAAAGCATTTGTTACTGTTACTTCAGAATTCTTCTATCCAGAAGGATTTTTCCTGGATCTGTGTCAGTATTAAAAGTCAGCCAGTTATTCTCTTGGCTAAATATAAACTGAAAAGTCAGCAGCTGCAGGATATCACTAAGAAAAGATGACAACCAGGTTAAAGCATGAATAATTGATAGGGTTTTACATCATGTCCTAGTACAACATTTAATGCAGTAATGTGGAACACAGCAACATATTAAAATATTTGTGGCACAAAAAGAATTTTGAAGCCCTTTAAAACATCTTTTTGGGAAAATCACTGCTACAAAGTGGCAGGTATCTCAGCAGGTCAACCCTGGAAAACCGTGGCGTGGCTTGGGTCTTGATTTAAAATGGCAGCGCCTCACAGGTCTCTCTGGGAAGAAAGCTACTAGCTGAAACTGACTTGGGTGCCCATTCAGGGAAGACAGTGAACTGAGCCAAGAGTTTGGTGGTGCTACCATCTGGGGAAATAATGATGCCTGGAAGGTGAAGCACCTGGATTAAATGTTCCTGACATAAAGTGAGGGGGCTGGTAACTTTTATTTCTGAGCAACCAGCAAGTCAAGTCTGGGTGCCTACTTAGGGCCTGTCCAGAGGAGGATATTTCTTCTCTCCTTCTCTACGGCAATGATTCTCCAAGTATGGTCCCCAGACCTGCGGCCTTCACATCACCTGCAAACCCACTAGAAGTGTGAATTCTCAGGCCAGACACCAGAACACTGAACTACAGCACAGAATTATCCAATCGGAAACTGAGGGTAGAGCCCAGCAACCTAACAAGCCCTCCAGGTGATTCTAACGTGTTCCAGTTTGAGAATCGGAGAAGGCGATGGCACCCCACTCCAGTACTCTTGCCTGGTAAACCCCATGGACAGAGGAGCTTTGGTAGGCTGCAGTCCATGGGGTCGCTAGGAGTCGGATACGACTGAGCAACTTCACTTTCACTTTTTACTTTCATGCACTGGAGAAGGAAATGGCAACCCACTCCAGTGTTCTTGCCTGGAGAATCCCAGGGATGGGGGAGCCTGGTGGGCTGCCGTCTCTGGGGTCGCACAGAGTCAGACACGACTGAAGCGACTTAGCAGCATCTAGGGGAAGAAACATCCCCCCTTTTATCATCCTTATGTCCAGACGATGCGACAACAGCTGGTGACAAAATGCAAGGCCCCACGTTTCTCTGCTGCGAGGGTGACGAAGGCCAAAGACTGTATTTTCTCTGAAAGGGGTGGAGACAAAGAATAAGGTGTGGTAAGTGTCTCAGGACATTAGGGAAGGAGAGGGCAGAGTTAATGCTATTCTAAAGTCCCTCTGTAAGTACCAACTAATCAGGGCAAGAGCTTTCCTTTTTGAAAGGTTGAACAGGCATTTTCGCTCTGTCCTCCCGGATTAGTTCACTGTGACACTCAGTGTCTGCTGAGTGCCTGCTATTTGCGAGGGACCATACGGGTGCTAGGGACATAGCAAAGAGCAAGGCAGAATCCTGTCCTACTGGAGAGGCCCAGAAAATATGCGTAGAAAAAACACTCCCAAACAGACAGAAACACCCTGAGAAACCTTCAGACAAGGTTAAGCACTTTAGAAGAGAACAGAACAGAGCTGTGATGAATGAGAAGACCAGGCTGAAAAGGGTGTGAAGGACGGCCTTTCTGGAGAGCTGAGACCTGAAGGCGGAGAAGCAGGCAGTCAGTCACGTGCAGGCCAAGCTGCCCAAAGTGGAAGGGCAGGAGCAGAGGTGCCGTATCACGAGAGGTCACGGCAGGCAAGCCCAAGACCACGGCGGGCCTTGAAGGCCGTGGAAGAGAGAGGAATTTTATTCTAAGCACAGCACGAAGCGCTTTCTGCTGGGAGTGGCAGTTTCTGTTTTCTCGTCTGTGAGAAGTCATTCTACTTCCTCTATAGCGAATGGACTGGAAAAAGGCATAACTGTAAGCAGGAGGCCTTTGCTGTCTTCTAGGTGAAAGAAAGGTGGTTCTGGTAGGAACCACTGTCTCGGTGGCAATAATGCCAAGAGAGAGGAGGAGGATTTGGCATCTATTCTGGGATTACATCTATGGATTTGCACAGGGTCAAAGTGACAATGAAGAAAGAACCCTACTCGGTGTTATTTTCATCCACCCATGAAGGGACCAATCTGCCAAGGCAGGAATGTCGACAGACCTGCCAACGGCTGAAGGAACTTGAGATGCCCAGCTGGAGAACAGGCAACGGGAGCTGGAAAAATGCTGCTGTGGCCAAAGCGCACGCCCTGGAGCAGAGCTGTCCCAGTTCTGCACCCCAGATCCCCCGCCCTGGCTCTGGGCCTCAGGCAAGTCATTTCTCCTCTCTGGGCCTCAGTTTCCTCATCTTCACAACAGATACCTGCTTCAAAGGGTTACTGTCAGAAACGAGATGATGTATTTAATATAGCGTCTAGCACATAGATAGCCCTAGAAGTGCCATTTAAAAAGAAGTCTGAAAGGCCTGCATGTGCCTGAAGACCAGGACTGACAGACTCTGTACACGACACCACGGAGCCCGGAGCCCAGCCAGTGCGAGTCACTGCATGCGCAGTGTAAGCGAGGGCAAGCGGTGGCCCTCGCTCTCATCAGACGGCGCACAGCCCGGAACGGGGTAAGAGGCAGTCAGGGACGCTGCGAAGAGCTCCCGCTACAGGTGGCACCAACTTCTTACTAAAGCCCATTCTCACCAAGACTAAACACGCCAAGACCAAGGAAGAGCACACGGCCAAATCCACGTCTTTCCATTTCCTTCTGAAGGTGCTGGAGTAAGCTGGGAAAGGAACCGGAGTCAAAACCCCCGGCTCTAGTCTTGAGTGTCACCACGCCTCGGCCAGCCACCAATGTCCCTCGGGAATGCCACAGGGCCAACACCTCCCCTGGAGAGCACACGGGTTGTGGAGAGTTGAATGAGATGATACAGCAGGTAAGTCAAAGCATGAGGAAACCTCTAAAACACTATATGCAATGTAAAAGTAATGGTTTTAACATCTCTCCGTCACCCAGTGCGCTGCTCTGTGCTTCCCTGGGGACTTTCAGAATTAGAGACTTGAGCGAGGGTGAGAGAAAGAGAATCTAGTTGGGGGAAGAGGGTGGTTTTAAAGTTCCCGCGAAGGGGAAAATCGTGGCCATCACACCCTGGCAGTCCCTACGAGGAACTACAGGTTGTTCTGGCCCAACACAGCGTTTCCTTCTATCACTGGGGCAGAATGGTATGTCTTCAGCTAAGCACCACATGACGTTCTCTTGAAAGCAGAGTCCCTGTCGTACAAAAGACACCTACCTACAACCGGCAAAAGAAGATGCTCACACAGGACACACGGGAAGGAGACCAGCTAAGAGATTACAGGTTCTCATCTGCCAGCTCCAGCTTTCTGGGGAACACTCTTGAACGGAACGGAAGACTGTAACCTCCACCGCCCATGTGGTGACATGTTCGTAAGAGGGCTGTATGAGCCACTCCAACACAGGCGGGTTTAAAATGTAACGGGCTTACTCTTCTGGCACTACATTTTTGGCTAACTGTCAGGGTAGCCTGAGGGATGCTGGGTCAGAGGAAAGACCTGGCTGCCAAGGGTTACTCTTTGAGGCCCTGCAATCTTGGTCAAGGCAGGAGGAAATAACCTGTCCTAACACGAGCATCCTGAGGATTCTGGTGGGTTTTTCACAGTTCCACCCTCTAAGACCTATGCAGAAATCACACACTGCAGAAGTAAAAGAGGTAGAAAGGTGTTGTCATCAACTGCTGAAAGCAGTGACCACAGAAAACTAAGTTCAGCCCTGACAGGAACTCAAAGGCGTCACAGCTGTTTCCTGGGACCCAGGGACCCAGATTCATCAAGAAGCTTGTTCTAAAGCTGCCTAAGGAAGGCCTCGGGGCCCCTCACCACACCTGAAAGACTTCTCAGGGTTAGAAAGCAGAGGGCCCTGTACACTTATTTTAGTTCAACCCAGCAGTCTGCCCCAAGTCGTAGCAATATGATCTTTCTGCTTCCCACTTTAGCACTCGACACTCTTCTCACTGCCTGGGAGTAGAGGTCAGATCTTGTCATTCCTCTCTTTTTAAGACCCTCATTCATGCGCTCACCAAATATTTACTGAATGCCTAATTCAGACCCAGTGCTTATTCAGTGGATTCGTTTCACACTGAATAAAATCCAGAGCCCTCTCTCTTTAACCCATCTCTTTAACAAGCCTCCCTTGCACAGTGAGGTCTTCGGTTCTTTCAATCTGCCAGGCGGATTCCTGCTACAAGGCCTTTCCACTCACTGTCCCCCAGCCCCAGCCTGTGACACACACCACCAGCTCCTTCCCTCATCTGCCTCAGTTCAAATACCTGCTCTTGGAGAAGCCTTCCCTGACCACTTCTCCGGACAGCACCATATCACACAATTTCCTTCACAGTGTTCACTGCTATCTGAAATCTTATTATGTATTCCTTTAATGGGCTTCTCCTTGACTAGACTAGAAGCTCTTCGAGGACAGGGGCTATGTCCACCTTGTTCACTCTCCATAAAGGGGCACAGTACATTCTTAACAAACATCTGTTGAGCACACAGACAAAGGAGCTCTGGAAGTCCTGTTCCAGGGCATCTCAAAACCTGCTCCCTGTTACCTAAACCATGCCAAGTGCTCTTGTACGCCACCAGACAGCAGCTGACCATGTTTTATCTGATGACCACAGCGTTTATGAAGCACTCTTCAACTGGCAGGATCTCAAGAAGTTAGAATTAAGTAGCTGTTGAACCTGATTATAGATAGTC
The DNA here is from genome assembly GCF_019923935.1 of Bubalus bubalis. Lineage (NCBI taxonomy): Eukaryota > Metazoa > Chordata > Mammalia > Artiodactyla > Bovidae > Bubalus > Bubalus bubalis. Next base: position 5,341,906 of record NC_059170.1, on the reverse strand, counting down.
AATCTCCAGTCACTGCCAAGGAGCTGAGCGGCAATATCACCGTAGGACAGGGGCTACGGGCACAGCCGTGTGAACGGCCTCCCCAGTCCACAGCAACCTGGCCGGGTGATACTCCACTGAGAGAAGCCTCACGGAAAGTCTGGCCTGACTCAGCCCCTCTCTTCTGAGAATGTCTGTGGCAGTCTCCTGGTAAATGAATTGACTCAGCACTGTTCCAGCTGAATCCAAATCCAGGAAAGGGAGGCGTGGTTTCCTCTATCCTTCAGGAAGACCCCATGGCTTTCAGTGTAAAAGACAGCTTGTGGTAGGTGACTTCGGTCAGACCCCCGACGTCCAACTCCTTCCATGCCCACTCTAGCAACCAGACAAAGATGGCCCCTCAGGATACTAGAGGAGTCACATGCGGGAAAGACAGACTCCCTCACCCTGCTCACTTCAGGCCACCAACCTCTCCTAACAGTGCTGCCATGGCCTTATACAGCTGGAGAACTTCAGTAACCAGCCCGGTGGTCCTGTTCGTTTCCTCCATCAGAGGTCGCCCATGGTCACCTCATTTGGGAGGAATTCTTTGGCCAGTTTCACTGCCAGACACCTCAGGGGACACCCTGCTCGCCAAAAGGGGGACGCTCTGTCACTCCCAAATCCTGCACTTCCAGAATCTGACTGTGTTGCCTCACTGGCCCCTCCGGGGGACCTTCCCCAAACAATCATCACCCTGTCTCCTCCAGAAGGCCACTTGAGTCCATCCCCTGATCCCTAACTGTGAATGTTCACTCTGAAACAGATTCCTTCAGGACTTGATCCTCTGGAGCATCTTAGGGGAGTACAGAACAGGGAATGCAAAATAAATGCTGCTTCCATTTACCTACCAGAGTCTGGAAGAACTCCCCCTGGCCCAGAGTGCAGCCCCCTCAATCCCTCTTGCATCTCGACTTTCTTCTCTAGCTCCCACCTCATTTATTCCTCTCCCCATGACCATCCAGCCACTGGGGAACTTCTGACCTGAACCCCCATATGTTACCAATACGTGAAAGAGTAGAAGAGACAGTCTCCATATGAGACACTCTTAAGGTATGCTTCCCCCACCCAAATAAAAGAGATGTTTCTTTTCTAAGAAGAACATCTCTGAAACCTGATTTCCAGTCTCACTCACTGCATGGGGCTTCCCTCAGTTGGCCCTTCCACTAACACACACCTCCAGGGCTCCCAACTCATCTGTTCTTCACCCAGGATCTCAAGCTTCCACCGACCGCCCTACTCAGAGCTCGCCTCCTAAAACCTAACATCTATCTCCTCAAATAGGGGCCTGGTAATGATGGGGCCATTGCACTTTCAGCTGCTCCAACCAAATCCCTCTGGAATCTGAGAAATCCCTCTCTCCTTCTCACGTATCCTGTGGAGATGCCCTTAATCCCAGCTCCCCCACCGCAAAAGCTGCCATCCCAAGACGACTCCTTTCTAATCGGCGTAAAAATTTTCTCAGCTAACCCAATCCCCTAAACTTACACGGATCATGCCCTTAACCAACGGGGCATCCTATCAGTCACCTATCAGTATCCTGTTTCCTTCCCTCATTCTTCCTCAGGGGCTTCTCTGAAGTCAGAGCCAAACGGACATCCCCAAGGCTCCTCCCCCCGCTCAGACACCCAGCATCCAATAAAGGCCTTCCATCTCTTTGGGGGCGCCTCCTTGTCCTCTAGGGGACCCCTCGGTTTCGTCTAAAGAGCCGCCAGCCCCCGACTCCTCCGGAGTGGCCCTGGGCTCGCCCCTCGCCCGCTCCGGCCGTTCTGCAGCGCCTCAGGGCCGGGCCCTTCCTCTCCGCAGGGCCCTCACGCCGCCCGGGGGAGCCTCGGCCTCCCCGCGCCGCCCACAGGCCCCTCAGGCCCCCGCCCGTGCTTCCGGCCACCGCCTGCTCCTCCTCCCCGCTCAGGCTGCCCGCGTCGCCGCCGCGGGGCCCAGCGGACAGCGGCCCTGCAGAGGCCCTTGGCCCTGCAGCAGGGGCCTGTGCGGGTCTCCGGCCCCCGGCCCAAGCCCATGCCCCCTCGGCCGGCTGGGCCCGGCGCCCCCGCTCACCCGAGCCCGTGGTGGCTGCCATCTTGCGTCGCTGTCGCTCAAAGGCCGGCCCCTTCTTCACCCCCCACCGGCCCCGGGCTCTTCTGCGCAGGCGCGTGCGCAGGCGCGGACACCTCACTGACGCCTGCTCCGCGGGCCTCTCGACGCGTTGCCTGGAAGGGTTTTTTCCCCCTGCCCTTGTAGAGCGAGGAAACATTTGCGTGCGTGAGGGCCCAGCAGCCTGCAAGGCCCTCCAGACTCTGGTGCGAGGCAGGTATTGAGGTACTTGGTGAGAAGGGCAAGGGTGATCATACTTGGAAGGGTGTGACTAAAAGAAAAGAAAGCTTTAAAAGAGCGCCTATTGTCATAATCTATAATACAATGTAATCTGAAGAAAAAAACAACCTACCAAAACCCCAAAACCTGAATCACTATGCTGTACACCTGAAACTAACACCATGTTGTAAGTTAACTATACTTCAATAAAAATAAGCAAATAGATGCAAATTTGTAATATTGTTTAAAAGCACTTATCTTGCCCTGGGCATTTTCCTCTGTGAGGTTTGGGTTAAAATGAAAAATGAGGGCGAGAGGGGTTAAGACATTTATATAAACTCAGCCCTTAAGTAATTGAGTCAGAATTTGAACCCAGGCCATATGTCTTGCTTCCAAGATCAATGCTCCCAGGTCAGAAGGGGCCTGAAGCAGGATGGTTAAAGGATTCGGAGGCATATATATATATATATATATAAATAAAAAGGTGGCAGCGAAAACATTCACTCATTTATTCACTAATTCATTCAATCAAATATTTACTAAGCATCTACTATGTGCCAGACACTTTCATAGGTGCTGTGGAGGGATATACATCCCTGAAGAAGCAAGCTCCTGCTCTCATGGGCTTACATTTTAGTTGGAGGCAGGAAGCAAGTAAACAAATAGGGAAGAACCTCGCTATAATAGGATAGGAAATAAACCAGGGGAGGGGTGGTCAGGCCTCTTATGGAAGTCACATTTCAACAGAGACCTGAATGATGGGAAGCGGGTGGTGGGAGTGACATGTGCAAAGGCCCAGGAGACATATATTTGCAAATGTTAAATTCAAGAAGTTGACTCCTCTATCATAAGTGGTCTGAGAAACCCTTATGTGGATGGAAGACTGAGGCTGGAAGAGACGAAAGGTTTGCTTCAAGGTGGCACAGCTACACATTGGCAGAGAAAGGACCAGAACTTTCAGTACAAAGGAACGAGGAAGCTGGACACCTGCACGGAATTCACCTGGTCCTGACAGCAGCGCCTCCTGAGCACCTCTCTCCCCGTCCACATCTAGGCTCCCCTTGTCTCCCACATGGAGGGTCCCAGCAGCCTCCATTCTTGCCCCCATGTTCCATTCTCCTTGTGACAGCCTGAGTCTGCTCAGTTGCTCAGTCGTGTCTGACGGTAGCCTGCCAGGTTCCTCTGTCCATGGAACTCTCCAGGCAAGAATGTTGGAGTGGACAGCCATTCCCTTCTCCAGGGGATCTTCCCCACCCAGGGGATGGGTTGCCATTTCTTTCTCCAGGAGATCTTCCTGACCCAGGGATGGAATCCAGATCTCCCGCATTGTGAGCAGATTCTTTACTGTCTGAGCCACCAGGGAAGCCCCTTCCCACCACTGGTCACATGCAGTCATCTTGACATTATACCTTGTGATTCAAATTTACCTTGAAGGGCACACAAAATATTTGCCCTGGACTTTCAGTCACTGTACAATGTCAAATAACAGATGGGAAGCATTTGGGTTCCTAAAGTGGACTCACCTCTGGAGTGAAATTTTCTGGGTTCGAGTTCGCCACTCACTTGGCTTGGCTGTGTGACTTGAGGCAAGAGACTTGAACCTCTCCTGGCATTAATTTCCCCTTCTGAAAAGGGTGATAAGGATACCAATCTCAGGGGGTTGCTATGGAGATAAAATGCGTTGATAAACGCTTGGGCACCCAGAGAGGTGGGGACATCTACCAAGCTGTCAAATTCAGCTTTTAATCCTCACAGCTCAATGACACGACAGCTCCTAGGAATATCCTCATTTTAGAGATGAGGAAACAGAAGCAGAGCTGACAGGTGGAGGAGTTAGGCTTAGAACAAAAGCCTCTTATTCATGATGCGCATATGTATTTACCAGCATAGATTCGTTGGTTCCCGTGGGGAATGTCTGTCAAGCGAAACTGACCATAAAGAGAATTTCTGCACAGTCCGCCTGGCCGGAGGACTAGATGAAGCACGACAGCCCGGGGCATGCTGGTTGTTGTAGTCCAGCGGCGCGGCAGAGCCTGTTGGGAGTTGTAGTCCTCCGCGTGCTAAAGCGCTCTCGGATTCACAGCTAGTCCCCAGAGCCGCATCGCTCTGGCGCCTGCGCCCCAGCCTCTCCCTGCGCTTGAGCTGGTAGCTTCTGCTGATGCCGATGTGAGTCCCATTTTATCAGATGCGTGGGAAGGTGAAAATGGCTAATACAACTGAAGAATTTAGAAAACAGCTTGACACAGTGGGAGGGCTACAGAAGTATTGGCTGCTGCTGTCATTATTTATTTCCTCAATGACCTTTGCAGAGTTGGCTGTTATCTCCACATTTGTCAGACTTGGAAACTGAGACTCGGTGGAGTAAGATGGCTTCCCCAGGTCAGGCAACAGGAGAGAAGTAAAATCAGGTTTGGAATCCAGTTCTTTTAACCCTGGGCGCTCGGTGTTCCCTCTGCGGTGAGGGAGCTGAAGCCTGGGAAGTTTTAAGCGAAATGGCGTGGGCAGGTTTGCATTTTAACAAAGTGCAGCCTGGCTACCTCAGGGAAATTGAACTGGGCTGCAGCAAGACTGGAGGTGAGAGGTTCAGAGAGGAGGTGTACTGTACATTTTTCACTGCCAGGCCCGTCACATCCTTCTGTCCTCCAGAAGCCTGGTTTTGTTTAGGAGGCCGAAGTTTTGGCTTCTAGGTGTGAATCCAAGCCAGTCACAGGCACTGCCATTTTCTCTTGCCAGTGGTTGGTCCAGGGGTGTGCCTATGACCTAGTTCTTTCTGACCAGTGAATTGGGGAGAAGGCATGTTTGGAAGTTTCCTCTCATGAAAATAGCTGGGGAGAAAGCCTTTTTTGTCCCCTTTTTTTCCCCTGTATAACATGATGTGATGGTTGGAGCTGTGGCAATCATTAAGATACCATGAGGCACAAGCCTGATGCTGAAAAGCCAACACACCAAAGATGCCAGCACAGAAAAATGGCAAGAGCTAGGTAGGACCTGGATGATGTAGTTGAGCAGTTGAACAAATCTCAGACCTGCCTACCTATAGGGTTCTTAAGACATGTGGTTTGATTTAGGTCATACCTGAGACAGGGATCAAGACCATCTCCATGGAAAAGAAATGCAAAAAGCAAAATGGCTGTCTGGGGAGGCCTTACAAATAGCTGTGAAAAGAAGTGAAGTGAAAAGCAAAGGAGAAAAGGGAAGATATAAGCATCTGAATGCAGAGTTCCAAAGAATAGCAAGAAGAGATAAGAAAGCCTTCCTCAGCAATCAGTGCAAAGAAATAGAGGAAAACAACAGAATGGGAAAGACTAGAGATCTCTTCAAGAAAATTAGAGATACCAAGGGAACATTTCATGCAAAGATGAGCACAATGAAGGACAGAAATGGTATGCACCTAACAGAAGCAGGAGATATTAGGAAGACATGGCAAGAATACATGGAAGGCCTATACAAAAAAGATCTTCATGACCCAGATAACCACGATGGTGTGATCACTCACCTAGAGCCAGACATCCTGGGATGTGAAGTCAAGTGGGCCTTAGAAAGTATCACTGCGAACAAAGCTAGTGGAGGTGATGGAATTCCAGTTGAGCTATTTCAAACCCTAAAAGATGATGCTGTGAAAGTGCTGCACTCAATATGCCAGCAAATTTGGAAAACTCAACAGTGGCCACAGAACTGCAAAAGGTCAGTTCTCATTCCAGTCCCAAAGAAAGACAATGCCAAAGAATGTTCAAACTACTGCACAATTGCATTCATCTCACACTACAGCGTGTAAATTCTCCAAGCCAGTCTTCAACAGTACATGAAGCATGAACTTCCAGATGTTCAAGCTGGATTTAGAAAAGGCAGAGGAACCAGAGATCAAATTGCCAACATCTGCTGGATCATCAAAAAAGCAAGAGAGTTCCAGAAAAACATCTACTTTTGCTTTATCAGTTTAGTCAGTTCAGTTCAGTTGCTCAGTCATGTCTGACTCTTTATTTATAAGGAGCCCTTGCAACTCATTAAGAAAAAGAGATCTCAAAGGAAACATGATAATCATAGGAAGAGTTTATGGAGCATTTAGTATGTTATAGGAACATAGTGTTTTGTATATATTAATTCATTTAACCTTCATAACAATCCTTCCCTGGTAGCTCAGCTGGTAAAGAATCCACCTGCAATGCAGGAGACCCCGGTTCAATCCCTGGGTTGGGAAGATCCCCTGGAGAAGGAAAAGGCTACCCACTTCAGTATTCTGCCCTGGAGAATTCTATGGACCATATAGTCCATGGAGTTGCAAAGAGTTGGACACGACTGAGTGACTTTCACTTCACTTTCACAATGACCCTATGACACAGGAACTCACCTTACAGATGAGAAAACTGAAACACAGAAAAGATTAAGTAACCTGTGCAAAGAATCACACTTGTAAGGGGCAGAGCTGGGATTTGAACTCTAGGCTCTTAACCACCACTGTCCTGCCTCCCCCCCCCAACCCCCCCCCCCGGCAAAAAAAAAAAAAAAAAAAAAGAAATCAGAATAGAACACATGCAGAGTAAGAAAATGCAATAAAACAGCCAATTCCACTCAACATATTCTATTTCAGTGATTCTAAGAGGCAAAGTTTATATTCAAACATTTCTGAAATCAGGTGCATGGTACAATCAATGATATCTTAGATTCAATGAAATACAGTAAGAGAAATGCAAATTAAAACCACCTATCAGATTGGCAAAGAATAAAACACTCGATAACACCCTGTGTTGGCAAGGGTGTGAGGAAACTGGCGCTCTCAAAAGTTCTGAGAGTTTAAATGGGCATGGCCTTGGTCAAAGGCAATTTTGGCATGAGCGATCGGAAGGTAACTCGCAGGCATCCCTAACCCAGCCATTCGATCCCCAGGAATTGACCCCTCAGGTCTACTGGCCCTCATGAGCAAAGACTTAAGTCCTTCAGTGCACACCACAGCAATTCGTATTACCCAAGACTGAAAATGACCTCAAAATTTAACGGGTGATGCGTTAAAAAAGAAAGGTCCTTCCTGAGGTTGGAATGTTATACAGCTGTAGAAAGAAATAAGGAAGGAAATAAGGAAGTGGTTGATATAATACTATCTCGAAAACATATTGCATGAAGCAGGCAGGGTGCAGAACTGTGTATGTAATATTCTACCCATTATGTGAAGTGAGTGGGGGCCAGCCATGCCTCTGTGACTGTGGAAAGGACTTGGAAGTGTCTCATCCAAACGGTGGCCTCTGGGGAGAACTGAGGGCTTGGGGGACCATGAGTGGGGAGCACTCGAGATCTGGAGTTGGTCCATTTTTCTCTGTAAAGGGCCAGATGGTATTTTAGGTTTTGTGGGTCATTTGGTCTCTTGACTCTGCTGCTGTATCGAAAAACCAGCTATAGGCAATATGCAAATGATGGTTGTGACTGTGTGCCAAAGAAAACTTTATGACTGACACCGAATCTGAATGTCATGTTAGGAAAATATTCTTTATTGCCCCCGCTATTTAAAAAAAAAAAGTGCTCATGGGGACAGCAGAAAAACAGGTGGGCCAGATTTAGCCTACTGGCCACAGTTAGCCGACCCCTGTATTGTTCATTACTCTTAAAAAAAAATAATTATCTATATTTATTTGGCTGTGCTGGGTCTTAGTGGAGAAGGATATAGCAACCCACTCCAGTATCCTTACCTGGGAAATTCCATGGAGAGAGGAGCCTGGCGGGCTACAGTCCATGGGGTTGCAGAGAGCCAGACATGACTAAGACTGAGCATGCATGCCGGGTCTTAGTTGAGGCACGTGGAATCTTCGTTGCAGCATATAGTATCTTTTAGTTGCTGGCATGTGGGATCTAGTTCCCTGGCCAGGGACTGAACCCAGGCCTCCTGAATTGGTAGTGTGGAGTCTTAACCATTGGACCACCAGGAAAGTCCCCTATTACTCTTTACCTGATGCATGCATTACCTTTTACAAAATTATGTTTAAAAGGGTAGCTCCAAATTGTTAGGTTTATCAAAAGAGGGTGAAGTTAATGTTGGGGACAGACTCGGTGCCCAGAACCCCTCTAAAGACAAATCAGCATAGGGGAATGCATAACATTTCCCAGTGGAGCTGGGAACCCATCTGTTGGCGCTGCCACCTGCCCCAGTCCACCAGCAGATAGCAGCACACACCCACCTAAAGGCAGGCGGTCCCTGCACCAGCCGGGAGGAGGAAATGGCACCCACTCCAGCATTCCTGCCAGCAAAATGCCATGGACAGAGGAGTCTGGTGGGCTACAGTCCACGGGGGTCACCAAGAGTCGGACACGACTGAGCAACTGAGCACCCACCAGCTGGGAAGTCGTGGGCAGACGTTGACCTAGACACCTGTTTTATTTTGCCCATGGTATGATTAAAGAACGGAGCCAGCGTTTTAAAGCATCTGGATTTTCTGGCTCTTCTTTAATCAACTGATGTGAGTGGTCGTTGCCTCTGGGGTCTCATGTCTCCGGGGCACCTCACTCCTCAGTGTCAGTGGCCATTTCTCATCCGGCTACGTTGCTGGTTTCTCGTGGGAGACACACTGGAAACCCTGCCTTCCCCGCTCCCTACCTCCCCCGGGGCTGCAGGTGCATGTGAAGCCTGCTGGAGCTCAGCGTCAGAGCAGGGCTCAGATTCCAGCCCCGCCATCGACCATCTGGGTGACGTTTGATATGTTATTTGACTCTGTGCCTCAGTTTCCTCATCTGCAAAAAAATGGGGCTACGTGTACCGACCTCAGAGCTGCAGAGACCGCCCAAAGGGACTCTCGCTCGGGGCTCTCCGCCTCTGGCCTCTGCTAAGTGTGCAGTGGGTTTTAGTCAGCATTTCCTGCCCCCTGTTTCTCAGTGGGAACTTGTTGGAAAACTCCCATCTCACAAATGACCCCAACTTTCCCACACGTGACACAAAACATACTTCACTCTGGTTTAGAAAAATACGTTTCCAGTCCTCGGGATTCAGGAGCAGCGAGACCGTCTGAGTCTGAGGCCTGGCTGTGTGTTACTAGCTGTGTGGTCTCGGGCAAGCCACTTCACTCTCTGAACTCGGGTGTTTGTTCTTGCTGGCTTCTGGGAGGCTCTAGAAATATACTGCCTGCAGGGCCGGGGTATAGGAATTAGTTCAGTTCAGTTCAGTCGCTCAGTCGTGTCCGACTCTTTGCGACCCCATCAATCGCAGCACGCCAGGCCTCCCTGTCCCTCACCAACTCCTGGAGTTTACCCAAACTCATGTCCATTGAGTCGGTGATACCATCCAACCATTTCATCCTCTGTCGTCCCCTTCTCCTCCTGCCCTCAATCTTCCCCAGCATCAGGGTCTTTTCCAATGAGTCAGCTCTTTGCATCAGGTGGCCAAAGTACTGGAGTTTCAGCTTCAGCATCAGTCCTTCCAGTGAACACCCAGGACTGATCTCCTTTAGGATGGACTGGTTGGATCTCCCTGCTGTCCAAGGGACTCTCAAGAGACTTCTCCAACACCACAGTTCAAAAGCATCAATTCTTCGGCACTCAGCTTTCTTTCTAGTCCAACTCTCATATCCATACATGACTACTGGAAAACCATAGCCTTGACTAGATGGACCTTTGTTGATGAAGTAATGTCTCTGCTTTTTAATATGCTGTCTGCTGCTAAGTCACTTCAGTCGTGTCCGACTCTGTGCGACCCCAGAGACAGCAGCCCACCAGGGTCCCCCGTCCCTGGGATTCTCCAGGCAAGAACACTGGAGTGGGTTGCCATTTCCTTCTCCAATGCATGAAAGTGAAAAGTGAAAGTGAAGTTGCTCAGTCGTGTCCGACCCTCAGCGACCCCATGGACTGCAGCCTTCCAGGCTATTCCGTCCATGGGATTTTCCAGGCTGTCTAGGTTGGTCATAACTTTCCTTCAAAGGAGTAAGCGTTTTTTAATTTCATGGCTGCAATCACCATCTGCAGTGATTAGTGCAGGGAATAGGAAAGCAAGCCCTGTAGCCCCAAGGCTGCTTATCTGGCCCTGATTTCGGCTCTCTGCCCCACCCACTCAGACTTCTGGTTAATACCTTAATTTTTCTTTCGGCAACCATCCTTCCCTCCTCTCATCCTGTGGTTGGGAAATGTTGATCCCACTTCTGCAACTCCAGGTGGATATTTCAGCCCTGGCCCATCAGAACACTTCACCATCCCACTCAAACATGGTTGGTTCAGGGATAGGCACGTGACCCAATCCAGGCCAGTAAGAGCCTGCCCTGGGACTCTGGCTGCATCTGTGGGGAAGGAAAACATTTTCTACTGAGATATGGAGCTGGTCCAATGTCAACCTCAACTTGCTTGACAGAACATAGAGCTGGACAGAGACCAAGTTCTGATGAATCATGTACCCCAGGGTCCCACCAAACCTTAAGTCAGAAACCTCTAAACTTTTCAGTTACATGAATTATTTTCACTACTGATTTTTGCCTGACAGTTATAGTTTCTGTCATTTACAGTTGATAAATTCTAATACCCCTTCCTTTTGTGGTCCCCTCAGATAGTCTCAAATCAAGTCTACACTGGTGGTTTTCTTAGAACTACATGAGAATCTAGTTATCTCAAAATAAAACTTTTTTCAAAAGTCTAGTGGTGGGCCGAGTTTAAGGAAAATAAAATTATGGGTCACATTAAAAAAAAACTTTTATCTGTGACTGTTCTAGAGTCTTTTATCATTCTCTGTCCCCAAAAGGTTTATGTTTTTCCTTGTTAACATTATAGAAACTATCCAGCCCAGACTAATTGTAAATGCCTGTGTGTTCACTGCTGAATCCTAGCGCCTGGCATATAGGAGGTACCTTGTATTTGTTCAATGAATAAATGAACAAGATACTTGTTTAACATGTCCAGTCTCCCCATTTGGCTGTCCATATAGTTGGTCCCTCTTTTTCAAACCTCATCTTCCACTCTCCCCTTGCTCACTCCAGTCCAGCCACATTCTTTTAAAAACCCCAGGCATGTCCCTACCTCAGGGCCTTTGTACTACTGTCCGGCCGGGAGGGCTTTTCCCACAGTTCTTTCCCCAGTTGGCTCCATCTCCTCCTCCAGGTCTCAGCTCAAATGTCACCTGCTCAGAGAGGCCCTCCTTGACCTGCCAAAGCAGCCTCACCCCGCTTTTCCAGTGTCATCCAAAGCGGTTCATTTTCTTTACAAATCACCACCTGAATGTCTGTGTGCGTTTATGTATGTTTATTGTCTCTCTCCCCAGGAAGTCAACTCCAGGGGAGGTCCTTGTTTGTTGGTTCATTTCCACGCCTGGTGCCAGTAAACCTTTGCAGAAGGGATTCCTCAGTAGAGTTCTGCCTCCATGTCTCTACCACCATGATCGACATGAAAATTCCTCACGGAACCATGGGTCCCCCTTCCAAAAGGGTCTGGAGCAGATGTCAACACTGATTCACTGTCTCGGGGGACAAAGCCTCCATCCTTAGCAGAGAGCCGTGGGGGAAGCTGGGAATAGGGGCGGGTAGGGCCTCATCCTCCAGCCTCCTTACTTCCCCTCCCCCAGGCAATCAGGAAACAGGAGGCAGCCCAGGCTAAGTAGACTCTTGCTGCTTTGTTATAAATATATTATGTACATCCAAAACATGACATTAAAATATTACTCCGTGTTACAGAAAAGATATTAAGGCTTTCTATTATTTACATTAAACAAGCAAGCACCGTTAAAAAAAATAATAACCGAAACAAAAAAGCCCCACTCTTCCTTCTCTGACATACCCTCAAGTCAGAGGGGACATCATGTCCCTTTCCAATGACCAAGACCCTTTGCAGGGGCTGTGCCCTTCGAAGACATCCTCCGATTAGAAACGTCAGCTCTGGCTGGAATCACACAGGCAGATGGGGGAAGGGTCAGGGAAAACAGAGTCCAGACTCGATCAGGAAATTCTGGCTCTGTCTGGCCGGCTGCCCCCAGACCCTTGCTGCACTGTGTCGCCCTTGGGTGGACAAGCTAGGTTGAAGGTGGTGACTGGGCGGGCTGTCCACCCAGGCCTTTGGAGTCAAGTCTGCAGGGCCATAGCGGGGTGACGGTCCAAGGACACTCAGCTGTGCCTGGGGGCTCCTAGAGCCCTGCGGGCAGACAGACAGGAAAAGGTAAGATGACTCAGTACCCCGATACCAGCCACGCAGAAGGGCTGCCCAATGGGGTAGGGGGGTGGTGGGCGTGTGGGGAGTTGGTGAGCTTGTCTTCAACCCAAGGGATGGCTGAAAGGGTGGGGTTCTTTTTTTTTTTTTTGCAGTCAGGCTTGGCAGACAGAGCAGCTCAGGTGGCTAGGGAGGGGCCAAGGGGAAAAAAAAAATGAAGGAAATGAAAAAAATCAGTGGCTCAAGTATTCTGTCACAAGAGGGGGGTGGGTGGGCTAGAGGTGCCCGGGCCCAGCCCAGGAGGTGTCCTCTCCACCTGGAGTGGCCAGCGCGAGGAGGCTGGAATTTGGCAGATGGCTTCAGTTTGGGGGAGCTGGGGAAGGTTGGCAACGAGGTGGTGCCTGGAGGAGTTATTTGATCTTCTGCGCCCATTTCATGTCATCTGCCCGAGGCTTCTCGCCTGTCAGGGCCTGGATAATGTCCTCCAGGCGTCGCCAGAAGCCCATCTTCTCCAGAGGGTAGTTGAGCCAGCCTGCAGCAGAGACAGGGCAGGGGGGTGTGAGGAGGGGTTGAATGGGAGAGCAACAGGAAGAGCAGAGAGACAGCTGGCCCTGCCTTGGGCAGCAGAGGAACCGGGAGTAGGTCTGCAGGGGACAGGGGAAAAGGGCTGACCAAGGAATATGGGGATGGGGGCTTCCCATCAATAGGCTGAGGGGCTCCTCAGACATACACCTTCATCCCTTCACTCACCTTCTTATTGAGCGCTTATTATGTGCCAGGCACAGAGGCAGTGTTTCCTATCAGTTGGCTCTAATGCCACCTCTTCCAGGAAGCCTTCCCTGACTACCACTTAGCAGCTCTCCAGGCCTGTCGCATCACCCATCCTTATTCCTTTGCAGCCTTCATGATAACCTGTAACCATCCTCATTAATTTGTCACTTCCCTGTTTAGTGTTGGTTTTGACCTCCAGCTCCCAACCAGAACCCCATGTTCTTTCACTGTTGATCCTGTTGGATCCTGGGGCCTAGGATGATGCCTGGCATGGTAGGTGCTAAGTGAATAGTCTTATTTCCATTAAATAAGTCTCATAATCTTATTTAATCTGTATTACAGTCTCCCACCTGAACCTTGAACTAGGTATTATTAAGAGTCCCATTTTCCACATGAGAAGACTGTCTTGGAGGACAGTCTCCCAGTTAGTACCTGGCCAAACCAAGACTGATCCGAGCCCTGGCTGAACAATTAAGTGATCTCCAAAACAGCCTAAAATTTACCCCTCCACCTGCTCCTAAAAAGCATGACGTTAGGATGTACAAAAAAATATTTTCTGTGGCTCTCAGTTCTGCTTTCAGAAAGGCAAAAACAAAAAACCCTACAAAATACCTGACCAAACTAAACCAAAGCAAAACCCAACCCCTGCTCCCAAACCTGGAGGTGTAGCTTCCTGAGACTGCTCTGTGCCAGGCAGTTTGCATCTGCCGTCTGACCATTCACACCGCAGCCCTGAGGGGTGGTGTGTGAGGGAGTGGCTGCAGCCCCATCTTGTGAATGAGAAAGCTGATAACCAGGGAGGCTTGTGAGCCTCTGAAAGTTGCATACGGAGGAGCTGAAGGTTATCCGAGTTGGCCTGACTTAACAGCACGCATGATATATTTAACCTTAAAAAGATACCCACGGGCCCCGGAAAACCTGCTTGCCTCACCTCCTGGCACTGGCTCACTGACTCCCCATGTGGGCCTCCTGACTGCCCCCGGGCACATGTACAGGCCTCAGGGCCTTTCTACTTGCTAGTCCCTCTGCTTGGATCGATCTGTCATTTATCTGCAGGGCCCCTCTCACAGTTTTCAGATTTCTGATCTCCCCCCGACTCTCTGCTCTTCACCCTGCTTTGTCTGTCCCCGTGGCATCTCTCACACCTGGAGTTTGCCAGCTCTTCTATCCTGGCCCTTACTCCACACCAGCCTCCTCGCTGCTCCTGAAACAAACCAGGCATGTGTGTTCCTGCCTCCTTCACCTATTGCTCCTGTTGCCTGGAGAGCTCTTCCTCTAGGTCTCAGGACTCTCTCCCTCAGTTCAAATGCCACCTTCTCTGGGAGGCCTTCCCTGACCACCTCATTTAAAGGGGCAAAGCTCCCTACTTCCCTCTGCTACCCACTTCTGTGTTATTTTCTTCTTGGCAGTTAGGACTGTCAGATGAAGCACTTACTGCCTGGAATGTCCCCTCTTAGAATGCTATAAAGGTAGGGATTTTTGTGTTTTGTTCAGTGCCACGGCACATAGTAGCACTCAATACATATTTGCTAGATGATGGATGGGTGGTTGGAATCACAACTCTATGAAGAGGGTGTGTGTGTGTCTGTCTTATTTATGGCCATGTCCTTGGCACCTAGAAGGGTGCGTGGCACGTAGTAGGTGCCCAAGAAATGCGTGTTCTGAGAGAAAGCTCCTCCAGGACTGTGCTGCCCCCCTGTGACCTCTGCCCCCAAGCCTAAGGATGGAGCAGCAGTGGGAGTGGGGCAGCGCGCCCTTCTACCCTGTGGACGCACTCGTGGTGATGTCGGCCCCAACCCTAAGGATGGAGAAGCAGTCGGGGTGGGGGCAGCGTGCCCCTCTACCCTGTGGACGCACCCGTGGTGATGTCGGCCCCAACCCTAAGGATGGAGAAGCAGTCGGGGTGGGGGCAGCATGCCCCTCTACCCTGTGGACGCACCCGTGGTGATGCAGAAGTAGGTCTCGTGGGGGGAGACGTGGTGGATGCGATGGTGTTTGCGGGGCAGGATGACGTGCCAGTCCTGCAGGAAGACAACCCAGCGCGGCAGCCCGAAGTACGTGTGTGACCACTTGTGGATCTGGTTGGTGAAGGTGCCGAAGATGATCAGGCAGAAGACGAAGCACTCCCAGGGGTACAGCTGCTCCAGGACTTCTGCGGGGTGGGGAGAGGGTGGGTGCCCACGGGCCCCAAACAGCTGTCACATAGGCAGGGGCCCACTGCCAGCCTGGCTCTCACCCCTTGCCCCTGGGCAGCAAACTTCCTGGGACGGCAGGCACCCTGGCCTCCTTCTAACCTCCCACATGGCCTCTGGCAGGCTCAGACTCCCCTGTGGCCTTAGTCTTCCCTTCTGCTCAGTGGGCAGAATGGGAATAAGCAGAAATAATGGTTGAGAATGTGGGCTTTGGAGTGAGGCAGGGCTGGGTGCAGGTCCCTGCTCTGACATTTCTTGACTGTGTGAACAGAAGTCAGTGACTCCACCTCTTTACATCTCAACTTCCTCAACAATGAAGTGGGAATAAATCTCGGTCCGGATCCCCTAGAAACAGAGCCTCGCTAAGACAAGGACTCATGTGCACCTGATCTAACTGACTGGGGAGGGGAATCTTTTGAAAAACACCCAAGGGAGTGAGGAAAGCAAGACAGGGCAGGGGAAGAGTTAAGCAAAGATGGGATGGGGGGAATCTTGTCTCAGCCTGATCCGGGGAGGCGGAGGGTGGATTCTGAAATGCTGATGACTCCACAGAGTTGGTCCCACTCAGAGGCAGGGGCTGGTCTTTTGCAGGCTTTTTGGGTCACTGACTTCAGGCTTATCCCAAGGGGAGGGGCAGGACCTGTGCTGGCAGTTCTCAGAAGGGAGCTCACAGCGGCTCAGAGCAGCGGGGACAGGATGTGGTCGGACACCACACACACTCAGCCCATCTCCCCACAGGGGGCTGCTCTGAAGACCAGCGAGGTGTCAAGTTGCTAGAACAAGAGCTGGCTCAGAGGAAGGGCTCTTCCCCCATATTCCCCCACACTGAGGTCACTGAGGCTCAAAGAGGTGATGGGACTTGCCTTGGGACAGGTTCCCTTCCCCAAACAGGCAGGGCAGAGATCTGAACTCAGGACTCAGTTTGGATCAGGCTATATATACTCTTTCCACTAAGCCCAGGCAGCAAGATCAGAAGCCCCCAGGGCCAGGCAGGTGAATTCAAATGAACAAGGGCGGGGGGAGGTTGGGACCACAGGGAGCAGCGGGGACTGTGGCAACCTGGAGAGCGTGCCTCTTGTGCAAGGGGGACCCCACAGCTCAGCCCGGCCCAGTGCAGCCAAGTGGGAGCCAGGACCCAGGTGGCCAGGTCGGACTGTTCCAGAGAAGTTGGAAACATAGATCTTTATGTCAAATATCCCAATTTTACATGAGGGCAACTAACTAAACTTTTATAACACTGAGGGGCGAAACACCCACACCAGCTACGGGAGGCTCGTGGGAGCGGGGTGTGTGCTTGTCCCCAAGGGCTCCCTGGAGGTTCCCCTGCCACCAGCTGGCATGCTTACCTGGGCTCTGGGTGCGGAACTTGTAGGCCATGTTTAACAGTGGCAACAGCGTCAGCAGGCAGTTGTCCCCGTTGGTCTCGATGAAGTCGTGCCGAGTGATGGCTGTTGGGTCGATGTGATGCTCCCGGAATGGCCGGATGAAAGCCTAGGTGAGGTGGGGGGATGGGAGAGGGGGCCCAGCCGACCAGTCAGCCCCTCCCTGACCTCCTGCACACACACTCAGCACGGGAGCGCCTCCTTGTCTCTGGCATGCCGCCCCAGCACGGCACTGCTGGGGTCCCCCAGCCTTCAGGCTCCGGGTCTAGCAGCTTTAGCAGAAGATGGGTGGAAATGACCTGGTGGGACCTTCGGCTGCCTGCTCCTCTGTGGGCCTTAGTCTCCGGGCCTGGGCTATGGGGCGGGGTGGGGGGGTGGGGGGTGGGTTGGCGACAACCTCCACCCTCCTCTCCTACCCTGAAGCAACTGAGGAGACCCCTCACACTGACAGGCAGGACCCTTTTATTTTTTCCAGTATCCAACCCCTCCTTCTGCTAAGAGCCTCCGCTTCTTCTCTTAGTACCAGTTGCTCCAATCAGACTGCCTCCTCGGACCCTGGCCCGGCCAATCAGAGCATCCCATTTCTCTGGCCACAGTGACTGGCTGTGTGACAGCCACGTGACCCAAGCGAGGCCAATGGTGATGAGTCGTGGGACTTTGGTCCTAACTATGGGAAAAGGGGCGGTCTCCAGGGAGCACTGAGCCGGGAGGATGGACCGTGAGGCAGCGGATGGCCATCGCGGCCACCTTACCAGGGGAAAGCCCGCATGAGAGTGGAGCCAGCAGCGGGGAAAGCAGAGACAGGCGTGGAGAGGGACAGGGTCCAAAGAATACAGTCTGTTCGTCCTACTGGACCCAACCACGCCCTAGTTTGGCTTCTAAAATTTTTAGTACACAAATCAGTACGTTTCTGTGGTTACTGTAAGTCACTTCAGTCGTGCCCGACTCTGTGCAACCCCATAGACGGCAGCCCACCAGGCTCCCCCATTCCTGGGATTCTCCAGGCAAGAACACTAGAGTGGGTTGCCATTTCCTTCTTCAATGCATGAAAGTGAAAAATGAAAGTGAAGTCGCTCAGTCATGTCCGACTCCTAGCGACCCCATGGACTGCAGCCTACCAGGGGTTTCCGTCCATGGGATTTTCCAGGCAAGAGTACTGGAGTGGGGTGCCATTGCCTTCTCCCTTCTGTGGTTAAGTGTGTACCAGATTTTCTATCGCAATTGAAACGTCTGACACCAGATAAAGTTCAATGGAAACGAACAGTGAGGTGCAGCAGGGCAGGCAGAGGAGTGCCCCCAAGTTCAAGGGGGTCCAGTGAGGTGGACATGTATCAGAGCTCTCTGTCCCAGGCCTGATGCTTTTGCTTCCAGGAAATCACAGGAGATTCCTGTTCTGGTCTTGAAGGCGGGGGAGCGGGGGCCAGGCTGGAACCACAGTTTTCAGATTACAGATAGGAAAACAGGCTCAAAGAGGCAAGAGGACTCAGCCCAGGTCAGACAGCCCCACCTCCTCCTGGAGGAGAGAGGCTGGGCTTCGAGGGCTCGGTCAACATACGCACCTTCCCCACAATGGGCAGCTCCACGGAACCCCAGGTGTCGGCTCCCCAGTGCACCAGGCCGGACAGGAAGTCAGCAAGGAGAGCCCCTGCCACTGTGGACAAGAGGAGGGTGAGCCGGAGGTGCGGGGAGTCGAGGGCACGTCCCTACCCACTCCCCACCCCAATTCAGGAAGTCACTCGCTCGCTCATTCAGGTTAGGGTGTTCCCTTTTCTCCTTGGGACACTTTGCTGCCTGTGAATGGAGCTGCAGTCTGTCCCTTTACTTGGTCATCCCCAGGGAGACGCAGGGCCTCACTTGCTAGGTGAGTCTGGAAGAGTAAACTGGGCTCAGGTCGCCCAGCCTTTCCCTGTTAGGAGCCGGCTGGCACTTCCTCTCTGACCCACGGTCGCCCCGCTCTACTCCAGTGCTACTGGTGATAGACGGCAAGGTCATTCTGGGGTTTGGTGTCAGGAAGGACCCGAGGTCCAGACAGAAGCCACACCCCCGCAACCCAGCTTTTACCAACAGTCAATGTGATCACTGGGCCCCCAGCAGCCTTTTCAGAACAAAGACCCCTCAGAGAGCCCCCAAACCACATGCTCACTTGAGGGTTCAGTATAATCCAGAGGGTAAGTGCTGTTACGCCTGGACTCACACGCCAGCTGTCACTTACCAGCTGTGTGACACTGGGCATGTTCCCTAACCGCTCTGTGCCCCAGTTTCCTCTAGATGGATGAGAATGAGGATGATTTAAAAAGAACATGGCAGCTACCGTCTACCGAATACTTTCTCAGTGCCAGACACACTCGATCTTCACGAATTCTCACCATCTATTAGAAGCTGGTACCATCTTTATTTTTACTTTATAGAGGTGGAAACTGAGGCTTGGAGAACAGAACTAACTAGACTGAGGTCGCATACATGGCAAGTGGCAGAGCTAGGCTTTTAAGCTACCTTGGGGCCCAAATATCTTGGGAGGATGCACCACGACACTGTCCACACGGGGAAACCAAGGCCGAGTGGCCAGCCTGCTGCCCAAGGCGATGCCCCAGTACCACCCATCCTGCTCCCCACCGCCTGCATCTCAGCCCTGCTGGCATAGTCCCCTTCCTGACACCCCCTTACAAGCCTCTGGGTCTCTGCACTTGCTCTTCACCCTGCTGGAACATTCTTTCCCAAAATGTAACACAGCTCACTCCCTCACTTCCTTCAGATCTTTGCCTCAAAGGTCCCCCAAGGACACCTCATCTAAAACCGTAAGCGCCTCCATCTCCCAGCATTTCCTGCCTCTTTTCTTCTCCAAGCACCTATCACCTTGGACTTCATTTCTGTTTACTGTCTTCCCCTATAAAAACGTCAGCTCCACAAAGTCAGGAATTTTCGTCTTTCGTTTATGGCTGCATCCCACTTCTTGGCACAAAATATGGGTCGGTACACACGTGTTGAATGAATCGATGGGAAGCGCTAAGTACAGTCTGTAGTGCAGAGGGAGCCCTCAATACTATCATTATCTTTGCTGTTGTTCATTTAGTCCATAAAGGTGACATTCTGCCAGGGACCTACTGTGTGCCCTGCACTCGAGCCAGAGATGCATCGGACTTTGGCTGAGCTCATGTCATCGGGACAGAGAGATAAGGGGCAGGGGGATTTGCCAGGTGGTACGGCGGAGAGGAATATGCCTGCCAGTGCAGGGGACACGGGTTCGGTCCCTGGTCTGGGAAGATCCCACATATCGCAGGGCAACGAAGCCTGGGCACCACAAACAGAGAGTAACCCCCGCTTGCCGCAACTAGAGAAAGCCCGCGCAGCCAGAAATAAAAAAAAAAGACGACAGGGTGAGGAAGGGTGACACTGCCTGGGGGCCGCGCTGGGGAGGGGGAGGCCGTGCCAGGGCTCTAAGGCCGGCGCACAGGGCTGGGCAGTCGTGCTGCTCAGGGGCGGTGCAGGGAGGGCGGGCCGGGCTGGGGAAGGGGCTGGCGAAGGCTGGGAAGCCCAGGGCTTCTGCACTTGCTGCTCCTCTATCCGGCGCGCCACCCCCTCCCTGAGACCCCTGAAGGGCTGGCTCCTCCTCCGTCTTCTAGCTCAGGGTAAACATCATGAAGCCCCCGGCTAAAGCCATCCTCCCAGGCAGGTGCTCTTGGTCACGTCTCCTTGCTTGCTTTCTTTCACCGCACTGGTCACCATCTGAGGGGACAGCCCCGTTTATTTTCCCCACTTCTCGGATGCGGAAGGGGGCTCAGGGAGGTTGAACCACCTCCCTGAGTGGCAGACCTGGTTTGAGAAGAGGTTAGTCTACCAGTCTCCAAAACCAGCACCCTTCCATGCCCTTCATCTGTGCCTCAATAGGTCCGGGCATTAACAGAGCTCCTACTGCATGCCACAGGATGCCGTGCACACACGGCCTTGTGTCTTCCACGAGGGAACAGCGGCACTGGGGCCAAGCGCAGGGGGAGCCAGATCAAGAGCTGGAGTCACTGCTGTGTGACCCTGGGCAAACTCTGCCTGCTCTGGGCCTCAGCATCTTCCCTTTGCCAGTGAAGGGTCGGTGGAGGCGCCTCTCGAGCCCCCGTGCCATCAGCCTGAGCTAACGCTGCCTCAGGAGAATGCAGCCCTCCAGCAGGCTCCCTCATGGTGCCCAGTTTCCCTCCTCACCCTTTTTCCATGCAACCACCAACCTGCTTCCCATAATTATACACTGGTTTGCCAACTCTGGGACTTGACACAGATGATCCTTATGGGATATGCTTCTTCGGGTCCAGCTTCCTTCACTGGCATGATGCTTCTAGAGGCATCCATGTGGTTGTCTCAGGAGTTCATCCTTTTCAGTGCCAAACAGTGCTGCCCCACCTGGATGTACCACGGTACGTTCATCCATTTTGCTGGTGGACAACAAGGCTGTTTCCAGGTTGGGGCTGGAATGACTCGGCTCCTGTGAACTGCCATTCACAAGCCTGTGTGAGGACATATGCCCTCATCTTCTTTGGGTAAAGATGTGAGCCATCTATCTACCTATCCATCTGCCCACCCACTTGCTTATTTAGTTTTACTTGATATTTATTGAGCACTTATAGTTACCAGGCCCTGTTCCAGCACCTTAAATGTTTTATCTCTCTTAATCCCTAAACTGTACCAAGGCCAGTCCTAAGCCGGTTACAGATCTCATCTCCTTAATCGTCCTAAGCACTTAATCCTTACAGATGATGTGTGCGTGCTAAGTCGCTCAGTCATCTCCGACTCTTTGCGACCCCACGGACTGTAGCCCGCCAGGCTCCTCTGTCCATGGGATTCTCCAGGCAAGGATACCGGAGTGGGTTGCCATACCCTTCTCCAGGAAATCTTCCCAGCTCAGGGATCGAACCTGCATCTGTCTCTTGTATTGGCAGGTGGGTTCTTTACCACTAGCGCCACCTGAGAAACTCCTTACAGATGACAATGATAATAAAAATGATATTAGAAAAATGTTTTGTAATTACAGTTAACACTAGGGTGCTTCCTGTGTGCTGGGTCTTTTGTCAAAGGTGTTAAAAAAGTGTATTATTGGGAATATAAATCCCCACAGATTAAACACGTGCTGTGCAGCAACTTCTCTCCAAGGGGAACAACAATACGAAAAGGAGGTGGTGAGAGTAACTTTAAAGAAACCCAACAAACACCACTTGAGCCCGGTGGTCAAGGTCAACGTCACGGGGATCAGTCATGCTGATAGTATATATCCTTGCTATAGATGGTGATGAAAATGGCCCTTGACCTCTGGGCTCTTCCTCTACAAGACACACAGCCCACTAACAAAAACACTAGACAAATCCCAGCAGATGAGCATCCCACGAGACACCAGCACTCCTCCAAACTGTCCAGGTCACTGAAAACAAGGAAGATCCAAGAAACTCACAGCTCAGGAATCTCGACGGACATGACAACTAAATGTGATGTGGGATGGTGGACGGGATCCTGGGATAGAGAAAGGGCAGCAACTAAAAATTAAGGACATCCGTACATGTTGCTGTATTTAAAATGGATAACCAACAAGGACCTACTGCACAGCGCAGGGAACTTTGTTCAATAAGCGGTATCCTGGATGGGAGGGGTGTCTGGGGGAGAAGGATGATCTGTGCGGCTGAGGCACTCTGCTGCACACCTGAAACCATCACAATGCTGGCAACTGGCTGTCCTCCAGCATAAAACAAGAAGCTAAGACACAACCAGCCAGCCAAACAAGAAAACCCAAGAGACCACACGGCTTAGGGTTCCATTTACATGAGATCTCCAAAATACGAAAATCTACTGATACAGAACGGAGATCAGTTAGGACTTAATGCTTAAGAGGTACAGGGTTTCTTTGCAGGGTGATGAAAGTGTTCTAAAATTGAGCGTGGTGATGATTAGGTAACTTGATAAATTTACTAAAAACTACTCAATTGTGCACTTTGTACGGGTGAATGCAATATTGGGTGAACGATATGATGACAAAACTGTTACCTAAAAAAAATTTTAAAAACTGAAAAAAACTTAAGGACCTCTGAATAAACTATGGACTTTACTTCATAATAATGCATATTGGTACATTCATTATAACACACATATGATACCAATATGAGGTGTTACTAATAAGGGGAACTGGGGCCAGGGCTTATATGTGACCTTGCTGTACTGTCTATCTGCTCATTTCCTGTATATCTAAAGCTGTCCTAAAAAAGAGAGTCCATTTAAAAAAAGTGTATCATCTCACTTCATGTCCACTGTGATAGGCCCCACCACATCCCACTTGCCAGAGGAAGAAATGAGACCTGGAGGGTAAGGAGGGGTCAGAGCTGCTGGTCAGTGGCCAGAGACCAGAGAGAGGGCTGTTCATGATGATGCTGAGCCTTCATGTCCAGGTCTGAGACAGGAACGGTATTTACGTTGCTTAAGTACCATCAGCTAATAACAGGCAAATGCAGGTCCTAAGGGTTTCCCAGGTGACGCAGTGGTAAAGAATCCTCCTGCCAGTGCAGGAGACACAAGAGATGCAGGTTCCATCCCTGGGGTGGGTAGATCCCCTGGAGAAGGAAACGGCAACCCACTCCAGCATTCTTGCCTGGGAGATCCCACGGACAGAGGAGCCTGGCGGACTGCGGTCCACGGGGCTGAAAAAGTCAGACACAAAGGAGCGACTGAGCACGCAGTGCAGGCCTTGGGACACAGTAAGCGGCCCCCAACACAGCCACCGTTAGTAGTTAAATGCCGCTCCCCTCTCGCAGCATCTGCGGTGTCATCTGTCCAGCGACCAGCCCCTGGCCCTTTCTGGCTGCCCAGCAGGGAGGAGGGACGTGGCCTTTACGGAGATGCCAGGAATTATTTTTGGAGAGAAGAGAGTCCTCCCCCCCAGCCCCCGCCTCCGGGAGGAAATGGCTCTGTGATCTATGGGCCGTGGCCGTTTCCAGAGTGCAAGTCCAGGCCTCCAGGCCTGCTGCCCGAGTCCTCTTTAACGGGAGCAGGGCTGGCAGAGGCGGGCACACAGAAGCTTCTTTGTCCCAGGGCTGGTGTCAGCGCCTGCTGGCTGGCTCACCCTGGGGGTGGCCTGAGCCTGGTCACCACCCTGCCTGCAGGACATGGGGCCAGGCTAGGAGACCATGATGACTCACCCCAGCTACCCTGACTCACCCTGAGACCCTGAGACAGCCCCCTGGGGCCTCCATTTCCCCACAGGCCATGTGCTGGGACTTCTCTGCTTCGCCCACCCTGAGGCCTGGTGTGGAGATGGGGCTGAGACAGAAACAGACACTGCTGAGGGCTGGTCCCTACGGTGTAGTGTGTGTGTGTGTGTGTGTGTGTGTGTGTGGTCGCTCAGTTGTGTCCGACCCTCGGTGACCCCATGGACTGTAGCCCACTAGGCTCCTCCGTCCATGTTATTTTCCAGGCAAAAATACTGCAGTGCGTTGCCATTTTCTCCTCCAGGGATTGAACCTGCGTCTCCTGCAATGCAGGCAAATTCTTCCCCTGCTGAGCCATCAGGGAAGCCCTGGTCCCTCCGGTCCTGGGGCCAAATCTTGTCTTTACCACCTTTCAGCTCAAATCCAGCGGAGACTCCTCCTCCAGGCCAGACTCCTGACCCGAGAGGCCACCCACGACCCGAGGCCCTGTGACTGCCGGATCACTGCTGACCTCTGCGCTCACTGTGTCTTGCGTCCGGAACCCCCACCCTCCTTTGCCAGGAATTTCTAGTCCCTCCATCGGGCACCCCCCCCCCCCCCATTTTCCCTGCACTTTCCCCAAGTGCAGCAAACCGCTCAGGGCTCCCACGGTCATTCCTGGGTCACTCATCCGCTGCGGCCAACGCCGTCCTTGTGTGGGCCGCTGAAGACCTCCAGGGGGACAACTCCAACAGTCCCTTGTGGCCCCGTCTTGCTGCTCTGCTTGGTGGGTGCTCCTCGCTGACCCCCAAGTCTTCTGAAACACCTTCTCGTCCAGGTCTGCGCGACCCTGCCCGGCTCCCCATGTTCCCTCTTGGCTGGCTCTTCTTCCTCTTCCCGCCCTGGAAGTCTCAGGCCTCTTCTCTGTTCGCACAGAGAACCCCCGAGGGTCCCTCCACCAGCACGTGGGCTTCAAACAGCGTCTCTCCTCCTGGGACACCAGGATTTCTGGATTTCCGGTTCAGGTTTCCTGCTGGAGGCCTTCTGGTGGCCCGGTAGGCAGCACCCCAGGCAGCTCCTTTCTCGAGGCTCCTCCACTTCCCTCCGGGATGTTGGCGGTCACTTCCCTCAGGGCGCCGACCCCTCTCCCTCTCACCACCACAGCCAACCTGTCAGCACCTTCTGACAGCTCAACTTTCACAGCGCACCCGGCTCTTACCACTTCTCACCACCTCCGCTGCCCTTCTGGGGTCTGGGCCACCTCCTTCGCCTCCCCTCCAGCCCTCCCTGCTGCATCAGATGTTGGCTCCAAGGGCAAAAGGTCAGTTTTCATTCCAATCCCAAAGAAAGGCAATGCCAAAGAATGTTCAAAACAACCACACAATTGCGCTCATCTCACACGCTAGTAAAGTAATGCTCAACATTCTCCAAGCCAGGCTTCAGCAATATGTGAACCGTGAACTTCCTGATGTTACAAGCTGGTTTTAGAAAAGGCAGAGGAATCAGAGATCAAATTGCCAACATCCACTGGATCACTGAAAAAGCAAGAGTTCCAGAAAAACATCTATTTCTGCTTTATTGACTATGCCAAAGCCTTTGACTGTGTAGATCACAACAAACTGTGGAAAATTCTGAAAGAGATGGGAATACCAGACCACCTGACCTGCCTCCTGAGAAATCTGTATGCAGGTCAGGAAGCAACAGTTAGAACTGGACCTGTAACAATGGACTGGTTCCATATAGGAAAAGGAGTACGTCAAGGCTGTATATTGTTACCCTGCTTATTTAACTTATATGCAGAGTACATCATGAGAAATGCTGGGCTGGATGAAACACAAGCTGGAATCAAGATTGCCGGGAGAAATATCAATAACCTCAGATATGCAGATAACACCACCCTTATGGCAGAAAGTGAAGAATTAAAGAGCCTCTTGATGAAAGTGAGAAAGTGAAAGAGGAGAGTGAAAAAGTTGGCTTAAAGCTCAACATTCAGAAAATGAAGATCATGGCATCCGGTCCCATCACTTCATGGCAAATAGACGGGGAAACAGTGGAAACAGTGTCAGACTTTATATTTTTGGGCTCCAAAATCACTGCAGATGGTGATTGCAGCCATGAAATTAAAAGACACTTACTCCTTGGAAGAAAAGTTATGACCAACCTAGAAAACATATTAAAAAAGCAGAGACATTATTTTGCCAACAAAGGTCCGTCTAGTCAAGGCTATGGTTTTTCCAGTGGTCATGTATAGATGTGAGAGTTGCACTATAAAGAAAGCTGAGTGCCAAAGAATTGATGCTTTTGAACTGTGGTGTTGGAGAAGACTATAGATTCCTTTGGACCACAAGGAGATCCAACCAGTCCATCCTAAAGGAGAACAGTCCTGAATATTCATTGGAAGGACTGATGCTGAAGCTGAAACTCCAGTACTTTGGCCACCTGATTTGAGGAACGGACTCCTTGGAAAAGACCCTGATGCTGGGAAAGATTGAGGGCAGGAGAAGGGGATGACAGAAGATGGGATGGTTGGATGGCATCACCGACTCAATGGACGTGAGTTTGAGTAAGCTCCGGAGTTGGCGATGGGCAGGGAGGCCTGGCGTGCTGCAGTCCATGGGGTTGCGAAGAGTCGGACACAAGTGAACAACTGAACTGAACTGAACTGAACTGGCTTCAAGGGGACAATCGTCAGTGACTTCTCATGGCTTGTAGAATAAAACTCCAGACCACGGCCTTTAAAGCCCTGCATGGCTGGGTCCCCACGAGTCTCTGATCTCCCTCTAATTACTTTTCCTTTGGTCAATTTTCTCCAGCTACACTGGCCTTTCTCTTCTCCAAGTGCTTGCTCAAGCTTACCCCAAGCTTGAGTCTGGGGCTTACCCCAGACTCAAGGGTTTTGCACCTGCTGCTCCCTCGGCCTGGAATACCCCGGAGAGAACCACTTGACCAGCTCCCTCACCGCCTTCAGGTCTCTGTGCAAATGTCACTTTTCCCGAGAGACCTTCCCTGACCTCTTACCTCATCCTCCCTGCCAGTTTCCGCCAATCTTGACTTTGCCACCCAGGATGGCATGATCTATCTGTATTTATTAACTGGGCACCTTTTCAAGGCTTCTGGCTCCTTGGCTTTCTGGGGCTTGCCAGGGGCACCAGAGCCCCTGGGAGGTAGCAGCAGGCTAGTGGTGGCTTCTGTAGGCTGGCACAGTACCCTTCCTTCCGCCGTGTCAACACAGAAATCAGGGTGGCTACTTAAATCGATCAGGAACTGTGCAAACACTGCTATCAGAGGACTGCCGGCTGTTATCAGTCCAGAGGCAAAGGTGCTTGTTGGAAGAGCTTGGCTGATAAGCAGGTGAGAAATCTCCTGACCCCAGGGCTGGAAGATCTGGCCCCAGTCGGGGGAGGGAGGTGGTGACCTACCCGGGGTGCCCAACCTCTTGGCTCACTCAACCCACAAAGGGGCTCTGGTGCTACGGGTCCTTTGCCCAGAGGAGGCCCTCTGCTGAGAACACGCTCCCCCTCCTAGTGGAGGCCTACAGTCCCTAGTCAGGGAGTCTGTGGTTTAGGAGATGGGCAGGTCTGGATACACCATCCCAGACCCTGCTGCTGCCCAACAGGCCAACCACCCGGGTCCCAGAGCTAAACTCTCTCGCTCAGTTGCCGCCTACAGTTCAAAGAGCCCAGGGTGGGACTTGGCATGTGGCGGTGTCTGTTGTTGTGCAGTTGTTCAGTCGTGTCCGACTCTAGCAACCTCATGGACAGCAGCCCGCCAGGCTCCTCTGTCCATGGAATTTCCCAGGCAAGAACACAGGAGTGGGTTACCATTTCCTCCTGCAAGGGATCTTCTGGACACAGGAATCATGTCCGCGCCTCGTAGGTCTCCTGCACTGGCAGGCAGGTTCTTTACCACTAGTGCCACCTGCGAAGCCCTTGGCATGCAGTAGCCTTGGGAAATATCCACAGCTAAACTGACCATTGAGGCAAGGTCTGAGCCCCGGGGAGGGGAATGTTGGGAGGTGCCCCCTCCCTACCTCTCCCCAGACGCTGCCCTCTCAGCAGGGATGCATCTGGCCCTCACAGTGGCCCCAGCCAGTAGGCACTACGAATGGCCTCACTTTCCAGATGTGGCAGAGAGGCTCAGGGGTGTAATGACACTTGCCCAAGGCCACAGAGCCCGGGAGCGGCAGAGCTGATGTGAGTCCAGGATGTAGCAGTCTGCTTGTGATCGCCCCCAGATGGGGTGTTGGGGCTCACACTGTCGACACCCCCGCCCTTGAATGTGCTCCTCTGAGGCAGAGAGGCCAGGGGTGCAGGTCCTCGTTGCCCCTGGACAGAGGGGGGCATGTCCGGCTCTGTGGGCAGGGCCTGGCTCCTCAGCACTAATGGGTTACCCTCTTTCCCTTCCAGCTGGTCCGGCCCCCCAGCACATGCCCACTCCTACCGCAGACCCCGACGGCTCAATTAGCAGGCCCAAGTGCTACTGGCCTGAGGCCAGGATGCTGTTAATGAGACTGCAGAAGCTGAACACCTGGGGCCGGCCGGCTGGACCAAGGACACAGCGGCCACTGAGCCTGGGGACGGGGCGACAAGCACTGGAGTTAGAGGGGAGAGCGGAGGGGCAGAGTGCGGACAGGAAGGAATGACGTCACTCCAGGACCTGGGCGTGGAGACAATGAATTAGAAACTGTGTCGTGCTTTCCGTTTTGAGGGGTGACTCCAGCTGGTCCCCGCTCTGAGGCTCGGTCTCCTGCTCTGTATAACGATGCCAAAGACGGCAGTGCCCGTTGCCCAGGCCGTGGACGCATGAGGATGGACTGGCAGAAACCACTTGGCAGGCACCGATGTGTGCAGCTCGTCCATTCATTCACTCACTGCTTTGGTGAGTATTTACAGAGCACCTACTGTGTGAGGCATCGCGTCCAGGGACACAGCAGCAAAGACGCACAAGTCCTGACTCTCAGGGAGTGGGTGTGTGACTGGGGGAGGCAGGGGACAAAGAAACAGCACATAGGACAGAGTGGGGTGTGGGGTGCACGGCAGGGCTGCTGTTGCTGCGGGAGGAGCTCCCTGAGGGGCACGAGGCAGTGAACCACGCAGGGCTCTGTGGGAAGAGTTCAAGCTCAGGAAGAGCATGTGCAAAGGCCCTGAGCTAGCAGCCTGTCTGACGGTGCCCAGGGAGGCACAGTGGGGTGGCTGGTGTGGCAGAAGTGGGGTGAGCTGACAGGAGGAGGGCAGTGACAGAAGGAGGGATGGGGGCTGTGTCAGGGAGCTGGTGTTTTGTTCTAAGTAGACTGGGGACAACAGACCAGTGGTGTGACCTCATGGGGGATCCAATGGGATCCTCCCGGCTGCCTGTGGACAGTGGACAGTGGAGGGCTGAGGTGGAGGTGGGGAGACCACGGAGGAGGCCTCTGCCACAGTCCAGCCTGGAGGGTGATGCTGGACCAGGGAGGGGATGGTGGACGCTGGATACAACTCAAAAGCAGAAGCAGGAGACTCGCTGATGGTGTGGATGTGGAGTCACAGAGGGGAGGAGCTCAGGATGACACCCAGGTCTCTGGGCCAAGCTGGACACAGATGCCACGTGTGCGCAATGGGCGACAGGGTCCCCACAGCTCGAACCCCATTCCTGTGCACGCATGTACACACACGGGTGTGTGAGTCGCCATCAGCATGGGGCAGACACTAGGTAGGTCCCTGGCCCCTGGGGAAACCGAGGCAGGCAGCGGGGCTGCGGCACTCACCCATGCCCAGCATCACGAGGGGCGTGTGCTCCCAGCGGGCCAACAGCAGGAGGTGGGCCATGTTGTGGGCGATGAGGCTGAAGCACAGGACCACGCAGCACCACTCCTGGAAGCGCTTGCCTACAGGGAGAAGGGGCGAGAGTGAGTGCAGGGCGGAGGGCCAAGGCCGCGGGATCAAGGATCAGAGCCAGGTGGGGCCGGTCTAGGGAGGGCTGTGTTCCATGAGTCCACAGTGCAGACTGCAGGCTGAATGCAGGGACAGCCTGCCCATTTCACAGAGTGTCATTGAGGCCCAGAGAATGGGACAAGTCTGTCCAACGTCATATCCTCCGGGCTGGCTGTGTTAAACCAAACCCTTCTGCGCACAGGCCTGCTGCCCACGAGGCTGGCCTTACATGGGCCGAGTCTTTGGCAGGCAGGACCAGAACGTTGGTCTCGTGTGCCCCTTCGGGCTCTCTCTGGAGATCCCTGAAGGAATTTTAATGAGCTTCTTTTTTAAATTCTCATTATCCTATCACCTGCCCCCTTCTGGTAGGCAATCATTTGGAAGCGCTACAGACAGCTTTTAATTATGCATGTTCAGACCCTGTCCCACATCCATCAAGCGGGGCTCCAGGCAATGAGTCAGGAATTCAGGAGAAAATGGTTATCACTTCCATGGCTCCAGCCACAGGGCCGATGAGGAGGTCTCAAACTCTTAACATCTCCAGGGGCTGGACAGGTGGTTTGAAGCAGTGAGGTGGGCTGGGTGGGGACAGTGGGATACCACAGCACACGCGCCCCTCCTAAAGCGGGAGGCACTAACTGGCTGACTACTCCCAGGACAGGGAGTGTGGGCTCAGGGAGGTCAGAGGCTCGAATTCTCAAGAGGAGCCAGAAATCAGGATGCAGGTATGAAACCCTCTCTATAATTTAGGCACGTATTTTTAATATCCTGTGGGCTGGGACAGGCTGATTCACTCAACTGCAGCTTTGTTGACCGTATCGAGACACTGAGAATAACCTCAGTGTCCACTGCCTGGGGAATCAGACAAGGTAACTTGGTGTACAGTGTCTCTGTTGCCAGGCAAAAAGCCTGGGTGACTGTTCCTATGTGGCTGACGGAGGGACTGGAAATTCAGGACAAACTGGTAAGTGCAAACAGCAAAGTGGTGAACATCCATTTACCAAAAAAAAGAGAAAAAACAAACACACAAACAACTGTAGAGTTAAGACTGTCTTTTCACCTCCTTTTGAATTTAAAATTTATGAATGCTATATTTTAGCAAAAATCTCACAATTATAAATTAAAATTTAAAAACGCAAAAGGAAATAAAAGCACCGCCTGGGTGACACAGCATATGACATGGCCCCCAGGAACACTGTTTTCTCAGGCAGCTGGTCTCAAGGACAAATCTCCTCTTGCAGATCTCTCCATGGAACCTCCACCTCCAGGAAGCCATCCACAATTCCTCCTTTAACGCCTGGGCTCCCCGACCATGGGGCCCATCATGGGAAACTCTGCCTGCAAAACCTCCATCCTCCTCTCCCTAAATGTCAACTCAGGAGGCCTACGACCGTGCCTGCCTTGTACAGCAGGGCCCTGTGCTTTGGTGCTTAATAAATGCTTGTGGAATAACAAATTCCTAACCACGATCCTAGAGGAAAACTGCCAGGCTTTGCTTCTGGGCACCTTTCACTGAAGCGCTGTACAGGGACCAGGCTCAGAGAGAGAATGGGCCTTGTCCAGGCTGCACAGAGCAGACTGCGCTCCAAGCCAGAGCCAGAACTTCCACCC
This sequence comes from Bubalus bubalis, assembly GCF_019923935.1. Lineage (NCBI taxonomy): Eukaryota > Metazoa > Chordata > Mammalia > Artiodactyla > Bovidae > Bubalus > Bubalus bubalis. The sequence goes on along the minus strand of NC_059170.1, from coordinate 5,310,470 downwards.
TGTGAGAAGACCAAGGTTCCAAGTGGGCCAAGGACATGCCCAGGGTCGCATCCCTCGTACAGACAAGGACCTTGGAGCCCAACAGGGCCAGGATCCTCCAGGCCTCACAAGGTGGCAGGTGCAGAAGCCCCTCGCTGCCCACTCCACAGTCAGGGGCTTCTTCCTTGGCACCCCGGGGCCCTGCCACCCCAGCACCCCCACCTGGGGTCACCATGACGGGACACTGAAGGGCCTTCCCTTTCGTGGCTCTGGTCTGCGGCCAGGACGGGGGGAGCTCAGAAGCAGGAAGCTGGGAGGGCCGGTGGTCAGGGACGGGAGATTCCTCAGTATGATCTGCAGCCCCCCAGCCTGCAGCGCCAGCAATGAGATTAAGTGACAGGAACAATAACCAGGCCAATTGCGGGCTGGGTATACCGTGCAGCCCACGCCAGAAACTCTGCAGACCCACTCCCCCTGTCTTGTCTAATTTATCCATCTATGGCTGCACTTCAGTCCTTCCCAGCATCAGGGTCTTTTCTAAGCATGAGATGGTTGGATGGCTTTGCATCACTGATTCAACGGACATGAGTCTGAGTAAGCTCCTGGGAGGTGGTGAAGGACAGGGAAGCCTGGTGTGCTGCAGTCCATGGGGTCGCAAAGAGTCGGCAACAACTGAGCGACTGAACAACAAACGGCTGCACTGGGTCTTCTTGGCGACACACAGGCTTTCTCTGGTTGTGGGGCGTGGGCTTAGCTGCCCGGTGGCATGTGGGATCTTCCCGGAGCAGGGATCGAACCCACGTCGCCTGCATTGGCAGGCAGATTCTTTACCACTGTAATACCAGGGAAGTCCCCTCCTCTGCCATATTTTGCTCTTAGTTTTTTTTTTAAAAAAGGAGCTACACTTAAAAAAAAAAAAATACCCTAAATTCCTATTTTCCTGCTTCCTTTAAGAACACAGGCTCTGGCCACCCCAGGTCTGAGCCCCCCTCAGATGGGGGCAGAGCTCCTGGCTTCCCCAGCCCTCTCTCCTCCCTGAGGCCTCATCCTGGGGGGCTTCCCCTGGTGGCAGCATGGCCAGGCCCCTGCAGTCGTCTGGGTTTTCAAAGGTGAGGCCCAGTCTTTCATTCAAGTCTCAGTGCCTCGAGGGAGGAACTGTGTGATCCCACTTCCTGGATGAGGAAACTGAGGCTCAGCAGGAAAAAACCAAGAGCTGTTTGGATCCTGTGCCTATAAGGGGGAGACCTTAGCCTGAACGTTTGGGGCTGTCGTGATTCCAAAGATAGCCCAACTCTCTCTCATTGCCATGGACAATGTCCCGAAATCTGAATATTTTCCCATCTAAACTGTCCTCTAAGCTCTGGAGTCTTCTGCAGAACAAGTGCCTCAGCTATGACCCAGAAAAAACACACCTATTATAATAAGCATTCACAGAGCACCTCTTCCATACCAGCTACACTGCCAGGGAGGATCCCAGCCAGCCCGGCCTGCAGTACACCAAAAGCTGGGGGCTATCTGCCCCGGCCTTCAGAAGAGCAAACTAGGCCTGGAGAGATGAAGTGTTCAAAGTCCCTCGAGAGCCACCAAAGCCAACATGGACAGTTAGCCAGGCCAGGACCGCACGGTCAAGGGGTCTAAATGGTGTCACGTCACAGATGGGCAGACTGAGGCTGGGGAGGGGAAGGCCTTTCCTCTGCATAGAGGGCTCGGGCCACCTCCAGCACAGCACTGGGCCTTGCTTCCCCAAGCCAGCCCCTGGCCTGAGCAGGATCGGAGCAGAGGGACAGAGGTGCTGCCCGCTGGCCTGGGGAGGGGCCGGGCTGGCGTCTGGTGGCTGTGCAGGGCTGGCAGGGGCGGGGCGGGGGCATCTCTGCTTTCCTGGGGACAGGTCACAGCCAGAGGCCTGGCACCAGGCCTGCCTCTTCTGGTTTCAGTCAGACAAGCCCTGGAACCTACCCTTAAGGTGGGTCCAGGGCCACTAGGAGACCCTCGGCCTCAGGGAGGTGGGGGGACAGGAGGTAGCGGGGAGGCAGGGACCAGAGAGATGCAGAGGAAGAGAGACAGATGGGAGAGAACAGCATCAGAGACAAAGAGACGTGAGAGACAGGGAGAAGAGGAGGAAAGAGAGAGATGGGGGCTCTCTACATACATGGAGATGGAGAGAATGAATGTAGCCAGAGAGAGGGAGAGATAAAGACACGGAAATGAGGGAGACAGAAACCCGGGCCAGGAGTGTGACAGACCAGCCTGGCCAGGAAAGGGCCTCGGGAGGCCCTCTGGGGACAAAGCCCAGCTCAGCTCCAGGACGGCAGGCCAGGACCCCCACCTGGCACTCCTGACACCCTTGACCTCGCCCCCCACCCACGCTGAGTGCCTGTGTCCCACAGGCCGGGGGGTGACCAGGGGCTCCGGGGACCTGCCAAGATCCACCCCTGGAGCCAGCGTAGCCACATAGCCAGAGGTCAGCGGGTACCTGCCAGGATGCGGGACACCCACCTCGCCTCTGGGCGTGCCCGTGAGGGCCTGCCCAGCCTGCCCACCCTTCACAAAGGCTGCACCTGGGAGAGGGTCTGCAAAACCCAAACTTGGACCCTCTATGGCTCCCAGGCCCCAGGCACGTCCTCGGGGCAGACTCTCAGGGTCCAGGGGATCAGGCTGAGGCTCTTCACCTCAAGCTGCCCCGATCAGACCCCTCATGGCTCTCAGCCGGCACGAGGCCCACCATGTCTGCTGCCAGCCCTGTGGGCATGCTGGCCTGCCGCCCTGGAACATGGGCCCCCTCCCGTACCCCCACCCCGGGCGGGCCCACCTCCCACAGCAAACATTCGGAACACGGAACCCAGAACGCCCCTGAACAGTGTTCAGGTTCTGGCCCTGCTAACTCTCTGTGTGACCGTGATCATCACTCTTTGCTAAGCCTCAGGGAAGGTCTTAAAGATGGACAGGGTGCAGCCACTCCAGGCCAGCCAAACATATGGTGTCCCTGGCGAGGCTGACCTTCCCCTCTGGTGGGCAGAAGCAAGCCGAGTCCCAGGCAGGACAAGCACTGGGAAGAACATGTGTTGGGGGTGGGCTATGAGGAGGCTCTAGGGGTCTCTGTTTCCTCCCCTGTAAAATGGAGTTGATACCAGGATACCCCTGAGACACCTGTATATATATAATAAGTTATAAATTAGGCAAAGTCAAGCATATATATATATATATATATATAGGAAGGCTTGATAGTCATGTCCGACTCTTTGCAACCCCATGGACTGTAGCCTACCAGGCTCCTCCCTCCATGGGATTCTCCAGGCAAGAGTACTGGAGTGGGTTGCCATTTCCTTCTACCAGGGGATCTTCACATTCCAGGCAGATGCTTTAACCTCTGAGCCACCAGGGAAAGTCAACTCTCCTAGAGAGACAACTGTAGGGAGGCTGAAATGAGAGCGTAGGAGGGAAACGCCCAGCACAGTCAGGGACCAATGAACGTCAACTATGTTAACTGCCTCATTATTGCTGCCAGCTGTCACCGTACCAACCTACCTCTGGCCCCGTGAATCTCAGGAATTCAGTCCTGGAACCCAGAACCCTTCCTGACTCTGCCCTGGCTCCCTCTGCTCCAGCCCACGGGCCGCCTCCGTCTCCCACAAACACTTCAGGCTTGCTCCTAACCTCAGGGCCTCTGCACTTGCTGTGTTCTTGGTCTAGACCAATCCTTCCTCAAATATCTTCAGGCGTCCCTCCCTTCTGGTCTCGGGTCAAATGTCACCTGTTCAGGGAGGCCTTAACTGCCCCCCCTAAAATGTGACTGTCCCCAACTTCTCCCTTTTTGGCTATTTCTTCTGCAGTACTTGCCACCACTGGGCAAGTAAGCTATTTCCCTTATTTACTGGGTTTACGAAAGCCCAGCTCTGTTTTCCCTGTTTTGTTCACCACTGTTCCCTCAAGGGTTAGAACAGGGACTGGGACAAGGGTCCCAGTGCTCAATATGTATTCAGCCTGGTCCCTTACTTTATAGGCCAGGCCCAGAGAGATGGAGGTGCTTGTCCAACATCAAGGGACAGAGGCAGGCAGAGGGAGGCCTATGGAATTTAGAGAAGCCAGTCTCTTTCTGCTTCACTCCCCCTCTCCAGGCACTCCCCTTGCCCCACCCAAACTCCAAGTCGGGAGGAGAAAAGGCCTCTGATTGCAGGTCTGGGGCACCAGGAGACTGTCTGCACCCTTAAATCCCTGGGGGGCTGTCCTTCAGACGGTGAGGGGCACTTGGGGAAACCAGAACTGGACAAAGGTGCGATCATGGTGGAATGAGAAGTGGGGGTCCACAGGGGAGGCTCAGAACACCCTTATGATTTTAAGGTCTGTAGGGTTTACTCGAGTGGGTGGAGCTGGACACCAAAGGAGGGGGCCTTTGAATCTTACCCTGGATTTCCAGGTGGTGAGCCTGAGGACCACAGAGATGAGGCAGTGTACCCTAAGACTCACAGGAGAGGTTGGGCTATGGCATTAATAACAGGGATTCCCTATTGTATGCCAGGCACTGCACAAGATGGATGATCTCATTTCCCCTTCCCAGTGACACTAAGGAACAGATAAGCTTTATCATGTACCCATTTTAGAGGTGAGGAAACTGAGGCTCAGAGAGGGCCAGCACCTTGGCCCAGGTCACATAGTTAAGAAGCAGAATCAGGATGCTAAGTCCAGGCTGCCCAAGGCAGCACCAGAGGTTTTAGGTCCACAAGCTGGGTGCTGGGGGAAAGGTTGAAGACACTATGGCATCATGGGCCAGGTGCCCAAGTTAGGTATTAAAAAAAAAAAAACAAAAAAAAAACAACAGACTCAGAACATGAAACTGCAAATCCAGAAAGGTCTCTGGTGATCTGGGGCTCAGGTCATACAGACAGCTATGGCAGAGATGGTATGCAAACCCTGGCCAGTCAGGGCAGAAAGCCAAAGGTGGTGGCGGACTAATTCTCATCCCAGGCAAGGGACATCTATGCTTGGTGTCCCCCTCCCCCTGCCCGGGGCAAAAGGAAAGATGTCAGAATGTTTGACAAATAAATAAAGCTGGATGAGCTGGTGACACCCAAGCATAGGGACCTCCCAGTCACCTGACTCTGGAGTTCTCAAAGGCAATTCCTTAACCCCTGGGGACATTTGGCTCTGCTGGGGCCTGGCAATGAGATTCCTGAGGCTCAAGTGGAAGTCAGAGAAGGGGGTGGAGGTTGTTGCTTGCTAGAGCAGAAATGGTAGGCCCAGCAAGCAGGAAGACACCGGGACCTTGTCCTGGGGGCAGAAGCAGAGCAAGGGTCTCTAAGTTTGCGGTCTGGTCTGTGGATACCCCCAAGTCCTTATGGAGGAGGTTAATATAAAGATCTACACGGGGGGGAGGAAATGGCTGGGACTGGGGCTTAAATTTTGAAAGAAAGCTTAAACTGGAAGGTGTGCAGGGAGGGCCCTCACCACCCAGAATTTCAAAATACAGGGTGAGAGTTAATTCGGGGGGTGCGGGGGGAGGGATGAGGGTCTGTAAACTGAAGCTATAAATCTAGGATGGGGCTTTGGAGGAAGGGCGTCTGGGGCACTCGGTACCTGGGGCCCCCTGAGTTGAGGTTCCCAGAGCAGACCTGATATGCTCAGATTTGTGGGGTGAAGTCCAGGCAGGGGTGCAGATAGGGCCCTAGGTGTGAATCTGTATCTGGGGAACCTGGGATAGGGTGTAATTCTTAGGAAGGGGGCCAGTGCATGTCGCTGAGTTGGGGGGACGGCCTTTGGCTTGGAGTCCTGGAGTGGTGGGTCCCCAAGACTAGGGGCTCTTTACAGCCGCGGGGACCCCGGGCTAGGATTGGGATCCGACAGCGTGATGGGAGCTGTCCGTAGCCCGAGGAGTTGATATGGCAGCTCCTTGATCCGGGGGCTGTCTTTGCATCCAGAAAGCCCCATGGCTGGGGTTCTGGTTTGCGCTTGAAGGGGCGCTGGGGTGGGGTCCCCAGACTTATGGGAGCTACTTGCAAGTTAGGAGCCGCGGCTAGAGCTCTGCATCGGGGCCTGAGGCTGGGGTTCCGATCCAGGGGACCCGGGATCGCGGCCCCGCAGCCCAGGCTGGCTGGTGACTGCGGGTCGGGAGGAGGGGGCCGGAGGTCCTACCTGGGGAGTAGAGCGCGGCCAGCTCGCGGGCCCCGGCGTGCTGCGCGCCCCAGCGCCGGCAGGACGCCGCCTCATCGTCTTCAAGCTCCGGCTGCTGGCCTGGTCCGTCTTCGGCGCCCGCCATGGGCCCTCGCCCGGCCAGCCCGGTGCGCTCCGCTGGCGGCGACGGCGGTGGCTGCGGCGGCAGGGCCGCGGAACCGCGGCGAGATCACGCCGCCCAATGACGGCCCGGCCCGGGGTGCGGTCGCGGCGCCGGCGGGGGTCTCGCCCGGCCGGGCGTCACAGCCAATGGGGGCGCGCGCCTGAGGCCGCGCCAGCCAATCAGCGGCCGCTGAGCCGCAGCCAACCGCGGCGCGCGAGGGGCGGGCCCGCAGCGTACGGAAGAACCGGGAGGCGGCGCGTCTCGGCCGCCCGAGCTTCACTGCGCGTCGCCGCCGCCCTGCGGGTCCGGGCGCGCTGACGGCCCCGGGCGGGCTGTGTTTACCCCCGCGGTGCCCCCCGGTGCCGAGGGCCGAGGTCTGAGCGGGCGTCTCCTGGGCACTCCCAGGCCGGCGTCTGTGACGGGCAGGGGACGCGCGGGGAGGGGAGGCCCCGTTTGGAGGGTCCCTGGCCTGGGCCGGTTTCAGGGTCTCCGAAGACCCCGAGCGTCGCCCCCCACCGTGGGCTCAGCTCGCGCGGTGCCCCCGGGGACAAGCCTGACCGGGGGGTGGGGGCAGTGTCCCCCGGAGGGAGGAGACAGGAAAGTGATAAGAGTCGCTGTCAGATTTGGTGAGCGCTGACTATCTGTTGGGCGCCGGGCCAAAAGCTCGACCGCAGGGTGTTTTTAACTGACAGTCAGGAGCTGGGTGGCCTCCTCAGAGGCCCCTGTCACCGCAGCGCCCGGAGGTGCCCCCTTCTCCGGTCACTGTGACATCACCCCGCCTTCCCAGTGCTTGTCGGAACGGACGGTGCCAGGCTCCCCCCTCCCTAGAAAGCAAGCTCCCCAGGGCTAAGACTTGCTGAGTTCACAGCTGTTCTCCCACGTCCCGATCAGCCTAAGTGAAGTGAAGTCCCTCAGTCGTGTCCGACTCTTTGAGACTCCATGGACTATGCAGTCCATGGAATTCTCCAGGCCAGGATACTGGAGTGGGTAGCTTTCCCCTTCTCCAAGGGGATCTTCCCAAAGGGCTCGAGTAAATGCTTATGGAGTGAATTAACTCTCAAATGAATTTATTACCTGAGCTGGAACTCGACCGGTCTAGCCGACTACAAAGTACGGAGTAATTGCTCACATAAATTCCACACCGCGTCACCCGCCAAATAGGAGCTAAGAGTGTTCAAGAGGTGGTGGAAGGACCCGAGAGGTACCCAGGGGGAACAGGGAGGGGAGGTAAGACCTCATTCTGTAAGGTCTTTTGGAGGCTCCATCCTTGTTCTCTGAAGGTTTAAGCCCTGGATTGTCCCAGTTCTAGGAAAAGTCAGTCACCCCAGGAGTGTTTCCTGGGCGTTCCCACCCTGGGCGGCCACGATCCCCCGCCAGACCCACGCCCCTTTTCTGTTTCTTTGTGTATACCACCTCCCAGGAAAGAAAAGCGCGCTTCCTTGGCAGGGAGAGATTGCAGTCTGCAATTCACATCCTGCTGAATTCTGGCAAAATTTACTGGCTTTGCCTTCTTGTAGCTTACACAGTTCGAATTTTCAATCCAGGAGATTAAGGTGCCTTGTGTTGAGATCGGCTGGATCTCAGATTTCAGGGACACACCCTTCCAAGCTCTGCCTGTGTCCCAGACCTCCAAGCAGAATGAGGTGGCTGGTTCCTTCTGGTGTCGGGAGCTCCCCTAGTGGCCAGCACAAGATGGATGATGGACAGACAGGTTATTCATTTGCTCAGGGAACACATTTGTTAAGCACAACCTGACCCAGGTTGCTGTAGGGAAAGAGCAGGGAACGTGACTGTCATATTTTCTCTCATTCTGTGATTGTTTTTTCACTTTCTTGATGGTGTCTGATACACAAAATATTTTTACTCTTGAAGTCTTACCTACTTTTTTCTTTGTGCTTTAGGGGTCATTATTTCCTCATTTTTAAAATAACTTCGTCATTTTCCACTGTGTGGCTAGATCATAATTCATTTAACTAGTTGTTTATTGATGCACACTCGGGTCATTTCCTATCTTTGAATGTTATGGACATTTTGCTCAATGTCATTTTGGCACGTGAAGGTAGGTCTATTGAACTCACTCCTGGAGTGGGATTGCTTTGACAAATGTTAACTGCTTAGCCATTTTGGTAGATATAGATAAACCCATTGGTAGGTAGGTAAGCAGATATTGCCATTGGAATCATATAACTATAGTCCCACTAGCTGTGTTCAAGCATGCCTGTTTCCCACAGTCTTGCCAAGAGAGGGTGGCTAATTAAGTAAGTTAAGATTAAAATTTCAGTCCTTCAGTTATACTTAGCACATTTCAAGTGCTCAATAGTTACACGTGGCTGGAGGCTAATGAATTAGTGCAGATATAGAACATTTCCACCATTGCAGAAAGTTCTATTGGGCAAATTTTAGTAAGAATTGCACAGTGACCTTGACCTTACATTTTAGTAGGATCCTTGGGCTGTTTGTGGGAGGTAGGCTCAGAGACTGAGGAAAATCAAGAGACCAGAGAGGAGGTGACTGCAATAGTCCCAGGTAGGAGAGGTTGGAAGGTCAGACTAGAGTGACTGTGGAGGTGGGTTCTGGATGCATTTTGAAGGTGGAGTGGCCAGGACTTGCTGGTTGATGTCATGGGGGGTGAGGGAGAGAGGTCAAGGATGACTCTCAGGTTTCTAGCCTGAGCCACTGGAAGGATGGAGGTGCCATTGACTGAGCTGGGGAAGAACGAGGTGGGAGCAGGTTTGGGGAGGGGGAGCCCAGGAGTTATGGTTCTGGGCATGCTGCATGTGGGATGCAGGTTGGACATCCCAAGTAGCCATGTCCAGTGGCATCAAGTAGTTATTTCTGACCTAGAGAATGACACATGATTTTGGTCATCAAGTTAAAGCAAAGCCAGAAATGAGAGAAGACACAGAATTACACGCCTAAGATGGGGACGAAGGCCAGGGGCAGCGACGGGCAGTGGAAGAAGCCTGGTCTTGGAACTTGGAATCTCACGGCTGTGTTTCTGAGCCTCTGTGGGTCCATTTTCCTTCCTCGAAATGGAAAGAAGAGCACTTGATAGCTTTGTTGTAAGGTTCACAGTGAGCGCCATGAGAGGTGGGGTTCTTGGCAGAAATGTTTGTTGCATGTGATCAGGAGGGTGCTGGGGTGAGATCCACATGCTCCCCTGGCTGTCAAGGCCCTGCTGACTCTCCATGGTCATCCCCCTGCTGGGCAATTTACAGACACCAATAAAAGCAAATAGAACCCTTTCTGGGAGATTCCTGGGGCGGAGAAGGCAATGGCATCCCACTCCAGTACTCTTGCCTGGAAAACCCCATGGACGGAAACCCCTGGTAGGCTACAGTCCATGGGGTCGCAAAGAGTCAGACACAACTGAGCAACTTCACTTTCACTTTTCACTTTCATGCATTGGAGAAGGCAATGGCAACCCACTCCAGTGTTCTTGCCTGGAGAATCCCAGGGACTGGGGAGCCTGGTGGGCTGCCATCTATGGGGTCGCACAGAGTCCGACACGACTGAAGTGACTTAGCAGCAGCAGCAGCAACCTCTGTGCGGCCCAGTTCCTAGGCAATAATCATGCCTCGCTTCCCTGGGAACAAGTGGGAATAACAGATGAAAACTATGTTTAAAAACTAGAGTAAAGCATCGATGATTTTAAAAAAAAAACAACCCTTTTAAAATAATAATTTCTAAAAAATAATTTAAAATTTACAGAAAAGTTGCAAAAACAGTACAATAAATTTCTGTATATCACCTTCATTCATATCCCTCAATTGTCAACATTTTACTGCATTTATCATTTTTTCTCTCTCTGTAATTTTTCTGAACCATTTGAGAGTCAGTTACATAAAAAAGATACAGTGTTCTTTTACTGCTAATTACTTCATTGTGCATCTCCTAAGAACAAGGACATTCTCTTACAGGACCGCTGTATCGTTTCCAAAATCAGGACATTTAATGTTGATACCGTCTTACAGCACCATTCTTATTGTTCATATTCAAATTCCACTAATTATCCCAATAAGACCTGAAATCCTTACTCTTTTTTTTTAATTTACTTTTAATGGGAGGATAATTGCTTTACAATGTTGTGTTGGTTTCTGCTGTACAACAGCGTGAACCAGTCATGAGTATACATATATCTCCTCCCTTTTGAAACTCCCTCCTTCCCCCACCATCCCACCCCTGTAGGTTGTCACAGAGCCCAGAGTTGAGCTCCCTGTACAGCAGCTTCCTACTAGTTATCTATCTGAAATCTTTTTTCTTACACTAGTGATTACCAAGGTCATGGACCTCCTCCAAAGAGATAAAACGTGCACCTGTCCAAAGAGTAGAAAATCAACAGCAGCCATGACTCTGCTGAAAGAATCTGTGCTCATACACCCTGCTTGCAGGCTCTGTACATTGAGAGCTGCTGCTGCTGCTAAGTCGCCTCAGTCGTGGCCGACTCTGTGCGACCCCATAGACGGCAGCCCACCAGGCTCCCCCATCCCTGGGATTCTCCAGGCAAGAACATGGGAGTGGGTTGCCATTTCTTACTCCAATGCATGAAAGTGAAAAGTGAAAGTGAAGTCGCTCAGTCGTGTCCGACTCTTAGTGACCCCATGGACTGCAGCCTACCAGGCTCCTCCGTCCATGGGATTTTCCAGGCAGGAGTACTGGAGTGGGTGCCACTGCCTTCTCCGCGTTGAGAGCAGTGCTTCTCAGCTGGGATGATTTTGCCCCGCGGGGGACATTTGTGATGCCTTGAAGCACTTGCAGCTGTCACACCTGGGGGTGGTGATCCGCTTCTGGCATCTCGTGAGTAGAGGCTCGGAATGCTGCCAAACCCTACCAGGCACAGAACAGAGAATTCTCTGGCCCAAAATGTCAGTAGGGCTAAGGTTGAGAAACTGTGACTTGTGGGTAAACTGTGGAGAGACACCTCCTTCAGTTGTGATTGGAGCACCCTCAGATCTACAGTTCACCCCAGCAATTCCCTCTCCCCAGCTACCCTGGAAAACGCTGCTCCTATAGGCATAGGAAGGGTCAGCCAAGTCTGTTCGCCATGGCTTCAAACTGGAACCAGCCCCCATGGCCCATTAGGAGGAGACTGATAAACTGTAGTCACATGGTGCTCGCAGCTCTTCCTTTGGCCCTGTTTGCGTGCGCGCTAAGTCACTTCAGTCGTGTCCTACTCTGTGCGACCCCTCCAGGGGGTTTTCCCAACCCAGGGATCTAACCTGTGTCTCTTATATCTCCTGCACTGGCAGAGAGTTTCTTTACCACTAGCACCACCTGAAAAGCCCTTGGTTCTGTTTGCTTCTCTGTAAAATGGGGTTGGGGAGATGGACTTGGAAAATGAAAGTTGCTCAGTCATGTTTAACTCTTTGTGATCTCATGGACTGTAGCCCACCAGGCCCCTCTGTCCATGAAATTCTCCAGGCAAGAGTACTGCAGTGGGTAGCCGTTCCCTTCTCCAGGGGATCTTCCCAACCCAGGGGTGGAACCCAGGTCTCCTGCATTGCAGGCAGATTCTTTACCAGCTGAGCTACCAGGGAAGCTTCCTGGGCGTGGAAGGATGCCAGGAATCCTGGGCCCAGCTGCTGCTTTGTGACTATGGGCATCACTCTCTGACTCATGCATGATTGACATATTGGGATTATGCGTGGACATGTCTCCAAGCTTTTATTGACAGGAAGCTGCCCTGGAATGTCTCCCCACTGGAATGGAGGGCAGGGCCTCTGCTGAGTCACCTCTGGCCGTGGGAGGCTGGCTCTGGGTATGGCTCATTTTAAAAGCAGCTGCCATTTCTTTTCTTTCTTTCAAAACATTCATCCTTTTATTTGCTGGTTTAGACCCTTCGTACAGTACAAGTGGTTACTGGGCACTTGAAATGTGGTAGTCCAAATTGAGATAATGCTGCAAGCAGAAAATACATGTGGCAGCAGCTGCTGTTTTCTTAGTGCCGAGTACAGACCAGGTTCAACGCTAAGCCTACACTGTGACTCTCACAAAACTTCCGCGTGGGATTAACACACTCACTTTCCTGTCTCCATTTTTTAAATGGGGAAACAGGCTCAGAGAGGTCATGCCACACAGCAGGGAAAGGCAAAATTGGGATTCAGACAAGAGGAGTAAGATTCCAAAGTTTGTGTTATTTCCAGTCTGCTGCACCTTCTCCTGGAGAAGGCGATGGCACCCCACTCCAGTACTCTTGCCTGGAAAATCCCATGGATGGAGGAGTCTGGAAGGCTGCAGTCCATGGGGTCACGAAGAGTCAGACGTGACTGAGCGACTTCACTTTCACTTTTCACTTTCATGCATTGGAGAAGGAAATGGCAACCCACTCCAGTGTTCTTGCCTGGAGAATCCCAGGGATGGGGGAGCCTGGTGGGCTGCCGTCTATGGGGTTGCACAGAGTCGGACACGACTTAAGCAACTTAGCAGCAGCAGCACCTTCTCCACACATGGTAGGCGCTCAGAAAATGTACGAGTGGCAGAGAAAGGACAATATATTCATTGGAAGTAGAGCCCTGAGTTTTAGAATGAAACATGATGGCTGCCTAGCTATGTTAGCTAATGACTGCTGTTCGTGGACTCCCTTGCAGCAGTATAGGACATATGACTAGTTTCAGCCAATAGGATGAGAATGGAAGTGGCACAAAATACCCTGGTTTGTGCCCTTAAAGAGGTTGACTTTCATTGCTTTTTCTCTACTACCGACTAGCAGCAATGCAGATGTGATGGCGGTGCTAGGGCAGCCATCGTGGACCATGAGGTGGAAAGAACTGCGGGAAAGAGTCTGGGCCTCTAAAACCACAAAGCCATCATCCAGCTCTGAACAGCTTTTGTTCAGATTGATGTGCGAGAGGAAAATAAACTATTTTCTTGTCTAGGAGACATTTGTTATTTGAGCCATTCTTACAGCTTCGAGCCTGTATCTCACCAATGCATTTGTTAAATGAACAGATGGATGATTGAATGACAGGAGGAGTCAGATCTAGGCCCACAGACATATAAGAGTGCACAAAGATGGCGTTCGAGCCTAGGTGGAAGCCAGTGGAGCCAGTTTCAAACCTGGCCCTTATGCTAGCTTGCTGTGTGCCCCTGGATAACCCATGTGCCTTCTCTGGGCCCCACATTCCTGGGTTGTAAACCAGACTCTTAAGTTCCCGGCTTTGCATGGAATCTATGCAGTTTGAAAGTATTCATACTGCTGCTAAGTTGCTTCAGTCGTGTCCAACTCTGTGCGACCCCATAGACAGCAGCCCACCAGGCTCCCCCATCCCTGGGATTCTCCAGGCAAGAACACTGGAGTGGGTTGCCATTTCCTTCTCCAATGCATGAAAGTGAAAAGTGAAAGTGAAGTTGCTCAGTCGTGTCTGACTCTTAGCGATCCCATGGACTGCAGCCTACCAGGGGTTTCCGTCCATGGGATTTTCCAGGCAAGAGTACTGGAGTGGGTTGCCATTGCCTTCTCCGTAAAAGTGTTCATCAGTTCAGTTCAGTTCAGTTGCTCAGTTGTGTCCGACTCTTTGCGACCCCATGAATCGCAGCACGCCAGGCCTCTGTGGAATTTCATTTTTCAGGAATCTATTCCCAGAGAAATTCTCGCCTGACAGCCCATAAACACAGGTGTAAGGATGTGGCTTCAGACTGATTATGGAGCAAAAGTTTGTCCTTAAAGGTGATTAAATAAACTCTGACAGGTTCCTGCTGGGGAGTTCCGGACAGCTGATTGTGGCCATGATGACTTCTCTTGTGACACCTGCTGGCACAAAATGATACTGCAGCTCAGCTCAGTGCAGATTTGGGAATTTCCAGAAGAGGTTCAGCCCTGACGGTCATTTGGGAAGCCACAGAGCAAGGAGCAATTTAGAAGGAAGGCCAAGACAAGGAGGTTGGCCTGGCTGGGGAGGTTGAGAATACAGACCTGGTTCAAATTCCAGCTTCACTACCTACTACCTGAGTGAGCTTGGTATCTTCTCTGAGCTTAGTTTCCTCTTCAATAAAGTGAGAATCCTACGGCCCTCATCTTTACTGATCACTCATTATTTACTGAACCAACATTAAGCGACTATGATGAATCTCACTTAGGCAATAAAGATATGCCAGGACCTGGATCCTGCCCTCATGCAGTCTTGTTGGGGGAAGACTATAAAAAAAAGCCCCACAAAAACCACACATACAGGATCCTTTCAGGTACAGATGACACTATAAGGGAAAATACGGCAGGAGATGGATCTGTGGGTGGTGGCACCATTACAAATGAGGAGCTCTGGGGGGCGCGTGTCTGAAGAAGACTGAGCGGAGGCTAGCAGGAAGGGCGTCTTGTGTACATGGAATTCATACAAAATGCCAGTGGAAGAGCCTGGTCCATCATACATGCTCAGTACATGGTGGATCACTGTCTTATGACACAAAGGAGTTAAAGGGGAGACTCGAATGCATTTCCCAGGGTCTGAGGCCATCACAAAGAGTGAGAGAAGAGTCTGGGGGGCCTGACAGGTGGAGAGCTGACCCAGCTCTGGGTGGCCCTGGGCAGATCGCCGTCTGGGCCTCCACCGCCTCATCTGGAAAACGGGCCTGAAAATGTCCACCTTGTGAGATTGGGGTTGTCATGGGCTGAATTGTAAACCAACCGCTCCCCTCCCCAACGAGGCCCCGAGTCATATGTTGAAGTCTTGGCCCCCAGCATCTCAGAATGGGACTCTATTTGGAGATGAGGTCTTTAAAGAGATTATGAAGTTAAAACAAGGTCAACAGGGTGAGTCCTAATCCAATAGGACCTTGTAAGAAGAGGGGATTACGACGCACGGATGCACAGAGGGAAGAAGATGGCCATCTGTGAGCCGAGAGAGGGCCTCAGGAGGAAACGGCCCCGAGGACGCCTTGCACTCGACTTCCAGCCTCCAAAACTGTGGGAAAAGACGTTCCTGTGGTTTAAAAGGCTCGGTCTGTGGTGCTTTGTTCTGGCAGCCCTGGCAAGCGAACACAGGGTGATATATGAATACAGACAGGCACCCCGAGGCCCTTAACAGAAGCTGATTCCCTTGGCCCAGAGCCACGCGGAGCCTCTCAGCTGTGCCCGAGTCCTGACTGGTCAATCCTGGCATCTTGGTAGAAAACAGAGTCCTCCGTGGGATTGCTGCGGTTGCTCCGCAGCCTGGTCCACACGGTGCCTGGGATGGGTCCTGCCTCCAGGACTTAGCTCATTGGATTTCTGCCCTCCTATCTGGTTCATTAGTCAGTCGATCCACAGACTTAGCAGGTAGCACTGTGGCCATTCTGTGAAATGTGGCCTGGCTGTATTAGCAAGGGTCCAGTCTGGAAAATGGAGACCACTCTAAGGGGTTTCAAACAGAACATGGGATATCAAAACAAGGAGTTGCTTATACAGATGATGGAAGACCTGAGATGCTAAACAGGCAGGAGGAGGCGTCCCGGGCTGGGCTACAGCTGGAGGGCAGAGAGACACAGGGCCGATGCGGTGTCTCTAGGTCCAAGAAGCCAGGGCTGGAGCCGTGGTGGAACTGCTGGGAGGAACTGGGACTGGGAAGGGAGGTCCTTCTGGGGAGGGACCGGTCCTCTTTGCCCTCAGATCCCTGTGTTGCCCTTCCCTGGTTCTGCTCTGAGTTGCAGAGGGGCTAACTTCTGCAGGCTGCACTTCCCGCGGACTTCTCATTGGCCGACAGGAGGTCCTGGGGGGAGATTGGCGGTTTGAGGAAGGGAGAAGCCAGGGTATTTTTCACTGTCTCCTCACACCTTGGGCTGCGTCTCCAAGCTGAGTCTCCCCCACAGCTCCAGCTGCTATAGGACAGTCCTCTGTGTTTCCAGCTTTGCTGAGTGACCGCAGGCCCTGGACCACTGTCAGACCTCCTCCTTTGGTCCCTCCAGCTTAGAGATGGCAATGACCTTCCACTGCTGTGAATTCTTTTCTTGTTGTTATCTTTTTGGTGAACTGTTTATTTTTTAAATGGCAACCTAATTCTAAGATAGGGATCTTCTCCAAAATACACTCTAAAATACCTTAATCTTCTCACAATATGCATGAAAATACTTCGGGTCTAGAACATTTATCCCGTCAAAATCTATAGAAAAATCAAAAGCAATCTTCTTAACCAATGTAAGATGAAGAAAAAAAAAACACACCCAAGTTTGAAGAAAACCTCCCTCAAAAACTGCAGTAGGTTAGGCATTTATCTTTTCACCGAAAAGTTGGCAAAGAATGATCTAAATCACTCTTTTAAATAGGTCTTCCCTTCAGTGGCCTGGCTGAGAAAGTTACTCAGTTGTCAGTAGAGTGAAGGCTTCATCCAATACCCTGGGGTTCCGCCAAGTTCACTCTTCTGAGGCTTCAGCGAAAGGTTGGATTCTGATCAGGCGCCTGCAGAGGTCTGCCAAGAAGGCAGGTGCTCAAGCCAGGGCAAACCACGCCCTGGTCAGCAACTCCAATCAGTGGACCGTTGATGATTCCACTCTTGGTGCTTCCAAGTCTAGGTACACTGAAGAGCTTCTTATGTGAACTGTCATTTAATGTTTCAATAAGGTACTCACAGGCAAGTCCTGTCTTGGGGCATCCTTGCAGGAGACTGTATTATCCCTGTAGGGAGGGGGCCAGGGGTGGTGGGGAGGAGGGGGAGCTGTGAGTTCTAAACCACTTCCTTCTTGGCTTCTGGGCTCCTGCATCATCTTTGTAACCAGTTCCCTTTTGGAAAGGCTCTGCTTAAATGCTCAGTGGTTTCCCATCCTGATATGAAAGCAGGCTGGCAAGTGCCCCACCCATCAGCCTTTCCAGTGCCCTTCCCCTTCTTACAGATAAGAACCTGGCAGACCGCAGCGGGCGAGGCAGCTGGGCTCCGTGGACCACAGGGTGGCCCTAGAGTCGAGTGAGCTTCTCTCTGCCCTAGTTCTGCCGTTTGTCAGCTCTGTAAACTCCATCAGGCCACATGGCCTCCCTGAGGCCTCTGTCTCCTCACCTGTCACGTGAGGATCAGGATCGAACCCACTGACACAGGGTGTTTTGAGGATTTGACGAGGTGTGATGTGGAAAGAGCTTAGCCACAAGCTTAAAAACGAGGAGTAAAGAGGAGACGTCCCCATCAGCAGTTAAAAGACGGGGAACCATCATATCAGGCCGTGGGGCTACTGGTGCAAGGACCACAGGCCAACAGGGGCAGGGGAGCTCGTGGGGATACGAGAGCACATCTCGTGGGGATACGAGAAATAAAGACACAAGGTCAGTACCCCGCAGCCCCGTGAGGAGAGGAGAAATCGTTCAGAAGGTGGTGTTGGGCAAGTGGCCCCCAATAAAGCTGGATCTTTTTTTAAAACAAAACAATATTTATTTGGCTGTAAAGGGTCTCAGTTGCGGCAGGATCTGCGACCTTCGTTGCGGCAGGCAAACTCTTAGTTGCAGCATGCGGGATCCAGGTCTCTGACCAGGGATTGAACCCAGGCCCCCTGCACGGGGAACACGGAGTCTTAGCCACTGGACCGCCAGGCAAGTCCCTAAAACAAGATCTTTTATTCATACCAAAAACAAAGATGGTTCTAGATGGATTAAAGACAATATGAAGTGCAAAATTAGAAAAATTAGGAGTTATATATACACAATGGAATAGTATTCTGCCATAAAGAGAAATTACATTTTGACACGTGCTACAATATGGATGGACCTTGAAAACAGGACACTAAGGGGAGTAAGCCTGTCATAAAAAAGGAAAATATTGTACGATTTCTCTGATGCCTAGAGTAGTCAATTTCATAGAGATAGAAAGCAAATTAGCAGTTTCCAGAGGCTGTTGGGGGGAGGATGGGAGGAGGGGTAGAGTTCAGTGGGTAGAGGGTTTCTGTTTGGGATGAAAAAGCTCTGGATGTGGACAATGATAGTGGTCACACAACATGATGAATGTACCCTTAAAATGCCTAAAGTGGTTAGTTCTATATTATCTATATTTTACCAGAATAAAAAAGTATGATGTATAAAAGGCAAAAAAAAAATCCAATAAAATTTATTTTGATTATGTCCAAATGAAGGAATTCCGACCAAAGGACCCTATGGACAAGGTTAATAGAAAGACGTTGAGTGTGAACACATCACAGTGTCTAAAACTGCAGTGCTTGGAATGTCCACTTCTGGAAACAACGGCAGAGAAGACGGCAGCCCCAGTGGAAAAAGAGCAATGGACGTGAAGATCAATTTGCAGAAGAGGAAAACCGCAAGCCTGGGAGGAAAGCCCAGGCTCACAGGCAAGAGGAGATGCGAAGAGGAGCTACCACTTTACACCAGTCAGAATTCAAGTTGGACGGTTCCCGGATTTTCGCCACTGAAAGGATCGCGGCTGGGGTAAGAAAAGTAGAAATCGTTGTCTCAGAAAATAAGGTCATGCTCCAAGAATAATGGGGCTGTGATAAAAATACACAGGAGCCAGCTGAAGGGGCTGACAGAAGCCAAGCCAGGGCCCGTTTGAGCACCAAGTCAAATAACAGGAATGATGGAAGACAATAAAAATGGAATAAAATAAAATCCAGGAGTCCATATTGACGTAAGCGAATAAACAAATAAACGAGGGTGAGGTGATTTTAAGATATGGCTGCCAATCCGGCTTCCCTGCTGGCTCAGTGGGAAAGAATCTGCCTACAACGCAGGGGATGCAGGCAGGAGACCTAGGTGCGATCTCTGGTTTGGGAAGAGCTCTTTCTCCCCAGGAGAAAGAAAATGGCAACTCTTTCTTGTATTCTTGCCTGGAAAATCCCAATCCATGGGGTTGCAAAGAGTTGGACGCAACTGGGTGACTGAACAACAGCAGCAACAATAACCAGGTCTTTGACGCTCTTCAACAGGTGGGACCAAAGTCACCTCCTCCTGGTAGGGGCTGGACTCGATTCTAATAAGTAGAATATGGCAGAAGGGAAACTATCGGGAAACTGGGCAATATTAGGTTGGCCAAAAAGTGCCTTTGGAGTTTAAGTAAAAATAAAAGACACATTTTTCGTTTTCACCACTTTTCATATTGAACAATGTATCCACCATTGTGGGATTCCTTGGTAGCTCAGATGCTAAAGCATCTGCCCGCAATTCAGGAGACCCAGGTTCTATTCCTGGGTCGGGAAGATCCCCTGGAGAAAGCTATGGTAACCTACTCTGGTACTCTTGCCTGGAAAATTCCATGGACGGAGGAGCCTGGTGGGCTACAGTCCATGGTCTCAAAGAGTCGGACACGACTGAGCGACTTCACTTTATTTCTTCACCATTGTGTTTCACTATCTTCTGCTACTTTTCCAGGCAACTTCATAATTCCATTGTCCCAAAACTTTTTATCTTTTTGAGCAAAGAACTGTTCTGGGTGCCTTTTACAGTCTTCCACGGAATTGAATTTTTTTTTTCCCATTAAGAGAATTTTGTAAAGACTGAAATAAATGGTAACCTGAAGGTGCAATGTCTGGTGAATATGGTGGATGAATGAGAACTTCCCAGCCAGGCTGTGACAGTTTCTGCTTGGGGGAGGACAACTTCCACGTCACGAGGACACTCAAGCAGCCCTAGCAATCGGCCCGTGTGCTGGGAGCCGAGGCCACCAAGGGCCACGTAAGAGAGGCATTTGGAAGCAGATCCCTCAGCACTGTGCCACATAGGGCTGTTCAAGGCTTGAGTATAACTGGCCCAAATTGGAATGTGCTGTGTTAAATACACACTGAATTTCAAAGAATCCTGAAAAAAAAAAGATGTCAAATATCTCATTAAAAACTTTTTATATTGGCAATATGTTGAAATGATAAGATTTTAGATATAGTGGGCTTGGTAAAATATATCACTAAAGTCAATCATTAACCATGGGGTTTCCATATGGCTCTCATTCTGCTCTTCCTGCTGGACATCGATGCTCCAGCCCCAGCCGAACTTTCAAATAATTCTAGTCCCAGCCAACATGTTTTTTTTTTTTTTTTTTCTTTTTTTAAAAGGTTTCTTTATTCATTTATCTTTGGCAGCGCTTGTTGTCGCTGCTGCTCGTCTCTGGCCAGTTATGGCAAGCGGGGGCTACTCTTTGCTGTGGACAGAGTGTGGGCTCTAGGTGCTCGGGCTTCAGTAGCCGTGGTGCACGGGCTTACTCGCTCCGGGGCGTGTGGGATCTTCCCAGACCAGGGACCAAACCTGTGTCTCCTGCGTTGGCAGGCGGACTCATAACCACTGGACCACCAGGGAGGCCCCCAGGCAACGTCTTCAATCTTCTGAGAGATTCTAAGGAGAACCTTCGGGTCAAACAATGCTGAATTCCTGACTCCAAAAACCAGTGAGAAAATGATTATTATTTTAAGCTGCTAAGTGTTGGGGTCATTATACACATAGCAATAGACTGACTGAGGCAAGCATCATAATGGATGCTAAAGGTAGTGAAATTGTGGGAAAATGAGTGAAGACTGCAGGAATAATAGGATATTGAAATAGTTTTAAAATATCTCCCCATGAGACACTTATTCATTACAAAGAGGAAATACAGTTCTCTGGCAGTGGTGAAACCTGGCCGACATCACTTGGCCAAGTGATCAATATTAGCATCACTAGTAAGGGCGCACGTAGCTCCCAGGTCCTCCTGGAGGGAAACACCGAAAGGGACCCACACCACTCGGGCGGCTCCTGACGAAGGTGCACAGCTTGAGCTCAACCACCAGGAGACTTTGGACCGAACCACAGGAGGGACGTTCTGTGAAATAACAGACCTCTTCAAAAGCGTCAGGGTCATCAATTTTTAGGAAAGACAGACCAAGAAACTGTTTCCCAGACACCAAAAAGATAGGGTAATGAAATGCAGAGTAAGTTGCAAACACCAGGACACCCCACCCCTAAATACTTCAGCATTGACACCAGAAGCTAGAGTTCAACAAATAAATGTTAGTCGCTCAGTCGTGTGTGACTCCTTGCGATCCCATGGACTGTAGCCCATCAGGCTCCTCTGTCCATGAAATTCTCCAAGCAAGAATACGGGAGTGGGGTTGCCATTTCCTTCTCCAGGGCTCCTGTAGGGGAAATTAGAATTAGAGGCAACAAATCGAAGGGAGCTGCCCTGGACATGTTCATTATCAGAGTGTTCCTCTCCTTTGTAAAGCACTTCTGACCGCCAGATTGTTTCATTGTGAGCCATTCAGGGGCCATTGCTCTTCTGATCTTAACATATCTAATATGCACCCCAAAGATCTTTCCTTTGGGATATATGAAATATTTCTTGTCTGTAAAACTGACATTCAGTGAAAGGTACAGATGTTAGGTGTACTTTGGGTTATTTCTGAAACAAGGTTTTGCAGATGTAACCAAGTTAAGAAGGGCTCATACTGGATGAGGGTGGGCCCTAAACCCACTGACTGGCATCTTTATAAGAGAAAGGAGGAGATGTGGATACAGACATGCCCAAGGGGAAGAAGGCCCCGTCAAGAGGAAGACAGGGAAGGCGTGATGTGGCTCCGAGGCAAGTAACGCTAGAGACTGCACTGGCGTGGCTGTGGTTTCAGACTGCCGGCTGCCAGAACTGTTGGAGAATAAATGCATGTTGTGTTATGTGCCCTGGTTTGTGATGCTTTGTGATGACAGCCTGGAAAAACTGATACGGAACATTTACCATCACCCCCAAAAGCACCCTCCTGCTTTCCTACAAAATCCTGCCCACCCCTCAGAAGAGGAAATCACACTCTGATACTTTCCAGCATAGATTAATGTTGCTTGTTCGACAGCTTCATGTAAGTGGAATCAGGCAGAATGTATTCCTTCGTGTTGATGCTTTTCACGTGGCACAAGATTTTAGAGATAGCCAGGTGGTTTGTTGTTTAGTTGCTCAGTTGTGTCTGACTCTTTGCAACCCCATGGACCACAGCACGCCAGGCCATCACCAACTCCTGGAGTTTGCTCAGACTCATATCCATTGAGTCGGTGAGGCCATCCAACCATCTCATCCTCTGTCGTCCCCTTCTCCTCCTGCCTTCAATCTTTCCCAGCATCAGGGTCTTTTCTGATGAGTCTGCTCTTCACATCCAGTGACCAAAGTATTGGAGCTTCAGCTTCAGCATCAGTCCCTCCAATGAACATTCAGGATTGATTTCCTTTAGGATGGACCGGTTTGATCAGGTGGTTGCACCTAGGTTGGTACACCTATGATTAAAGTTCAGTTTGCTTGAGGGGGAAGCAAAATTTGAAGTCGAGGAGGAGGGGGGTAGGCAATAAGGATGGGAAGTTTCTTTTCAAAGCTGGGCTTGGAG
Source organism: Bubalus bubalis (assembly GCF_019923935.1). Classification (NCBI taxonomy): domain Eukaryota; kingdom Metazoa; phylum Chordata; class Mammalia; order Artiodactyla; family Bovidae; genus Bubalus; species Bubalus bubalis. Next base: position 5,287,996 of record NC_059170.1, on the reverse strand, counting down.
CCTCCTGCCCTGGAATGTCTGACTTTTCAAATTTGCCACCTACACCTGCCTTCCTGTCTGGGCTCCGCGGGGCAAGTTGGAGGCTAGGCTCTGTCGCCACCTGGTGGTCATTCTAGATAAGTGCAACCAGCGATGCCAGCCCTGCGCCCTGCTGGGTGGGGAGATTGGGGGTCAAATCAGTGTGTCTTTTCCAGGGTTATGCCTCTGAGTCACTGAGCATCTATTCAGCACTGGCATGAGTCCTGTGTGAGTGTGTATATACAGAGATGACCTACATTGGGCTAACTTTGAGGGGTCCAAGGAGAGGGATTGATGCTGAAGCTGAAGCTCCAGTACTTTGGCCACCTGATATGAAGAATTGACTCATTGGAAAAAACCTTGAAGCTGGGAAAGATTGAAGGCAGGAGGAGAAGGGGACAACAGAGGATGAGATGGTTGGATGGTGTCACCGACTCAACGGACATGAGTTTGGATGGGCTCCGGGAGTTGGTGATGGACAGGGAGGCCTGGTGTGCTGCAGTCCATGAGGTCACAACGGAGCGGCAGAACTGAACTGAAGGAGAGGGAGGTTACACAAAACTAACTCCAGTACGGTCAGAATAAGATCCTGGAGTCATAAGGTGTAGGGAGCACAGAGGAAGCAGAGAGAACTTGGGCATTCAGGGGAAGTTTCTCAGGGCATTTCTCAGCTGGAGGCAGAGAGAAGTGTGTTAGAAGCAGAAGGAACCACAGGCGTGGTGGTGGGACCATGCCCGGCATGGCTTTCTAGACTCAAATAGCAACAAGGCAGCACAGACCCAGGGCTTTCCTGGTGGCTCAGCGGGAAAGAATCCGCCTGCAATACAAGAGACACGGGTTCAGTCCCTGGGTGGGGAAGATCCCCTGGAAAAGGAAATGGCAACCCACTCCAGTATTCTTTCCTGGGAAATCCCATGGACAGAGGAGCCTGGTGGGTCATAGTCCGTGGGGTCACAAAGAGTCGGACACGACTGAGCGACTAAACAACAAAAACCATGCCTATCCATGGTGCCCATTTTCAAGTTAGAAGAGGATGTGGTTTCCCCCCCTCCTCCCACCTCAGGACCCCAGCCTGCCATAGCGGATGTCCTCTGGGGCTCCCCACAAACCAGCTTCCTGGAAGGCATGCCCTTGTGCAGCCCCCTGTCCTTGCGCCTAGCCCGTCCAGCAGGACAGTGTGGGGCTTCCGCCTGAGAAGACCCAGCAGCTCTCACCTCTGCGCTTGGGAGCACAGCCACTGTGGCAGGGAGCCCACAGGGAGGAGCCACCTGGGGGGCCACGGGAGAGCATTCCAGCAGAGAGCTGGACCCGCGCAGGGGCCAGCGAGAAAGCCCTGTGACGATCATGGACACGTCCACAGGCCAGTGGAAGAGGCCACGTGTGGAGGGGGTACTACATAATGGAGAGTGGGGACCAAGGGCTCGCCACAGACAGGCTCCTGCAGCCAGCCGCCGTTCAGGCCAAGCCAGCGGCGGTCCTACACGTGGGGATGAGCCCTGCAGCGGAGACAAGCTGCCCCCACCCGCGCCTTGTCCAAAGTCCTGACCCACAGGGTTGTCAGCGAACCAGATGCGGGTGGTGGCAAGCTGCTAAGTTGTGGGGTGAGTTATTTCACAGCATCCCGAGCACCCCGAGTTTCTTCCGGCCCTCCCAGCTGGAGACTGTACCCTCACACAGACACGCGAGAGTGCATTTCTGTGTCTGTCCGCCTTCAGGTGGGGGTTCGTACACCACACATCCTGGCCCGGCCCTTCTCTTTCTCTGTCTTTTTTAAAGTCATTCATTTGTTTATTGACATTCTTTTTTAAAAAATCGATTCCTTACCACCGCGCTGCCTTTCTCTAGCTCTGATGCTCGGACTTCTCATTGCGGTGGCTTCTCTTGTCGCGGAGCGTGGGTTCCAGGCCGCAACAGCTTCAGGTATTGAGGTGCCCAGTTTAGTTGCCCCCACCGCCCTCCACTGGCATGTGGAATCTCCCTGGACCAGGGAACGAACCCATTTCTCCCCCACCGGCAGGCAGATTTTTAGCCACTGAACCACCAGGGAAGTCCCTGGCCTTTTTCTCTTAACCGCAGACCTTAGGAACGGTCCTAGACGCGTGTGGTTCATACAGTAGTCACTAGCCGTGGGAGTGAAATTGGATGAAATAAAAATACTGAGTTCCCAGTCACACCAGCCACCTCTCGGGGCTCAGCAGCCTCCTGCAGCCGGCAGCTCGCTCCCAAGTGGCAGAGCAGAGATGTGGGCTGTTCCCCCGGCCCAGGGAGTCCTGTGGGGCAGTGCTGGTCTGGATTCGCCCCATAGCACTGCCCCGTTATTTTTAGCAGCTGCAGAGTCTTTCCTGGAAATACTGACACCAGAGCGCAAGACTTGCGATTGCAGCGTCCGTTCGTCTTTGTGCAGGTCTGAGTGTCTTTGTAGAATAAATGCCCAACATTTCTGGGCCCGATGGAGTCTTCCATTTTGATAGCTGTGGCCAAAGTACTAGATGTTGAGCCACTTTGTAAAGCCACTAAAAGCGTGTAAACCTGTTTGTTTTCCCAAAGCTGCTTCATCAATGCATGTGGAATTCAGAATTTTTTTTTTAGCTAATGGTGAAGGTTTTCACAACAAGCAACACTCTACCAGGAAACTGCTCTGCCAGGCCCTTCTTTCACTCAACAATCCCACTGGGTGTCTCTCCATGCTGACATAAAAAGCTACCTTGTCCTTTAAAAAAAAGTGTGGTATTATAAAATTCACATAGCATAAAGTTTGCCATCATTAAAAAAAAAACAGAAGTAGAGTTGATTTGCAATATTGTGTTAATTTCATGTGGACAGCAAAGTGATTCAGGTATATATACATATATAGTCTCAGGTTTTCTGTTACCGGGCATTAAAACATACCGATTATAGTTCCCTGGGGTGTATAGTGGATCCTTGTTGCCCATCTATTTAACGCACAGTAGTTTGTATCTGTTAATGCCATACTCCTGGTTTATCCCTTGTCCCTGTCCCCTTTGGTAACCATGAGTTTGTTTTCTATGTCTGTGAGTGTATCTTTGTTTTGTGTATAGGTTTATTTGTATTGTTTTCCAGATTCCACATATAAGTGACATTGTGCAGTATTTGTCTCTGTCTGACTTACTTCACTAAGTGTAATGTTCTCTAGGTCCAGCCACATTGCCACAAATAGCATTACTTCGTTCTTTTTTTGCTGGCAGAGTCATTACATACACACACATAAATATATATCTCCGACCTCTTCTCTATCCATTCGTCTGTCGATAGTTGTGAATAGCGCTGCTATGACCAGTGGGGTGCCTGAATCTTTTCGAATTAGGTTTTCGTCTTTTCTGGATACATGTCCAGGAGTGGGACTGCTGGACCATATGGTAGCTCTACGAAGTTGACCATCTTATAATCCCATAGTTCTGATAATGTGTCATGTCTATGTAAGATGCTAGTATTATCGGAGGCTGTACAAAGACTTTATGGGAATGCTGTACTGACTTTACAACTCTTCTAGAAACCAAAAATTGCTACCAAGTAAATAGTTAAAATTAACCAGCAGTTAAAAAAAAGTTCAAAAAAATGAACCGTCTTAACTACAGTTTGGGCTTCCAGGCGGCAAAGAATCCGCCTACCAACTCAGAAGACATGAGAGACAGGGGTTCAATCCCTGGGTCAGGAAGATCCCCTGGTGGAGGAAATGACTACTCACTCCAATATTCTTGCCTGGAGACGCCCATGGACAGAGGAGCCTGGCGGGCTACAGTCCATAGGGTCGCAGAGTTGGACACGACTGAGGCGACCGAGCACGTGCACACACACACTCACACACACACACACACAACTACAGTTCAGGGACATCAAGTGTATTCACACTGTTGTACAAGCAACACCACCATCCATCTCTGGGACTGTCTCATCTTCCCAAGCTGAAACTCTGTACCTGACAAACCACTCCCGAGTCCCCTCTCCGCAGCCGCCCTTCTGTCTGTCTCTGAGTCTGACTGATCGAGGCACTGCGCGTAAGTGGAATTAGACGGTGTTTGTCCTTTTGTGTCCTCCCTATTCCATTTAGAATAATGTCCTCAAGGTTCACCCATGTTGCAGGCTGTGTCAGAATTGCCTTCTTTTTAAAGGCTGAATAATATTCCCTAGTGTGTATAGATCACATTTTGTTTATTCATTCATATATCAATGGATCTTTGTGTTGCCTCCACCTTTTAGCTATTGTGAATAATTGCTGCTGTGAATATGGGTGTTAAACATATTTTCAAAACCCTACTTTCAGTTCTTTTGGGTATATGCCTAGAAGTGGAATTGCTGGATCATATGGTAATTCCTTTTTTAATTTTTTGAGGAAGTACCTTAATGTTCCTAACACTGGTTGTACCATTTGACATTCCCACCAGCAACACAAAAGGGTTCCAATTTCTCCATATCATCGTCAACACTTGTTTCTTTTTTTTTTTACAGTAGTCAGTGGGTGTGGCGGAGAAGGCAATGGCGCCCCACTCCAGTCCTCTTGCCTGGAAAATCCCATGGGGGGAGGAGCCTGGTAGGCTGCAGTCCATGGGGTCGCTAAGAGTCGAACACGACTGAGTGACTTCACTTTCACTTTTCACTTTCATGCATTGGAGAAGGAAATGGCAACACACTCCAGTGTTCTTGCCTGGAGAATCCCAGGGACGGGGGAGCCTGGTGGGCTGCCGTCTATGGGGTCGCGCAGAGTCGGACACGACTGAAGCGACTTAGCAGCAGCAGCAGCAGCAGTAGTGGGTGTGGAGTCGTCTCTCATTGTGGTTTTGATTTGCATTTCCCCAATAATTAGTAATTTTGAACATCTTCTCATGTGCTTATTGGTCATTCACACATCCTCTTTGGAGAAATGTCTATTTCAAGCCTTTGCTTGTTTTTAATTGAGTAACTTTTCTGTTCAGTTGTAGGAGTTCTTTATATTTTCTGGATATTAACCTCTTTTCAGATGCTATTCAGTCGCTAAGTCCTCTCTGACTCTTTGTGACCCCATGGACTCTAGCACGCCAGGCTTCCCTGTCCCTTACCATCTCCTGGAGCTTGCTCAAACTCATATCCATTGAGTTGGTGATGCCATCCAACCATCTCTTCCTCTGTCATCCCCTTCTCCTCCTGCCTTCAGTCTCTCCCAGCATCAGGGTCTTTTCCAATGAGTTGGCTCTTCGCATCAGGTGGTCAGTATTGGAGATTCAGCTTCAACATCAGAAATGTGACCTGCAAATATTGTCTCCTATCTTGTAGACCGTCTTTCTACTCTGTTGATTTTGTCCTTTACTGCCCAGAAGTTTTTAATTTTGATGCATCAAATATATCTACCTTTTTCCCTGTTGATTGCTAGGGCTTTTGATGTCATATACCTTGTCCCTTTTGGAGAAGGAAATGGCAACCCACTCCAGTAGTCTTGCCTGGAAAATTCCATAGACAGAGGAGCCTTGTAGGCTACGGTCTATGGGGTCACAAAGAGTCGGACACGACTGAGCGACTTCACTTCACTTCACTTCACCTTGTCCCTTTAAGTGGCTATAGAATGGTTCATTGTGTGGTTGTTTTGTAACTGGATCTTTCGGCAAATCCTGAAGGTTCTACTTTTAAAGTGGATTCACTCTCTCTCTCGCAGCCTCCATGGCTTGGTGGAGTCCACTGTTATCTGGCTGCATGACTCCATTTACCTCCTCGCTGGGCTCCCTGCTTCCTCCCTAACCTCCAGAACAGTCCATCCCCCATAGGCAGCCCACGGATTCTATCAGAACCTAAGTCAGCTCCTGTCCCTCCTCTGCTCAGAACTCGCCTTCGCTCCCCCTAACCCCAAGTAAAAGCCAAAGTCGTTACATGCTCAGTCATGTCTGACCCTTTGCTACCTATGGACTGTAGCCCGCCAGGCTCCATGGGGTTTTCCTGGCAATATTCGGAGTGGGTAGCCATTTCCTTCTCTAGGGGATCTTTCTAGCCCAGGGACTGAACCCGTGTCTTCTGCATCTCCTGCACTGGAGGCGAGTTCTTGACCACTGAGCCATCAGGGAAGCTCCAAAGGCTTGTGAGATATGGCCCCCACTATTTCTACAAGATAATTTCCTGCTACTTACACGAGCCAGGCATGCTCCTACCCCAGGGCCTTTGTACGTGCCGTTTTCCTTGCTGCTGTCTGCATGGCCCACTCTCTCACTGCATGTTTTTGCTCACCTGTCACCTCAGTGAGGCCTCCCCTGGCCATTCTAAAAACTTAATAACTGTAACGGGCTTCCCCAGTGGCTCAGCAGGTAAAGAATCTGAATGCAGGAGACACAGGAGACATGGGTTTGATCCTTGGGTCAGAAAGATTCCCTGGAGAAGGAAATGGCAACCCATTTTTGCCAGGAAAACTCCATGGGCAGAGGAGCCTGAAGGGCTACAGTCACGGGGTCGCAAAGAGTTGAACACAACTGGTCACATGGCACAGTTATTTGACCATTCTCAAGTTAAAGTAAAATCCCCCAGTGCTCCCCATCCCCCTCCTCTGATGTATTCTTCTCCACGAAACTTTCCAGAAGATAATACCCTGTATGCTTAACTCATTTACCTTGTTTACTGTTTATCTTCCCCAAAAGGAATATCAGCTTCATGGGAACAGGGATCACTTCTGTCTTGTTTGTGAATACGTCTCTACGACATGAGACACGGTAGGTTCCAAAAAATATCTGATGAATGACTAAAGCAAAGTACCTTTTGTCTGCTTGTTGGACATTTTTATTTCTTTCAGTGGTGGCTTGCTCATGCCCTGTGAGCATCTATTAGTATCCACAGTGCCCATAAGCCCAAGTACCCAGTAGGTCCTCCATCAAAGATTCATTTAAATCACTCTTGCATTTCCAGAACTGACTCATCAGAAAAGACCCTGACGCTGGGAAAGATTGAAGGCAGGAGGAGAAGGGGACGACAGAGGATGAGATGGCTGGATGGCATCACCAACTCGATGGACATGAGTTTGCGTAAACTCCGGGAGTTGGTGATGGACAGGGAGGCCTGGCGTGCTTCGGTTCATGGGGTTGCAAAGAGTCAGACACGACTGAGCGACCTGAACTGAACTGACTGCATTTCCAGAGCTGGCCACGTGGTGGCAGCATGCGCTCAGACAAGTTTCACTAGCAGCCCCGAAGGTCTCGCACCCATTCCAAAATTCCGGATCCCAGGACACTGGACCTGGAAGCTCTCCGGGATCTAATCTAGGCAGATGGGGAAAGTGAGGTCTGGCAGAGGAGGCGTGGTGGGGGAAAACGTCGGACACAGGAATCAGGGGCGATCTGGCTTTTGCTCTTGTACCAATTCACTGTGATTCCAGGGGCAGTCCTAACCAGCCCTGGGCCTGCAGGCCTGCCTGCTTTGGGAGGTTTCTGGGACACGCACGGTCAGGTGCTTTGCGGGGCTCAGGGGAGGTCCTTCACTCTCTTGTGCTGAGGTGGGCCGGTGTGAGGGGGTGCCGTGGGCCCAGAACGCCCACGAGAGAGGGAGTGGCGTTACCCCCGTTGACCAGATGAGGGGCTGAGGTCTAGAGGGGGACCCCAGAGTGCCACAGCCTGCAGGGTAAGGGCAGGAACAGAAGGCCAGCCCCACGGCGTCCCAGCTCCAGAGCCTCCAGGGACCGTCTCTCCCGACCCTCTCTGATGCTTCCCCCGTCAGCCTTATTTTTCGACCTGCTGGCTGACTTCTAAGCTCCGCCGAGAACACCTTGACCACTGTTTGTCAAAGAAGCAACAATGGACACCTTTGGTTTCCTCTTCCTGGAAACGGGGCTAAAGAAAAGCGGCAGAGACCGGGAGAAGGAATTCTGAAAGCAGTTTCGGGGCAGAGGAGGGCACGGACCGGGGCAGGAAAGGGCCTGTTCTTCCCCAGTCGCCCCCCTGGCTCCTGCCCACCATTCGCAGCCATGCGGGCCCAGCCCACAGCTTCCGGTTTTAAAAGTGAAGCTAGAATTTCGAATTTTGATGTGACATGCCTTGATTTTGTTAAATGTTGGCAACACAGTCATTAAAAAACAAGACAGAGAAAAAAATCTGAAGCGAATCACCGGGGCGGGGGTCAAGCCGAACGCATCTCTGGGTTGGATCCGGGCGCCAGCTGCCGCCTTCAGACCCTTCCGCGCCCCGAGTTCCTAGGGATAGCTACGCCACCGGTACCTGGGAGAGGTCGCCGCGGGAGGTGACAGGTGGGTCCCGCTTTCTGGGCCCTCACCGTCTGCAGGGCCGCTGGGCCGTGCTCCTGCGCTCTGGGCCATAGTGGTTCGGTCACATCACCCCCCTCCTCGGGGAAAGGCTGAGCGCTAGTGGCGGGGCAGCAGGCAGGGCCTGTTGAGCAACCAGCCTTGTGAAAACAAGGGCTTACGTCACCCGGGCAGGCAGCCTCCCTGCAGGACACCTGCGGAGGCGCTGGGGTGGGAATCGCCACTGATCCCAGCGTCGGGGGCAGCAGGGTGGGAAGCCAGGGGCTCAGTGTTTGGTAGGTAAGGGCGAGACCCCGATGGGACTGAATCTGTCCTTGGGGGCTGGTCCCCAGGGCCTGGGTGGCCCCTTGACTCACTGTGTAACCCCCAACCGCCCTTCTCTGAGCCTCAGTTTTTCCACTTGGAAAATGGGGCTCACATCAGACCTGTTATGATTTATTACAAACCCAAAGGGGAAGGCTGGGCCGGGAAGACGTTAATCCTTCCCACCCCCTGGGATGTGACCTTGAACAGAAACCCTGAGCTCTGCGCGGCCTCAGTTTCCTCATCTGTAAAGTGGGGATGATAATAGGACCTGCTTCTTACCAATGATCAGGAGGATTAAATGAGTTAGTATATGCAAAGGGCTTAAAATATGGTTCAGGGAGGGTGAAAGACTGACCTGAGATCACACACAAATCCTTCAATTAGCTGCAGACTCCCCGTGTCTCACCACATCTCCCCAGAACCCCAAGAGGTGGGGGTGGGTGCTGAGTCTCAGAGAGATCACACAGTCCAGTTAACAGGGTGTGGGGGGAACCTCACCATCTCCTCCTCTACCTTCATTTATTGAGCCCTTCCTGTGCCAGGCACTGTTCCAGGCACTGGGGGAACAGCAGTGAGCAAAACACACAGCAATGCCTCCTGGAAGTCAAGGAGGGCTTTCAGAGGAGGCCACCTGAGGGCTGAGCCCTGCAGAGCTAGCTGCCTTGGGCAGAGCCGGGGAATCTGTGTTCTTGATCCAGAGGTAATAGCAAATGCAAATGCATTCTGTTCCCCGGTAAATTTTGAGCATGCCTGACCCGCAATTTCCCGTATTTGAGGGCCAGCGCTCATGGAGCGGGTAGTCTAGAGGGGGACCGAGGCAGACAAGACGAGGATCATGGTAGCTGCAGATAAGGGCTAGGAAGGAAGTTCGCCCGCAGGTGGGGCTGGGAGGGCCTCTGGGGGCCTGAGTGTCCCATTTTGCAGCTCGGGAGGCCTGGATGGGTGGCCCCAGGGCCTTAGGTCCCTCCCTGGCCCAGAGGCTGCTGGGAAGGCCCAGAAAGCCAGCAGGCTGGGCCAGTGTCTCACCCTGTCCCTCCCTGCCCCCCACCCCCCAAGGGCACTCAGAGATGTCATTTCTCCAGCTCTCCGGGGCGGAGGTCACCCCAGCTCAGCAGATAACGCTGAAGGTTGAGCAATGCCCGCCTGCCCGCCAGGGCCAGGGCTGGGGTCAGTGGGTCGGGGGTCAGCACCAGGCAGGCTGGGAGCTCCTGCCTGGGGCGCCGGGGGCTGGGAGTGGCAGAGGGGTAGGCCCAAGGGGCTGCCGAAATGGCCTTGGAATGGTGCAGGAGAGGGTCAGGGCGGCTGGCACCCACTCAGCAGGGAGGGCCTGGGGCCTGCGTTCCCATCCTGGTGGGCCATCTCCTCTCCCTCTCAGTGAACCAGGGGCCGCGAGGGCATCCTCCTGGCAGGGTGAAAAAGCAAGCTCTGGGTCCAGACCCCTCTCACCGCACAGCAGGGGCCTGCTGAAAGAGAACTCCTTCCTCTCTTCTGCATGCCACCCCACCCCCACCCCGGTCCTGCCTGGACCCCCACCCACCAGCCTCAGACACAGGTGCTTTAGGAGGGGGGTGACAAACAGCTCTGAGGGCGCCCGGATAAGGGCTTTTCTTTTGAGAACAGTGGGGAACATGAACCTGTGTGATCTTGGGTGTGCTGTGGGCCTCTGGGCCTCTTTGTACCCTGGGAGGAGGCCCTTCTTTCTGATGTGTGTCCCAGAGCGGTGAGCGTTTGGGAGTCTGCGTTGGAGACAGTTAATACAACTAATAAAGATAACAGGAAGGACACCCTCGCAGACTGACACTTGGAGAAGCCAAGTGACTAGCCCAAGGTCACACAGCGTGTGGTCGGGGGGCACCCCACCCCTGTTCCACCGTCCTGGGAGAGGGCCCCAGGTCAGCGCAGGGTGGGGCTGAAGAAGACCCAGGTGTGGTTCGAGGGGGCGGGGCCGGGGGAGGGGCGCTTGCCCCCTCGCTTGCATCTCCCCAAGCCCCCAACCCCAGGTCTTCCTATTTCAGAAGGGGAGTCACCGCAGGTCTGACAGTCCCTCCTGTCCAGATCTGGGGAGGGGTGCCAGTTTAGGGGCGATGCCGCACTCGGGGAAGGGCTGTGGAGGCGGCTCACCCCTCCGGGAGTCCGAGTTGGGAGGTGTTGGGGTCTCCAGCATCCCTGGCTGGGGGGAGGGGGGCGCGTCCCCTCCTTAGAGAGCCAGGCCCGGCGGCCGCGGCTCCCGAAGGCCAGCTTCTCCTCCAGCAGGGGGCGGGCGGCGGCCGCGTTCGGGGTGGGAGCAGACGGCCGCCCGGCCCCTTCCCGGGGCTCACCCTCCCTTCTCGTCCGGCGGCCGGCCCAGAGGGGGCGGTCCGGGGGCGGGCTCGCGCCTCTCCGCGCTCGCCATCTCGGGGCCGCCGGGTGGGAGTGGGCGGGGAGGGGGGGCCGAGGCCGCTCCCCCCGGCCCCGCAGGCCGGGGGACCCCCGGGGGCGCGCTCCGGGTCTCCAGGCCGGCCCGCCGGCGCCCGCCTGGGGGTCCTGGGCGGTCGCGGCGTGTCCTCTGCGTGCCCGGGGAGGGAGGGGCCGCCGCCGGGCGTGACGCAGCCGTTGCTATGGCCCGCCTTTATAAATAAACGGGCTCGGGAGAAACTTTAGCGAGTCAGAGCCGCGCACGGGACCGGGAAGGGGACCCACCCGAGGGTCCGGCCGGCAGCCCCCCGCACTGATAGCGGCCACCCCGGAGCAGCGGCGGCGGCAGCAGCAGCGGCGGCGGCGACACAGCAGCGACTGTTCGGAGCCGGGAGGCCGCGCCACCTGCGGGCCGGCCGGCGCGGGCAGCCCCAGGCCCCCTCCCCGGGCACCCGCGTTCATGCAACGCCTGGTGGCCTGGGACCCAGCATGTCTCCCCCTGCCGCCGCCGCCGCCCGCCTTTAAATCCATGGAAGTGGCCAACTTCTACTACGAGGCGGACTGCTTGGCTGCTGCGTACGGCGGCAAGGCGGCCCCCGCGGCGCCCCCGGCGGCCAGACCCGGGCCGCGCCCCCCCGTCGGCGAGCTGGGTAGCATCGGAGAGCACGAGCGCGCCATCGACTTCAGCCCCTACCTGGAGCCGCTGGGCGCGCCGCAGGCCCCGGCACCCACCACGGCCACGGACACCTTCGAGGCGGCTCCGCCCGCGCCCGCCCCCGCGCCCGCCTCCTCCGGGCAGCACCACGACTTCCTCTCCGACCTCTTCTCCGACGACTACGGGGGCAAGAACTGCAAGAAGGCGGCCGAGTACGGCTACGTGAGCCTGGGCCGCCTGGGGGCCGCCAAGGGAGCGCTGCACCCGGGCTGCTTCGCGCCCCTGCACCCGCCGCCCCCGCCGCCGCCGCCGCCGCCGGCCGAGCTCAAGGCGGAGCCGGGCTTCGAGCCCGCGGACTGCAAGCGGAAGGAGGAGGCCGGAGCTCCAGGCGGCGGCGCCGCGGGCATGGCGGCCGGCTTCCCGTACGCGCTGCGCGCCTACCTCGGCTACCAGGCGGTGCCGAGCGGCAGCAGCGGGAGCCTGTCCACGTCCTCGTCGTCCAGCCCGCCCGGCACGCCGAGCCCCGCCGACGCCAAGGCGACCCCGGCCGCCGCCGCCTGTTACGCGGGGGCGGCGCCGGCGCCCTCGCAGGTCAAGAGCAAGGCCAAGAAGACGGTGGACAAGCACAGCGACGAGTACAAGATCCGGCGGGAGCGCAACAACATCGCGGTGCGCAAGAGCCGCGACAAGGCCAAGATGCGCAACCTGGAGACGCAGCACAAGGTCCTGGAGCTCACGGCCGAGAACGAGCGGCTCCAGAAGAAGGTGGAGCAACTGTCGCGCGAGCTCAGCACCCTGCGGAACTTGTTCAAGCAGCTGCCCGAGCCTCTGCTCGCCTCCTCCGGCCACTGCTAGCGCGGCCCCCGCGCGCGGCCCCCGCGGCCGGCCGGCCGGCCCCCGCGCTGCCGGGCGCGCAGCGGCCGCCGAGACTCCGGGGAGCGCCCGCGCGCCCGCCCGCGCCCCTGGCGGCGCCGGCAGAACTTTGGCACTGGGGCACTGGGCAGCGCGGGGAGCGCGTCGGTAATTTTAATATTTTATTATATATATCTATCTATATTTTTGTCCACACCAGCCGCACGTGCAGACGGGGCGCCCGCCCGTGGTGTTATTTAAAGAAGAGATGTCTATGTGTACAGATGAATGATAAACTCTTGCCTCTCCTTCTGCCCACCCCCCTCTCCGGGCGCCGGCGGGCGGGCCGGTTTCGAAGTTGATGCAATCGGTTTAAACATGGCTGAACGCGTGTGTACACGGGACTGACGCAACCCACGTGTAACTGTCAGCCGGGCCCTGAGTAATCGCTTAAAGATGTTCCTACGGGGTTGTTGCTGTTGATGTTGTTTTTTGTTTTTGTTGGTTTTTTTTTTTTTTGGCCTTTTTTTTTGTATCATAAAAAATAATCTATTTCTATGAGAAAAGAGGCATCTGTATATTTGGGAATCTTTTCCGTTTCGAGCATTAAGAACACTTTTAATAAACTTTTGTTTTTTTTTTTTTTTTGAGATTGTTTAAAAAGCCTTTTGGGGGCAGTAGTTGGCTTTTTTTTTTTTCTTCCCCTTTATTTTGGATTTATATTTGCCTTTCTGGTGTGTGGGGGGTTGTTGTTGTTGTTGTTGGTGTGTGTGTGTGTGTGTGTGTGTGTGTGTGTGTGTGTGTGTGAGAGAGAGAGAGCTGCTATTATTTTTGGCATTTTAGGTGGTTGGGTGGGGGTGTTGCAGCTGCTTATTCTCCTCTGCTACTCCCGCCCCCCAGCCCCACCCCCAGGGCCTGCGCTTGGAGATCGGGGTATCAGGCCTGGCTCGGGGGAGGGGCAGAGGAGTGCTGGGTCAGGCTTTCAGGGTGACTCAGTCCCGCTGAGTCCTGGGGAGGAGTGACTAGGAGCCCTGCTTGGGGAGGGCCTGCAGGGCCTCCGGCTGGTCCTGAGTGCAGGGCTTGGGTTTGGAGGGGCTTGGCGGGTTCTGATCTCTGCACAGTGCTTGGGGACCCAGCCCACGGGACTGTGACTCTGAAAGAGAAGGGGTACAGGTCTTGGTCCTACTGAACCCAAGTCGGAGCAGACTGTTTCGAAAGTGAAGCCGGGCAGGGTGTTTAGAAAATAGTGTGTGCGCGTATGTATATTTTTAAGAGAGTAGCCTGGGTGTGTGGGTGAGCTTGTGTTTGTGTGTTCTGGCCAGAGGGAGGGGAGAATCCAGAATCCAGCTCCGTTGGGGAGGCGGGGGAAGGGTTCCTATACGTTCACTCCTTTTCCTAACACCACTTGTCCTGCTTGTACCTACTGTGGACACTGAGGCCCAGGCTTACCTGCTCAAGGACGCTGAGCCCAGGTGTGAACCCAGGACTGCCGTCCCTGATTCCCTGTGACAGAAATGGCCCCGGGCAAGGCTGCGTCTTCCCTGCCCCCTGCTACACTCCTGCCTTCCCCTTTGCATGGCTCCTCCACCCCCATTCCAGCCCTGGATGGCATTCCTGAGAGTTGAGGATGTAGACGGAGGGGTTTGTGGATACCCGTACAGCGTCCCACGGTGCCTGGCACGCAGGAGGTGTTATATAAGCGTTTGCTCTTGTTATTATTTTTCGTTGGGAGGCTCCTGGCATTTGGCACTTGAATCTTCAGTGCAGTGCGAGTGTGGCCAGCGCTCGCCAGGGGCCAGTGTCCAGTAAGCCCTGGACCTGCCCATCTCATTTAAATCTCACAGCCACCTTCAAAGAGGTTGCTACCATTACATAGCCTGCTTTCAGAGCTGTGAATCTGCCTTTTGGCTGTCACACCCCTAAGGGTGAGAAATATGTTTGTGGGGGGAGCCCTGCTTTAGGAATTCAGGGGTTGAGGGAGGGTGGCATAGGGGGGCTTTGTAGATGAGTTTGCTGAGGACCTGGGACAGCCTGGGATCTCGGGAGCAGTTGGTGATACTGTGGTTTGAGAAGGGGCAATGTGCTTCTTCTCCGTTGCCCTTTGGGTGCCTGGATGTTCCCCCCGCCCCCCCCCCACCCGTGGAAGCCTGTGGGAAACAGACACTCAGCCCCCACTGTTACGGAGCCGAGGACCAACACAAATGCCACCTCCCTAAACCCGTTTGTCGCCTGGGCGCTGGGCACACATAACCTGGGCCCTGGGCGGCCGGAAGACTGATGGGAAGCTGCAACGTCAAAGTCCGCTCAGTACCAGCACCAGGGCATCAGCTCCTGCCTCTGGGATTTACCTGCTGAGGGGCAGAGTGGGTGGGGGACTGACCTCGGGAATGAGGTAGCTCAGTCTTTGGCTCGGGGGATGGGGGAGGAAGTCGCCATTTAGGAGGGAACCTCTCCAATCCTCGCTCCTTCAGTCGTGAAGAGTTGGCTGGTGACTGCCACTTCTCACCCATTTTTTGTCACCAGAGGAAGCAAAGGAGGTAGGAGGCGAGAAGTCTGGGCAGAGAGTGGCCCCAAGCTCCTGTTTCCTGAGCGCTGCTGCACAGTGAGTGTGGAGTGTCACTGTTCACACACTCAGACCCTCCTATCATCGACACAAGTACCCAGGGAAGGGGCTACACAGGTTTGACAAAAGTAAACTGTGGCCTATGGTAGCGGGGTTA
Organism: Bubalus bubalis; assembly: GCF_019923935.1. Taxonomy (NCBI): domain Eukaryota; kingdom Metazoa; phylum Chordata; class Mammalia; order Artiodactyla; family Bovidae; genus Bubalus; species Bubalus bubalis. The sequence continues at coordinate 5,272,830 of NC_059170.1, read as the reverse complement.
CTGCTCAGGAAGAACAAGGGTGGAGCCAGTTAGCCATGTTTGGCTCCGAAGTCTCTGGGGAAAGCTTGGGGCTGAAAGCCTGGTTGGTAACCCCAGCCCCCACCCACGTCCTGGGCCCTGCCTGGAGGAATCCTTGCCCCCCAGCTCATGCACCTCGAATGCCGGAGTTTAGTGACTTGCTTATGGTTTCACAGTTTGGAAGCAGCATTAAAGGAATTTAAACCCGAGCCATCTGACGGCCCTTGAAGAGGGTTTGGAGAAATAGTTAACAGGTTGAGGGCTCTGATGGTGCTCCAGGCGGCACATGGGGGCACTGTGGACAGAGCTGTGCCCAGAGGACTTGGGGAAATGTCATAAATGGGGGGATACCCACCGTATGCATATGCATTGCCAGGCTGCAGGCTTGCAGGGAAGAGGGAGGGTCTGTTCAAAAGCTGGGAAATGAGAGAGAGAGAGGGAGAGAGAACAGGATGGGGTGAAGCAGGAGGAGGCCAGGGGTGTGCCTCAAAGAGCGGGAATCACAGTGGGTGCACACTCAGTACTTAGAATGAGCAAGACCTTCGCACAGATGGATTTGCTGGTTTCTCCCAGCTGCCTGGTCATGTTAACCACAGACCCATTTAGTGGGGTTGACCACTGAGGCTAGCTGGGAACCCTCATCAATGTTTGCTTAGGACAGGAGAGTTGACAGAACACACTGGCGCCTTGTAATCTTAGGCAGTTGCCCCACAGCCGGGCGATTTTTACCAGGGATAGAAGTGAGTGTCAGAAATTGAAGCTGGAGACACTGGTGGGCGCCGGACCTTGTGCTCACCACGTACTGGCTTATCAGCCTCTTGGAGGCCCTGGCTTTTGTTATTGGCATTTTCCTGCCAATCAAGCTGGCTCAGAGAGGGGAGGTGACCTGTCCAAGGTTGCACAGCTAAGGATCGTGACAGTCAGGATGGGAAAGAGAAGGGGAACTTCCCCATCTAAACACCTAAGGAATGTGTCCTCCCCCTAAATCCTATCTAGACCTCTCTGGGACTGTTTTGTCCCTGTTTCTGAGACAGTTTTATTTTTATTTTTTTCACTTATTCCTTAAGCATTTATTGAGCACCTGCTCTGTGCCAGGCCCTATGCTGGGTGCTGGGGACACATTCCCAAAACAGAGATGATGAGTTTTGGGGACAGGCAGCAGACAGCAAGGACAAGATAATGACAGATGGGGACAAGGGCTCAGAGGGAAGGCAGGTAGGGCAGGGCGGCATGGGGGCATCCGGGAAGGTCTCTCCTGGGAGGAGGCATCCGCAGAGGCCAGGGTCAGGTGAGGCATGGCGGGGCGGGAAGAGCCTCGGTTTTCAGAGCCCTCGCCCTACTCCAGGCATCACCATCTGTGCCTTTTATCTGCGCTAATCCAATGACTCGGGTACTGTTTAACAACCCCTTCCCTGGTTGGACAAACAGGCCCAGAGAGGCGAAGGCACTGGCCCCGTGGCTGGGAAGGGATAGCACGAAGCCTTCTCCTGCTTCCCTCTCCCTGCCCCAAACCTTTCCTCTGCTCTTTTCTTCTCCTGACACCCGCCCCCCCACAAACTTAGTCTTCTCTCAGCCTGGCTGACCACCTGGATGACAGTGGTGGTGTCCCAGTGGCCCCAGCTGGCTAGCTTGCTAGCCGCCCCTCCTTAGGGGTTTTCAACTTTGTACTGACTATGGCCACGTATAGTGGGGTGATGGAGGCTAGAGAGGGCTGGGGAATCAGGGGGTTCCTGGGGCTCCAGCCTACTGGAGTTTGAGCCCCTCCCAGGTGCCCACTGAGGCCAAGAGGTAGGAGTCCTACGTCAAAGAGTGGGGAGCTGACGCTTTGAGAAGGGACGTCACTTGCCCAGAAAGCAGTGAAGTTAGAATTTGAATCCATGTCTGTCTGAGACCCAGGCTAAGCCACTTTGTGGTGAGTTATTCGCTGTATGTGGGGCAACAGGTGGGCAGACCTCGGTTTTGTACTCTTTAGCCCATCTTTGCGTAAGAGGCAGGGGGAGAAAAAAGCCTCCAAGTTTTGTCCCTTATTTGCTGGGTGACCTCCTGCAAGATGCTCAACCATTGTGGGCTGGGGCCTCCTCCCCCATGAACACAGAGTAGTACCAGCGTGGTTCATGTACTCAGCCAGCCCCCAGTGAGCCCAAGGCAGGCCCTGTGCCCCTGGGGCTGACCTTCTGCTGGGGGAGCTGGTTGATGGGTTAGCAGGCTAATTTCAGAGCACGATGAAGACCTGGGGGAAAGTGGTAGAGGGTGACTGGGGAGACTGTTTACAGGGCATTCCAGGCAGAAGGAGCGGCAGGTGCAAAGGCCCTGAGACAGGACCAAGCTCAGTGTGTTAGGGAAACAGTGACGAGCCTGTATGGCTGGCGTCGAGGCAGCCAGGGGTGGCTGGGTCCCTCACGCAGTGCCATGGAGTGAGGCTCAGAGGGCTTGTCTGGGGATGAACAGCTAGATGTTCCCGTCAGGGCCTGGCACCTGGAAAGCTCTTGACAAGTTTGTTGGTGGGATGAGACATGTCCCTCGGCCTCTGGGTGAGGCAACGTGCAGTGGGTGAAGGGCGCACGGAGGCTGCGTGCCGGGGCCCGGGAGACCTTGCTGGTGCGGAGCCTCTGACCCAGGGCCTGAAGCCACGGGGAGCTGTTCAGCAGGCAGGAATGAGGGGAAGGCCATGCCAGGAGTGGGGCTTGGGAGGAGCGGAGGCAGGCAGCCAAGAGAGGGAGAGTTCTCTGGGAAGCGGTGAGAGCAGGGGAGAGGGCGCTGATGGCGGGGGGTGGGCAGGCCTCCCAGCGGCCCGGGGGGGCAGTAGGCGGTCAGAGGGGAGGCGAGAGCTGGACTCCAGGAGGAGTGTTTTCTTACTTGATTTCCTAAGTAGCATACGATCGTTGTAGGAGGGTTGGTAGGAGAAGGGAATATAAAGCACCCGTCATTCTCCTACCCAGAAATACAGACCCTCTTAACACTTGCTGTGTGGCCTTGGGGGATTTAGTTTACCTCTCTGAGCCTGTTTTCTTGTTTATAGAACGGAATAATAATAGTACCTGTCACATAAAGTTGTGGCGAGAGTTAAATGAGTTAATCCACACAGCATATTTAGAACAGTGCCAGCGCACAGTCAGAAATAGCCATCATCACTAACAATAACAATGATGTTATTTATAACATCATTACCGTCTCGGTGGGTGAAGAGCCCAGATGCTAGAATTTGGCCCCTGTATTCTAGTTCGGAGTACCAGACCCCCTTGTGAAGTCACTCAGTCGTGTCCAACTCTTTGCAACTTCATGGACTGTAGCCTGCCAGGCTCCTCCATCCATGGGATTTTCCAGGCAAGGGTACTGGAGTGGGGTGCCATTTCCATTCTCCAGGGGATCTTCCTGACCCAGGGCTTGAACCCAGGTCTCCTGCATTGCAGGCAGATGCTTTACTGTCTGAGCCACCAGGGAATCCCAGACTCCCTTACCTGTCTCCTGAAAAACATGTATGCAAGTCAAGAAGCAGAAGTTAGAACTGGACATGGAACAACTGACTGGTTGGAAATTGGGAAAGGAGTATGACAAGACAGTATTTTGTCGCCCTGCTCATTTAACTTATGTGCAGAGTATATCATGCAAAATGCCAGACTGGATGAATCACAGCTGGAATCAAGATGGTGGGGGAAAATATCAACAACCTCAGGTATGCAGATGACACCACTTTTATGGCAGAAAGTGAAGAGGAACTAAAGAGCCTCTTGATGAGGGCAAAAGAGAAGAGTGAAAAAGCTGGCTTGAAATTCAACATTAAGAAACCTAATGTCATGGCTTCTGGTCCCATCATTTCATGGCAAATAGAAGGGGAAAAAGTGGAAGCAGTGACAGACTTTATTTTCTTGGGTTCCAAAATCACTGTGGATGGTGACAGCAGCCGTGAAATTAAAAGACGCTTGCTCCTTGGAAGAAACGCTATGAGAAATCTAGACTGTCTTTTAAAAAGCAGAGATACCACCCGGCTGACAAACATCCGTCTAGTCAAAGCTATGGTTTTTCCAATGGTCATGTATGGATGTGAGATTAGGACCATTAAGAAGGCTGAGCACTGAAGAATTGATGCTTTCGAATTGTGGTACTGGAGAAGACTCTTAAGAGTCCCTTGGGCTGCAAGGAGTCAATCAATTGACTAACCAGTCAATCTTAAAGGAAATCAACCCTGAATATTAATTGGAAGGACAGGTGCTGAAGCTGAAGCTCCAATACTTTGGCCATCTGAGACCAAGAGTCAACTCACTGGAAAAGACCTTGATGCTGGAAAAAACTGGAGGCAAAAGGAGAAGGGGGTGGCAGAGGATGAGATGATTGGATGGCATCACTGACTCAATGGACATGAATCTGAACAAGCTGTGGGAGAGTGGAGGACAGAGGAGCCTGGCGTGCTGCAGTCCACGGGGTCACAAAGAGTCGGATTTGACTTTGCGACTGAACAACAACAAAATTCTAGTTCCAAAATCACCGTTTCCTGGTTGTGTGACTTGGAGCAAGTGCCTGTATCTCGCTGTGTCTGTTTCCCCATCTGTCACAAGAGGATAATATTCTTTATAGTGTTTTGTAAAGTTTTAACAGGTTAATTTGTGCAGGGTGATTGTAGATAGAGACTTCTGTACGAAGCAGTTATTTTCTTCCAGAATTTTTGTTCTGTGTGTATTGTTTCTTCAATATAGCAAATGTCTGTTTGATGTGCACTGCCTCCCTTTCTTCCTTAACAGTGGGACCTCTCTATTGCTAGGGGCAAGTGGCCTTACTAAAACTACATTTCCCAGCTTCTTTTGCAGCTAGGGATGACCAATAAGATATAAACAGAGATCGTGGGTGAGGTTTCCAGGAAGACTTAAAGTGGGCTGACTCAGCTTTGAGTCACCTCCCCTTTTGCCTCCAACTCCCATTTCTTAGTGCTTCCTGCCTAGAACTCAGATGTGATGGCTGGAGCTTCAAGGACCACTTTGAACACGAGGCAAACGTTGAAGCCTGGGAGACACACGCTGAGAGTGGTGAAACCAAAAGATAAAAGACATCTGGGTTCTTGATGGTAACGCAGCAGCCACACCAATCCTTGCCTGCCTCACTCTGGACTTGTTTACATGATTGGAAAATAAATCTGTGCTTATTGAGGTCCCTGACATTTTGGCATCCCATTACCAGCAGCTGAATCTATTTCTAACTGATACGTTTGCCAAAACGGAATCAACCTGTGTGGGCTGTTTGTGACCTGCATTTCTTAGTGATGCCCCAGTGCTTCCTTGTCTGAGAATGTTTTATTGCACATGAGCTCAAAACAGGAGGTTGCTCTTTGCTTAGAAAGAATAATTTCTGTGCAATGTGGTGGATTCCCTGTGGTCTTGGATAGGTCTTGTGACCCAGCCAATGTTTAGGTAGGCATGGACTTAATTGTTCTCCAGTTTTAGGTGCCACAGCGGCAAGTTTGACCCTACCAAGACACGCAAAGTGGGAGATGGTTGTGTCAATATAGCGTTGGTTGATTTTCCCAAAGAAATGGGAGATCCAGATTTTTATGTGGAACCATTTTCTCTCTTAACAGCTTTATTGGTTTATAACTGAAATAGAATAAACTGCACTTTCCTAAATTGTGGGGCTTCTTAAGTGGTTCAGTGGTAAAGAATCCCTGCTAATGCCAGAGACAGGGGTTCAATCCCTGAGACAGGAAGATCCCCTGGAGAAGGAAATGGCAACCCACTCCAGTATTCTTGCCTGGGAAATCCTATGGACAGAGGAGCCTGGTGGGGCTACTGTCCATGGGGTCACAAAAAATGTTGGATATGACTTAGCGACTGAATAGCAGACAATGGGGTGGCAGGGTTTCTTTTGATTCGTTTCAGTTGTGGAAGTAACGCACGAAGGAATCGGTCAGGAACGTGTTCTCCCAGCCTCAGGTGCCTCCCCTGAGACTCTGAACCTCAGTGCCTGTTCGGACAGGCTTGAATCAGGACCTGGGAATGGACAGAGTCTCTTCTGCTGAACCCAGTGAGCTCACACCCGGCTCCACACGGTCCTACATGAGCCACCAGGAGGCCCTCTGTTTGGAAACGGAGACGGCCAGCCCCCCGGCTGCAGCTCACAGAGCCTGCTGGCAGCTGCGCTGGGGCCAGACACCCCACACCACCCCAAACAACCCCTCTGCCCCGAGCGGCGCCCCTGCCTGCCCCACTGAGCCCATGGTCTGCCAAGGCCAAAAGGCACTTCAGCCAGCCCGCCCGGGGCCAGCCCGGCTGGGGTCTCTGAGAGGTGAGTCCGTAGGCCACGGAGCTGGGCGGGCGAGCTTTGACTTTTGTAGCTGTCCCCAGACTCCTGCCCCACGGGCCCTGGCCTGCGGAGCCCTGGAGGTGGGAGGTGGCCGGGGAGGAGGCGAGCCCCCCGGAGAGACCGGTGGGTGGGGGTCAGTAGGCTGTGGAGGAGACAGAACTGGGCGAGGAGTCGGGCCACCAGGGCCGCCTTACGCAAGCCAGGCCTCGGGCCTCTGGTGCCAAATGGGGCCAGTCATCAAGATCGCTTGCCGGCGGGGGAGGAACACACAGGTGATGTCTTTTTTTCCTTTCGTCTTCAAACTCCGATGTAGCACATTAGCTAGTCACGCTTCCCGGTTCTTGGGGTGAGATTGCCGTCAGTCCCTTCCAGCTCTGCAGGGCATTGTGTTTCATTTTCTGCCTCCATCCTGGCTTCCCACATCCATTCTACCCACTTCTCAACGCACACCTCCCCCCACCCCCCACCTAATGTGGTTAATATCTATCCTTATTCATGCATCTCATCGTCTCGTGTCTTTTCTTCCTAGTGAAATATACACATACGGGAAAGTACACACAACACAGGTTTGCAGCTCAGTGGGCTTTCCCTGTGCGGACCCGTGCCAGCATGGAGACCCCCAGACGACTTGCCCAGATCTCCCGTCACCTCCGCCACCTGTGGGCAATCATTGTCCTGCTCTCTAACAGCAAACGCTAATTTTGCCTGCTTCTGTACTTTATATAAACAGGATCACACAATATGCCTTCTTTTGTGTGTGACTTCTTTCTGTGTGTGTGTGTGTGTGTGTGTGTGATTTCTTTCTTAAGCAATTTGTTCATTTATTTTTGGCTGTGCTGGGTCTTGGTTGCTGTGTGGGCTTTTCTCTAGTTGTGGCGAGCAGGGGCTACTCTCAAGTTGCGATGCGCGGGCTTCTTACTGTGGTGTCTTCTCTTGTGGCCAAGCTCAGCCACCATAGATGTGGCGCACGGGCTTAGCTGGTCCTCGGCATGTAGTATTTTCCTGGATCAGACACCAAACCGCTGTCTCCTGCATTGGCAGGTGGATTCTTTCTCTGTCTCTGAGCCACCAGGGAAGCCCCAGTGTCTGACTCCTTTCTGTATTGTAACTGCAACATTGATCCAAGTTTCTGTGTGTATTGGTGTTTGTTCCTTTTTGTTACTGCATGGACACCAAATACCACGATGTCTTTACCCGTTTTATTGCTGAGGGACATTGGGGTTGTTTCCAGCTTTTAGGTCTTCAGGATTGAGGCTGTGGTGAACATTCTAGAATACATGTCTTTTGGTGAGCATGTGTGCATATTTCAGCTGGGCATATACCCAGGAGTTCCTTGCTGAGTCATAGGAAATGCTATGAGTATGTGCTTTAATTCCTGGTAGTCATATTCAGTCCTAGTTCTGATTCCATTTCTTAACTTTTTTTTTTTTTCTGTTTTAAAAATACTTTCTGTCTTGGTCGGTTTGGTTGCCATAACAGAATACCATAGGCTGAGTGACCTCTAAACAGGAGAAATCTCTCTCTCACAGTTCTGGATGCTGAGAAGTTCAAGTTGCCGGCAGATTTGGTGTCTGGTGAGGTCCTGATTCCTAGATTCTGGGTCCTCACAGGTGCTAATCTCATTCCTAAAGGGACCTAATCACCTCCTCAAGACCCTCCCTCTAAATACCTGCTGCTGCTGCTAAGTCACTTCAGTTGTGTCTGACTCTGTGTGATCCCATAGACGGAAGCCCACCAGGCTCCCCGGTCCCTGGGATTCTCCAGGCAAGAAGACTGGAGTGGGTTGTTCCATGCGTGAATTTATAGCACTTTTTACTTTGAAAAAAGATCTCACATTTATAGAAAAGTTACAAATATGGTAAAAGAACATTTTTCCTCCCTGAATTATTTGAGAATTGATTGATGACCTATTGCCTGATCACCCCCTTGATACTTTGATGTATAGTTCCTACAAACAGGATATTTTCTATATAGCCACCATTTAACCATCAAAATTAGGAAATTAACATTCTGCATTACTGCCAGGCCCTTGGACCCATTCAGGTTTCACCAGATGTCCTAATAACGTCCAGTATGAGGATGCAGTTCAGAGCACATGCTGTATTTAGCTGCCATGTCTCTTTAGTCTCCTTTAATCTAGAACAGCTCCTCAGTCTTTTCTCTATTCTCATGACCTTGACTCTCTTAAGGTTGACAGGCCAGCTGTTTTGTAGCATATCCTTCACTTTGGGTTTGTCTCTTGTTTCCTTGTGGTTAGATTCAGGTCATGCCTCTTCACACCATGCAGAGAAATCACGGTAGTGATGCTGTGTTCTTTTCTTTGTCCTATGGTTGATGGTGTTTACTCCCTGCCCTTGCCCCCACTTTTCCTGAGAAATAATTGATGGATGGCATTGTTTAAGTTAAAGGTTTGATGCTTTTGAACTGTGGTGTTGGAGAAGACTTAAGAGTCCCTTGGACTGCAAGGAGATCCAACCAGTCAATCCTAAAGGAAATCAACCCTGAATATTCATTGCAAGGACTGATGCTGAAGCTGAAGCTCCAATACTTTGGCCACCTGATGCGAAGAGCTGACTCATTGGAAAAGACCCTGATGCTGGGAAAGATTGAAGGTGGGAGGAGAAGGGAATGACAGAGGACGAGATGCTTGGATGGCATCACTGACTCAATGGACACGAGTTTGAGTAAGCTCCGGAAGTTGGTGATGGACAAGGAAGCCTGGCGTGCTGCAGTCCATGGGGTTGCAAAGAGTTGGACACAACTGAGTGACTGAACTAAAGTTAAAGGTGTACAACAGAATGATTTGATACATCCATATATTATAAAATGATCACTACAGTAAGTTAACACCCCTCCCCTCACATGGCTATAACATTTTTTTCCTTGTGGTGAGGATGGTGGTGCTTACTTCCATCACTTGAAGAGATTATGTGTGACAATGAATGTCTGTGAAGTTACTTTTTTTCCCCTTTGCAGTTGATAATTGTTTGAAGGGAGGCACTTTGAAACCATGTAACTATCCCATTGCTCATCAAGCTGTCAATTACTAATTTATTTTTGTTAGTTTCTTGCCCTTTTGACCTGTTGCCACCATTCTTTAAGCACTTCCCCAGCCTTGTAGCCACTGGAGAAGGAAATGGCAACCCACTCCAGTGTTCTGGCCTGGAGAATCCCAGGAGCCTGGTGGGCTGCCGTCTATGGGGTCGCACAGAGTAAGACACGACTGAGCGACTGAACTGATCTGAACTGAACTAGCCTTGTAGCAGGAGGTGTTCCGGGTTCAGATAGTGCTTTCCCTGCTCCAGCCCTGGAATCAGCCATTTCTCCAAGGATCCTGGGCTCCTTTTTGTAGAGAACAGAAGAAGCCAATATCTTGGCAGGAAGTGTGCTTATCGCTGCTGGAGTCTGTCTACTCCCAGGCTGTCTTAGGGCTGTGTGTCTATAAATACACACACACACACACATATGTATATTTACATACTTATGTATGTATATAGACATACATTTACATACATATTATCACTATTTCTGCACCTGTCTATCATCATCATCAGCTATCATCTATTAGAAGACTATGAGTTTCCAACTGATAACTCTAGTCCACTCCAGCACCACAACACTGATACTGTTTGTCTCTCTTTCCAACCTGGGAACTCTCTTTTCAACAGGGAGGAAATTGGCTCCCATTACCCTCAGTATATCTCCTTATTTGACGGCCCCCTGCACGTCACCGCCTTCCTATCTCTGCACACCGCCCTCCGCCGCCACCCCACATGCCCCGGTTGGATGCCTCCTCTGGCCCTTCGTTGTGTCATCTCTCTTGTGGATGATTTCAGTTCCATTCCCTCATGGTCTTTATGCATTTTTCTTTTTAATTTTTATTTAATCTGAATATATAGATCAGATCAGATCAGATCAGTTGCTCAGTCATGTCCGACTCTTCGCGACCCCATGAATCGCAGCACGCCAGGCCTCCCTGTCCACCACCAACTCCCAGAGTTCACTCAGTCCATCGAGTCAGAGACGCCATCCAGCCATCTCGTCCTCTGGTGTCCCCTTCTCCTCCTGCCCCCAATCCCTCCCAGCATCAGAGTCTTTTCCAATGAGTCAGCTCTTCGCATGAGGTAGTCAAAGTACTGGAGTTTCAGCTTTAGCATCATTCCTTCCAAAGAAATCCCAGGGCTGATCTCCTTCAGAATAGACTGGTTGGATCTCCTTGCAGTCCAAGGGACTCTCAAGAGTCTTCTTCAACACCACAGTTCAAAAGCATCAATTCTTTGGCGCTCAGCCTTCTTCACAGTCCAACTCTCACATCCATACATGACCACAGGAAAAACCATAGCCTTGACTAGACAAACCTTTGTTGGCAAAGTAATGTCTCTGCTTTTGAATATGCTATCTAGGTTGGTCATAACTTTCCTTCCAAGGAGTAAGCGTCTTTTAATTTCATGGCTGCAGTCACCATCTGCAGTGATTTTGGAGCCCAGAAAAATAAAGTCTGACACTGTTTCCACTGTTTCCCCATCTATTTTCCATGAAGTGATGGGACCGGATGCCATGATCTTCATCTTCTGAATGTTGAGCTTTAAGCCAACTTTTTCACTCTCCACTTTCACTTTCATCAAGAGGCTTTTGAGTTCCTCTTCACTTTCTGCCATAAGGGTGGTGTCATCTGCATATCTGAGGTTATTGATATTTCTCCCAGCAGTCTTGATTCCAGCTTGTGTTTCTTCCAGCCCAGCGTTTCTCATGATGGACTCTGCATAGAAGTTAAATAAACAGGGTGACAATATACAGTCTTGACGAACTCCTTTTCCTATTTGGAACCAGTCTGTTGTTCCATGGCCAGTTCTAACTGTTGCTTTCTGACCTGCATACAAATTTCTCAAGAGGCAGATCAGGTGGTCTGGTATTCCCATCTCTTTCAGAATTTTCCACAGTGTGTTGTGATCCACACAGTCAAAGGCTTTGGCATAGTCAATAAAGCAGAAATAGATGTTTTTCTGGAACTCGCTTGCTTTTTCCATGATCCAGTGGATGTTGGCAATTTGATCTCTGGTTCCTCTGCCTTTTCTAAAACCAGCTTGAACATCAGGAAGTTCACGGTTCACATATTGCTGAAGCCTGGCTTGGAGAATTTTGAGCATTACTTTACTAGCGTGTGAGATGAGTGCAATTGTGTGGTAGTTGGAGCATTCTTTGGCATTGCCTTTCTTTGGGATTGGAATGAAGACTGATCTTTTCCAGTCCTGTGGCCACTGCTGAGTTTTCCAAATTTGCTGGCATATTGAGTGCAGCACTTTCAGAGCATCATCTTTCAGGATTTGGAATAGCTCAACTGGAATTCCATCACCTCCACTAGCTTTGTTCATAGTGATGCTTTCTAAGGCCCACTTGACTTCACATTCCAGGGTGTCTGGCTCTAGGTCAGTGATCACACCATTGTCATTATCTGGGTCATGAAGATCTTTTTTGTACAGTTCTTCTGTGTATTCTTGCCATCTCTTGTTAATATCTTCTGCTTCTGTTAGGTCCATACCATTTCTGTCCTTTATCGAGCCCATCTTTGCATGAAATGTTCCTTTGGTATCTCTGATTTTGTTGAAGAGATCTCTAGTCTTTCCCATTCTGTTGTTTTCCTCTATTTCTTTACATTGATCGCTGAAGAAGGCTTTCTTATCTCTTCTTGCTATTCTTTGGAACTCTGCATTCAGATGTTTATATGTTTCCTTTTCTCCTTTGCTTTTCACTTCTCTTCTTTTCACAGCTATTTGTAAGGCCTCCCCAGACGGCCATTTTGCTTTTTTGCATTTCTTTTCCATGGGGATGGTCTTGATCTCTGTCTCCTGTACAATGTCACGAACCTCATTCCATAGCTCATCAGGCACTCTATCTATCAGATCTAGGTCCTTAAATCTATTTCTCACTTCCACTGTATAATCATAAGGGATTTGATTTAGGTCATACCTGAATGGTCTAGTGGTTTTCCCTACTTTCTTCAACTTAAATCTGAATTTGGCAATAAGGAGTTCATGGTCTGAGCCACAGTCAGCTCCTGGTCTTGTTTTTGTTGACTGTATAGAGCTTCTCCATCTTTGGCTGCAAAGAATATAATCAGTCTGATTTCGGTGTTAACCATCTGGTGATGTCCATGTATAGAGTCTTCTCCTGTGTTGTTGGAAGAGGGTGTTTGTTATGACCAGTGCATTTTCTTGGCAAAACTCTCTCTATATATGAATATATAACATATGCTCATTATTCAAAGGATATGAAAAAGTTTGCAGTGAAGAGCTGGTCCTCCTTCCACTTTCGCCCTCACACTCCAAGTTCCCTTCCCCAGAGGCCACTGCAGCTCCCAGCAGTGTTTCTTGTTTCAGATGGCTGTGTGAGCTGGAGTGCACCCCGTGTTCACATCACACATCATATCACACCGCTTGCCATTGTGGGCTGTGCTTTGCTTTTCTCATCCAGCTCTGTATCATATCAGCACTGTAGAGCTGCCTCGATCTTTTTAGTGATCACACAGTACCCCATTGCATGGATGCACCACAACCATGTAGCCTGTCCTCTTTTGATGGAGATTCAAGTTGTCTCCACCTTTCTCTAGCTCAGACGATACTTCAACGGACAGCCATTTCCAATCTGTTGTGGCAGACGATGTTTAGAGACGTCTCCATGCTGCACTGCTCCCTGCACTGCCTTTTGCTCAGATGCGTACCATTCTTGTGATGTGTCTGCCGCATTTTAATGTGCCCTCCCCCTTATGATGGACACTGATACGGCTTCCAAGTCCCCAAAGCCACAAGCACTGTAATGATGTCCTTGAATGTGCCTCTGTGCACGTTGGCTTGTCTGAATGCTGAGATGGGGTTTGGGGGACTGATCAAGGGATTATGTGTATGTGTGTATCCCAAAGAAAGGCAATGCCGAAGAACGCTCCAACTACCGACAGCTGCACTCATCTCACACGCTAGCAAAGTGGTGCTCAGAATTCTCCAAGCCAGGCTTCAACAGTATGTGAACTGTGAACTTCCAGATGTTCAAGCTGGTTTTAGAAAAGGCAGAGGAACCAGAGATCAAATTGCCAACATCCGCTGGATCATGGAAAAAAACAAGAGAGTTCCAGAAAAACATCTATTTCTGCTTTATTGACTATGCCAAAGCCTTTGACTGTGTGGATCACAACAAACTGTGGAAAATTCTGAAAGAGATGGGAATACCAGACCACCTGACGTGCCTCTTGAAAAACCTATATGAAGGTCAGGAAACAACAGTTAGAACTGGACATGGAACAACAGACTCGTTCCAAATAGGAAAAGGAGTACGTCAAGGCTGTATATTGTCACCCTGTTTATTTCACTTCTATGCATAGTACATCATGAGAAATGCTGGGCTGGAAGAAACACAAGCTGGAATCAAGACTGCCAGGAGAAATATCAATAACCTCAGATATGCAGATGACACCACCCTTATGGCAGAAAGTGAAGAGCAACTAAAAAGCCTCTTGATGAAGGTGAAAGTGGAGAGTGAAAAAGTTGGCTTAAAGCTCAACATTCAGAAGACGAAGACCATGGCATCTGGTCCCATTGCTTCATGGGAAATAGATGGGGAAACAGTGGAAACAGTGTCAGACTTTATTTTTCTGGGCTCCAAAATCACTGCAGATGGTGACTGCAGCCATGAAATTAAAAGACGCTTAGTCCTTGAAAGTAAAGTTATGACCAACCTAGATAGCATATTCAAAAGCAGAGACATTACTTTGCCAACAAAGGTCTGTCTAGTCAGATCAGATCAGATCAATCGCTCAGTCATGTCCGACTCTTTGCGACCCCATGAATCGCAGCACGCCAGGCCTCCCTGTCCACCACCAACTCCCGGAGTTCACTCAAACTCATGTCCATCGAGTCAGTGATGCCATCCAGCCATCTCATCCTCTGTCGTCCCATTCTCCTCCTGCCCCCAATCCCTCCCAGCATCAGAGTCTTTTCCAATGAGTCAACTCTTCACATGAGGTGGCCAAAGTACTGGAGTTTCAGCTTTAGCATCATTCCTTCCAAAGAAATCCCAGGGCTGATCTCCTTCAGAATGAACTGGTTGGATCTCCTTGCAGTCCAAGGGACTCTCAAGAATCTTCTCCAACACCACAGTTCAAAAGCATCAATTCTTCAGTGCTCAGCCTTCTTCACAGTCCAACTCTCACATCCATACATGACCACAGGAAAAACCATAGCCTTGACTAGATGGACCTTTGCTGGCAAAGTAATGTCTCTGCTTTTGAATATGCTATCTAGGTTGGTCATAACTTTCCTTCCAAGGAGTAAGCATCTTTTAATTTCATGGCTGCAGTCACCATCTGCAGTGATTTTGGAGCCCCCCAAAAATAAAGTCTGACACTGTTTCCACTGTTTCCCCATCTATTTCCCATGAAGTGGTGGGACCAGATGCCATGATCTTCGTCTTCTGAGTGTTGAGCTTTAAGCCAACTTTTTCACTCTCCACTTTCACCTTCATCAAGAGGCTTTTGAGTTCCTCTTCACTTTCTGCCATAAGGGTGGTGTCATCTGCATATCTGAGGTTATTGATATTTCTCCCGGCAGTCTTGATTCCAGCTTGTGTTTCTTCCAGCCCAGCGTTTCTCATGATGGACTCTGCATATAAGTGAAATAAGCAGGGTGACAATATACAGCCTTGACGAACTCCTTTTCCTATTTGGAACCAGTCTGTTGTTCCATGGCCAGTTCTAACTGTTGCTTCCTGACCTGCATACAGATTTCTCAAGAGGCAGATCAGGTGGTCTGGTATTCCCATCTCTTTCAGAATTTTCCACAGTTTGTTGTGATCCACACAGTCAAAGGCTTTGGCATAGTCAATAAAGCAGAAATAGATGTTTTTCTGGAACTCGCTTGCTTTTTCCATGATCCAGCGGATGTTGGCAATTTGATCTCTGGTTCCTCTGCCTTTTCTAAAACCAGCTTGAACATCAGGAAGTTCACGGTTCACATATTGCTGAAGCCTGGCTTGGAGAATTTTGAGCATTACTTTACTAGCGTGTGAGATGAGTGCAATTGTGTGGTAGTTTGAGCATTCTTTGGCATTGCCTTTCTTTGGGATTGGAATGAAGACTGATCTTTTCCAGTCCTGTGGCCACTGCTGAGTTTTCCAAATTTGCTGGCATATTGAGTGCAGCACTTTCAGAGCATCATCTTTCAGGATTTGGAATAGCTCAACTGGAATTCCATCACCTCCACTAGCTTTGTTTGTAGTGATGGTTGTGAAGGCTATGGTTTTTCCTGTGGTCATGTATGGATGTGGGAGTTGGACTGTGAAGAAGGCTGAGCACCGAAGAATTGATGCTTTTGAACTGTGGTGTTGGAGAAGACTCTTGAGAATCCCTTGGACTGCAAGGAGATCCAACCAGTCCATTCTGAAGGAGATCAGCCCTGGGATTTCTTTGGAAGGAATGATGCTAAAGCTGAAACTCCAGTACTTTGGCCACCTCATACGAAGGGTTGACTCATTGGAAAAGACTCTGATGCTGGGAGGGACTGGGGGCAGGAGGAGAAGGGGACGACAGAGGCTGAGATGGCTGGATGGCATCACGGACTCGATGGACGTGAGTCTGAGTGAACTCCGGGAGTTGGTGGTGGACAGGGAGGCCTGGCGTGCTGCGATTCATGGGGTCGCAAAGAGTCGGACATGACTGAGCGACTGAACTGACTGACTGAACTGTGCGCTGTAACTGTTGACTTTATTCAGGGGGGTGGGGAGGAAAGATGAACTCGATACAATTGGGTTATTTCTCAAATAGTCTGGAGAGGGGCGAGTCTCTGGGGACCTCGGGAGGCAGGCTGGGACTCTCTGGAAACTAGTGTGAACTGAGGCTGACCCTCCCCTCGCCACTGCCAGTTTTTCCTCATTGCCCTTTCTTCTGCTGACACCCCGTGGGGCTCACGAGTCAGGTGGGTGTGGCTCACTTGGTGTTTGTCACTTAGATGTTTGACCTGGAATAAATGCCCTCCCCCTTCTAAGCCTCCGTTTCCTCATCCATGTGATGGGTCGTTCACATTCCTGACTGTTGTGTAGCATGAGGCTTGGTGGAAAGTAAGCGCTTGATAAACAACAGTGAAAGTGAAAGTGAAGTCGCTCAGTCGTGCCTGGCTCTTTGCAACCCCATGGACTGTAGCCCGCCAGGCTCCTCCATCCGTGGGATTCTCCAGGCGAGAATACTGGAGTGGGTTGCCATTTCCTTCTCCACACATATATGTGTGTGATAAACAAAAGGGTCCCCTTAAATTAGGGTCCCCAGATCTTTGTGGCATAAATCTCTGCCTCAGGCTCAGATCTGGGGACACAGTCCCTCAAGGCAGTGAGAGGGGGAGGACCAGGGAGTCAGGGGTGTTGAACTGGGGTTGTTATGATGCCAAGAAGTATTGTAACCAGACTTTCAATTCGGTAACGTTTGAAGCAAAAGTGCTAATCTAGATGGGGATGGGCATTCATTTCATTCATTCATCCATTCATTCATTTATGTTTCTTTTGTGACTTTGGACAAGTGACTTAACTTCTCTGTTCCTCAGTTTTTCTTCTGTAAAATGGGAATAATAGTACCTAGGCTCGGTGACATTAGATGAGATGATACAGGCAAACTGCTTAGAGCAGTGCACATGGTACCTGTTCGGTAAAGATCAGTTATTATCACAAGTAATTTTGCCAACAAATCATTTACTGAGAATCTGCTACATGCCAGGGTTAGTTGTCTCTTTCTGCCAACAACTAGAGCCACCTGGAGCTCACTCAGAGTCTATAAAATCAGAGCCCAGAAATGATGACATGATCTCAGGGTGTAACCACCCCCACCTAGCAATCTGGCTGATGTCCTGTAAGCCCCCACCACCCAGCTCCTCAGACGCTGTGACAGCCTCAGACCTTCTCCAACAGCACCGATCTGCACCCTCATGCTGCTCGGATGCTAAGTTGTGTTTGACTCTTTTGTGAGTCCTTGGACTGTAGCCTGCCGGGCTCCTCTGTCCATGGGATTCTCCAGGCGAGAATACTGGAGGCGGTTGCCATTTCCTTCTCCAGGGGATTTTCGGGGCCCAGGGATGGAAACTGTGTCTCTTACAGCCCCTGCATTGGCAGGCAGATTCTTTATCACTAGTGCCATCTGGGCAGCTTGAACCCTTGTGAACTCAGGGAAAATCAGACTCAGGCAGCAAACCTTCACTTGTGCAATGGGGACTCCTCTTTTTAAGCCCTAGACATAGCTGAAGGTCCACACTGCCCTTTCTTTGCAGTCAGTTGGGCCCTGGGAGAAAGTAGGCAGCGTAAGTTGGCCAGGGCTCACTTGGTGCCTGCTGCCACGAGTTGAGTGTGGACCAGGGTTTCTCAACCTTGGCACTATTGGCATGTGAGGCAGGATCATTCTTTGTTGTGGGGCACAGTCTTGGGTATTGCAGCATCCCCGGCCTCCCCTACTAGATGCCTAGTAGCATCCCTGCCCCCAGCTGTGACAACCAAAATGTCTCCAGACATTGCCAAACAAAACCACCCAGGGTTAAAGCCCCTGGTGTGGAGGGTGCAGAGGTGGGCGGAGTCCCCACTGGCTTGCCGTGTGACACTGGAGAAGTCCTCTGCACGCTCAGGGCCTTGGGTCCCATCCCTCAGGATCAGGCTGAACCAGCACAAAGGGGCCTCCAGTCTGGTCTGACTAGAATTCTGGGCTCCTGGGTACTCCCATCTCTCTGTGCATCTTGGTTGCAAGTTCCAGGAGGTAAGGTGAGGATTAGAGCCCAGGAGACAGGTCTGGGTGGGGATAGCCCTGTGTTTGTTCTTCCAGGCCATGTCTGGCCCTCCCTCCAATGGCAGGAGAGATAATAATTACAAAATCAGGCCTTAGGTTGTGTCTCCTTTAATCCTTTTAATACCTCTAGGAGGCGGGAACTTTTATTATCTTTATTTTCCAGCAATAGGACAAATCACGATTGTGTGCTGCGTAACAGGACACACAGGAAGAATACAGCATCACTTCTATTATGTTCCTGCAAAGATGCATAGCCTGAATCTAAGGAGGGAGCATCGAGCAAATCCAGAGTGAAGGACGTATTACAAAAGAGTTAGCCTGTCATCCTCAAAAGCAGGACGAGAACATCCCAGAGAAGCTGAGGAACTATTGAAAGACCTACATACAACTAAGGGAAGCTAGGAATCATTCTGGACCAGAAAAAGGACCATAAAGACTCTTATGAGGATGATTATAGCATATTGAATTGGTGTGTGGATTTGATAGTCATGCTGCATTGATGCCGTGTCCTGAATCTGATAGTAATACTGGGTGTGTAATGGGGAGACGGGGAGATGGGAGAGGGTTAGGCGATAAGGCTGGAGGGTTTAGGAATAAAAAGACAGCATGTCTATAACTGGGTTTTTCTGGTTGCGCAGTGGTAAAGAATCCTCCTGCCAATGCAGAAGACGCAGGAGACGTGGGTTCCATCCCTGGGTCGGGAAGATCCCCTAGAGGAGGAAACGGCAGCCCACTCCAGGATTCTTGCCTGGATAATCCCATGGACAGAGGGACCTGGCGGGCTACAGTCCAGGGGGTCTCGAAAGAGTTGAACATGACTTAGTGACTAAACAACAGTGTCTACAACTGGCTCTCAAATAACTCAGGATAAGAGAGAAATATAAATAGAGGGGAAGTGATAAAGTAAGTGGGACAAAATATAAACAATCTGGGTGAAGGATGTTATAGCTTGACTGAAGAGTCCCTGTAATTCATGTCATTTTTTATGAGTTGAAAGGTTACACCAAAATAAGTTTAAAAACAAATATAAACAGCTGACCTTCAGTATACCCAAGAGAAATGAAAATACATGTCCACGAAAAGACCTGTAAGCATATTCCCAGCAGTTTTGTTTATAGGAGCCCCAGACTGGAAACAACTCAGATGCTTTTTAGCAAGTGAGAAGAGCAACAGATTGTAATCCACCTGTAAATGGAATGTAATTCAGCAATGGTGTGGAGCGAGCTGTGGATTCATACACGTTATGGATGAATCTGAAAAGCATCTTGTGGAGGGAAGCAAGGCAGACACCGAAGCCCACGTAGTGTGTGTGATTCCTCCGATATGAAGTTTGAGAATTGGTCAGACAAATGTAGAAGTCAAAATACTGGTTCCTTTTGTGGGCAGAGGTAGCGTCTGAGAAGGGGCATGGATCAGCCTTCCCGGCTGCTGCAGAAGTTCCATGTCTTGATCTGGCTGGTGGTCACATGCATTTATACATAAATAAATAGGCGCTGAGATAAAAATTCATTGACAAAAGTTTGTTGAGAGAAGTTCCTTTTCTGCACGTTATCCTATGTAAGTTAAACTCAAAAGTAAAAGAATGAAAAAACTAAAGACATATATCGGACATAGGAGAATGAGGTGGGCAGGGAGTGGAGAGTGGGGTTAAAGGGAATAAAAAATGAAACCAGAGAGGAGGCTTGTGTGGACAATGAAGACACCACTGTGAACTGAGGAGTCCACTCGGATAACTTGGCCTTCTTGGTCCTTGAGGTTGAAAAGGGAAAACAACAACCAAAAAAATCCGCAAGAGCTCAGAGGTGGAGATGACCTTGCCTGGTGGGTGTGGCAGAGGCAGGATTTGAACCTGGGTCTGGGGGGCCCTGGAGTGTGCTCCTTACCCAGTGCTCTGGCCTGGACTCAGCGGGCTGGACAGCCCTGCTGGGCTCCCACAGGCTCCCCGGGGGCCTGGCGGGTGATGATGAAACCTCTGCCTGGCAAAGGCTGTTCCAGCCCAGAGCTCAGACTCAGGGCTCCAAGTGTGGAGGGGAGGCAGTGGGGCAGAGGACGGCCCCGCCTGCAACTCTCATCCCAGGAGCCTGGTTCTCTGGCCTGGGGTGGCCCTGCCAATCTCCGCCCACGTCCTGCCGGCCTTTGCCTTCCTTCCTGAGCCAGTGTGTGGGCTCTGGTGCCAATCCCAGCTCTGCCCTCATCTGCTGGTGCGACCTGGGCCGAGCAGCTCCCCACTTTGTGCCTCAGTTTCCACTTGCACGTCTTCCACTGCCCACAAGAGCATCTAGCTAATATAGCACCGAAGAGCAGACTCGGAGTTCAGTGTGTGCAGATCTCAATACCACGCCCGCCTGCCCCAAGCACCAGATCCTAGTAGCCGCAGCTGCTGGTGTTATTGGTACTTGCAGGAAGGAGGGAGTCTGTGTTGCCCTTAGACCTAGGAACACCAGTGAAGTAAGGCAGCTGGCATGGGATGGAAAGTTCTGGAGAAAGGAGCTTGATTCAGACTGCCTGAGGATTACTCAGAAAACTCACTTATTTCCCACTCTGAGGTTTTTAAAAAAATTTATTCTTAATTGGAGGATAATTGCTTTACCATGCTGTGTTGCTTTTTGCCATACAACAACGTCAATCAGCCAAAAATATACATATATCCCCTCCCTGCCACCTCCATCTCATCCTGCCTCCATCCCACCCCTCTAGGTTGTCACTGTGCTGTGCTTAGTCGCTCAGTCGTGTCTGACTCTCTGCGACCCCATGGACTGGAGCCCACCAGGGGATTTTCCAGGCAAGAATACTGGCGTGGGTTGCCATGCCCTCCTCCAGGGAATCTTCCCCACCCAGGAATCGCACCCAGGTCTCTCACATTGCAAGCGGATTCTTTACTGTCTGAGCCACCAGGGAAGCCCAAGAATACTGGAGTGGGTAAACTATCCCTTCTCCAGCGGATCTTCCCGACCCAGGAATCAAACTGGAGTCTCCTGCATTGCAGACGGATTCTTTACCAGCTGAGCTACCAGGGAGCACTGTTACATACTAACTTCCCAGCAGCTCTGTTTTATGTATGGTAATATATATATATATATTTCAACGCTCCCGCTCAGTTTGTCCCACCCTCTGCTTCCCCTGATGAGCTCACAAGCCTGTTCTCTATGTCTGCGTCTCTATTCCTGCCCTGCAAATAGGTTCATCAGTACCATTTTTCTAGATTCCTTATATATGCGTTAATATGCAATATTTGTTTTTCTCTTTCTGACTTACTTCACTCTGTACAAGTGGATGAATCACTCTGAGTTTTGAGAAAGTTCTTGGTAAGCTAAGCTGAGACCAGCACGGGCTTTGTCAGCCTGCATCCCGGGCAGGCGCTCAGGGCCCTGTGCTCAGGAGGGCCCCAGACTTGGTTTAATGCTCTGCTGTTGCGTCTTGAAATTCTTCGTGGTTTCAGAACCTGGGTCTCCTCATTTTCAGGGAGCCGGGCTTGTGGCGCCCAGCGAGGTCACTGAGCACTTCACCTGAGTTTCTCCTTAGACGCTCAGGAACCTTCTTTGAGTCTAGGTATCACAATCACTAACCTTGCTGACCTCGGTTTTCCTCACCTGGGAAGTAGAAGTACTTTGTGCAGGGCTAAGGGAGACAGGAGAGGAACTCCGTGTTCTGGTTCCCAGCTGCCATCAGTGGCTGAGCTAAGGTGAAACTCAGGAAGATTAGGGCTTGGGGAGGGGCTAACCGTGTGCCCCTCGAGCACACAGTAGGTGCTTAATAGATACAAGTTGCTCATTGATGCCCTGAGTGACCTCTTTGCCTTTTATTTCAAATGATGCTAGTAAGACATGCATTCATTCTCTTAAGACGTGAAAACATTTCTGATGAGGCTCACTTGCCCCAGAGCCAATCCCTTCCTCACCCTCCTTGGAGGGTTTTATGATTTGGGGGTGCAAACTTCCAGACCTTGGTCTACACATTACTTCAATCTGTGTGCCAATGTGGACTTCCCTGGCAGCCCACTGGTTAATAATCTGTGCTTCCACTGCAGGGGTGCAGGTTCTGTCCCTGGTTGGGGAACTAAGATCCTGCATGCTGTGTGGTGCAGCCAATAAAAAAAAAAAGGTGTATGTCAATGTGCCTTTCATTCCACGGACAGAGGAGCCTGATGCACCACAGGCCATGGGGTCACAAAGAGTTGGACACAGCTGAGCGACTAACACTTTCACTTTTGGGGCTTCCCTA
Source organism: Bubalus bubalis (assembly GCF_019923935.1). Taxonomy (NCBI): domain Eukaryota; kingdom Metazoa; phylum Chordata; class Mammalia; order Artiodactyla; family Bovidae; genus Bubalus; species Bubalus bubalis. Next base: position 5,250,503 of record NC_059170.1, on the reverse strand, counting down.
ATGGCTCAGATAGTAAAGAATCTGCCTGCAATGCAGGAGACTTGGGTTTGATCCCCGACCCACTCTAGTATTGTTGTCTGGCAATTCCATGGGCAGAGGAGCCTGGCAGGCTATAGTCCATGGGATTGAAAAGAGTCAGATAACTGAGTGACTAACACACACACACACACACACACTCATAGAGCTTCCCTGGTGGCCCAGATGGTAAAGGATCTGCCTGCAATGCAGGAGACTTGGGTTTGATCCCTGGGTTGGGAATCCCTGGAAATGGGAATGGCTACCCACTCCGGTGTTCTTGCCTAGAGGATTCCACGGACAGATGAACCTGGTGGACTGTTGTCCATGGGGTCACAAAGAGTCAGACACATCTGAGCGACTTACACTTTCACAATGTGTCTTTTCCTTCCTTTCTTTTCTCCTGTTATACTTTTTAAAAGGTAAGTCTTTTATGGAAGTATAACCTGGGTTCAAAAGAGATGGTACATTTTCACCAACCTCATCCACCCAAAGCCCACTCCGTGGGCATGTCTTCTTGTGGCTCTCCACCTCCTCCCCGTTTTCTAGCCCATCTCTCTGTTCCTGAGCCCTCGTGTGTCAGTCCTGTCTGTAAGTGGGGCATCCGTGATCCTCCGTGATAGCCGCACAATTGCTGCCGAATAAGTAAATGGCTGGTAGATGAACTCACGGAAACAAAGGGAAAAAACAGCAGCAAAACCCAGTTCTGGGTCACTGAGGGCCCCGTCGAGGCGGCTTTTGGTTAACTGGCATCTGTTGTGAAAGCTCTGAGAGCATAGACCATCTGGTAACCGAGCGAGGCGTTTTCCAGAGAAGAATAACACTGTGGGTGTCACGGGGTCCTTGGAGGAGCTGACGGGATGGTGTTGGGTCGGCGGGGCACCAGTCTCTGGGATCAGCTGAACCTCAGGGCTCCAGTATTCTTCGGAGGTCCCACAGCTGGGAAGTGACCGCACAGCATCCTGGACCCAGAGCCTCTGATGCTGCTCTCCCCGTTTCCCTGTTGTTCTCTGCTGTGTCTGTGACCCCGCGTCCAGCGCACAGCAGACTCTCAAGGATGTGCTCCAGGAATGAGCACAACCTGGGCTAAGCCCCCGAATACAGCAGAAAGCAAGACAGCCCCAGACCGAGTCTTCATGGCGTTTACACCCTCGTGGCAGGAGATACAGCCAGTCAGATGGTGAGCGCTGTGAAGAAAAATAAAGAAGAGCCTGCCGCCCTCCAGGCTCCTCTGTCCATGAGGACTCTCCAGGCAGGAATACTGGAGTGGGTTGCCATGCCCTCCTCCAGGGGATCTTTCCAACCCAGGGATGGAACCCGGGTCTCCCACATTGCCTGAGCCACTGGGGAAGTCCGCAGAAGAGGAAGGAGAGGGAATTCTCAGGTGGTCCAGGGTTTGAGACCCCATACTTTCATTGCCAAGGGCCTGGGTTTGATCCCTGGTCGAGGAACTAAGATCCTGAAAGCCTTGCAGTGTGGTCAAAATAATTAAAAAAAAAACAAAAAACTTTGATTATAAAAAGAGAGAAGGAATGCTGGTGTGTGTGTGTATGTGTGTGTGACATTGCATTTAACCACAGAGGTCAGGAAGGGCCTCAGTGAGAGAGGCTGTATTTAAGCAAAGGCCTGGAGGAGGAGGGAGAGTGGGACAGGGACCAGCATGTGCAAAGGGCCTGGGTTGGGGTCAGGCCTCCCCTGTGGGGGAGCGGCAGGGAGGCCTCTTGGGGGCTGCTGGGAGTGAGGGGGAGAAGGAGGAGAGGCGCTGGAAGGTGGTGCGTGGATGCGGTCATGGAGAGGTGGCATTCTGAGCAGAGGGGGATATGATTCAATTTCTCCCCCCAGGGTTATGGGTGGTGGCAGCCAAGGAGAGGAGAGACTGGAATGAAAGAATGGTGGAAGTGCTGAGTCCAGGGCCTGGTACACAGTAGGCACTCAATAAATAGCATCACGATACTGTGGAGGCTTTGAATGGAGTGACCTGCTAAGCTTTGATGGAATCCTTGCAGGTTGGGTGAGGCCCGAGGGGACCCCTTACGGAAGGCTTGGTGCCCCCTGATGAACTGGGTGGTGGGGAGGCAGGGGAAGACCCCCTGAGGTGGGGCAGGAGTGGCTGGTGAGTGGGAGGAGGGGCAGGCCGGGGCTGGCAGGGAGCCGGGAGCTGGCGGGGGCGCTGGCAGTTCAGTGACTGGTCCTCTGGCGGTAGAGGCAGGAAGCAGACCGTGTGCCCCGAGGCGCCCTGCCGCTCCCCGGGGCCTCTTCTGTACGGCTTCCGGGGAGCCTGATTCCTGGCTGGTGGCCTGTGCTCTGTGGCTCCTACCCCAGGCCTCTCAGCATCCCTCTCCCGCACGCCCTGTAGCTGGCTCTCCCATCAGCCAGCTCACACCATGTCCTTGCTCACACCTACGCCTCACCCCTCCTCACCTCCCACCCTCTCTCTCTTTGGAGGGCCGCTCCTCCAGTCCCCAGCTTGCTGCTCCTCTGTCTCTTGCTCTCGGCCCATGCTGCTGCCTCGTTGACAAATGCCTTTCCCTCCCCTCTCCCCCAGGTTCATGCCTACTCCTGACTTGACCCTCACTGGAGAGGGTCCTCACCCAAAGAGGACTTCCCTGACCCTCCACGTGCTCCCTTCCACCCCTGTGCATGGTCTTCACAGCCAGGACCCCGTTCAGGGTCTGGATGTGTGTGATAGTCTATCTGCGGTCACTCTCTTCCGTAGGCGCTGAGATCCTGGGGCAGGAACCGGTCTGTCTTGTGGATCCTGGGCTGCCAGTGTTTAGAACGGCATCTTGTACTTGGTAGGTGCTCCGAATCCTGCATGGAGGTTGCGGGGTGGTTGGCTGGATGAGGGTCTGTGAACAGGGAGCTAGATGGATAGATGGATGGATGGGTAGGGTGGGCTGCGTGATGATGTGAACAGTGAACAGGAGGAGGAGGAGGAGGGGCGGGCTGGTAGGCAGATCACTGGTGGGTGGGGGGATCAGTGCTGGCTGAGTGACAGGAGATTGGCCCAGGGTGTGCGGCGTGCAACAGAAAACTCGTGGCCTAAGGGTTAGGAGACCTCGGTTCAAGTTCAGCCTGGCTGCATATCAACATGAGGGCCGGTGGAATCTTAGCCTTGTCAAATTGCCTCTCTTTGCCTCTGTTTCCCCTTTTATTGATTTTTTTCAGCTTCATTATTGCTTACGTTTCACCGTGCAGAGTCCTTTTTACCACCCCCACGGATGTTTCCAGAGCCTCACATGAATGGAACGAAAGGGAGACTCTGAGATGGGAGGGCAGGGTGTCCCCCTGGGCCCTGACAGCTGGAAACACAGCTGGAAAACACAGCTAGACAGTCCACTATTTTGCCACAACCTCTCAGCTCGATGAGTCCCTCTTCTCTGGGAGGTGTTTGCTAAACACGCAGATTCTAGGGTCCTTCGCCCAAGCTCCCACTTTGGGTGCTTTGGAGCATCCAGAAGTCTGCAATTGTGATGGATTCTGAGCTTATCCCTGGGTTACAGTCACTGCCACCTTCCTAGACAACTGGATCCTACAGGTCAGCAGCCCAGAGACTGTGCGAACCTGTGTGGATACACGTGTATGTTGGGAGGATGCGAAAGGACTGGAAGCAACCAGGATGTCCATTAGTGGGGGGGGCAAGTTCGCTGGGGCTGGTCTACTCCCTGGAGGACATAGCAGGCGTTAGAAATAAGGAAGAAGGCTTTGATAAGACAAGATCTCCCAGATACGGCTAAGTGAAAAAGCAGGTGCAGAACAGTGTCTATTGTTCCACCACTTGTGTTAAAACATTCATAAAAGAAGAGACATGTGGATATACCTGGATGATTCTGGAAGGACACCCAAGAAACTGGGACCGGGGTGACCTCTGGGGAAGGAGACCCGGGGTCCAGGAGCAAGAGGGGTACCTTTGTTTATATCTGCATCCCTTCCTGGGTCCTGGGTTCAAAGTCTGACCCTATTCAGCTGTGTGGCCCTAAGCCCTCTCTGAGTCTCAGTTTCCCCCAACGTGCTTCTAGGGTTGTAAGTTTCCAGCCCTAGCCTGGGCTGGCTGGAGGGCCCGGGCGAGCTGATCCTGCCTCCCCTTCTGTTTTCCAGGACGCTCAGGGTCAGGCCCCACTTGGCGCAAGGAGGGTGGGTCCCTGGGGAGGGGGTGGCTCCGCAGGGCGGAGCTGAGCTGGAAAAACTGGCAGGGCTGGAGCAGTCAGTGCAGATAGGTCTTCACTCCTCTGCCTGGGGCCTCTCAGCGTCACTCACTCCCACCCTGCGCCCCCGAGGGGCTGGGACCCGAAGGGCTTCCCTTGACCTGACCCGGGGCTTCGGGCTGGAGACCAGCGGGGAAGGGGAGAGTGCCTGGGCTTTAAGCTGGGGCTAGAGGGCAAGGAGACGGGGAGAGACAGAGAGAGAGAGGACAGAGAGCAGGAGAGAGACACACACACGGGCGCGTGTGTATGCGCGCGCGCGCACACACACACACACACACAGCCAGGTGCAGCTGAGAGAGGTGAAGAACCAGAGACAGCAGGAGAGACACAGTGGGGATCTTGGGGCAGGAGTGGGGGCGGCCAGGAGCCTGGGGCCACCCGAGGTACGGGGAGCTTGGGGGTGGGAGGGTGTGCGCATGGGGCAGAGCCTGCTGCAGGCCTCGCTAGCTGGGCTGCCTCCACGCCTCGGGGTTGCAGTGCAGTTCTGCGTGTTCCTGGGAACCGGCTCAGGGGGGCCCCTTCTCTTGCCCCTCCAGCCTTCCCTTGGGACCTTGTACCTGGAGGCGGCCTCTCAGAGCAGAGCTGGGGAGGCCTGAGGTGAAACTGGGCTAATTAGTGCTCAAAACTGAGATAATCGCTGCCTGGAACTGCCTATGGGTCCCTGGGATGGCTCCGTTGGGCCTCTGATGCAGGCTGCCAGAGCCCTGAATGTCGGACCGAGGAGGGCTCCGGAGCCCTGGAGCCTCAGGTCTGAGAACCTGACATTGCTCAGCACCCCCCAGGCCGTCCTGCAAATCTAATGCCCTGGACTCCTGGTCTGAGCACATCTATCCTAAGCCCTGCCTGCAGCCTTCCATGGCTCCCAGTGGCCCATAAACTAAAATCCCAGCCCCTCACCTTGGCCTAGAGGTGCCTGTTGATCTGTTTCTGGTCCTGCCTCACCACCCTGACCCTCCCTTTCTATGCTTTCACCCTGGATGGTCCACACTGGGCCCACCGCAGGACCTTCACACATGCTCCTGGGATTCTCTTCCTCTTCTTCTTCCCAGAGCTCTGTCCTACATATGCTTCAGCCCTCAGCTCAAAGTCGCCTCACCAGGAGGCCTCTCCTGCACCTCTCCTTCCTTTTCTTCTTCTTTTATTTTTTTTTTTTTTACTTTTTTCGCCGAGCCACACGGTGTGTGGGATCTTAGTTCCCTGACCAGGGATTGAACCCATGCCCCCTGCATTGGAAGCATAGAGTGTTAACTACGGGAACACCAGGGAAGTCCCTCTTCTTCCTTCCTTTTAACGGGACTCCAGCTCTGATGCCTGCTTCCTCCACGCAAGTGTTAGCTTTCTGAGGACAGGCACCAGCTCTGCTTGGTCACCACTGTGTCCCGCCGTGAGCCAGCAAGCGACCATCAAGAAGTGGCCTGGACATTTTCTGCTGTGTGGATTCCTCCTACGAAGGGATCTGAGAGGAACCCCTGGGTCTCCCTGCACCATCCCCGCCCCTCCTGCAGTTCCAGCCTCAGAAGATCCTGCCTCTGAGTCTTCACAGCTGCGGGGCGGCCCTGGCTGTGATGTTGTAATGAATCACTGGCCAGAATCCGGTCCTGATTATCTCTGGGCTGTGCCTGGCCTGCCTGACATCGAGGGGTCTGGGACCACAGGCCACCGTATCAGGGGCCCCAGCCATCCCACTGGGCCTCTGGCCTCTGGCCGCAGATAACAGCACAGGCCCTGGTGGCCTCCCTCAGCTGTAGGCACCTGCACCGAGGACATGCTAGATGGCCTCGGGCAAGTCCCTGACCTCCGCCAGGTTGACAAGTCACAGGGGGTGGGGTCCTGCCCCGTAGAAGAGAGTGAGGGGCGTGGGGGAAATGGGGTCTGTGGCTGGGAGACCTTGCATGTGATAGAAGTGACTTCTCAAGGAGAGTGAAATAGGGAAGGGCTGACACATGGCGAGATCCCCATGTGACCCCATGGGGGCGGGGAGAGTCCAGGGTGACTGACAGCCCAAAGGAACCCTGGATGCCCGAGGTTTCCAGTGCCCTGAGGCCCAATGAAGTGGAGGCAGAAAGTGCTGGCAAGTGAGGGTCTAAGCTATTTCTTGGACACTGATCCCACGATGGCCTCAGTTTCCTCCTTGTGAAGCAGGGACCGTAAGAGTTTCCACTTCACAGGGACGTGCTTACATGGGATACTGTCTGTGAGGCGCTTGGAACCGTGCCTGATGGTGGGGAGCAATCAGTAAGGACCGTTACTGCCGCCTACCGAAGTCTTGCCTTTTCCTGTCCCCACTGCTCAGGGTCTCCCACCCCAGCCCCGTTCAGGCTGGACAATCGCTCTCCTGCTCCCGTCTCACCCCTACAACTCCTCTCCACGTGCTTCCTGATGGAGCCTTAGGAAACGTAAGCAGGATCCGCGTGCAGCAACTTTGCTCAACAGTCTCCGTGGTTCCCACTGCCCTCAGAATAAGGATTAACCTTCTAATCACAACCCGAAGGTGCTGCCTGACATTCCCCCCAGGCTCCTGCCACTCTCCCTCTCATGCTCTCTGCTAGAGTGCTTTCCTCCCTGCCCCCTGCTGGTCTCATCTCCGTGGATCTCTCCTTGCAGCCATCATATGGCCGTATGGTTACACTTGCTCAGTTGATGATTCAGTGGAGGTCTATTCCCTACTCCGGAATGCAAGGCAGGAACCGTGTCAGTTCTGTTTCCTGCTCTATTCCCAGTGCCCATCACAGGGCTTGACACACACTAGGTGTAACATTAAGATTTGTCGTATGAGAGAACGAATAATGGTTTGGTGAGCTGGAGGTTGGGGTGGGCTGGACATGAATGAGGGTGCAGGTTCTTCCCACCTCGTGGTTCTGTCCTCTCTTCTCAGCCTAGTTCCTTATAGCTCCATGATAGCTGCCAAAGCTCCTGCCATCTCTTCCTCATGTGGCTATGGTCAAGGCAGGCAAAGGCCTTCATATATCCTCTTAAGAATGAAGAAATTGTTCCCAGAAGTCCCTTGGCAGAATTCCCCATCTCACTGGCCACAGATACACTCCACGGCTAACCTCAGCCAATCAATACAAGGGGAGAGAGAGGGCCACGTTTGGCTTGGGCCAATCAGCATTCACCCCCCAGGGCACTGTGGGCAGAGTCTGCCCTTGACTTATAAGAGAGAATCCAGCTGGGGCCAGGTCTGGGGCCAGAGCTGTGGACTCTGAACTGGGGGCATTCTGAGCATCACTGAGGCTGTGGGTCCCCCACCCTGCCTTACCTCTCTAGGGAACCCTTGGGTGGTGTCTGTAAGAGGAAAGGTATGGCTGGGTGAGCGTGTCAGGCAAATTAGATGGCCAGACGCCTTCACCTCAGTAAATATTGATAGAGCCAGGAATGGAGCAGGGGTGGGCGGGCCCAGAGCAAACGTAGGGAAGAGGGAGCCTGGGCCAGAGATACTGAGGGAGGGACAGAGAGAAACGATGGAGAGGTGGAGACACTGAGGGAGAGACAGAGCGACTTGGGGGAGAGACAGAGTCATGAGGGAGAGACAGAGAGACAGAGGGAGAGACAGAGACATGGGGGAGAGACAGAGACGGGGAGAGACAGAGACGGGGAGAGACAGAGACATGGGGGAGAGACAGAGACACTGAGGGAGAGACAGATATGAGGGAGAGACAGAGACATGGGGGAGAGACAGAGACATGGGGGAGAGACAGAGACATGGCGGAGAGACAGACAGGGGGAGAGACAGAGAGATGGGGGAGAGACAGAGATGTGAGGGAGAGATAGAGAGATGGGGAGAGACAGAGGGAGAGACAGAGAGATATGAGAGAGAGAGACAGAGACACTGAGGGAGAGACAGAGACATGGGGAGAGACAGAGACACTGAGGGAGAGACAGAGGAAAGAGAAAGGCAGGGAGATACAGAAGGGGAGAGAAACAGAGAGAGACTTTGCAGGAAGGCTTCTGCATCAGCGCCCTAGCAGGCAGAGGCCCTGTCATGGTGGAGCAGCATCTCTGCCCCTTCTCCTTGTAGAGCTGTCCTGGGCCAGTCATGTGCCAGCCTGAGCCTTGGTGTTCTCCTCTGCTGGATGGGGTAAACGACCCCTTTCCATAGGACTGCTTGGCAGGCCCATCACACCAGGATTATCATTGCCTCAGTGGCCTCTTTTGGCCTGTAAATGGCCTGGAATGGTTGGGAATTATTGCCCCAGGGGACAGGGGGGATGTGCCCAGGGTCACAGCAAGAGGGCAGGAGGGATCTTGGCTGTGATTCTAAAGCCTGTGCCCTGTCTGTGCCCCATAGGGCTGAATGGAGCAGGGAGGAGGGGCATCCCAGCTGCCGGGCACCCTGAGGGAAGGTGCTCACAGCAATCCTGGTGATAATGCCAATGGCCCCTGTGTTCTCAGGGCGGCCCAAGCACTGGACACTAACCCACTGAGGGCAACGCTGCTCGATTCTACTCACTTTGTACTTCCTAGTGTGCTGATGAGGAAACAGCCTCAGAGGCCCGCAGTGACTTCCTAAGACAGAGCTGGGGTTTGGACTCAGACAGGCTGGGTCTGAGTCCCTGCTCCTCACAGGTTGGCTGACCTGGGGGCAGTCACCCCCTCTCTCTCAGCCTCAGTTTCCCCATTTGTAAAATAGGAAAACGGCAGTTTAAAAGATTTAAAAGACAGGATTAAATGAGATGATGTAGAGGAAGTGCCTAAGCATGGGTCTTGGTACACAGTCAATGTTCAATAAAGGTTAAATGGTAGGTTGGGTAATAGTTTTAAAGTAATTTGAAAACAATCCCTTTAATTGCTCTCCTTTTTACAGAGGAAGAGCTGAGGTCCAGAGAGGGGAAGTGACTTGCTCAAGGTCCCCGGCCAAGTGGACAAGCTGAGATTGGAACTTCGTGATCCAGAGGCCAGAGCTCGCTGCCAGCCCTTCGTGGTGCCATGATGGCTCAGCCCTGGATGGCCTGTTGGAGCGTCAGTCCCTGTGGGTCAAGGAGATGCCCGTGGCTTGGTCCCGTGTCCCTCTGGCCTGGCATTAGCCGTATCACCCGTTGGGATGGTTGCAAAATCCCCCTGGCTTTAGCAGTCGATAAAGAGTGCCCATTGCAAAACTCAGCGGCAAAATTATTAACTGTTGTGTCACACTGTGGCCAGGCCCCGGGTGCCCCTTTCCTGCCTGGAGGCCTGGGTGGAGCCGAGTTCTCACTCTCTCCCTCCGTGCCCTGACCCAGCAGAGGCTGGGGTGGGCTGGGAGTCAGCAGGGGGCTTTCAGGGAGTGGGCAGAGGGCAGACGTGGGCACTGGGCCCACCCACAGCTCTCCACTCTCAGGAAATGATGTCTCCACCCTTCCAGGTGCTCAGGCTCAAACCTTGGGGTCACTAGATTCATCTCTTGTCCCACATCCAATAGTTGGCAGGAGATTCTGTTGGCCCTACCCTTGAAATACATCCAGACCCAACCAGGTTGCCCCCCTTCACTTCCACACCTGGATTCAAAGCACCTCCCTGCTGATCTCGCCATTCTCCACACAGCCCAAAGGATCCTGCTAAACCCAGGTGGATCCTAAGTCAGATCTTGTCCTTCTGCTTGGAACCCTCCATGGCTCACGTCCAGAACACAAGCCAAAGTCTTCCCGAGGCCCAGAGGGCCCTGCCTCGTCTGGCCCCATTGCCTTTCTGACCTCCTCATCACCACTCTCCCTTCCTAGCTCACTTTTCTCCACTCCAATTGCCTCCTCGCAATCTCTCCAACACACCAGGTGTGGTCTAACCCCAGGGCTTTGCACTCGCTGTTCCATGTGTCTGGAATGCTCTTCCCCCAGCTCTGTCGCCTAGCTGGATCCCGCGCACCATTCAGACCTCATCTCAGTGTCACTGCCTCCAGGACGCCTTCCCTGGCTACCCTGCTGAAGCGTCACCTCCAGTGTCACCCTCAGCCCCTCTTTCTTCCCGACTCGCTGTCATATTATATTTTTGTTTATTTGTTTAATATGTGTCTCCTTCCTCAGGGCAGGGACTGTTGTCTGTTCTGCTCACAGCCCTTCCCTGGTGCTCAGCCCAGGCCTGACCCATAGTGCGTGTGTGCCTGTATGCTCAGTCATGTCTGACTCTTTGTGACCCCATGAACTGTAGCCCACCAGGCTCCTCTGTCCACATCTCTTCTTGTCCTCCTTCTCCAGGCAAGAATACCAGGGTGGGTTGCCGTTTCCTCCTCTAGGGCATCTTCCCGATTCAGGGATCGAAACTGCGTCTCCTGCATCTCCTGCATTGGCGGGCAGACTGTCTACCACCGAGCCACCTGGGAAGCTCCTGGCACACAGTAGGTGCACCACAAAGTTTTGCTGAATCAGGGCATAGGTGGGCAGGAAGGGCCATGTCAGCCTAGATTACACCTCAGTGAACCTCATCAGGGCCAGTGAACATGCTTTGCCATCTTCAGCTTGTATTTGGAGACGGTTCCCTGGCCAGCCTGTCACATGGTTCCTTGACTGCCCGACTCCCCCTGGGGCCCCCATCCAGCTCCCTGACAGCACTTACCATGAACTTGACTTGTTTTGTTTGTGTCTATATCTACTCTCAGCCCTCCTTCCCCCAGCCTCGGAGCTCTGTGAGAACAGACCCACGGCTGCCTTGGTTCTCCTGCTGCCCACCAGTGCCCAGCAAGGAGTCTGGCACCCTGTGGGATGTGTCAGGGCCTGGCTGATCCAGATTTGTGTTACAAACCCCGCGAGCAGAGCACACTGGCCAGGAAGGAGTTAAGCGGAGACACAGTGCCTGGACCTGCAAAGTCAGGGAGAGAAGGGGGCCCGCTGGGGCCTTAATTATAACACGCCTGTCCAATAATGACACGGTGTTATAAACGGCACACAAAGTGTACTAATCTGATATTATATCTGGGCTTTTTACAATAGATACAATCAACCGACTGTAGTTTGCTAACTCATTCTCGACCTATCTCCACGCTCCACCTAGATTATTATCAGCTTCCTTAATTAAGTGGAAGGCAGAGCTCTGCAGGCAATGCCCACAGCCCCAGCACCACCGAGTCCAGCCCAGCCTGCCCGTAAGCCGGGATAATAGCTACTCCCACATGGGGCGAGGCTTCCACCGCCTCCTCCATCCCAAACCCCTGTCCCAGGCTTGGGCGGGACAGGCCTGTTCAAGGTCTCCTGAACCACGAGCGCTAACCACCAAGGGCTCAAGCTGGTGGCCCAAGGGCCTGCTCGGCCTCGAGGCACATTGGGTTTGGCCCATGCTGTGCTTTTGCTGAAAGTTAAAATGAGTTGCCAACCCTAAAAATTAAGGATATTGCACAGAAACAGCCACACTTCTGGCTTCCCTTGAGAAACGAGAGGATCCAGGAACCCCGGGTTCGTAAATGCTGTCTGTTGGAGCCGAGGAATGGCTGCCACCAAGGGCCCTACCCGGCCACAGCCGCCCCCAACCTGTTTCACTTCTGTGTCTCTCCCTGACTCTTGTGGGCAGCTGAGTTTGTGACCCCAGCTGTAGAGTTAGAGGTCAGTTACCCATTTGCAAGATGGGACACTGAGGCTCAGAAAGAGCACGTGACTTAACTAATATTGCATCATGAGCCCAGAACTCAGGTCACAAATCCTTTACTAAGTCTTTACTGAGTGCCTACTGTATGCCAGGCCCAGGGACACACACCACGGGAGTGTGACAGATATCATCCCGCCTTCTAGAGGTAGCAGTCTCCTGCTCTCCACGGCCATAATGCCATCTTTATTGCTGGGTAACGGTATCTGTTGGAGACAGGTCCTTTCTTATTCCCTTGAAGTAGCTGGAAGTAGATTTTTCATAGCTGCTGGACTCCATCTTGGGACAGGAAGTGGAAGCAGCCATCTTGGAAGGAAACCCTTGGAAGAGTTCCCACTACAAGGCCGCCCCTACTTTCCAATCTGGGCTCTCAGAGAGCAGGAGTGGGCGACAGGGTCGGCTGACAGGCGTGGAGGGTGGGAGTGAGGGTGTGTGGTGGGGAAGTGCGCAGAGAAGGCACAGGAGTACCAGCAAGACAGAATAGGAGGGCTTGTCCATCCTCATGAACCAGGCTTCTCCCACTCTCTTCCAAAAGACAAAAAGTGGAGGGACAAGTCCCCAGAATACCCAAGTTACCACTCGCTAGTCCAGGAAAAAGGCATTTGTTCAGCCAGCTTGGGAGACATCACTCCTCCCACCCTGGCACCACAGCGCCAGCCCTGGTCAGGAGGAGAAACTGCAGCCGGGAACATCTATCCCAGTCCCTCAGTCCTGGACCCCGCTCGGGTCTCACTGAGCCCAGGGCCATCAAGGCTATGGCAGACCTGCTGGCCTCCCAGGAGCCACATGTGAAGAGCATTCAGCAGCCCGCACGCTCTGTGGAGTGGCTCCTTACTGACGCGGGTGGGATGAATAACAGTCCGAGCCATCATGTGCGTTTGCTAAAAATATACTTGACATACTTTTGCGTTGGGAAACAATGTGGATTCCAAACATTCTCAAAGGGCAGAGAGGGGAAAAAAAGGAAGAATGGAAATCAAGTTTTTGAGCTTAGTAATTAATTAGCCTGTAAACAAATGACTCACGCTCTTTCCTGGCTATTTTTCTTTCCGTTTTGCGTGGATTTTCGTAGGGGCAGGGGGAGGGAGGCCAAGTGAGCCAAACACAGAGGCAAGACGGGATCCAGATGCGTCTCCCTGGGGTGCAGGATGGCAACTGTTGCAGGAGGAGTCGGCCAGTTGGAGAAAGAGAGGCAGAGCTTCAGGTGGAGGGGACAGCTTGCTGCTCGCGGCAGCCCTGAGAGCTGAAAGAGCTTGGCACATTCCAGGAGCAGGGAGAAGCGTAGTGTGGCTTGAGTGGAGTAAGCAAGGGGGTAAAATCAGAGAGGTCCACAGGGCCCAGATCATTTGGAACCCTACTGGTTGCTTGTACAGCGTCTAGACTCGATCCTGAAGACGGTGGGAGCCATAGAAAGGTTTTGAGCCAAGAAGGAATGTCATCTCATTCATACAATGACGTCGTTTAAAAATTGGGCGATCCGAATAATAAATTCAAAATGTTCTCTGTTGTTTGGATGCTTCTTGTCTTTAGATTTCCCCAATGAATACTGACCCAGTGGTTGTATTTCCTGAGGGTTCCTAGGGTTAGTGTCTGTCTCTTCTCCATAGAACACCAGCCCCGTGATATCAGAGACTTTCTCGGTCTTGTTTACTTCTGTGCCCCTAGTGCCAAGACCAAGGCTTGGCACACAGTAGGGGCCCAGTAAATGCTTGTCAGGTGACTGAGCCCTCTCTGCAAGGTCAGCGGTCTCGTTTAATTTTGTCAAAGGAGGAGTGGAGGGTAGTGAGGGCGCCACCTTAGCCTGGGCTGGTCCTGGGAAAGGAAGGTTTTATTTAGCTCAAAATAAGGAGAAGTTTTAAGGGGAAAATCACTTCTGTAAGGGACTGGGCTCCCCAGGAATGGGGGCATTCAAATAGGGTGCACACCAGCAGCCCCACGGTACCCGTCTCTGATTTGAGGCAGGCTTTGTGCCAGCTCATAGATGTCGCCCGACAATGAATGAGTTTGGGGTGTTGCCCTGTCCATTGTGCTGAGAAGTCGAGACCTAGAGAGGAGCTGTGACATGTCCAAAGCCACACAGGCACAAGCAGGGAAGCCCACACTGGAATCCAGGCATGACGACGAAGGCTTTTGTTTTAACTCCTTTTCTGAGCCATCAACATTGGTTGTGTCTCAGCTCCACCACTTAGATGCTGTGTGACCTGGGGCAAGTCACTTCACCTTTCTGATCCTCCGTGTCTTGCTACATTAAATGGGGGTGTGGATACCTGCCTTGTAGGGCTGCTGGGCGGAGTTACGGAGGTCTGAGTGGACAACAGCCGCACACGGTGCTCAGAGCTCATGGACCCCTCCTCTCTGTGCTTGGGTCTTTTTGACTTTGGCCCTCCTCCTGGGCTATGGACCCCCTCTTCGGTCAGCTGCTCCCCAGAGGCTGGTATCCAGGCACCCACCGCCCACTGGGTGTTGATTCACCCTTGCCATGCGCTTTTTGCCTTCTGCCTGCATTTTCTTCTTCCTCCTTTTCTTGGTAAACCTACTGCCTTGTCTGATTGCCAAAGGTCCTCTCAGGGAGTGGCGGGTGGAGCGGGGAGACCCCTTTATCCCACGAATGTTTCCACTGCTTCCTCATCCCTCCCACCCTCACCACGCCAGCTGAGATCACTAGGCACGAGGCTTGGACCAAGAGTGCAGGTCACAGTTTGGGGTTTCATTAATCATTACGGAGCAGGTGGGGCTCTGGCTGGTCCAAGGCCCCCTGTGCAGGGTGCGGGGGCAGGCTGGTGGGGACCTGGGGTGGAGGAGGGATGTCAAGGGACAAATTCTAGGAATGATGGCACTCACAGTCATGGCAAGCAACTACAGGAAAAGCCAAACGAGTGCCAGTGGGCATGCAGTGATGGGGGCAAGCTGGGTGGTGGTGGTGGGGGCCACTGGGTTTGGAGATACTTCGTGGAGGAGGTGTGTGTTGAGCCAGGTGTGCAGAGGGGAGATGAAGGGCTGGTTGTTGGAGTCAGCTCAGCTGGGCTTGAATCTCCTCTCTGCCCCCTTTCCCTAGAGGTGAACGTGGTCAAGTTCCCATCTCTCTCTCTAAGCCTCACTTAGAAAGTGAGATAATAATCATAGCATTCCACTCATCGAGGGTGGTGAGGACTAAGTGAGCCGACACAGATTAAGTGTCTAGAGCAGGGCCAGGGACACAGCTGAAGCTCAGACTTGGTAGCGCGGGTGCAGTGTCCCGCAGCCCTGGGTCTGAGTCTCCGCCCTGCCTCTGTGGCTTGCTGTGGGGCTTAGGACTGGAGGTGTGAGATGTCCAGTCTGGCGCTTGGCACTTAGTAGGTGCGTGGTCGGGGGATGAAATTAGGATCTTTGCGTGCCCGATGACCAGTGTGAGACCATCCTGACATCCCGGGGGGAGGTGACTTCCATTTTGAGGTGGGATGTTCCTACCGCTCTCACAGTGAGGAAACTGAGACTCAGGGACGTAAAGTTGTCAGCCAGAGATTGGACCTTCAGTCTGCTCAGCTCTGGAGCCTGCCTTCTTGTAGGCAGGGATGTCTCTGGGAGCATGCATTACTGATATATGTCCCACTGGGTCCCTTAGGGCCACCATGGCTACAGATGGAACAGCCTTGAAAAGCTAAATAAAGCAGTGCACGTAGCAACTCTTGGCCCAAGATTCCAAGATCCAGCGGTGTGTTCCCAGGGTCCTTGTCCCAGGCTGGGGACCAGGAAGCGGCTTTGTGTATATGAGGGCTGGCTCAGGGTCTTGGGATGGGGGCAGCTCCTACCAGGTTAAGCCTGACCTTTCGCCTCCCACCCAACCAGCCTCATTGCATTCTATTTATTTATTTTGTTCCTATTGGTCACTTTGGGCCACTTATTTCAACTGTCCAGAATCTGAATCTCCTTCTGACGTTTGGAGAATTCCCGGCTCTATGAGCAGATTCTACTTTCCACAAAGGATGCTGGGCATATGAAGCTAGGTTTCCAGCCTCCCTGGCAGCTAGAGCATAGACATGTGATGGCTTGGCCAATCAGATGCACCATCCTGGACCCGGAGGGAGTCCATTCTGCCTCTATCCAGACTCTAGTTCCAGGCAGGTCAAGTCTCTCTCCTGCTCAGAATCTTCCATGGCTCCACATTGCCTTAGGATAAAAGCCACAATTATCCCAATGTCCCACAAGAACCTCACCACCCCCGAGTCATCTCCTCCTCACTTATCCAGTCACATGGGCCTCCCTCAGCTAAGCTCAACACTTCGAGCTCGTCTCTGCTTCAGGGCTGTGTGCTTCTTTTTCCTTCTTTTACACAGCTGAGGGAATGGGCTGAAGGGAACTAGGCAGGGCGGAAGGGGAGTTGGGACTGAGGTTGGCCTGGCCTCTGCCTCAGTCTTGCAGGAGTCGCAACCCTTGTCCCAGAAGCTTCTACCTTCAGGAAGACAAGATGGAGCCCTTCCAAGAGCTGCAACTGTGTTTGCCTCAGCTCAGGCTAACTTAACATTCTCAAGGGCAATGGGGTGCAGTGATGGGGATGATACTGCCCCCAAGAGAATGGAAATTGATTCTTGTGGGGTGAAAATCTCTTAATGTTTTTATGTCTAAAGCACAGATATGCATACAAAAAAAAAAACAAACAGATATACAATAGTAGATTAGAAGACAGGCATCAAAACTTCACAGGGAGACAGGAAAAAAAAAACTGTCTAAATATGCTCCTTGCATGCATGAAAGCATGCTTAGGCACTCAGTCGTGTCCAACTCTTTGAGACCCCATAGACTGTAGCCTGCCGGGCTCTTGGTCCATAGGATTTTTCAGGCGAGAATACTGGAATGGCTTGCCATTTCCTCCTCCAGGGCATCTTCACAACCCAGAGATCGAACCCGAGTCTCCTGTGTCTCCTGCATTAGAGGCAGATTCTATACCTGCTTAGCCATCAGGGAAGTCCATACAAATGCTGTTGGGGCAGCAATTAAAAAGAGTTAACTTTGGTTTAACTCAATCCAGTTTAAAACTCACCTAAACTTGATTTGACTGAACCCCTCAACTCAACTCAACAAAACTCACTGCAGTCTAAACTCACAGTTTAATTCCTCTCATCTCAATTCATTTTGACTCAGCGTACATTAGCTCTGTGCTCCTCAATTCAGTTTAAAACCCACTTGAATTTGATTTAAGTCAACTCATCCTAACTTAACTCCCCTTCCCTCAACTCAGTTCAGTTTCTCGCAGTACAACTCAGTTTAATTTACTTCAGTTCACCTCAGTTTCACCCACCTCAATTCACTCAAGTCAATTCAACTCAATTTAATGCTCAACTCAGCTCAACTTCACCTCATTTCCTCAACTCACCTTGTCGAAACTTGATTTAACTCCCCTCAGCTCAACTTGGCTCAGGTCACCCACCTCAGGCACCTCACTCACTCACTCCATTTGCCACGCCCCCCTTCACAGATAGCCTTCTGGCCTCGCAGAAGAGAGAGGCCCCAGACTCGGTTCCGGCTGCCAGCATCCTCCCAGTCTAGCTGACATGTCCCTCAACAGGTGCTATGATGGGAGAGCACGGGGTGCTAAGTGGGCAGCATAGGGCAGGCCCTGGGAGCCCCAGATGCCTTCCCATAGGAGGAAGAGTTAGTTCCGGCAGAATACTGGGAGGAAGGACATTCCAGCAAAAGGCACAGCATGTGCAAAGGGCCGGAGGCAGGGCGTTCAGAGAACGGGAAGTTGCGCGGGCTGGGGGCATGATGGGAAGATGAGGGTGGGATAAGAGGTGGCCGGGAACACGCACTGTCTGCTTGAGGTACCCTGGCCTGGGGGCAGTGGGGAGCCACAGTGGCACCGAGGAAGTCCTCTGCGGAATGTGATTTAAAGGATCCCTCCTGTCTCTGGGAGGAAACAGTCTAGAGGTGAGACTGGACTTGCTGGGCAGTGACTGAGCCAAGAGATCCAGCACCGGGAAGTTGGTAGGGGGCGAAGAGGTGGGGAGCTTGCTTAAAGAAGGATTTAAGAAATGGATAATACACAATTGTTTGCTTAGTCGCTTAGTCGTGTCCAACTCTTTGAGACACTGTGGGCTGTAGCCCCCAGGCTCCTCTATTCATGGGAGTTTTTCAGGCGAGAATACTGGAGTGGGTTGCCATTTCGTCTTCTAGGGGATCTTCCCAACCCAGGGATTGAACCCACATCTCCTGTGTCTCCTGCATCACAGGTGGACTCTTTACCTGCTGAGCCCAATATATAATATATATTAACTAATTTAATCCTTCCAACAACCGCATGAGGTAGCTATTACTATTATTAACTTTATTTTGTAGATGAGGAAACTGAGGCTCAGAGAGGTCAAGACATTTGCCCAAGGCACACAGCTGCTGCTTCTTTTTTTAAAGGAACGCTCTTGTTTATAATACTTATTTATTTTTGGTTGCGCTGGGTCTTCACTGCTGTGCACTGGCTTTCTCTGGTTGGGGTGAGTGGGGGCTACTCTTTGTTCCAGTGAACGGGCTTCTCATTGCAGCAGCTTCTCTTGTCGTGGAGCACAGGCTTTGGGCACACAGGCTCAGTAGTTGTGGCATGGGGTTCGTTGCTCTGTGGCATGTGAGATCTTCCTGGACCAGGGATCGAACCCATGTCCTCTTCATTGTCAGGCAGATTCCTGTCCACTGAGCCCCCACGGAAGTCGGGCACACAGCTTCTCAGGGGCACAGCTGGGATCTGAACTTGGGCACTGATGCTCCAGAGCCCTCAGGAGGACTGAACGTCCCCCTTCAAAGTCCTCCTGGCAGGTCCATCCTGCGGATCCTCACTCCACATAGTAGGTGCTCAGGAAACTCGTGCTGTGTCAGTGTCTGGGGATTTAGATCATCCTCTCCATGTGAGTTGAGGGGGCCCGTCCCCATTTCAAAGGAAGAACCTGTTATCTTTGTTTCACAGGAGAGGGAACTGAGGCCTGAGGTCACAGAGGCAGGGAGTGGTAGAGCCAAGCTCTGACTCCCCAGTGGGAAAGGGTTCTACAGACGGGCAAGGCCGTCATCTTCGGGGTCTTCAGCCGTCTGGATGCTAACTTCACATGCTCATGTGCACTGAGCAGGCCTGCACGTTGCACAGTGAGCTGATCCCACTCTGTCCCTCCTCCTCTTAAACTTCTCCCGCAGCTGCCCTCTGACCCGAGGATGCAATCCAGGCTCACGCTTGCATCAGGGCCTGCCTGGTCCGCTTCCCACCCTGCCCGCCTCTCTGACCTCGCCTCCCACCACTCTCCCCTTCTTCCTCCCTGCTCCAGTTTCCTCCAACAGGCCAGTTTCTCACCCCAGGGCCTTTGCACATGCACTGCACTCTGCTTGGAACCCTCTTCCCGTGGCAGCTCCATCTCATCCTTTGGTTTTCAGTGCTAAAGTCACCACTCCAGAGAAGTCCTCCTTAAGCCCTTGAGATCAGTTGTTCCCTATCACATCAGCTTAAAAAATGCCCTACTCCTCTAGGATTCTTATTTGTTTATCATTTATTTCCTCTAGTAGAATGAGCTCTTGTGGGCATGACCACGTCTATCTCGTTTGCTGCTGTACTGACTGACATCTGGGTGCTTGTGTGCTCAGTCGTGTCTGACTCTGCCACCTGGGGACTCTAGCCTGCCAGGCTCCTCAGCCCAGGGGATTCTCCAGGCAAGGATACTGGAGTGGGTTGCCATGCCCTCCTTGATAAACATTTGTGAACGAATGAATGAGTGAAGAAATGGATGGACACAGTTGAGTACGCTCAGTGCTGAGAAGAGGAACAGAAGTCTCAGGGCCCAGGCTGGGGTCTGACACCTTCTTTCCCAAGGTCCCTGTGTACTGGGAGGAGCCCTGCTGGGGCAGGAGGGCAGGCATGAGGGGCAGGACGAGGACTGGGCGAGGCCTCCTTGTTCCTTACTGTTTTCATCCTCTTGGTAATTATGGGCTCAGACACTCCTCGATGCCTTTCCCAGAATAATAGCTGGGCCTGTTATCAGCAGCATCACTGGGACCTTTTCACAAACAGTCATTAATCAGGTCTCACTGCCACCCTGCCTTCCTCTCAGTGGAAACCGAGGCCCAGAGAAGCGAGGCCACTTTCTCAGCATCACACAGCTGATGGGGGTGTGGGGGGTGCTGATGGGCTATTTTTCCCCCAGCTCTCTGGTGTGGGATGGGGCTTCTTCTCTGTTTTGCTGAGCGGGGAGCCTCTGAGTCTGCCATGGCTGGGGGGGGCCCTGCCCCCAGCCTTCCCCGAAGCCCCGGGGGCCTTCCAAGGTGGCCTCTTAATCACTGCCGGTTAATTAAGGAGGTTAAACAGCTCAGAGGACCCACGCAGGCCTGCCTGGGGAGAAGGTGGCCTGGCCATTTCGCAGCGAGGCCACTGATACCCAGGCCCCGGCTGGCGGGGTGCTGGGCCGTCTCTGCCCTCCGGGGGTCTGGGGGTCTCTGGGGAAGGTGCCCTAGGGCTCCGTCATGGTGTGTGCCCCCTCCCCTTCTTCAGGTGTGTGTGGGAGGCACTGGCATCACTTAATGAGGCCTCCACAGCTGCCAAGGAGAGCTGGAGGAGTTGAAACAGGTTCTGGGTGAGGTGAGTTTCGTGGGCTGGGCAGAATCCATGGCTCTCTGCCATGTGGGCGCTCCCTGGGGCGGTGGGGGGCGGGCGTGGGACCCCTGCCTCCTCCCTCTGCCTCTGTGGGGTGGGGGCAGAGGACGCCCGGGAGGGGACGGCAGGAATGACAGAGGCTGGTGGTCAGGACTGGAGACTCACACCCCACCTCCCCAGCAACCCCGCGAGGAGCCTGCCTGTGGGAACCACACCAAATAGGGCCAGGGCAGCAGGGTCTGGGGGTCCCAAGACACGGCTCACCTGCATGCTGACACTGTCTCTGGCCTTGGGCCTCCAATCTGAGAAATGGGGGTGTTTGGATGTGACGACCTCAGGCTCAAAGCTTTAGGAATGATCCATCCCAGACAGAGCGACCTGAGCTTTAGGAATGATCCACCCCAGACAGAGCGACCTGACTTGCTGTGTGACTTTGGGCAAGTTGCTTCCCTCCTCTGGGCCCCTGTAGATCCGGCTGTACCCAGTGATGGCGGGGTGGACCAAGTGATGGAGATGAGTGGCCACTCACTCCTGCGAGGGGCACCCAGACCCGCTTTCTCTGGGACACACAGGGAGTTAGTATTCAGTATGCCGCTACTAGTCCCGGGGAGACTGAGGCCCTGCAGTCAGGCCGACGCGGTGAGGCAGGAGGCGTCCAACTGCTGCCTGGGTGCTCCTCGAGGCCAGGCTGTGGGTCCCAGTATCTGGAGAGCCAGCCTCTGTGCATTGCTGAGCCCCTGGGGTCCACAGTGGAACGCGCTCAGGCATGGCTGGCTCAAGGCAGGACCCCCTGTGTTCCCAGAGCCTGTGTGGGTTGGGGCCTGGCTGGCTGTTTGTCTTCTCCAACTTTTCTTTTTTAAAGTCACCTTTTGGGAAGTATAATTCTATAAAGGTCACTTTATTAACTTACAATAGAGGTCACTCTTTTTTGGTGCACAGTTCTGTGAATTTCATTGCATAACCACCGCCGTGATCAAGACACAGATTTCCATCGCTCCAGAAGGTTCCTTGGTGCGCCTTTGTGGTCAGTCTCTTTCAATACCACCACATGTGGACAACCAGTGATCTCCCCCAGATTTTTATTTTGAAGATTTTCAGTCTTTCTATAAACGTGCAAAAACCTTACACGGAACCGCTGAAGTGCCTTCATCCAGATGCCCCAACTGTCAACACTCATCACTTGGCCCCATGGGCATTCTTGGTCTCTCTCTGCATGATTTTTTGCTGACATGTTTGTATATGCACACATCCTGACCCTTCATCCTAAATACTTCAGCAAGCACCTCTGAAGAGTGCAGGCATTCCCAGGCCCAGCCCCAATGCCATGATCACGTCCAAGAAAGTTAGCATTGGTCTGGTCACGTTACCTAGTATCCAGTCTGTGTCCAAACTACTGAGGTTGCTCCAAAGTGTCCTCAATAGCTCTGTGTGTGTGTGTGTTTATCTTTCTTGTCTGGACTTTAGTCAAGGATCAGGCCCTGCATTTGATAGGATCTCTTTGGTCTCCTTTTATCCAGAACATTCTCTCTGCCCTGGCTTGATATATAATATACTTACATTTTTTTTTTTTGATCGCACAGGGTCTTCCTTGCTGCACACGGGCTTTCTCTAGTCTCAGCGAGCGGGGGCTGCTCCTTGTCGCGGTGCGTGGGTTTCTCACTGTGGTGGCTTCTCTCGTGTGCAGTGCAGGCGCTCGGTGCTCGGGCCTCGGGAGGTGCAGTCTGTGGGCTCAGTAGTCGTGGCCCACAGGCTTTAGTGGTTCCGCGGTGCGCGGAATCCGCCTGGACCAGGGACTGAATCCGTGTCTCCTGCATTGGCGGGCGGACTCCCCATCCTCTGGAGCTCCACTGAGTGAAAGTGAAAGTCGCTCGGTTGAGTCCGACTCTTTGTGACCCCATGGACTGTCCATGGGATTCTCCAGGCCAGAATACTGGAATGGGTAGCCTTGCCCTTCTCCAGGGGATCTTCCCAACCCAGGGATTGAACCTAGGTCTCCCACACTGCAGGCGGATTCTTTACCAGTTGAGCCACAAGGAAAGCCCAAGAACGCTGGAGTGGGTAGCTATCCCTTCTCCAGGGGATCTTCCTGACCCAGGAATCGAACTGGGGTGTCCTGCATTGCAGGCGGATTCTTTACCAACTGAGCTATCAGGGAAGACCTAATATGACTACAAGGGAAGTTTTAAAATGTACTTTTCTTAAAAGCTGTCCCCAGGATTCTTCATACCTGGGGCTCAAAGGCAAGTCCCAGGGGTACATGAGTGCTAGGCGAGGGGGATGGCTAATGTGGGAACATGGGTGTTCTGAAGGCCTTTTCTTAAAAACTTTGTTTAAAAGGAGAGGAAGGGAGGGAGGGAGAGAAAGAGAGAGAGAGACAGACAGATAGGCAGGTTCATTGTTTTAGATTCCAGCAATGCTGAAAAATTCAAAGCAAAAATTAAAAATCACCCAAGTGGAATTGAGGGGGCCCTGTGGCCTAGTGACCATGGCTCTCATCTCGCTCTGCCTGCCCTGACCGTGAGACCTTGGCCAGGAGACTGCCCCTCTTGGGCCTCAGTCTCCCCACCTGTGAAATGGGATCAACATCAGCCCATCCTCCTCCCCACACCTTTGTGAGGATTAATGAACTAACAGAGCGTGTCAACAGCAGCAACTCTGCTTGTTAACAGTTTCCTGACAGACATTTCTCTCTGTACCTACACGCATGGGTATATATGAACACTGTATTATAAAGATTGGGTCGTCTCCTTTTTCTCCCCTCAACAGTTCATCAGAAGCATTTCCCCACATCCCCAAATGTAGCACTCTTCTCTCATTTAAACTTGTTTAAACATTTATTAATTTTTGTTGATCGATGATACATTTATATGCTGCCGAATTCCAGAGGTACAAGTAGTGTCAGTAAAGCCTGTGTCCCGCCTGTCCCTGTTCCCTCAGCTCCTCGCCGAGATGTTTTCTTGTTTTGCTTTCCAGAAGAGTCCTACACATAGATAAACAAAAACATATAATTTTTTTCTTCTTGTTTTCCTTATAGATATTGAAAGACCCTACACACTGTTTCCATGCCTTGTTATTTTCACGGAACCATAGACCTTGGAGAAGGTCCATATAGTGCATAAAGGACTGTCCTTTTGGCTTTTTTTTTTTTTTTTTTAAGCCCATGGGGTAGGCTCTTATAGAAATGAACTGTTTAGTGAACCAGTTCCTTATTCAGGGATATCAAGTTGCTTGTAGGCTTTCACCACTACAAATTGCAACAGATAGCCTTGTGCAAGCCTCTGTGTGCCCATGTGCAAGTCTGGAGGATGTATTCCTAGAAGTGGAACGGTGGGTCAGGTGTCATGCATGTTTTCAGCTTTGCTCTGCCCCCATTTTCAATGGCCACGTGAATCCCGGTGTAATTGAACAGTCCCCAGCTGGTGGACATTTAGGTGGTTCCAGTGCGTCTTTCCCATAAGCGACGCCACAAAGGACATCTTTGTGCAGCTGCCTTCATGTGCCGCAGCAGTTGGCTTATGGGGAATTCCCAGGCATCTGAAGGCAGAGCAACAGGAAGCGCTGAGAACAGAAGACTGACCCAAAGGGGCCGAGTGAGCCCCAGGGCCTGCGGCCTGGATGGGGATCCAGGCTGCCGATCAGATCCTCAGGCTGACAGAGGCCTCTACGCTTGTGCTGGTTGACTGTGATCTGGGCTCCACAGCGTCAGTCGGGCCCACCCGAGAGGCTGAAAGAAATGCCGTCCTGGGCCCCGCCCCGGCCCTGTAGAATCAGGACTTGTGCCATCTTTGGCTGGCGCAGCCGAGTTTGAGAAGAGCTGCCCTAAAACAAATCTAGAAACCCCAAGACCCGTTACTAGAGGAGGTGGCTCGGCCTTCCGTCTGGGGCAGACCTGACGCTTAGAGCTGGCTTCACGTGGGCTGGCTGTGTGACCGGGCGTGAGCTGGGGACCCTCTGTGTCCCGCCTTTACAACAGGGATGAGAGTAACACTCACCTCACGGTTTTTCACGTAAGCGTGCGTGGCATGTGCTTGCAGGTGGGAAGTGTGCAGTAAACGCTGCAATTGTCGGCGAGGTGCGCGTTCTACAGAGGAGATGTGGCCGTCGGGCCCTCGCTCCGTGTGCCTCTTGGTCTCTCCTCTCTCTGTCTCATCATCCTTCTTCTGTCTTTCTCTGTACCTGTCTGTCCGTGTCCACCTATTTCTCTTTATTCTGCCTCTGTATCCCTTCTTTCATTTCTGTCTCTTTCTCCCCATTTCTTACTGTTTCTCTCTTTTTATCTTTACCCTATGGGGGCCATACAGGCTTTATAAGCATCTATGAAAATGCTAAAAACCTGGGGAAATGGGGCTACAAGACAAAGAAGAAACCCCAAACTAAAAATTAACAGCAATATAAGGGCAAAATCGTACCATTAAACAAAGTCAGAAATATCAAGAGCAAAAAAATACATGTTTTCAGTGGGACGTGGGGCCCTTCAGCCTGCTTGGTGGTTGGGATGGGGTCTGCCAGGATGCCCGGCCCAGAGCATCGTCACCTTTCGTTCCCGCCTCTTTGGCCCATATGCAGCCTTGGCCCCGGGTAGAGCTGAGGGCTGAGGAGCAGAGATTCTGGTCCTGCGCGGTCACGGAGTCCCTTCTCTGTCGCACCCTCACTGTGTGACCCCGGCGGGCACCGTCAGTCAGTGACGGTGGTCTCGCTCATTCACTGAGCGCCTGCAGTGTCGGACCCCGGTACACCACACTGAATGGCAGAAACCGTGCAGGTGGTGCTTATGTCCTAGGGGCTGTGCGTGTGGCAGACAGAAGAGAAGTGAGGGAATAAATACTCAGAGCAATTTCAGGTAATGCCAAGTGATGGGACTAGAATAAAATAAGGCTGGGACTACTTTGCCCCGGGGCTTCCCAGGGGGCGCTAGTAGTAAAGAACCTGCCTGCTAGGGCAGGAGACGGAAGAGACGCGGGTTCTACCCTTGGGTCGGGAAGATCCCCCAGAGAAGGGAATGTCTACCCACTCCAGTATTCTAGCCTGGAGAATTCCATGGACAGAGGAGCCTGAGGGGCTACAGTCTACAGGGCCACAAAGAGTCAGATACGACTGAAGTGACTTAGCATGCTTGTGCTTTGTCTTGGTTGCGGGGAGTGGGATCTGGAAAGGGCTGCTCTGAATTCAGAAACCAGAATGATGAGAAGGAGCTGGGCACAGGAAGATCTAGGAAAAGGGCATTCCAGAAGCGGGAACAGCACATGTAGAGGTCACGAGGCAGGAACAAGCTTGGAGCCAGTCATGATGGCAAGCTTTCAGGGGATGCAAAGGTCTCAGGAACCAGACAGTCTTTGCTGAGTGTTTTGAGCGAGTCACTTGCCCACTTTGAGCCTTTGCTTCCCCCAGTGTAAAATGAGAATGATACAGACCCAACCCTTAGGGATGAGTGAAGATGAAATCCGGTAGTGGGCCACAATTCCTCTATTGTGTGGGGGGGGGGGACTCCAGAAATGGGGTGTGGGAGAAACATCTGGAAACTGTGGCACAGCAGAACCACTCTTTGTGCTTGCTTTTGGGGGGTGACGATGGAGATTGTTTTGGGCTGAGAGCAGTGCTCCAATCTCCCCAGGCCTCAGCCTCAGATTTCAGGAGTTAATAGCTTAAAGCACTCGGCATAATTGGCACAGAGCAAGTAGACAGGAATGGGGAGGGCATTCCAGGTGGGAGGAAAGGCGTGGAGCTGGGAATGTTTAAGGTGTGTTAGGGAAAGAGTGCAGAGACCAGCTTGGCTGGTGGGGAGGAGTGAGAGAGGAGGCTGGAAAGACAGGTTGAGGCCCAGGAGGAGACCTTGAATGGCATGAAAACGAGGGTGGGCCTCAACCTGTAGGCAGTGGGGAACCAGCGTGCCTTCTGGAGCAGCAGAAGCCTTGGAAATGGTTTTTGGTTTTGGTTTGTTTTTTCAGTGCTATATTTCAGACATTCAGAAAAACATTTGAAAGATCATACAGCTTTCATGCAGCCATCACTCGGCTTAAGAAGAAAACAGCCCAGGGGAGATGGTGCCTCCGGCCCCTGCCCCTTCCCGGCTGCATTTCTCCTAGAAGCTACTGTGGGCCTGGCTTGGTGCTCGTGATTCCACCGATGTCTTTGTCCTTCTGTTGTTTGTTTGATGGAGGTATAACGTACACACAGTACAATACACCAATCTTAACTGTGTAATCTGATGGCCTGTGGGATCACTACCCGGATCCAGTCATAGGCCGCTCCGAGCCTTTGGTTTTTGCTCTTCTCGAACTGCATACAGATGGAGTCACTCTGTGAGTGGTCTTCTGTCTCTGGCGCTTTCTCTCAACCTGGTGGGACGGATGCGTGTTTGTGTCACTGGTTCCTTCCTTTTCACTGCTGTGCAGTAGTCCACTGGGTAAACAGATCACAGTTCATATAATCGCTGTACTGTCCATGGAGATGTACATTTTTTTTTTTCTGGTTTCCAGTATTTCAAATAGCGCTGTTACGAACATTCTTATGCATATCTTTTGGCAGACCTAAGAACACAGTTCTTTTAGTGTATGTTCAAGAGTGAGGCTATAGATGCACACATTTAGTCCTTGTAGCTATGGCCAATTTCCCAAAGCGTTTGTACAACATCTTTATGCTTTTATACTCGCACACACACGCACACCCCTTAGAGAGCTGGGGTACTGTTTTGGTTGTGGGTGTGATTCAACAGATGGTGTCACTTTTGCTTCTGCAACTTGCTTTTTTTCCCACTCAGTGTTCTGTTCTCAAGATCCGTCCCCATCGGTACAGCAGCTTGGGCGCATCTATTTATTTTTGGTGTAGGATCTGTCCTGCGGACAGACCACAGCGCTCTCCTGCAAGCTCTCCGCATGGACGTTTAGCTTGCTCCCGACTGGGATTCTCTTTCCGGATTTTCATAAGCATCTGTTCTGTGTAGGGAGAGGCCAGAGGGGATGGGGGCGGAGGGGCGGCTGCATCCAATCAGGTGGGAGACGAGGAGGAGGGGCCGCTGGTGCAGATGGCTCCGAGGGACGTTTCACAGACTCGGTTGACGTAGAGGAGGAAGGAACCCAGACCTGGATTCTGGGGGCCAGAAGCCCGGGGTTGAAGCCCCCCTCACACTCTCTGGCTGTGTGACCTTGGGCATGTCACATTGGTGCCCAGAGCCTCAGCGTCCTCATCGGTAATTTGGCACCATTCGCCCTGCCTGGCAGGGGCTGAGTGAGCAGAAACATTCAGGGGTCAGGGTTTGGATCCATCCGTTAGCTTACTGACTTTGGGTAGATTGCCTCTTCTGAGCCTCTCAGTTTCCTCATCTGTAAAATGGGGACAAGAATAATACCCGCCTCCCCATGATTTTGCAGCAGTGGAATGTGATTCTGTGCATAAAGCACTTATTGAATGCTCAGTAACTGGTAGCTACTCTTTATTATCACTGTCCCTCCTGTTGACTTCTGTCTTTCCCACCAGCTGGTAGGTGCTGGGAGGGCCAGGCTCCCATCTTTTGCCCCCATCTTTCTCTGGAGGTCAGCGGAAATATTTGGAGTCCAGCTACACGTTATTGCTGCATTCTGGGGGCCCTTGGGAGAGCTCAGCCCCATCTCAGAGCCTCTTTTCTCTTGTAAAGTGGAGCTCCTGGCAGTGCTGGCTGGACCAGGCGGTTCCCCTCCAGGCATGTGGTCTCAAAAGGAGAAAGAGCTCTAGAACAGGTCTGATGGAGCCCTCAGGGGTCACGATTTCCTAGCAGGGCTGTGGCTGTGGCAGCCTAGGGGGGAACTCCGAGAGATGGGGGGGCTTGTCACTCCCAGTCGAGCTCCTTTGGGACATGGACGTGAGAGGGGCAGTGAGAGGAGAAAGGGAGGGGGTCCTGGCTCTGCCGACCCTCCGAGGGTGGGTTTGAGCAGCGGGGCAGTCCAAGCCCCGGCTGTGGGGTGACCGGGAGGCTGGCATCACAGGCTGCTGCCCAGCCTCTGACGCCGTGCGCTGTGTGGCCCTGGGGGCCTGGCATACCTGCTCTGTGCCCCCATCTCCTTGGCTGTGATTGTCTTGGGGAGAGGCCTTGCTTCCTTGTCTCCTGGATTTTCCGGCCCCCTGGCCCGCGTGGAGGCTGAGGCCAGGGCTCCGGGCCAGGGCTGCGCACCTTGACAACCCGCCCACGCCGGGCACAAAGGCCCATTGTCTGGGCCCACGTCGGCGGGGAAGCGGGCGGGGAGCCGCCGCCTTTCACCCAACCCGCTTGTGGTCGCGGGGACTGAGGAGCGATTCACAGGGGTTCCCGCCTCCTGACCAGGCACCTGGCCAGGCCGCCTCCCGGGCAGGCACTCGCGCCAAGTGGGGCCAGCTCCCACCTTGAGCCGGGCCTCAGTTTCCCCCAAGATCCTCGGGTCTCTGTCCTCCCGTCACCCGGCCTGCCGCACTTGAGGTGGCCGTGGGCACTAGGGCTTTAGGGTTCTAGTTCTGGGTGGTTTGGGGTGCGTCTCTTCACCTCCATGAGCCTGTTTCCCCGTCAGTAAAAGGAGCCTTGGAATCCACGACTCTCGGGGTGAAAGGTACAAGGTGATGCCACGGGCAACATTCATCTGGCCGCTCGTTTACTCAGAAGTCCATGCTGCTGTGTTAGCTGCCCAGTCCTGTCTGACTCTTTGCGACTCCATGGACTGTGGCCTGCTGGGCTCCTCTGTCCATGGAATTCTCCAGGCAAGAATGCTGGAGTGAGCTGCCATTTCCTCCTCCAGGGGATCGTCTAAACCCAGGGATTGAACCCGGGTCTTCTGCATTGCAGGCAGACTCTTTACCCTCTGAGCCACCGGGGAAGTCCGGAAGTCCACACTGGGTGTCGACTATGTACGTGACTAGTTATAGAATTTGGTGGGGGTGGGGGGTGGGCCTGTGCAAAATTAAATGCAGTGCCTCTTATTCAAAAGGAAGAATTTCAAGATGGTGCCAGCAAGGGAGCGTCTGAACGTGGGGCCCCATGGGAGGAGCCTGGTCACATGCCCACGAAGCCCACCCTGACTGTGTGCCAGATACCACACCAAGCATGGGGCACAGCTGATGAAAGAGGAAACTTCTGCCCTCCTCCAACCTGTGGGGGAGGACCTAGGAGCCCCTCAGGGTTGCTGGGTGCCCCGGAGGCCTGCTCCTTCGGGGCCTGCTCACCGGGCCATGCAGGGTGACCGTGGGGTGCCCAGGCCTCCCTGCGAGGCTCCAGGGTCAGTGACCCTCACAACAGTCTGGGCACCCACAGCAGTAATGGCAGATGTTTACTGAGTGCTGGCTCCGTACTGGGGCTGCTTCCCGTGTGGACGTGATGAATTCAGAGCATCTCTGTACTAGCCTTATGAGGAGGCAGGGCGATGGAGCGCTCTCCTGTACAGAAGGAGAAACTGAGGCAGGGTTTAAACCCAGGCCGCCTGGTGCCAGAGAGTTCTTCTCCCCATCCCACCTTCTGCCGGGGGCCAGCGCTGAGCCAGGTGCCAAGTGCCCAGGGACAGAGGCCGTGCTGGGGTTCGAGGCTGAAAAGGGCGCGGGTGTGCTGGTGGCCCGCCAGCTGCCACCTGGGCTGGCCCTGCTGTGTGGCCCTGATTCACAGCCCTGTGCCCTGGGAAGCTGTCTGTGCCCCGGGCACCCGTGGGGCCTGAGTCACAGTAGAGCACGCCCTGCCACCCTGCCCACCTCCTGCCTGGGCCTTGGGACAGACAGGCCCTTGGAGCAGGTCCCTAAGTTGGAAAGTCACATTTCTATCCACTTTCGGGGACACAAGAGAGGCATCTATTTGCAGCCCCAGACGCACATTTCTGCCTTCTCTCCTTGAGCCCAACCCCACCCTTCCAAGCCACCCCAGGATGGATTAACTGGCTAGTGAGTTACTGAGCTCCCCATCACTGGGAGCATTCAAGGCAGGAGAGCCTGTCAGGGGTGCTAAGAGTGTTCCTGCAGCAGGTGGGGCCTGGTGCTGGAGTGTGTGTTTCCAAAGCCCGAAACTTTATTCACATGCTTACTTTTGAATAGCTCCTGTGAGTGAAAGGTACAAACTCCAGAAAGTACAAAAGAATACAGAGTGAAAAATAAGTCCCCGCTCTTCTTGACCCCCAGTCCCCAACTTTCTCCCCCAATAAGCAGCCACTGTTTACCAATTTTTCCCCCAGAGCTAATTTACGTAATACAAACAAATTTATAAATTGTCCTTTCCTGTCTCCCTCCTACCCACACAAATGGTAGCCAATGTCTTTCATACCTCAGTCTGCCCCTCGTTCTATTTTTGTTTTATTTGACAGCTTATCTTGGACCCTGTTCCAGATCGGCACACACAGATCTACTCTATTCTTCTTATCTTTCCACATGGTATTTCCTTTTTTTTTTTTCAAATCTATAACACATTTCATTATAGGACTTTTCAATCTCAAATTTACCTTTTTGGAATCTTTGCTCTCCTTTTCTCCGGAGGTGGTCAGAGAAAAGTTTTTCGATTTGCCTGGAAACTATAAGCTTTTCCCACATCTGCAGGGATTTTTTGAGTCTGTTTTGATTGAAATTATAAAAGAAATAAGAAGAGAGGGAGAGAGAGAGAGTGAATGAGAGAGAGAGAGAGAGAGGACTCCTTTCATCCACAATCCCTGCATGCCAGGCGATGGTGATCCATGGTGAACCCCAGAGCATCAGCTCATCTACCTGGAGTATGGCCAAGCTGCTGAAGGAGTCACCAAATGTGGCACCAGAGAGCCCAGAAAAGAGGACTTCCTGTGCGTGTGTGTGTGCGTGCGTGTGTGTGTAGGGGGTCAGGGATGGCTCCTCTGAGGAGGGAATATTTAGATGGGGCCATAGGGATGCACAGAGAAGGCAATGGCACCCCACTCCAGTACTCTTGCCTGGAAAATCCCATGGACGGAGGAGCCTGGTAGGCTGCAGTCCATGGGATCGCTAAGAGTCGGACACAACTGAGCGACTTCCCTTTCACTTTTCACTTTCATGCACTGGAGAAGGAAATGGCAACCCATTCCAGTGTTCTTGCCTGGAGAATCTCAGGGACGGGGGAGCCTGGTGGGCTGCCGTCTCTGGGGTCGCACAGAGTCGGACACGACTGAAGCGACTTAGCAGCAGCAGCAGCAGCAGCATAGGGATGCATGGGAGTTCATATGAGACAAATGGAGAAGGGCCTCCCAGGCAGAGGGAGCAATATGAAGAGTGACACTGGCTGGATGCAGAAACGGCTCCCAGCTTCTATTTATTGATCACCTACTCCGTGTGCTCATGAGTCCTTGCTGCATATAAACTCCCCCACCTCTAGGCTGTTATCACCCCTCTTTGATTGATGGAAACGGAGATGCCGGCACTGTGACTTGCTCATGGCCACGAAGCTCCAGGTATTGAGTGGATTTGGATCCAGGCAGCTTGCACCCTTGGCTATTCTGCTGTTCCACAGGGGGAGAGGAACAGCTGGGAGGCCCTGAATTTTCAGCTTCGACCGTCTGACCCGCCCAGCTCAGGTCTCGCCCCTCCTCAGAGGCCTTCGGTGGTTCCCCACGGCCCCAGGACTCGCTGTGCCGAGCCATCCTCTGTTCTTCCAGCCAGCGTGGGTGCCGTGGGCAGCACAGGTCCTTGCTGGGTCTCTGGCCCTGTGTGCTGGGTTCTGCAGGCGCTGCCTAACTATCAGGAAGAAGCCACGAATGCTAATTATGGAGCAAGGGAGTCGTCAGGGGGACATGTATCCCGGCCTGTTCCCACTGGTGGAGTTCAGAGATAGCTGGAGATGGGCCTAGACCTTAAGGTCTTAGTGGCCCCAGGCCTCAGGGGCCACACTTGGACGCAACCTCTGGGCTCCGAGGAAGAAAGACAGTGAGCAGACCCTGGCCCCAGGGAACCAGGTGGGCACTGGGCCTGGGGCTTTGTAAATTTCACTGACCCTCCAATGTGGGGATTCACCATCCCTGTTTTACAAAGGAGAAAACAGAGGATCAGAGAGTGCAAGTGACTTGTCTCAGGCCACACAGCAAGTCAAAGGCAGAGCCAGGATGTGAATCCAGATGCTGAGTTTGACTCTTAACCACGCCACATTCCTGGCCCCATTCAAGAGGGTTTTCTAGTCTGCCCCTTGCCAGGGGCTTAATCTCTCTATCTTACCTGGTCTTCAGGGTCAATGAACCCCTTGCCCTGGGGAACTTGAATGCTGTGCCCAGGACCTCAGGGTGGAGGGGGACCTGTGGATGGCCTGGGTGCTCCCCCACCCCAGGATTCAGGACACAGCGCCCATGTTCCCTCTGGCTTCTCCCACAAGTGAGAGAATAATAGTCAGTTCAAATGTCAGGCCAGCTCTGCTGCCTGTGGGGAGACTGGTTGAGCAGGTCTGGGGGAGGGATGGAGGGAGGAAATTATTAATAATCGCAAAGCAACCTGCCCTGCTGCAGGCCTGGAGATGTGTCTGTGTGTGTCTGTGCAGGTGTGGGGCTGGGGTGCTAATTCTAGGGAGCCCCATCCTGGAGTGGGGGACAGTCTGGGGATCAGCTGCAGCCTCCCGGGGACCTGTGTGTGGGAGGTGAGGTGACGGGGGACACAGAGTTAGCCTCCCTGGGTTGAGGCACACTGTGGCCTCCCTGCCTCCCTTCAGCCCAAGTTAGGAGTCTGCCAGGATCAAGAGGAGGCAGGAAAAAGCCCACTCTGTGTCTTCAGGAGGCTCCTCAGTCTGCGCCAGATTTAATTCTCACACGAGGAGGATGGTGTTTTTATCTGCAGCTGACGCTGTTGAATAAACTGAGGCACAAAGGTTTAAGTGGATTTGAACTCAGCGTGTTGGGTCGCAGCCTGACTGCCCTCGCTGTCCTCTCTGCTGGGAGTAGAGGGCTCCCCCTTCCCTGGAAGAGGCCCCTATCCACTCCCTCAACATTAGCACACCCCGGCAGGTGGGTGTTGGTCTGGAGCGTCTCTGGACCTCAGTCTCCTCATCTGTAGATGAGGAGGGTTAGGGCCTCCAACCAGGGGAGGAGGGAAGGAGACATCCTTTCTTTCCCCTCTTCTCCAGCACCCCCTGCAAGGGCTGCCTGACAGTCACGACCACAGGCAGCTCCCCAGTGGGTCTTCCTTGACCCCTCAGGTGCTTAACGGCACCGGTTCTTTAGGTGGGCTTTGGCAAAATCACTCTGACACGTGAGTGAACCATGTACATTTTGCAGGAACATGGCTTGAATGGTGGAAATTGAGGCCGAGTTTTGGGGAACAGACTTGGGGGTATGCTGGGAGCCTGAAGTGGGCCTCTGGACGTGGGACTGGCTGACACCCGGATTGCGTGCCATCAAGCCCCGGGACAGGCCGCGTCTGTGGGGACCTCTGGGGCGTCCCCTCCCTGGTCTGCCCCGATGGGCCGATAAGACCCAGCCTCGGAGGAGGCTAATTACAGGCCTCCGTGGTGGCGGGCAGGCCAGTCATGAGGTGGGGGTGACTCAGAAGATTGCTCCATGAGCAGGGCGGGGGTGGGGGCCGCCCATCTGCCCCTCACCAGGCTGGCCTGAGGAGGCCTGAGCACCCTGGGGAGGCCCTGCAGGGCTAGTGGGTGCGGCCAGGTCGGGGTCTCACCCCTGGGCTTGTGACCCAGGCCCTTGTGCCACTTGACATCCCTGGGGCTTGGCATCGTGTCAGGGCTGGCTGGGTTTTCCCCTTGCTCAGTCCCGGGCATCGGCTTCTGGGAAGTGGGAATCTGGCTTCAGAGGCATCAGACGCCTTGCAGATTTCCTGAACCACAGCGGCAGGGCTCCAGGAATCCCAGGGGAGCAAGAGGTAGAACCTCAAGCATGCGTGGACTCCAAGAAACCACAGATGATGGTTTCTAGAACCAAATGTTCCCAGGTTCAAGGATTCACATGTTAGCAGGTTTGTAGAATTACAAATATGTAAGGGAATTGGTTACAATTGGTTCCAGAGAATTCATACATTCTTTGAGCAAGAGATTAAAAAAAAAAAATTACAACAGCTGAAGAATTTAGGGATAAATTATCTTGGTGTCTTCAACTGGCTCCCATATGGGTCAGAATGGAAGAATAAGACAAGAAAATAAAAGTATAAATATCCATCTTTCTCGTTCTATCTAGTGAGAGGGAAGCACACGAGGCTAAAAGGCAGTGTTGAAAGTGTTAACCACTCAGTCGTGCCTGACTCTTTGTGACCCCATGGACTGTAGCCCACCAGGCTCCTCTGTCTAAGGGCTTCTCCAGGCAAGGATACTGGAGTGGGTTGCCATGCCCTCCTCCAGGGGATCTTCCCGACCCAAGGATCAAACCTGTGTCTCCCACATCGTGGGTGGATTCATTACCGTCTGAGCCATGTCAATTGACTGGTGAGATTATAGGCTTTCATGGCCCCATGTTTTCTTTTTATTTATTTATTTATTTTCTATGCGTTTAAAATTTGTCAAAATGAAAAGCTGGGCAAAAGGTAAAATAGAGCCTGGAATGTAAACATAAGCTGTAGCATATTGGGTTACGCAGCTTTTGGGATCTGCAGTATTATGACTTTCTAATCTACACATCCCTGATTGTCTTAAGGCAGTGATGGTATTTTTAATTTATACACTTGTGCAGAGCACCTCCTGGGGGCCTGGATTTCCTAAGGGCTCCACAAATGTGAACTATTGAGTTCTTACAACACCGCAGTAAGGGGTGTGCTGTCACGGCGCTCATTTCGCGGGCGAGGAGAGCGAGGCACGGAGCGGGGGCCGGTGTCTGCCGTGTGCCAGCGGCGGGGCTGGACCCCCGGGCAGAGCAGCAAGCAGGACAGACGCGTCCCTGTCCTGGGGGAATTGGCAGGGCACACAAGTAATAAACTAACGCTTGAGACGGCCCTACGTGCGAGGAGGAAAGGAAGCTGCTCTGATGGCAGGCAGGCGGTGAGGCTCCCTCCCTTGGAGACAGCAGGAGGCCCCTCTGAGGAGGTGGCGTTTGAGCTGAGACCTGAGCAAGGAAGGAGGCTCCCCGGGCAGAATGCCCGCTGTCTGCCCAGGCTGTGCCTTCTGCCCGGAGCGCCCTTCTCTCTACTTCTCTGCGCCAAACTCCCACTCCCTGTTCCAGGTCTGGCTGGGCAGACTCCTCCTCCGGGAGTAGGAGGTGGACTGGGGAGGGGGGAGCTTCCTCGACCTGAGCAGGAGCCTGTCCTCCAACCCCTCAGCTGTCTTCTTTCCTCTCTGTTGCCCGAGCAGACCTTAAATATAGTGGCTCCATTAGAATCAGTCACATCACCCGCTTGCCAGAGATGGAGGTCCAGAGAGGTGAAGAGACCTGCCCAAGCACACACAGCTAGCAAGCGCAGAAGGGGGTCTGCACTGGGGATTTACAGGCTGCCTGTCGGCCACTGTTTACCTGCCTCCTCCACTCAGAACCCCAGAGGTTAGCTCTGCCCTCAAGGGAAGGCAGGTGGGACCCGAGCCTCTGGGCCCCCAGAAGCACCCTGTGCCCACTGCTGCTGTCCGAGCCCCAGGGACGCCCAGGAGCTCACCTGGGGCCAGTGGCCCCCTTCAGCAGCCCTGGGACGGGTCCAGACTCTTTACTCCCCTAGCTGGTTCCCAGCACCGACGGGCGTAAGGCCAGGCTGCCCGCACACCTGGCTCCCAGCTTGGTCCCCGGGGCTCCACCAGGTGGCGGGGACAGCGAGGTCCTCAGGAGGCTCTGTCTGAGACAAGGGGTGCGTGTGCACTGCGGGGCTCGGCTCCCCTCCCCCAGCTCTCTCACCAGTGGGGAGCCGAGTGGAGAGGACAGAGCCCAGGCACTGGGGCCCCAGGCTGAGCTCAAGGCCAGCTCTGTCCTTTTGAAGGCCCTAAAGCCTGGGACTCCTGATCTTAACTGCAAAATGGGCACCATAAAGCCACCGTCTGGGAGGATGAGACAGCAGTGTGGTGACTGGCACACAGTTCGGTTCAGTTGCTCAGTCGTGTCCAGCTCTTTGCGACCCCATGGACTGCAGCATGCTGGCCTCCCTGTCCATCACCATCTCCGGGAGCTTGCTCAAACCCATGTCCATCAAGTTGGTGACGCCATCCAACCATCTCATCCTCTGTTGTCCCCTTCTGCTCTTGCCTTCAATCTTTCCCAGCATCAGGGTCTTTTCCAAGGAGTCAGTTCTTTGCATCAGGTGGCCAGAGTATTGGCACTTCAGTAGATGCTCACCAAATACCAGCTCTTTGGACTTCAGACTCTGCTGCCGACGAGTTCTATGACTCGTGTTTCATTTGCTCATTCATTCCACCAGGATGTACTGAGACCCTACTGTGCATCAGGTCCTGGGCAGGAAGGTCGTGGTCCGATCACAGAACAGACAAAACAATCCCCGCCTTTGGACAGACAGTGCGTGAGTGAGCGAACAGCATCATTTCAGACCGTGGTGCCCGTTTAGGAGAAACACGGCAGGCCGGGGTGACGGAGAGTGGCCAGGGGCTTCCTGAAGTAGGGTGGTCAGAGAGTGTCTCCCCGAGAAGCAGCTGTGACCTGAAAGAGGGCTGTTGATGGTGAAGCAAACCCCAGAGGCCAGGGCCCTGAGATGGGAACAAGTTAGGGGCTCCAAGTACAGGAAGGTGCGTCAGAGCGAGGGAAAGGGAGAGGGTCGGAGGAGGAGGCGGGTGGGTCCTTCAGGGCCTCGGAGGCAGGAGGACTCTGAATTTCATTCCAACGGTGATTATTATAAACAAAGGCTACAGTTATGAGTGACTACAGTATACGAAGTGCAAACTCATGGTGATTCACTTCCAGCCCAGAGCCTGGGCCCTCTGGAACTGGCACCTTAGAGAAAAGCACCTGCCCACCCCTCCCTGAGCTTTTCTGTTTTCAAGAAATACAAAGGGGACAGGTCATCACAATCTGTTAGATGGGAATGTGAGTTTGTCAGCTGGGAATGTCTCTGGACTTCGGCGCTTATTGGGAGAGTCGGGAGCAGGGGTGCTGGGAAGGGGAATGGTTTCACCTGCCCCAATTTCAACAGCGCCTGTCAAATGGGGAAGGCTCGGCAGACCAGCTGGTCCACCCCCTGACTCCCCGATGAGGAACCTGAGGTCCAGACGAGGGGAAGTGAGTGGCCAAAGGTGACACTATGAGTCAGAGGCAGACGCTGGACTTGAACCCAGGCCCCCTGACTTCCAACCCAGAGCTTCTGAGAAATGGGTGTCTTGCCAGGGGCTTCCCCTTTGCTCTTTCCTCCCAGACAGTGTCAGCTGCCCTCGGGGCCAGGGGGAACGCTGGGAGCAGGGGAGGGGGACTCTGGGAGCAAGGGTCCAGAGGGGTCAGGGTTTGGGGGTCGGGGGTCGGGGCCCATCCTTACTCGATCACAGAGCTTCTCATCCGCAGCACCGCTGGCATTTGAAGCAGATTATTCTCTGTCGTGGGGAATGTCCCGAGTGGAGCCTTCAGACCACTTCTCAGCTGGACACAGGGTCCTGGGAGGGCCTCTCAAGGTCATAGAACCAGAAAGAGGGAGGAGAGAAAGCAGTTTAACTCGGAGTTAGTGATGACTCCTGAGGGTTCAACCCACAGCGGCATTTGCGGGATATTCAGGTTAAACACAGACATCAACAGGATGAATTAACCAAAGAACTTCTCCAGGGTCAGGAGGAAAAGTCCTTTGGTTTCAGGCGCAATTTCCAGACAGAAAGGGTGTCACGTGGAGATGAACAGGCCGTGTTCTGGAAACGTGAGGTCTGAAGCTCACAAGTTGGATAGTAAAATAGAAAAATAAAGCTTCTGTTATAGAAGACGCGTCAGTTGGGTTTGGACAAAGTCATTCCATGACTTAGACGAGTGTATAAGGGACTTCCCTGGTGGTCCAGCGGTTAAGACTCTATGATCTCAATGCAGGGGCCTGGGTTCCATCCCTGGTCGGGGAACTACGATTTCACACACTGCCCCTAAAGATCCTGCCTGCCCCAACTAAGATCTGGCCCAGCCAAATAAATAAATAAATATTTTAAAAAAGAATGTGCAAGAGACCATGTTGGAAAAAGATACTAGTTTTTAAGGATGACTTTATTTTTTACAACCATTTTAGATTTACAGAAAAATGAAAAAGAGAGCACCCTACCCCTAGCATCTCCAACGATGGACACTTTAATGTTCGTCTAGCGTATCTGTTACGGTGAACACACCGTGTTGATGCATTATTATTAACTAAAGTCCACAATTTATTCAGGTTTGTAAAATTTTTTTACCCAGTGTCTTTTTTTTTTCTCTGTTTGAGAATCCCATTTAGGATTCCACACCACATTTTGTTATCATGTCCTTTAGGCTCCTCTCGGCTGTGACGGTTTCTCCGACGTGCCTTCTTTTTGGTGAAGTGACAGTTTTGAGGAATACCTGTGACGTCTTTCTGTAGGCTGCTCCTCTATGGGCAGAACCGGTCGGCTGTTTTTGACACGGCTAGGTGGGGGTTATGGGTTTTGAGGAGGAAGCTCTCAGCAATAAAGTGCCATTTTTATCACATCACATCAAGAGTGCATGCTGTCAACAGGATTCATTGCCGCTGATGCTGACCTTGATCACTGGGCTCAGGCTGTGCTTGTCAGGTTTCTCCACCATGACGTCACGCTTCTCCCCCACCCCCGCCTGCCTCGACATCGTGCTCTTGGGAAGGAAGTAGTCGTGCTTGTGCTCAGCCACGTCCAGCTCTTTGGCGACCCCAGGGACTGTAGCCCTCCAGGCTCCTCTGTTCATGGGAGTTTCCCAGGCAAGAATGCTGGAGTGGTTGCCATTTCCTCCTCCAGGGGATCTCCCCGACACAGGGACTGAACCCGTGTTTCAGCATCTCCTGCATTGGCAGGTGGATTCTTTAACCACTGAGCCACCTGGGAAGAAAGGGAAGAAGGAAGTCACTCTGTTAGCCTCCACCCAAGGAGGAGGCAGTTACTCTCTGCTGTACAAATGATTCAGAGTTCTTCTGCCCACATCTGTCTGTTCTCTTTTACATATCAGTTTATTCAGTTGTATCAGCATGGGCTCCTGGCTATTTATTTCATTTATACTTTGAGTTATAATTCAATATTCAAATTGTTGCAGCTTTGGCCAGTGGGAGTCCTTTGGGTTGGTTCCCTTGCCCACTGATGTTCCACCATCAGCGTAGGTTTTTTTTCTTTTCTTTCTTTCTTTGAGCATTTGCTGACTTCCGGTGCCACCAATGTGCGAGGCTCGTCTTGTGTATTTCTTGCTCCAAACTTAGACTCAGTCATTTCTCTGTGGAGCCCTTGTTCCTCTCTGGAGTGTGGTGTTAGAAACTAAGATGCCACCAGGGAAGTCCCATCTGGGTGCCACACGTGTCCACTGCTAGTGGGTGGCATTTCTTTTAGGCCTTCTCAAAAGTAACAGGAAAAAAAAAAAGCATTGAGTTGGCCAAAAAGTTCATTTGTGTTTTTCATACCAGCTTACAGGAAAATACAAATGAACTTTTTGACCAACCCAATATATGTGTATATATGTGTCTATTTACTAACTCATGTATATGATTTTATCTACAAATATTTCTACATGTGACCAGCTGTATCTATATTTCACTAGACATGAGTTCATACTGATATCTCCTGAATCCAATGTGTTTTACAATGTGATTTGAAATAGCGATGAATCACTATATTGATAACGATAATTATCAGTGCCATTTACTTTGTGCTTACTATGTGCTACTTACTTTCTAAGTGTTTAACACTTAGAAATTAGCATTATCTCCTTTAGGCTACTTGTCAGCCCCAGGCCCTAGTTATTCCCCTCAACCTCATTTTACCAGCGAGGTATTAGAGGCACAGACAAGTCAGGATCTTGCTGAAAGTCTCCCACACAGTAAGTGATGGAGTCGGTGTCAAAACCTGGTTCAGTCGTGTCAAGCATAAAGTGCATCCACATCTTCCATTAAAGAGCGTTTATATACAGCCAAAAAGAAAGGAAGAGACATTGTCTTACCCTTTTGACTGGTTGATATAGTATTATATTTCAAAGACATTTCACGTCAATGTCATGACTTCCTTTGAAGCCAATACAGTATTTTGGATCTCAGACTTTTTCTGCGTGAAGTTCTGCTGTATCTGAGGACGGACTGATGAAAGAGCTCAGGCACATCCACCCAGTCGCCCTGCTGGGCCGTCCTCAGGGTCTCCCTCCAGCCGGCCTGGTGGGAAATTTGCAAGGACACAGTCTTCAGGGAAGCATGTGCTAGGCGGCTCAGATCCCAGAGGGCCCGAGGAAGGTGGAGACGGGGCGTGGGTGCCGGGAAGGGCCGGGCGGCCGTGGCATTCTGACCCCCAGGGGTTCCTGGTGTCAGTCTGGTCTGACCTGCTGGGCATCTTCAGAGGGGAGTCTTGGACAGGAGACTGCTCTGACCCCCAGCATGGCCTGAGGGCAGCCCAAGCCCCTCCCTCCTCTCTGCACCAGGCTTCCTTCTCTCAGCAGCCCCACCCTCCTCCAGCCTAGGGCCAGGCTGATGCTGCCTTCCCCAGGAAGCCTTCTCTGCCTACTTCACCGTCAATGATGTCCCTGTTCTCGGAGATTCCCGGCCCAGACTCGGGGTCTCCAGCGAGGGGCCCTCAGACACGCTTCCTTTTGCCTGCGCAGTGCTTTCTAACATTTTGATTTGGTAGCTAGCATTGAAGGGCAAAAGGTTTCATGGGAAAACGTGGACACCCAGGCTCTCTTACAAAGGTGGAAAGCCTGGCAGCCCTGAGCTCTCATCCCCCAGCTGGTTCAGCCCGGTGCCTGGCACAGAGCAGGTGCTCGGCCACCGCTGAAAACATGAACAGGCCAAATGCATTCGGCTTGGAACCCTGGCTTTAGAGGCAGATGGGATCGACTTTCAGCCAGTCCTTCCTGGCTATGGAACCTGGGGAGGAAAAGGTTTCTTCTCCCTCAGCCTCAGTTTTTCCTCATCTGGAGAATGGGCTTGAAATAAACCTCACAGGGTGGTTGTGGTGTTGAAGTGGACTAACGTATGGGGTGGGCTTAGGACGCGGTAGGCTCTCAGGGAGCCTGGATAAATATTTCCTTTTCTTCCTTTTTCCCATTTCCCAATGACCGCATTCGCCACCTGTTCAATCCACAAATGCCTACCAGGTGCCGGACACACGAGCTCTAGCTGCTGCCCTCAGAGAGCTCCTCTTCCTGGCCTAGCCTAAGAGAGAGCTGTTTCATTCATGTGCACATTCATTTACTTATTCATTCACCTGTACTGCAATTTATTGAACACCCGCAGTGTGCCAGGAGTTATTCAGAAGACAGAGGACACAGCAGCGAACAAAACAGACAAAAGTCCCTGCCGTCGCGGAGCTGGCGTTCTGGTGGCCGCTCAGGGGCCACGAAACAATACAGGGTCAGGCAGCACTGAGTTCTGTGAAGAATGGTCGGCGTGATGGAGGTGCTGCTGTGGGCAGGGAGGGAGAGAGCCGTGTGCCTGGCTCTCTGACTCAAGAGCATTCCAGACAGAGGACAGCAAGTGCAAAGGCCCTGGGGCAGGCACAGGCCTGAGGTGCTTGCAAGGCAGTGAGAAGGCCAGCGTGACCAGGGGACAGTAAGGTACGTATTTCCGTGATGTGCGAATTCCTCACCTCCCTCTCTTCCTCCTTTCCTTCCCTTCCTCCTCTCTCATTTTTTTTTTTTTATAGTGAGTCTCTTAGTTTTGTAATCCAAATACACAATAATTTATAAAAATAGAAGTAATGTCTGGGAAGCCGTTGGCATGCTGGTATGCAGGAACAGTGACTGCTATTATTATCATGTCTTCTTCTCATTTCTGGTAGGAATGAATCACTTACTCCTGAAGTTTCCTAAAGAGGCAATGGACCCTGGAGCCCTTGCCCAGCTCTGGCATGACTTTCTTCTTCTTTTCTCTTTCCAGCTTCATTGCGGTGTCATTGACCCATAACACCGGGTAAATTTAAGGTGAACCACGTGTTGATTCCATGTTGATTCACCAGACGAGCCTGAAGGGCCACAGTTCTGGGGTCGCCAAGAGTCGGACATGACTGCGTGACTTTCATGTGTTGATTGGATATACTTATAGATCTCAAAATGATTGCCACCAGAGGCTCAGTTCACACCTCCGGTGGAGGCTTTTCTTCTGTCTCATCATTCTTTCTGGTTGTTGTTTTTCCCTCTTTGGTTGCTTGGAGTGGCATGCGGGATCTTAGTTCCTCAGGGATCAAATCCACACCTTCTGTGGTGCAAGTGTGGAGTCTTAGCCACTGGACTGCCAGGCAAGTCCCTTCCCCATTATTCTTAGGGATTCTGGAAGGTGAGTGTGTGGGGTGGGCGTCCATGGGTCTGTGATGAGGGCAGGTGCCGCTTCCTTCTCTTCCCCGCCCCCCACCCACCCCGCTTCTTTCCATCTGCAGACTCTTCAGCAGAAGGAAGCACCCAGATTCCGAAGGTCTTGTTTCAGGGACACTGAGAATATGTGAGTCCTCTGGCGTGTGTGATACGGGTGGGGGCCTGTGGGGAGGAGCAGTTCATTGTATCAGAAAAGGGGGGTTCTCAGGGCGCTTGAGGCTGAGCCCTAAAACAGGCTCCCGGTCCCCCCTGCAGTCCCTCCTGTGTCACCAGGGTGGGACTTCCAGGCTCCTTCCCATCTCCCCACCTCCACAGACTCCGCCTGATCGTTCACACCCCGTCCTCTCCTGCCCTGATCGTGGTAGTCGCCCCTTCCCTGGGTGCCCTGCTTCCACCCTGGGCCCCTTGGTTGGTTCTCTACCCGCAGCCAGAGGTGCCCCTTGGAACCGAGGCAGTCCGTGTTCCTGCCCTGCTCAGCGCTCTCCCAGGACACCACCTCGCTAGGAGGCTCCACCAGGTCCTGTGAGGCCTGGTCGGGTCGTGTCGCCACTCTGAGCAGGCCTCGCCCACCACCATCCCCACCTCGCCTTCTTGGGGCTCCGGGTTGGGGGTCAGCTGGCCCCCAGCAACCTGCCCTGCCCACGGCTCCCTGTCTCCACCCTCCAAGCCCTTTATCTCAGTTTGGAGAAACACAGCCATGGATCTGCTCACGTGAAGAATGCCTGTGTCCCCTCAGGCTATCTGCTCCAGGAGGGGAGCTGGGCCTGGGGGCTGTACCCCAGTGCCTGGAACGGTTTTTGGCACGCAGCACACAGCAGGCGCTCAGTGGTTGCTTGTCGAATGAGTGAGTGTCAGTGCTGTGAAATCAGACCGCGCAAGCTTTGCAAGGTTCTTAAAATCTCTCCCGCAGTGGAGAGTTGGAGACTCGGAGGCACGGAGACTCAGGGGCTCTGGGGTCCATCTGCCCCCTTCCTCAAGCCCAGCTCGGCGGGCCCCTCTCTGTCTCCCTCTGTCACTGGGTCTTCCTCTTTGTTGCTCTGTCTCAGCATCTGTCTGTCTCTGTCTCATTCCCCTCCCTCCCGCCGCCTCTCCCCTTCTCTCTGTCTCTCCGTGGTCTCATCGCTCCCTTTCTCTGTCTCTCTCTGCTATCTGCCTTTTCTTTCCTCTCCTCCCCTCCGCTCCCTCCTCTCACCTGTCTTCTCTCTGTTTGTTCTGTCTCTGTCCTCTGTCTCTCTCGGTATCTCTGTCTGTCCTCTCTGAAGCTCCCCTCCTCGGGCAGCAAGCCAGCTTCTGTTGCAGGTTGCTTTCCTGCTTTTCCAGCTGCCATCTGCACCACCAAGGGGCCCCCTCCAAGGGTGACAAAGTTGGTCTGTCCTGTGGTCCTGCAAGGCGCATAAAGGGAGCCAGGAAGGCTGGTGCCGGGCAGGGAAGCTCGCAGCAACCTTCTCACGAAGTGACTCGTCGAAGGCGACAATCTGGCTGTTCCCTGGGCCCTGTTCTTCTTGTCTCTCCGAAGAGAAGAACAATCTCAGGAACTTCTTTTATTGGTCTTCCAATCTTCTTCTTATTTTATTGGCTTGTGGTGATGCTCAGAGAAGTTTATGGAGGGCGGATCTTTACCCACATGGTTTCCATGGTGGCAGGAGCAGTCCTTTGCCGGGA
Organism: Bubalus bubalis; assembly: GCF_019923935.1. Classification (NCBI taxonomy): domain Eukaryota; kingdom Metazoa; phylum Chordata; class Mammalia; order Artiodactyla; family Bovidae; genus Bubalus; species Bubalus bubalis. The sequence goes on along the minus strand of NC_059170.1, from coordinate 5,206,218 downwards.
GCTGACCGCATGTGGCACCAGGTTGGGTATGTTCCCTGGCTGACGCCACTGTCTGTCCTGAGCTCAGCACGCAGGGCTGTATCTGCCCCGCCAGGCCTCGTTTCAGGAACATGAACTCACTAGGCTGGCTCCAGTCTCTTGGCAGTTTAATCTGTTTGGGATGCTCTTCCTTCTATCCTTGGCCTAGTTAAACTACTACTTCTTCTGATTCTTGCCCAGACAACTGCCTCCACCAGGAAGTCCTCCCTATTTTCCATCACTTAGCACAGTTGTAATTATTTATTTGCTTTCAGCCCCCACAAGGCTCCCCACCCCACCATCTGCACTTAGATTCCCCCGTCCATCCTTGTTGGGAGGCCTCTGCCGGTGAGTCAGCAAAATTCTCCTTCCTCTCTTGGCACTTTCTCTGGGGAAATAGGGAGCTGGCTTCCTCCAAGGGGGATTAAGTTCAAGGATGCATAGGTAGAGGGGAGGTGGACAGGGCCTCTCCCCAGCCCCAGACAGCTTTTCTCCATCTTCATCTCCATGACAACCCCCACCTGCCTGAGCCACCATTGACATGCTCTCCTGGTCTTCCGGCTCCACCCAGAGAGGCCAGAGGGAGCTTTTCACAAGCCAGATTTAACTTCCAATCTGTCTTGCTACGAAATCTTCCATGACTCCCAGAATAAAGTCCAGCCTCCTCAGGGGGTTTACAAGCCCTCTGTGGCCTGATCTTGCTTTTTTCCCTTCACGCAGCAGTACCCAGCTCCTTGTCTCTCCCTGTCTGCAGATCTTTGCACTTGTTGTTCCCTCCAGTTTGAACACTGTTCCCCTAAATGGATGACCGCTGCAAGGTTCACTCTCTCTCTGACCTGCTTCAGGCCTTTGCCCAGATGTATCTTCCCAGCGAGGCCTTTCCTGACTGCACTATTCCCTTCCCCCGTCCCTCCCTTTTTTCTTCCTATAACCTTGACACCCGGGACAGGGCACACAGGTCACCAGTTCATCTTATTTCTCATCTCTCTCCCTCATTAGAGTGAGGAAGCTGCCCGCTCTCAGGGGGCAGGTCCTTGGTCAGTATTGTTCCCTGCTGTATCCACAGCAAGCAGTGGGCCCAGGGCTGTGTGGCTGTGGGGCCAGACAGTCCTGATATTGAGTTCTGGCTCAGTCACTTCTTGACTTTCTTCTTTCTGGGTCTTGGTTTTCTCACCTGAGGAATGGGAACAAAAACTTAGAATTGGAGTGAGGGTGAAATAAAATCTTGTGTGTGAGGAAAAAAAGGAGGAAAAAAAGAATGAAAATGAAAACTCATCATTCCTTGTTTTGGAGAAATGGGTGAGTCCATTCTGGTCTGGCCACACCATGGACTACAATGCAGCCGTTAAAAAGAATGACTCATGGTTTTCCCAGGTGCCTTGTGTAGTTAATCTTTTCTGTTTGTTTTTAAACATTCTTACTTACACAGGCATTTTTCCCCCTAGGGCTTATTTTTTAACTGAAAAATTTAAAGGAAAAATACAGTGTATACAGTATTCTTGTTATTGCTTAATCACTCAGTCTTATCTGACTTTTTGTGACCCTATGGACTGTAGCCTGCTAGGGTCCTCTGTCCATGGGATTCTTCAGGTAAGAAGACTGGAGTGAGTTGCCAATTCCTTCTCCAGGGGGTCTTCTAGGCCCAGGGATGGAACCCACGTCTCCTGCATTGGCAAGCGGATTCTTTACCCCTGCCTTTGTTCTCAGCAGGAGGAATATAGACATTCATATTTTTTATAGTTAAAAAAAGCATGATGAAATTCACAAAACATAAGTCATTTGGTGATTTAGTCACTAAGCCACGTCCGGCTCTCGTGACCCCATGAACTGTAGCCCTCCAGGCTCCTCTGTCCATGAGATTTTCCAGGCAAGAATATTGGAGTGGTTGCCATTTCCTTCTCCAAGTCATTTGAATTAATCGTTGATTAGTTAATGATGTTAGAGTGTACAGTGGAGTGGCATGTGGAACATTCACTATGTTGAGCAACCCTCTTCTCTATGTAGTTCCAAGACACGTTCACTGCCCCCCAAAAAAGAGACCCCTACCCATTCAACAAGTCGCTCCTCGTCCCAGCCTGCTCCCAGTCGCTGGCAACCTCTGCTCTGCCTTCTGTCTCTACGGGTTAATCTGTTCTGGATATTTCATACAAATGAGGTCACACAATACATGACTTTGCGTGTCTGGCTTTTCAATCGGCACGATCTTTCTGAGGCTCCTGCAACATGTCTCAGTTCTTCATTCCTCTTCGTGGCCGAATAATGCTCTGCTGCATGGATGTACCACGTTATGTTCACCCATCCGTCTGCTGATGGACGTTTAGGTGCTTTCACCTTTGGCGATTATGAATAACACTGCTAAGAATATCCGAGCGCCAGTCCCTGTTTTGCGTCTTCCTGAATGAGAAAAGCAAGATGCCAACAAACAACGTGATCCCCATTTGTTAAAAAAAAGGACAGATAAAGAAATCCTTTGTCTGGCCGGAGCCTGCATAGGATTTTGATGCTTACAGAAGAATATGCAGGATCCCATTCTCAGCTGTCAACATGGTGAGAGAGAGGGCTTCTGCAGAAAAGGAAAAGCAAAAAAAAAACGCGGCTAGATGCCAAACCAAAACAGTGCACACAAAATAATTCCATTTAGGCATGTGTGACAAGTTACACATTGAGTCATTGTGTATGTTGGTATTAAAAACACACACAAAATAAAACACCAACCCCGCACCCCTCCAAGTATTCTCTGCAAAAAGGGTTGGACAGGGGCCTGGGAAGATGAGGAACTAGAGAGGAGAGAGTACCTCCAGGAGCCTGCTCTCCGGAGGGTGTCCCCTGTTTCCCCTGCCCGCCCCACCCCAGATTGTGAGGTCCCAGTGGAGCCAGATTCCCTCAGTGCAGCCTGCTCTCTAACTGAGGGGTCCCAGAGGGGTCCCAGAGGCACACAGCGGTCCTGCTTGGGGACCCCTCTGCAGTGAACCCCCATGCACTTCCCACTTCCTGCAGGGAGGTTCAAGCCAAAGAGAAAGAGGGAAGGAGCCCAGGAGTGAGCAGAGGGTGAGTGTGGACCCTCTGACCTCCGCTGACCTCAGGGCGTGCCCTCAGGACCCCGGATGGGCTGGGCTTCCTGCCTGCTGAGTTTGCTTTCTCTCTGGTCCTCTGGTTCTTTCTTTAGAAAATATGTATCAACCGCCCAGAACTTGGTAAGAGATAGTCTAATGAGCCCCAGGCCGCAGTCACCTGGCTTCCTCACTTCTCAGCACTAGGCCATGTTTATATCATGTCTGTAACACTCAGGGGCTGGCAGGAAACAGACCCTTCTGGAATGGAGCACCCTAGGGAGGGTTTACTAAGGAGACTTTTCAGGCAAGATTAAGGGAATTTGTGAGGAAAAGTGTGGTGTGGGACTGGCCGCAGCGGGGAGCTGATGCTTGCTGCACTGAAAGGGTCCTGGCAGGAGCTGAGACCTTCCAGAAGGACAGCCTGCACGGAGGGAGCTGTCCCCACACTGCCCTCGCCCTCCCCGCTGGGTGTCTGATGGTTCCTGCATTCAGGGAAGCCCCTAGGAAGCTGAGAGTGGTGCTGGTGGCATTTATGTGGGTCTGCTTCCCAGGCACGTATTAAGATGGGAAAGGCGCAGATCAGGAGGGATTAAAGAGGACATGTGTTGAATTCCCTGGTGACCCAGTGGTTAGGGCTCCATGCTTCCACTGCAGGGGCCACAGGTTTGATGCCTGTTCAGGGAACTGGGTTCCTACAAGCCACGCAGTGTGGCCAAAAAAAAAAAAAGGCATGTGCATCACTTTACACCCCTACCCGCCTCTGTGGCAGCCCCTGGTGTTGCTCTGATTTCAGTTCTGGCCCCTGGGATGTGCTGTGGCTGAGTGGGCGGTCCTTACACTTAATTCCCTTTTTGCAGCTGCTACGTGCCTGCTGGTAACCTTTGTCATTTTCAAACTCTGGTTTTTTAAGCACCTGGTAGTCAAGCACTTAACCTGCTGAGGAGTGTTTTGCACGGCTGATAACCTGAATCGTCTCCTCACCAAGGTGTGGAGAGCAATTGGGTTTTGTGTAAGGCCGGGCTGGAGCTGGACTCGAACTTGGAGCAGTTGTTGGGGAAATCCTAGCCCTTAGCCATGACATCCTCTGCCCCACAGTTGAGTCTTCTTCCTTCTCTACTCTGTGAGGTTCCCAGGAGAACCTCCTGCTGACAGGATGTGATGTCTGGCTCCAGCTGAGGGTCCAGGGTACCCTGCCCACCTCCTGGGAAAGGCTCTGCCACTTTCCCCTGTGTCAACTTGGGGGATGATTTGATGCTCCAGGACTCAGTTTCTCCACCTGGAAAATGGGCGTAGTGTGAGCCCCTCTACAGGGAAGTTGTGAAGGTTTGGTGAAGTGACGTGCAGGAAGCCTAGGGCTGGGCACACGCAGGAGGCGGCCCAGTGGGCCCTGCTGGGTTTCTGATTTCCCCGGAGACGCCTCCTGGGGGCCGGATCTCCAGGTGGAGGAAGGACGAGGCCAGGCCCTGCGAGCCTGGGGGGCCTGGTCCCAGGACAATGCAGAGCATTGAGTTCATGCCAGCCCAGGTTTGGGGTTAGAAAAATAGGAGCGTGATCTGGCCAGAACTCAGACAAAGGCCTGAGGGCTGGTCGACTAGGGGCGTCAGGTTACCCCTGCCACACAGTCGGCTCCCCCAGTAGCTCGTGGGGGTGTGTGCTTTCCCCCAAAGATTATAATTAAATGAGTGATCAGGGCCCCTGGCTGAGGCCTTGGCAGGAGGGTTTCATTACAGGAAGGCCTGCAGGTCCAGGGCTTCCAGGCCTGGGCGGGCGTGTCCCTGTGACAGTAATAACAGAGCGGCAGGGATCACGCAGCCTGTGGAGCTTCCTGCCGGCCAGGCCCCAGGTGGACAAGGCCGCGTGCCTCGTTTCTCTTGCAGCCCTGAGCGGCAGGCCCCAGGTCCCAAACAGGCAAACAGGGACTCGGAGACGCTTTGGAGCCCCCAGCTCACCTGGGGGTCACCCCCCTCACCCCTTCAGCAACGTCGGGGTGAGAGGGTGCAGAGTTGCCTCTGTGTTCTCTTCTAGAAATGCGAATCACCTGACCTTGTCGAGTTGTTGTGAAATTGAGTGGGCACGCAGGGAGGACGCAGAAGATGCCCCTTCTCTTCCTTCCTTTTTACCAGAATGAAGGAGGGCCACGCTTTCGGGAGTTCATCCCAGGAACGCCCTGTTTCTGTGTGTGTCAAGGCCTACAGGCGACATGCAGAGAGTGTGGGGAGGCTTCAGAGGAGGCTGCCTCGGGGCAATTTTTGCCAGGGAGGAGATGGTGAGAGCCTGGTCTAGGCAGAAGCAGCAGTCAGATCCAAGAGACAGTCTGGACAGACAGTCTAGAGAGCACTGCAGGGCCTGAGTTAGACCATGGAGCTTGAATTTCAGCTCTTCCATGTCTTTGCTGTGTGGTCACTGGACCTCTCTGGTCTCAGTCTCTAACCCGCAGAATAGGTGTGTGAGGAAAAAACCTTGCCCAGAGGGCTAAAGAGAACAGTGCCCAGCTGTTAAGCATTATGTGCCACGTAAGGTAATTCTTAATAGATGCTATTTTTTTTCACTTCCTCCAGGAAGCCCACCCTGACCTCCTCTGGCTCTTGAGGTGACCTGGACTTCCTCTGTTGAAGAATGTTGCCTCTTTCATGTGCTAATCTCCCATCCCAAGCTGGACCCCCTGACTGGGACCCAAAAGAGGGCTGTATCTCCAGAGTCCGGCAAGAACCCAGCACAGGGCAGCCACGGGGGCCAGGTGTTGGGTGAATGACATCACTGAGCACCTGTTGCGTGCCGAACCCTTCACATACGAGTCCGGCGTTTAACATCTTTCTTCTGGAATGCTGGCTTTGCCAAGATTAGTGCATAGCAAGCACTCCAGGATTACGTGATGGAAGTGCTGAGACGAACTGTCACTCAGAGGAAAGAAGACTTCCTGAGGATGGGGCCTTAGCAGACTGAGCTCATGAGACAATAAAAATAAGAAGAAAATAATAATTGTCACTATTTATTATGATCCAGGATCATTATTTATTATGATCCAGGATCATTATTTATTATGATCCTGGATCGTAATAAATGGTTCATCTTCCCAGGGGGTTAGTACTGCTCTTGTGCCCATCTCACAGATGGGGGAACTGAGGCACAGAGAAGTGAAAGTGGAAACCCCAAGTCACACAGTCAGTGAGTGGCAGAGCCAGGATTAGACCAGCGCTGTTTGCCTGAGGAGACTGTCCTGAGCTTATTACAACACACCTTCCAAAAAGAGAAGTGCTGATGGTTGTGCCCATTCTGCAGATGAGGAAGCAGAGGTTCTGAGAAGCGAAAGGGCTGGCCCGTGTCTGGAAGCAGAGATGGTGGCTCAGCTGGAGACGCCCAAGGGAGCGCCCAGCCTCCTGGGTTAGTACTCTAAAGGGTGGGGGGAGCTGTCCCTGCCTGTTCTTGTGTCTGGCCAATACCCCAGCCTCTGTTTACCCAGCCCAACACCCAAGAGCTGCCTCTCCGCCTGCCCCGGAGTCTCGGGTGCCTTCACAATAGGATTCTCTGTCTGTGCAGCTGGTCTTCATTCAAGCCCTTTGTGCTGAAAATAAAAAAATGAAAAGAAAACTTGGCTCCTCCCCCCTGCTTTGCTTCCCAGGGAGAGAGGATCCCAGTCTTTTCTTTCCCACATTCTGGGACCCAGAGATGTCCATCGTCTGTCCAAGATCACACAGCGGGGTTGGAGCCAGGACCTGGCCGTGGGCTCCTCATCCAGTGCTCTGTTCACGGTCCCCGGCCTCTGGCTTCAGGGCCGGTCACCCCTTCCTGGCCCCTGCATCTGCTTCTTCCTGACTCCATCTTCCAGGCCTGTGGGGAGCAGAGGAAGTGGGGCTGATGCTCCCCTAGGCTCTTGACGTGCCAGGCGCCCTGCCACCTGCAGATCACAGGCTGCTCACTGCAGTGCAGTGAGGTCTTGTCACGCCTCTCTGAACAGAGTAGGAAACCAAGGCTGCGTAAGGCAGAGGGCCTGAGGTCCCACAGCTGGGGAGAACGGAGCTGGGATTAGAGCTCGTCCCATGGCTGAGTCGCTGCCGTACCTGGCACCTCATCTGGGGCCCTTGATGGAGGCCTTGGCCCTGGGGATGGTGGAGGATCCTGGAGGGAAGTGGGAGCCTGGGCAGGCCCAGGGCCCTGGAGCTGAGTCAGACAGGAACAATGGGTCCTCAGAGGTGGTGGTGGCCCTGGGTCAGGCGGGAGCTGGAGCCGGGGGCCGCAGGGCGCAGCGGCGGGCGGGCCCGGGAGACTCAGCACCTCCCTTCCCTTCCTCCAGCTCCTGGGTCAGGACAGGGGTCGCTCGGGGCCCCTAGGCGGCCACACCTGGACAGACCCAGGGCTCCAGCAGGAGGCAGGATAGGAGAGGCCGGGCAGGCCCCGTGTAACGGGGATGGCTGATGCCCACACACTCGTGTTGGCTGAGCACTAGCTGCAGGCCAGGCGCTGTGCCGAGGGCCGTCCTGGGGCTCCCCATCAGCCAGGGGCTGCGACTGTGATTCACGCCCTTTTACGGGTGTGGAAACTGAGGCCCAGAGCGGCCCTCGACGCTTGCCTGGGGCCACACAGGGACCAAGAACTTTGGAAAGTGGGGTCCTCAGGAGTGAGCTGCCTGCCCCAGGAGGCATACAAGCAGGGGCGAAGGGAACTCAGTGGGGGTCAGTGAGGACTTGGAGGGGAGTTAGGGTGTTTCGTTGAACATGGGGCCAGGGAAGCTCTAAGTTGGAGAGCGAATGAAACCTCTTGAGCTGTTTGTTGTGGGGGATGAAGCAAATTACCGGGTGCTCTGGATTAGAAACGTGCCTGGTATGCAGGAGGTGCTCAGTAGATGGGCGCGTCCTTCGTAGACCACCTACCGCTTGCAGAAACAGCCGCTCACATTCACGGAGCCGCCACGGACCGGGCCCTGTGCCTGGGCGTTGTTGAGCGCCCCCTGTATCTCAGCCACTGTGCTGAGTGCTCTTGGATTCTTGAGTCTCATGACACGTCAGATGGACACCTGCTGTCCTTTTTTTTTTTTTTTAAATATTTATCTGTGTGGCTGGGTCCAGTCTTAGTTGTGGTACGCAGGATCTTCGCTGCGTCATGTGGGATCCTTTGTTCTCTGCTCTAACCCCACATCCAAGCCATGGAGGCTCTCTAGTTACAGCTCGCGGGCTCCAGACCTCGGGGCCTCAGTAGTTGTGACATGCGGGCTTACTTGCCTCATGTGTGGGATCTTAGTTCCCTGATTAGGGATTGAACCTGCATCTCCTGTGTGGCAAAGTGGATTTTTTACCACCGGGCCACCAGGGAAGTCCCGATACCTGCTGCTCTTATCCCTATTGGTGGATAAGGACATGGGAGGCAGTCAGCATGGCTGGGTGCGCGAGCTGGTGTTTCTCTGCTGTGTGGCCGTGGGCAGCTGCTGAGTTCCCTGGGGCTCGGTTTCCCCCATCTGTACCATTAGATATGTTTACCCATGTCATCCTGGACTTCTAGAATGAAGTTTTAAGTTTCATCCTAGGTGAGGGTTTAAGTATCTGTGAGGCTGGCTTTTTTCTCTCCCAGGGACCAGACAAAAATGCTGCCCTAAATGAAATCCTCTAAAAGACTCTTTTAAGGCCTTCTGACACCTCCTCTCTATTTTCTCCCATCTCAGGGTTCCTTCTCATTTTCCTCTTATCCCGATGAGATCTTCCATGCCTGGAAAAGTAAAGACATTTAGCTAAACCTTATAACAAGAGTCTGGGCTCTGGGTTAATTTCTCTCCCCTTCTTTTTTTCCTCATGGGCCCTGGTGGCTGCTGTGCACCAGTCATCACACCCCACGACCACATCCCAACCAGGAAAGGAAGGGGGCTGGGCAGGAAAGCGATCTTTCTCATCTAGAATTTCACTCTTATATCAAACAGGAAAATATTGTCTAAATGTCCCAGTAGACTTCCCCTCGTGTCCCATGTGACAGTGGAGTCACATGTTTGCCTTTAAGCTGGGAAAGAATGCCTGTGGCTGACTTTAGACCAATCAGAACACAGTCTCTCTGTCTGCCCCAGAGAAATCTAGGCTCTAAAGGTGATGGGGGTTCATCTGGGCTGGCCGGCAGTTCCAGTCTCACCGACATCCCACATCCAGGCAGCAAAGGTGGGCTGGGTTTGCCAGGACATCTCTTACTTGCCCCCTGAGTCACTCCCCGTACCTTGGCACTGTCTTCCCAGGGCTGCAGAGGTGGTCTCTCTGGTTCTCCTCTGTCCTCCCCGCCTGTTCTTTCTCAGGTCTCAGAAATGGCCCTTGAGGGGGAGTGGAACTCTCTCCTGCCTTCACCTGACCCCATGCCTGGCGAGCTCAGCCGCACAGGGCCCCTCGTCCTTGACCAGGTCTCCCCAGTCCCTGTCTGCGTGTCCATCAGTGGCTCAGGCCACTCGGTCTGCCTGAGACCAGTTTCTTCCTCCTCCCGGTTCTCTGTCTTGCTCAGTTTCCCAAATCAGAGACATGGATGTCATTTAACTCCCTGCATCTTCCCCGGCTCAGATAACGACACTGCCCCCAACCCAGGAGGGGATCAGCTCTCAGACCCTGCAGTCACTCTCAGCTCACTCTCACCCCACATCCACTCCATCAGAAATCCCGCCGGCTCTGCCTCCTGACTGGATCCGCCTCCTCTGCCAGCACCTGGTCCCTCCTCATCCCCTCCTCCCTGCTGCCGCCTTCCAGAAGGACCCTGTTAGAGCTTCCATCAGCTCACTGCTGCCCTTTTCACAGCCCTCCCAGGCCCCCGCCTCCCTCCCTGCCCTGCAGACCCTGCCTCCCACCGCCTCCCCTCTGGCCACAAGGACTTTCGTATGCACCTCCTTAAACACACCAAGTTTTCCCCAGCCCGTCCCCACCTTTGCCCTTGCTGCAGCTCACTCTGGGACACTGCCTTCTGGACCTTTCTCTGACCTGCTCCCCTCCTCACTCAGGCCTCTGCTCCCGCGAGGGTCCTCCTGGTTCACCCACAGTGACAGCCCCCGCCCCCTCCTCTGTCCCTGACTCTGATTCATTTTTCTGGTGAGCTTGCCATCCTCTCTCTCTTTCTACTTATCTGGTCATCTGCTCAGTGTTTTCTGCCCACCCTGAACACACTCTGAAGGTGAGCTCTAGCAAGTGGGAATGGTGTCTTATTCACATGGAGCCTGGCACACAGTAGGTACACAAAACACCGGGTTTTTAAAAAAATTTTTGTTTTAATTTTATTATGATTAAAAAAAAATTTAACCATACCATATGGCAAGTGAGCTCTTAGTTCCCTGACCAGGGATCGAAGCCGCGACCCCTGCATTGGCAGAGCAGAGTCTTAACCACTGGACCACCAAGGAAGTCCCAGAACACTATGCTTGGCAACAGTCTTGGCAGCTCCTCAGTGGTGCAGCTTGTGGGGTCCCTGCGGCCGAGGAAACTTCCGGCTGAGAGCTGATGGGTCCCTCTCAACCCAGGGCGCTGCCTAGACCTGTCAGGGTTGGGGGACAGTGAGGGAGGGGTCCAAGAGGTGGGGCGAGCACCCCTGAGCCTCCCTTCTGCCTGAAGCAAAGGGGAACAGAGCCCAGAACTTATCGTAGCCTGGGCCATGACACTTGGCAGGAATGGAATTTAGGAATGTTCGGTTCACCCTCCGTGCTCCCTTTGGGAACATCTTGTCCGATGGTTTCCTTTTCTCTTCCTTTTTCTCTGAGCCATGGTACCCACTGTTCGAAAGAAGATCCCATGGCGGTGGCCCGCATCGCCCAGGGGCAGGCTCAAACTCTGGCCCGTAAGGTGGAAATCGGCCACGGCCAAGTTCCCCTCGGGGATTCCACAGGAAGGACACAGCCCTCCCTGACCGAAGCGGATGTACGCACTCCGTGCCATCTTCCCAGCACTAGGTCCCACCCGGGGGGAGGCCGGGCTGGTGTTTGGGGGCTGCACTAAGGGAGCAGGGCCGCGTCTGAGCAGACTCAGACCCTGGGGGCACTGCTAACCCACATTTCCCCCTCCTGGCCCGCCTACCAGGTCAGCTCTTCTCGCTCTGAGGCTTGATTTTTCTGCTGAGCATGTATGGTTGAATTCCTGTTAAAGTGCCTAAGTTGGGACTGCCCTGAATAGAACATGAGTAAAAGGGGGAGGCCTGTTCGGCTTGAAGTCAGGGATGGGAGACCTCCCAGCCTTGACCTCTGTTGGAGGCTGGCTCCAAGGCTCGGCCCTAGAATATCAGGCTCAGGGGAAGCCAGTCTGAAAGCCCACGACTGAGGTCCATCCCTTTGGTTTCTGTCCAGGAAAGGAAGTCTCTCTCTCTCTCTCTGCTGAGAGCTGAGGGAGGGGACAGGTGGGGGTGGGGGCTGAAGCAGCCTTCCTGGGAGAGGGGCTCTGGGCAGGGCAGCGGTGGGGCTGGGCCCACGGCCAGAGCGGGAGGTGGGAGAGGGCATCTGGAGGGCACGTGTGTCTGTTGCCTCATTCATTCTGCATTTGCCATTTATTTATTCATTTGTTCAACAAATATAAACACCTCCTCTGTGCCAGGCACCAGGGAGACAATGACCACTGCCCACAGGGAGCCCACAACCCAGTATGGGAGCTGGATGTTAATCAAATCACCCTCGGAAACGTCTGTTTATGACTGACAAGCCTGAGGTGATTTGAGGGCCTGTAACGGGGCTTCCCTGGTAGCTCAGCTGGTAAAGAATCCACCTGCAATGCAGGAGACCAGAGTTCGATTCCTGGGTGGGGAAGATCCCCTGGAGAAGGGACAGGCTACCCATTCGATTATTCTTGGGCTTCCCTCGTGGCTCAGATGATAAAAAATCCACCTGCAATGTGGGACACCTGGGTTGGGGAGATCCTCTGGAGGAGGGCATGGCAACCCACCCCAGTAATTCTTGCCTGGAGGATCCGCATGGACAGAGGAGCCTGGCAGGCTACAGCCCATGGAGGTCACAAAGAGTCGCCCATGACTGAGCGGCTAAGCACACAATGGGGCAGGAGGGTTGAAACATGACTGGGGAGGTCAGGAACCTAGAAAGAACTGACCTGAGAACTGGAGCGTGAGCAGGGGCCAAGGACCTGAGGAAGGGAGGATCATGTGTTTCAGCAGTGGGCCCAGCGTGTGCAGAGGCCCTGTGGCAAGGCAAAGCAGAGTGAATAAGGGAGTCTAAAAAGACCATGTAGGGGCTTCCCTGGTGGTCCAGTGGTTAAGAATCCGCCTTCCAATGCGGCGGACACGGATTTGATCCCGCCTGGTGCAGGGTCTAGGCCTCCAGCTGCTGAGCCTGCCCGCTGCAACCAGAGAGAAACCCTCGAGCCACAGCTGGCAAGAGGCTCACCTGCCGCAGCGAGGAGCCCACGAGCCACAAGACTGGAAGTAGCCAAACAGATAAATGTGAAAAGCAAGCACAAAATAAAACAAAAGCCCATGAGGCTGGAGCTGTGAGGTGAAGGGGGAGTGAGGAGTAGGGAAGGCTGAGAGCTGGACGGGGCAGGTTCCACGGGGGCAGCAGCCCGCTCTTATACTGAAGGTGATGGAGAGGCTGCCCTTAGGGTAAGAGGGGGATGGGGTCCAGAGGCCCCTCTGCCCACCTCTGCCCTCCTGCTTGACCACCTGTCATAGCCTGGCCTGGCATCTTTCACGAGTTTTCTTGAATCTCCACCACAGACCAACTCCTGGAGGTGTCCGGGGTTGAGCCCACTTGCCAGATGAGGAAACTGAGTCCCTGCATTGTCTCTTGGCCCCACCCACTTCCTCCTGCCCAGAGAAAAGAGGAACAGGGAACAGACACCCCCGTGGTCAGCTGGAAAGAGTCTGAGCCGGGAATGGAGAGGGTGGGGCCCTCGGAGGTCCGCGCCCGGGATGGGCAGGGGCCCTGCTTCCGTTTAACCACAGCCGTGTGACATGCCTCAAAAGGGAAGCAGAGGCCGCCTCTCTGCAGTCCCTGTGCCAGAGGGAGTGGGTAGGGATGCCCTGGGGGAGGGCAGGAGCCTGGGTGAGGTCTCCGTCTCCCCCACACCGGGCTGCAAGACTGAGTTCTGGGAGAACTTTGGGGTCAACTAAACCCAGCCGGGTGACCTCAATCAAATCTTGTCATCTTGGCTTCCTCCTCTGTAAACAGAGGATCGGAGTCTCTCCCCAGACTGTTCTCAGGTTTAGCACACCTTGGGGACTGGCTGAATGGCTGGCCAACAGTTGTTAGTTAGACGAGCTAGCGATGTTTTTCTATCTGAAAAAAGTAGCCAGTTAGATGAAGTACCCATGTATTTGAACTTCCATGATACTTCTCGAGCACTGGGTTCCAGGCATTGTCCTGGGTGTTGTGGAGATAGCATAGAGCAGACCAGATATGAATGCATGCAGACGCCCCACCGTGCCTGCTCTGTGGCAGACATCACTAACCCATCACCTTCCCACTGAAATCAGAATATTACCCAGGCCTGTACACCCCTTGGTGAATGGCACTTAAGGGACCACCTTGTCATTCCCAGGGAGGGACAGTGAATGGGGGCTCGGAAGAGCCCAGTGAGAATTTCCCTAGGCGATTTATGCCATTTCCTCTCAATTTCAAGAAATATCTGTTAAACACCTACTGTGTGCTGGGTGCTGGGGACACAGTGACCAGGGTGGGCACAGTGCTTGTCTGCTGGCATTCTGGTGAAGGAGACAGACAAACAAGTAAACCAATAAGCAGACAGTTTCGGGGCTTCCCGGGTGGCTCAGTGGTGAAAAATTTGCCTGCCAATGCAGAAGATGCAGGAGATGTGGGTTTAGTCCCTGGGTCAGGAAAATCCCCTGGAGGAGGAAATGGCAACCCACTCCAGTATTCTTGCCTGGAAATTTTCATGGATGGAGGAGCCTGGTGGGCTACGCTCCATAGGGTGGCAAAGAGTCAGACACGATTGAGCACACAACCCTCCAGGCCCGGGGGAGTGCTACAGTGACTTGACCGGAGGAACACAATGCAGGGCGTCAGGGGAGACGGCAAGGGTGGCCTGGGGAGGTGGGGGCGGGGGCTCCGGGAGGAGGTGGCATTTCCGGAGACCTGATTCCTGAGATGCCCACCAAGGGGAAATATGGAGGAACAGCGTTACAGGTGGAGGGACCCGAGGGAACTAAGGCCTGAAGTGGAATCAGCTTGGCTTCCTTAAGGAGTAGCAAGTTTTCCTGGGGGTTCCTGGGTGGCGTCGGTGATGGGGAAAGAAGCAGGAGATGGTGTTGGAAAGAGGAAGGGGCCAGGCACCTGGGACTTGGAGGCCAGGATCTGGCATCTGGATTTTATCCTAAATGTGAAGGGCAGTGGGGGGTTGAAGCAGGGGCGTGGCTTGCTTGGGGTTATATTTCTGATCCCTCCAGCTGCCATGTGGAAAGGTTGTGTAGGGGACAAAGGTGAAGCAAGGAGACCAGGTTGGAAACAACTGCAGATATCCAGGCGAGTGTTGATGGCAGCTTGGACCAGCGTGAGGGCAGTGAACACAGGGCTAGATGGCCAGGGCTGGCCGGAGGCCCAGGGCTCTGCATTTGGTTTCATTTTTCCTTCTTACACGATCCTCCCTAGGGCTGTGGGTCACTGGACTTCCCCGAGCGTGGCTGAGAGTCCACAGCATGCTGGCAATCTGGCCTTCTCTTCCTCCTGGCCCCCTGCTTGCCCAGCCCTGGACCCCAAACCCTCCTCTCCAAGGGCAAACCCAGCCCCAGTTACTGTGTTAACGTCTCCCTCAAAGCCCAGACTTTGCCGGTGGCCCCCTCAATATACTGCTCCAGGAAGAGCCCTCAGAGTCTGGGCTGATAGGTATAGATATATTCGAGGGTCCCTGATTGCTGAGAAATACCCAAAGACAGCTTGCCAGAGGGCAGCCTCTTTCTTGAGAAAGTTTTCCTCTGATCCAAACTGTTGCTGAGTTGGGGGAGCAGACTTTCTCTCCCTACTTACTCAGGCCTTAGGGGCTTGGAGTGGCAGTGGCTGAAGAGCTGTACTGAGGCTGCATCTGGGCTCCTAGGAGGGAGAATCATAATTGATTAGCAATGCCTATCGGTGCTGGAAAAAACTCTTGAGAGTCCCCTGGACAGCATGCAGATCAAACCAGTCAGTCCCAAAGGAGATCTACCCTGGATATTCATTGGAAGGACCGATGCTGAAGCTCCAATACTTTGGCCACCTGATGCAAAGAGCCAACTCATTAGAAAAGACCCCGATGCTGGGAAAGATTGAAGGCAGGAAGATGAGATGGCTGGATGGCATCACTGACTCAATGGACATGAGTTTGATCAAACTCCAGGAGATGGTGATGGACAGAGAGGCCTGGCGTGCTACAGTCCATGGGGTCGCAAAGAGTCGGACACGACTGAGCGACTGAATAACGACAGTGCCGAGTGGATTAAGGATGGAGTCTAGGGGTCTTTGTTGGCCTCGCCAGGGTGCAGTAGGTCTTTAGGCTTACCCTCTCCCATCATGCCCCTAAATATCCAAGTATATTGATGCTGCTTGAAAAAACCTCATGGACTTGCTCTCCTCATCTGTGAAATGGGGATAATGACAATACCCTAGAGGTGGGAGGCTTAGAGGAGAAGCGTCTCTGCTCCCCAGCAGTGACGGGAAACAGAGGTGCTGAGCACTGCCTTGTCCAAAGTCACGCAGCTGGGAGATGGCTGGGCTGAGATTTGAACTCAGGGCCCCTGAGTCAGGGAGGGCAGGCGGAACAGTTGGGCCGGGGAGGGGAGGATGCTGCCTGGATCTCCCTGTGACCCTGGGCCTCACTTCTCCTTTCTGCCCAGTGTGCTCAGCACACAGGAAGCCTGGCGGGGGCCTCCCTTGCCCATCCCGTCTGCAGCCGGGTGGACATGGGGCCCTGGCGTCACCGGCCTCCCCCCCGGGCCTCCCACTTCCTGTCTTGTGTAAGATGAGGCGTCCCCGGCGTGGAAGGGGCAGGAGGCGCTGGCAGAGGGGTGGACGGGCGAGGACGGGCCTCTCAGGCAGGGTCAGTGTCCGCGGTTACCGCCAGCCGGCCTGGCCGAGCTCCCACCCCTTCCTCCTCCTCCTCTGTTTCCCCAAAGTTCAGGGAGCCTTGAGCAAGAGGCTGGGGGACCCGGGAGGTCTGACCCAGCCATATCTCGTCTTGACAGAAGCGGCCTGGGCTTGGGTCCTCAGGGAGAGGGTCCCCAACCACCATGACAACCACAATAATAGTGGCCTCCGTCTACTGAACGCCAGAGACACAGGCCCCTCTCATTGAAATGCAAACATTTATAGATGCAGCTCCTGATACTTGCAGGTGCTGTATTAAGCCCTTTATATCTTTCTATCCCCTTGAATCCCTGCAGAAAATCCTGCGAGTTGGCTTTTTGATTTTAACGATCCCCTTCTTCAGATGAGGAAACTGAGGCTCTGAGAGGTGGCGGGACTTGCCCGTGGTCATGTAACTCGGCTGCATCCCGTCTGCATCCTGGGGCCAGCGCATTCCAGAAGTCGGGAGACCCACAAGGGAGGGGCATTCAGCCACTCCCCCCTGAGCAGGCTGAGGCGTGCGGGCAATCTCTGTCAGCCTCCGTTTTCCCACTGGTACCAGCTCTTGTCTCTTAGGCTTATGTTTGCAGCTCAGAAGGGCTGCGGCAGGACCAGAGTGGGTGGTGTGGGGAAGAGGAAGGACCTAAGACCCCTCTGGGGGAGCACAGCCCCAGGTCCTGGCCGTGCCCACCTGGGAGCTCACGCTGTGGTCACTGTCCTCACTCTTTCTGCCTGAGGGCTTCCTGGGGCTGTGGAGTGCCAGGCAGAAGGGTGGGAACAGGTGTGTGAGTACGGGTGCATAAATGCGCTTTCTCCCCCAGCTTCCCAGGGGCTGAGCTCACAAAGGTAACCTGCTCACCCTTTCCTTGCCCCACTTTCGCACTCCCTACCGATGTTTCTGGGGTCATCCTCCCAAATATACAGCTTGCATCCTAATCTTTGTCTTGGGTCGATTTTGCCCAGCTAAGCGAGCAGCTGTACCACTCTGAGGTTAGGAGGTCAGGAATCAAGACCTGAGTTTGAATCCTGGCACTGCTGACCTTGCCTGTGACCTTGGGAACCAGCCTCCTCTCTCAGAACCTCAGCTCCTCCATCAGTGAAATGGGAACTTAGTACCGCAGATGAGTGATGACGAGATGGAGCGTGAGGTGATGGGGGCCAGAGCCAAGTTCCCAGCTGCAGGGCCCACAGGTGATGCTGGGGGTCACCTCTGAAGGCTTCAGGGTTGGGATGAATAGGAGCCAGCGGTGGTGTGGGCAGGGAAAAAGGGGAAGGGGACCAGGGTGGACAGAGGTGCTGGGGAAGAGCTGGCCATGAGTCCTCAGCCCTGTTTGGCTGGCAGGGGGAGGTGGGTGGAGGGGACCATGGAGGATGGAGACAGCCTGCTCCATCCCATCTCTGCTGCTTCCTGGGATTCCAGGGAGCCCAGTGGGATGCTTGGGCACAGCAAAGAGCAGCGAATTCACTTATTGTGGGGTGAGAGGTCGGGTGGGTCAAGGGTGCACTGTATCTGCAGAGCTCTCACCAGGGAGAGCATCTCATCTCTGGGGTCTCAGATTCCAGGGCTACTTGTCCATGGGGTATGTACCTGCCTCCACTCTTGCCTCTTCACTGAGTCTGTGCTTGAGGCAGGGTTGTGGTGGACCTTGCTTAGTGGCTAAGTTGTGTTCAACTCTGCAACCCCATGGACTGTAGCCCACCAGGCTCCTCTGTCCATGGAATTTCTCAGGCACGGATACTGGAGCGGATTGTCATTTCCTTCTCCAGGGGATCTTCCCGACCCAGGGATCAAACTGTGTCTCCAGCATTGGCAGGCGGCTTCTTTACCATGAGCCTTCTGGGAAGCCCTAGGTACCCCCTTTTACTCTGGGTGGGTCCTCCTGCCCAGAAGGGCCCCCAACCTCTAGCAAAGACCTGGGGTCTTCCCCACTGTGGTGACGGCACCCCAGCACCTGGCTGCCCAGGCTCCAGACCTGAGTTTCACCCTGGCTAGTCCACCAGTGAGCTCGTCCAAATGTCTGAGGGTCCATCTCCACTGCCCACCTTTTCCAGCACTGCCTTCTCCAGCTGGGACTTTTGCAGCTGCCTCCTCAGGGGTCTTCCTGCCTCCACTCTTGCCTCCTAAGCCAGAGGGATTCCCTTAGAACTCAAGACAGGTCCTGGCCCTCCTCTGCTCAGAACACTCCATGGCTTCCACTGCTCTCAGAGCAGATGCCAAAGTCCTTACAGTCACCCACAAGGCTTGGTGGGGGGGTGTCACTCTACTCCATCACCTCCTAGCCCCCTCTAACGTCCCCCCGTCCCCCACCCCAGCCACCTGCTCTCCCCCATTTTCTGCTCAACTGTGGCCACACTGACCTCCTTGTGCCACAAACACATCAATCATGCTGCTACCTCAGGGCCTTTGCACTTGCTGTTTCCTCTGGAATAGAGAACTCTCTTCCCTCAGCTCTCCCCAGGCCTCAGCTCAGAGGGGCCCTTGGCCAGCCCCTCATTTCCATCACCTCAGGCTCTTTTATTTTCTTCCTAGGACTCAGAGCTTATTCTAGAAGGTTACTGTACTTGTTTATAACGCTTGTCTGTCTTCTTCCACTGGAACGTCACCATCGTCAAGGGGGGAGTGTTGTCTATTGCTCCTTGCTGTACCTCCAGCCCCCAGCACAGTGCCTGTGCAGAGCAGGTGTCCAGTAAACCCTTGTGAATGAATGAATGACTACTTCCTTGACATAGCAGGGGGCTAAGGCCCAGAGAAAGCCCCATGCGGCTCAAAGTCCTGTGCTTCTTCTCTGGACTCACCTTGATCTCTGCAGCACTTTGTTGCTAGTGGAGCCACAAAGAAGGAAGGCCAAATTTGGGGTCCTCGGTGTACATCTCAGCTCCTTCCTGTCTTGTTTCATCCCGTGGGACTGTGGGCAACTTAACTTCCTCGTCCGAAAGTCGGGTCATGTGAAGGTCCCAGAGGCACACGGTTGAGGTGCCGGCGGGCTGGGATGGTGTGTGGTGGGGGTTCAGTGCATAATAGGTGCTCAGCAAACAGGAGTGGGGCCGGCTGTGGGGGAGGCTCTGGTCTACAGTCCCCGCCCACTCTGCTCCAGGCCCTGTAATTACCACTCGCCCCACTCAGTGGGCTTGAGAGTTTCCACGTGTGGGCAGGCCTGTGGCCAGGGTGCCCGCCTAGCCTCCTGGCAGGTCCCATGGGCGCTGTCTGGCCCAGGCCTCGTGGCGGACACACCAGGCACATTTCCCAGCTCTAGGGCTGCCGCATGTCAGCACGGGCTAGGGGTGGGGATCACAGGCTCCAGGCTGGACAAACCAGTCAGCCTCCCAGGCTGGGCCTCCGGCCTGCCAACTTCCTGCTGGGCTTCCTGAGACCTAGAGGGGTCTCCACGTCCTTCCTTCTCCCTCCTCTGCAGCTGTTACCTCTCACCTGCGCAGGTACAGAAGTCTGCATTACGTCCCTCCAGAACATCCCTCTCTACCCTCAGCCAGACGGGTCCCATAAAACTGTGCATCAGTCCACCTTGCTCCCTCGCTGAGTCACATCCCCAGCGGTTCGAGGATCGAGCTTGAGCTCATCCTTTGGCTCACAGGCCCCGTATCAGAGGGACCTCCCCTCCCTCCTGCCCCCTCCCCACTCACCCTTCCAGACACGTTGGCTGCCCTGTGTCTCTGAAATGACCCAAGCTCATGCTGCCCCAGGGCCTTCGCACTGGCTGCTCCCCCGGTCTGAAACACTTTTCCCCCAAGTGTCCACAGGCCCCCCTCCACCTCCCCTCCTCACCTAGTATTCCATGTCCCTGTCCCTGCTTCATGTTCCCCCGAGAGTGTGCATCACCTTCTGACTCTTTGCAACCCCACGGACTGTAGTCCATCAGGCTCCCCTGTCCATGGGGTTCCCCAGGCAAGACTACTGCAGAAGGTTGCCATGACCTCCTCCAGGGGATCTTCCCGACCCACGGATCAAACCCACGTCTCTTATGTCTCCTGCATTGTCAGGCAAGTTCTTTACCACTAGGGCCACCTATTCTTGCTCGAAGACTCCTATGGACAGAGGCACCTGGTGGGCTACAGTCCACGGGGTCGCAAAGAGCCCCAGAGGGCCTAATGCACCCTTGTTGCTGTTGTTGTCTAGCCACCCAGTCAAGCCTGACTCTTTTGTGACCCCATGGATTGGATTTTCCAGGCGAGCATACTGGACTGGGTTGCCATTTTCTTCTCCAGGGGATCTTCCCAACCCAGGGATTGAACCCAGGTCTCCTGCCTATGTCTCCTGAAATGCAGGCAGATTCGCTACCTCTGAGCCAGTGGGGAAGCCCTTCCGCCACACTGTAGACTTTCATTATCCACAGAGGCAGTGCTTTTTATTTCTTTTGTTCTCTGTTGGGTCTCCAGTGCTCAGTACAGGGCCGGGAACATGACAGGTGCTTGCCAGTCGAAGAATGACTGAATGAGCAACTCTGTGGCTGTTGGCAGATAAAGACACTAAATCACCCAAACGGCACGGTGGTAAAGAACTCGCCTGCCAGTGCAGGAGACATAGGGAGCCTGGGTTCTAATCTCTGGGTCTGGAAGATCCCCTGGAGAGGGAAATGGCAACCCACTCCAGTGTTCTTGCCTGGAAAATTCCACAGACGTAGAAGCCAGGTGAGCTACAGTCCATGGGCTGCAAAGGCATGACTAAGTGACTAAACAGTGACACCGTCAAGGACGCTAAGGTCCCTCTGGGTAGGTGAGCAGCCCAAGGCCACACGGCTAGTCCTAGCTGAAGCCAAGACAGGAGCCCAGGTTCATCAGATCCTGGAGCCAGCCTCCTGGAAGCTGCTTCGGGAGGATAGCAGCTGGGATGGAGGCCCTGGCGGGAGATGCTGTTGACTCTGCTGCCCTGGCAGGCCGGGCAGTGCTCGGGCCGGTCCAGGAGTCCGGGCCGGCCTGCCTGCCGGGCATTCCAGGCTCCATCCCAGGTTCTGAGCTTTCTATTTTGAGCCTCCTAGTCCCAAGGACTGCGTGTTCCAGTAGGCGGCGCGGGCCGGAGGCTGAGCCTGGGTGTGGCCGTCACCCTATCTGGGGCCTGGTGGTGGCGAGAGCTGGAGCTGGAGCTGGAGCACTGCCAGGGAGCCCGGGGACCCGGATTCCTAGGGGCTTAACCTATTGGCTGCTGAGGCCTCTGACGCAAGTCTTGTTCTCCGCCTGTCTGTCCCCCATTCAAGCTCCTGCTCTGCTAACTTGCAGAGCAAGTACCGACTGCTACCGACTCATCCCATCTTGGATTAAACCCCTCCGACTGGCCCCAGGACTTCAGGGCCCATTTGAATTGTTCTGCCCCTTTACAGCTGTGGGATCTTGGCCAGGTCACTCATCCTCTCTGAGCCCATTTCCTTACCTGAGAATTGCAGGCTATAAGAGTACCTATCTCTTGGGCTTGCTGAGGAGATTCAGTGGGATTAAAGTCAATGGAAGTGCCTTACACTCAGGAAACTACTCAATAATTAGCCACCCACCCCTGGAGGCATTTTCCACCCCCATGTCCTTGAGTTATTTCTCCCCTTGCCCTCCTCTCCACCTGGTACTTTTGTGTTCATGGGCATGTTGGTTTCTCAGCTGCCTTCCCACCTAGGAGATCAGCCCCTCCAGGGCAGGCAATTTTATTGGCCTTTTTCACTGCTGCATCCCTTGTAGTCCAGCACAGGATCAGGCAAACAGCAGGTGCTCAATAAATGTTGAAAGAATGAATAACTAAATAGTGACCCCTTGGGGAATACAAGCCCTGAGCCCTGAAAGTGTCCTTAGCCTCCTTCCCTAGCCCAGGGAGGGGGTGGGGTGCCTAGGGTCCTTGGGTGCATGTTGGTTCCAGTCAACCATGACCATATGCTCCATCTGGTCCAGCAGCCGGCGAAGCGGTCCACTCAGCATCATCTTCATTTCACAGATGGAGAGAACGAGGGTCAGAGACGGGGAGTCCCTTGTCTAATGTCACACATCGTCTGAGCCAGGATTCCAACCCAGGACTGTGTGGGGCATGGATCGAATTTTCCATGTAAAGAGTTGGGGATGGACAGCATGGTGGGGCCCGTTGAGGGGGCCCCAGGGCGGGAAGGAGGGATGGGAGGCGTCACCCCCCTTGAGTTCCACCTCTCTTTGCGTCTCTGTTTCTCTTTTCGTCTCCCTGGACCCGCCGTCTCGGTCTTTGTCTGTCTCTCTGTCTCTGTGTCTCCCTCCCTTGTGCGTGTGACCCACTGCTCTGGAGGGAGTATGGGCAGCACACCCCTGGCTGCAGGGAGGATGAAACCGAAGATCTAGAGCCTGACTCCGCTGCAGACCCAGTGTGGGCCCCAGGGTCTCTGTTTCAGCCTCCAGACTCCAGAGTAGCGAGAGCGCCAGGCCCAGGTTCGGGAGGTCCGGGCTGGAATCCCAAGCTCGGCCTCTGCCCGTCCCACGGGCTCACGTCCGGTGAAGCGGGCCATTGCGGCCCCACCTCATCAGGCTCTTGGTGACCGTTATTGTCGCCGTTCCACCACCATTGTTACTGTCGCCTTTCTGAAGCCGTAAGCAACAAGGGTTTCTGGCCATGACCCATGTGGGACCTTCGCTCCCCAACAAGGGACTGAACTCACACCCTCTGCGCCAGAAGGCAAAGTCCTAACCACTGGACCATCAAAGAGTGTTAGCCGCTCAGTTTGTCCAACTCTTTTCGACCCCACGGACTGCAGCTCCTCTGTCCATGCGATTCTCCAGGCCAGAATACTGGAGAGGGTAGCCATGCCCTTCTCCAGGGGATCTTCCCAACCCAGGGATCAAACCTGGGTCTTCTGTATTTCAGGGGGATTCTTTACCGTCTGAGCCACCACGGGAGTCCCTGTAATTATTTCTTCTTAAGAAGTGAAGAAAGTGAAATCCAGACTCATTTCACTCATTCATCAAATATTATTGAGTGCCTACTCTGTGCCAGGCGTGGTTGGCAAACCACAGCCCATGGGCTAAATCTTGCCTATAGCTTGTTTTTGTAAATAAAGTTTTATTGGCACACAGCATGCCCGTTCATTTACTATCATCTCTAAAGCCTGCGCCCTACAACCACATGTTGAGGAGTTGTGAGAGAGACCATATGAGCCCCCAAAGTGAAAATATTTACTATCTGGTTCTTTACAGAATAAGTTTTCCAAGCCCTAGATTAACCCATCACAGCCCTGGGAGGAAAAAGGGATCGCAACTCTGATTTTACATATTAGAAACTTGTCCAGTGGCTCTCACAAACTTGGATCTCAACAAACCCTATCTGGGTCTTACTCTTCTTCTCCTGACCTTCAGGGGATGTTGAGTGGACAAATCGAACCCCACAGTGCAAATACTGATTCACACACGTACAATATACAAATAACAAACATGGTCCCACACACAGAAGGACAAACCAGAGTGGCCCACCCCAAAATGACACGCAGAAAAACACCCCTGCCTCAGCCTTTCTCCGGGCTCCATCCAGCGGGTGGCTATGGCTGCAGTGAATGGTGAGCGTGAGGCATCTGATGAAGAGCACTTGTGGACTCCTTAGAAGTGGTGGGGGTCTCACTGACGCCGAAGTCTGCCCTAAAGTCTTAGAGTCTCTCGCCTGGCTTGAGGCTTCAGTCTGGTCCTTGACTCTAGCTCCCTCATCTCCTCTGAGCTGCTTTCCCAGTCTCCCTCCTGCTAGCCTTGGGGAGCTCTAGGTTTGCCTTCCACCTTTTTCCAGGGGACCTAGAGTCACCAAGAGGCCATCCTTCCCACTGCCTGTTGCTCAGGAACCTCCGGCTTCTCCAGGCCCAGGGCCGGGCGTCACGGTCAGACGCTGCTGAGAACGGCGGCAACTCCCCTGATGACCACGACTGCTGCTTGCTGTACCCTTCACTAGAGCAGCCTCCTAGGATGAATTAATCCAGTAATTTATTTTCTCAGCACTAGGTGACACCTTGGGCAAAATTCCTTCACCCTCAGCTCTGCAGGCGGGCTGTGGTGGTACCCACCCCGTCAGAAGTTGTGAGAATGAAATAGGTCAGTGGGAAGAAGTTCTTGGCATGGCTCCGATCGTGGTGGGCACTCAGGACACGTGCTCTGGGATTTATTCGAGGGTCCCTTGGATGCTTCGTAAAGGCCCGCTGAGGCACTGGGGCAAGGGGAAGAGGGGAACAGAGGTGCCAGAGTCATAGCTCTTGTCCTCACCTAAACGCTGGTGATTTCCAAACGCATCTCTCCAGCACAGACACTTGCCCTGACACAAGCACCCACTCACTCCTCCCAGTTGTCACTGGGGTGACTGACAGGCGCTCCAGACTCAGCCAAGCTCCGTGAGTGGGCCGGTCTCCTGGTCTCCCTCCACCCCACCGCAGCAAACTGTGCCTCCGTGCCCCAGGTGCTCCCCAAACCCAGGGGTTTTCCTCTATGCCTTGTTCTCACCCTGGCATCTGACGGCTTGCCACATCCTGTCAGCTCCACCTTTGTGTCTGGAACCAGCCTGCCTCTGCCCAGCTCCACTGCTCCCGCCGTGGTCTGTGCCACGAGCATCACCCCGCTGGAGACCTCCCACTCTACCGTCTGACCTCCGCACACAGCCAGAGGGAAGCCCTTAGGACTTAAGGCAGAGCCGGTCCCCCCTCCTCAGAGACCTCTCAAGGCTCCCACCTCACCCAGAGTCAAAGTCAAAGTCCTCCCCAGGGCCCACCAGGCCCTGTGTGGCCTCCCGACCCCAGCAAACCCTATCCCTCTCTGATGACCTTGTCTCCTCCACTTTCCTCCTGGCTTACTCCCTTCTGGACCTATGGCTTCCTTGCTGTTCCTCTAACAAACCATGGATTATTCTACCTCTGGGCCTTTGCATGTGCTGTTCCTTCTCTCTGGAATCCTCATGGACCCCGTATTCCCATGAATCCCTCCCTCAGTCCCTTCAGGTCACATCTCAGATGTCACCCCTCTGGGCAGCCTTCTCTGAGTGTTTGCCCTCACCAGCTGAAACACCCTCCACCTCCTAACCTCTCTCTCTGTACTCTGATCCTGCTTTATTTTCCCTTTACAAGAGGAGGAGGAGAAGGCACAGGGGAAGGAAGAGAGAGAAACTCCCAAAAAGAGGAGTGTTTGGGAGGGCAGCCCCACTCGGGTCTCTCCCGATCGTTGTTATGTTCCCGGCCCCCAACACGTGCCAAGGCCCAGAAGCGTGAACAGGCTGAGGGGCGCAGGGTGCTGGCTAAAGGGGAGAAGGGTGAAGACATTAGGGCAGGGCGAGCAGCTCAGGCGGCTGGGATCCAGGGTGAAGCCTCATCCAGGGAGGAGGAAGATGCGCTCCGGGCCAGCAGCCAGGTGCCCGGGGTCACCCCGGCTCTGCCACTGCCTGACTGTGTGACCTGAGGACGCCACGCCTCTCTCTGGCCCCGAGAATCCACAGCTGCCATCATCGCTGTTGTTTGGTCGCTCAGTCGTGTCCGAGTCACTTGTGACCCCATGAACGGTAACCCGCCAGCCTCCTCTGTCCACGAGATTTCCCAGGCAAGAACACTGGAGTGGCTTGCCATTTCCTTCTCCGGGGGATCTTCCCGACCCAGGGATCGAACCCACATCTCCTGCACTGCAGATGGATTCTCTACTGCTGAGCCACCAGGGAAGCTCTACACAGCTGCCACTGACGACCACCGAAGTGGACCTGTTATTTGACACACAGGGAAACCGAGGCTGCAAAGCTGCTTCTCTGCTGGTTCAATCCTCAGGGACAGGGATAAGCCGGGAGCTGCTCGCAGTCACTCGTAGCCTCGCCCGAATGAGCTCCCGGGATTCTCGGCCACCTAGTGCCCCTTAGACCCAGGGGGCCTGCGAGGCGGGGCGAAGGCAGGCTGGGGCTCCCTGTAGGGCTCTGGTTGCACGATCACAGCGTCCGTGGCTGTGACCAAGGCAGGTGACACATGCATTTTGGGGGTCACCCTCGGGCCCTGTAGCCTGGGGCTCACACTCCCGCCTCCCCACACAGCCCAACGTGCTCCCTCTGCCATTTCCTGACCCTGTGCCTCTGGGCAAGTCACTTCCCACCTCTGAGCCTCAGTTTCCTCTTCCGTAAGAGGAGAGGACAGCGGTACCCGCCCTCCTGCCTGTTGGGAGGATTTTCTCTGCCCTGGCCCCACGGGCCCTCTGGCTGGTCCTCACACACACCAGGCGTGCACGTACCCCGGGGCCTTCGCACTGGCTGTTCCCTCTGCCTGGAACACCATTCCCGAGGGCGGCCTGCTCTTGCTCCTTCAGGTCCCTGCTTAATCGTCACAGTTCAGCCAGGCTGCCGCTAACGCCTGACACCCTCTTCCCAGCTTCAGTTGTCTCTGTAGCTCCTACCACGTTCCGATACAGCCTGGTTTTTCCTTGTCTGTCTGCAGTGTTCAGGATGGCAGCCCCACTTGTGACTCTCTTGATCATCGTGAAGTTCCCAGCCCCCAACATGGCACCTGGCCCAAGAAGATGCTCAAGAGAGACTTGCAGAATGGATGAATGGATGAATGAATGAACGTAAGGTGCTTGGCACCGTGCCCTGCCCACAGTAAGCACTCCACACCCCAATGTCCTAACGTGGTGAGCGGTGTTATTTTTAGCTTTCCAGGGGCCCTTCCCCCAGCCCCCTCAGGCCCAGTGCTCTCCTCCCAGCGCTCCTGCACTCTCTGCCCAGCCTGGCTCCCCGGTCCGGCTCTCGGCCACCCGCACGGCCTGGTTCCTGGGTCAGGGTGACCTCGGGGAAACGCAGGCCTGCGGGGCGGGCGCCCTCGGGCTCTGCCTCTGGCTCCGCTCTCATCCCCCTGGGGGCAGAGGCTTCTGGGAAGCGGGCAGGGCAGCGCTTTGAAGCTCCCTCGGGTCAGACCCACCGAGCTCCTGGGCCTGCCTCCGTCATCGCCCGGGGTGACCCCATGATTGCGTAAACGGAGACGGGGAGGCTGGAGAGGGGCCCACCATGTCAGGGGGCTAGACTTCAGGGCCCGAAACGTCCAGGGCAGCTTCCGGAACCCCAGAACAGGGCTGGGGCTCAAGAGCCTGTTTTCCAGATGGCAAGACTGAACCTCAGATGGGCTTTGGGGCCAGGCTTGGCTCTCAGCCTCCCGCCTCCTGGCCGTGAGACCTGAGGCTGGTCACTCGGCCCCTCTGAGCCTCAGTTTCCTTGTCTGCAGAAGGAAGCACATGAGTGGTACCCAGCTCACAGGGGCATTTGGGAAGACAAGACCAGCCACCCCACGGGAATCTGGGATCTGGCCCCTTCCTCGGGCGCCTCCGGCTCCTGTACCCCTGGGACCCTCGCCCCATCCAGGGGTCTGGCGTTGTTACCTCTTTGTTGGGGTAACTGACGGCCCCGGAGGCCCCGGAGGCTGTTACTGCTTTATTTTTTCCCTTCTCCAGCTTCTCCCCTCCTCATTCCGGCCTCCCTCCTCCAGAACCAGCTTGTTTTTGTTTTCTGTTTTTACGGCTCCATAAATGAGTCACGGGCCCGATTTGATTTAATTTTCGTTGTAATTGTTATCTTTTCAAGCTTGTTTTTTTCCACTCAGTTACTCACGAGACCACAAAACCTAAACAGGACGGGGCCTTCCCTGGCCAGGCCTCCTGGCTCTCCGGGGGCTCAGGGCCAGGGTCAGCGGCTCCTGGAGGACTGAGGTGGGGGTCCATGGGGCTCCGGGGAGGAGGTGGTTCATGTCCTGAGTCCTCAGGCTGTAGCCCTGTTTTGTGTGCTGTGTGATTTTGGGAGAGTTGCTCAAGCTCTCTGGGCCTGATTCCCCAGTGTCCTCCCTGGCAACCTTTAAAACAGGGAGTCAAAAAACTCAGATAGCTTGGTGACGTGAAGAGTGAGGGGTGAGCTGGGTGGTGGCTGCCATGGACTGGAGAGAACAAGCCCTTCTCAGCTGCTTCTTAGCCGTCACGCAGCCCGAGTCTTTCCATTTATCAAGAGAAGGCAGAAATCCGAGGTCGTGTGTGAAAAGTCTGGATTTTTAAATGCTGGGCCAAAAAAATCACATTAAAAACAACAGAACGCAAGTCGGTGGACACCTGTGGTCTGGAAGGTTCTAGAAGCTGTGGCTGGAGTTCTTCCTCCCGCCACGCCTTTGCCTGAGCAGCACCTTCTTCCTGGGGCACTCTGTCCCCTTCTCAGCTCACCACCCCTTCACGTGGGCATGGCTCTGCCGTCCCCCAGCTCCCCAGGCGCCCCTGGTCCCTGCGGGGTTCGGACCAGCCTCTTAGCCATTTTTCCCACAGACAGTGAGCTCAGGAGGAAGCAGCCTTCGTCCACTTTTGTATCCCCGGCATCTGGTGCCTAGTGGATACCCAAGCTGCTTTCATTTTTATGGTGTTACCATTTTCTCCATGGAGCGTTTGTCTTGTTTATTTGAGACCATCTTTGTAATGGGAAAATTAGTTCCTTCATTGTTAAAAATTGTAAAAATATGTTTTCCTGGTTTCTCATTTGTTCCTGAAGTGGGACACAATAATCCTTTAGTTATTCAAAAACTGGAGGGGGTGGACTCGTCCCTCTTGGGATGTGGAACAGGCTGCAGGAGCCAATGAGGGTCTGAGGGATAGGGACTGCGGAGGGAAGGAAGGCAGGACCCCAGTGGGGTTGCTCCCCAGAGGCGTGGTTACAGCCACGTGACCAGCGCCCACCAATCAGGTGCATCTGGGCCTGTCTTCTGGATCAAAAGCTGGAGGTGGTGGAAGTGGTACTCGGGAGTCCATCCTGGGGTGGGCGGGGCCGCAGCCGCCTCCAGGTTTCCAGAGTCTGCAGTGGGCCGGCCAGTTATGGGAGTGGGGACCAAGGGCCCTGGGAGTGGCCACAGTGCAGACTGAATGACTCTCTCCATGATTATGTCGGCTTGGTCTCATGCAACGAAAAGGTTATGTTCTGTCACGCCATTTTATTTTTTTTTTTATATTTATTTAAATATATCAACATTCCCTTCACTTTGATCATGCTAAGAATTTGTATAATTATGTTATCATGTTAGGTCAAGGAGAAAAACCAATTTATTTTCACTTTTCTTTTTTTTTTTTTTTACTTTGCAAGACAGGTTCTAGGCAAATTTCTCTATTTCTCTAACTTTTTTTCTGAGATTTTGGCCTGGTTCTCAGTGAATTCACATTACATGGCTTTTCCTTAGAACAAATTGTCCACCTTTCTCTTCTGAGCTCCTGCCCGGGGTCTCCAGGACTGCCCTCCTCCACACTCCCAGGTGGAGCTCTTGTTCTGTGAGGGGGACCAGGGTCTGCAGGGGCTGGGCAGCCCGGGGACCCCTCCTAGGCTGGGGCCTATCTCATATTACCACCACCTGTGGCTTCAGCCTCCTCGCCTGGCCCAGCCTTTGCTTCCCCTTCTTTCTTGCCTTTCCATCTTTCTCTAAGCTAGCCAACTAAGTGTCTCTTTGGTGGTGCTCTGGCCTGGAATGGAAGCCTGATGGATGCTTAAGACCATGGAGTCCAAGTCTGTAGAACTGTTCCTGTCAGGACAAAGATGTCATCAGCTCACCGGCTCTCAATGGACTGAAAGTGAGAAAGTGTTAGTTGATCAGTTGTGTTCCACTCTTTGCGACCCCATGGACTGTAGCCTACCAAGCTCCTCTGCCCATGGGATTCTCCAGGCAAGCATACTGGAGTGGGTGACCCATTCTCTTCTCCAGGGGATCTTCCCAACCCATGGATCGAACCCAGGTCTCCTGCATTGCAGGTGGATTCTTTACCATCTGAGCCACCAGGGAAGCCCCTCAGTTGACTAAGCCCCTGCAATTCTAGAATTCTAACACACTGGGGGCCTGCTATACCGAGTCATATGTTCGCTAAGTGGCTTGGGGGTGAAGAATCTGCCTGCCAGGCAGGAGATGCAGGTTTGATCCCTGGGTCAGAAAGATCCCCTGGAGTAGGGAAATGGCAACCTGCTCCAGGATTCTTGCCTGGAGAATCCCTTGGACAGAGGAGACTGGCAGGCTACAGTCCATAGGGTTGCAAAAGAGTTGGATATGACTTAGAGGCTAAACAGCAATAACATTTTGGGCTAAGCACTGGGAGGGCAACAGTGAACAGAATGGACTAAAACGATGGATGAACTCTCTGCTTTCATGGTGCTTTTATCTGAGCTGGGAGATAGTCAAGAAAAAAACGAGATGGAGTATGTCAGATATGGGACAGTTGGCAAGTGCGGGGGTAGGGGGCGGGAGCACGGGGGCTGCGGTGTCACTCAGGCCACCACTGACGGGCCAGGAGGCTGGAGGGAAGTGAGGGGCTGGCTCTGCAGACATCTGACGCTGAGGGTTCAGATGCTGGGAATGGCAGATGCAAGTGTCCTGAGGGAGAAAAATCTCGCATTGTTGGGGGAAGATAAGGAGAGTGACCTGGCTGAGTGAGCCCGTGGGAGGGTTGAGGGGGAGACGAGATCCGAGAGGCTGTCAGGGTCGGGATCACCCAGGGCCCTGTGGGCGACAGGAGGAGGCGGAGGCTGACTGCAAGTGAAGTGGGGTTCCCCGGAGGGTTCTGAGCAGGAGCGCAGGGCCTGACTCAGGCTGGATCACAGGTTTCTGACCCTGGGCCTGTCAACTCAGGCCAATGGCCCTCTGTTGTGGAGCTGTTCTGTGCATTGCAGGGCTCAGAGCAGCGCCTCTGACCTCTCCCTCCTGGATGTCAGGAGCACCCCCTCTCCCACCCAGTACTCAGAGCTAAAAATATCTCCAGACATTGTCAAATGCACCCTGGGGCCCCCCAAATCAGCCCTGAATTGAGAACTACTGGTCTAACAGGATCCCTCTGGCTGGGCATGGGGAAGGCGACTGCAGGGATTCCGGGATCGGGGAGGGAGCGGGGCTGGAGGAGTGGCTGGATTCTGGATCTAATTTTTAAAAATATTTATTTATTTTTATTTGTTTGGCCACACTGGGCTTAGTTGTGCCACAGGCAGGATCTTTAGTTAGAACGTATGGGGTCCAGTTCTTGACCAGGGACCAAACCCAGCCCCCCCCCCCCCCCCCCCTCCCCACCCCTCCCCACATTGGGAGCGTGGAGTCTTAACCACTGGGCCTCTGGAGAAGTCCCTCTGGATCTGTTTTGAAGGCGAACTCAGCAGGATTTTTTGGCCCAAGCAAGGGTCGTAAAGGTGCTGTCTTGCTGAGTGGGGGCCTGATTTTGGGGGGGCTACATCAGAAGGTTTCTTTTCTCGGGTGCCAGTTCAGTAGGTCTGAGATGGGTCCCAACCTGGCCTGAAGTGATGCTGAGGTTTTCAAACTCTGCTTCAAAGGATTGACGTATCCAGAGGACGCACCTGGATGGCAGGCATGCAGGTGTCTCTTCCAGGAGTGAGAACATGGTCAAGTGGGCAGGGGGGTCCCTCATTTCAACCATTACCTAAGATGTTTCAGGAAGGGGCGCTGAGACTGAAGAAAGCCACAGGACTTTCACTCCAGGGTAAGGGTTGCAAACTCAGGTACCTCCAGGGCCAGGAAAACAGCACACGCAGTGAACTGGCTGGTGAGAGCCACAGGCTTATCTAAAGAATGGGCACCACTCAGTTTCAGCCCCATGTCTCCAAGGCGAGGGCTTCCAGTTTCTCATGAGAAACTGTAAGTCTGGATTGATTATTCAATATTGGAGCCAATCTATAAATGTACAGGCCAGATTTGGCCTGAGGGCCATGAATTTGGTGCCTCTCTTCCCCTCTACATGCTTGGATGCTCAGTCGTATGCAACTCTTAGAGACTGATTGGGCTATAGCCTGCCAGGCTCCTCCATTCACGGGATTTTTCAGGCAAGAATACTGGAGTGGGTTGCCATTTCTTTCTCCAGGGGATCTTCCCGACCCAGGGATCGAACCGGCCTCTCCTGTATCTCCTGCCTGGCAGACAGATTCTTTACCTGCTGAGCCATCCCCTCTCTTTTGCAGATGGGGAATCACAAGTATAGGCGCTCCAGTGAGGGGATTAGGGCGGGCAGGGCACCAGGCCGGAGGGAGGACGAGCTTGGACTCAGCTCTGAAAAAGGGTCAGATTCCGGCAAAAAATAAAAAATAAAAAAAATAGAGGAGAGGGCATTCCAGGAGGTGGAGGAGTGTGAACAAGTGCATGGAGGTGTTGGGGGTGGTATGCAGACTGTTTTTGAGGGTGAGGGAGGGAAGGAGAGATGGAACCAGGGAATCAGGGAAGGGGGTGTGATCATGGGGGCTGGGGTGATGCTGGGAAATAAACGAAGGGGCCAGGCTGAAAGCCTGGCTGGAAAAATCACTAAAGGATTTTAATGATATTAATAATTTCGCTTCCGAAATTGTTTGGCAATGAGCAGCTCATTTTTTTCACCACGGACTCTGGGTTCTTGGCAATCCCCATGTACACCAGCGAGTGTTTGCCCAACAAGGAACATTCTCGTTTGCAGATTATTTTCAAATGCCATAAAAATTTTCGTTAAGTACTAAATTAGAAATTTAATAATGAATTGTGAAGTTAGGGTAGATTCATGAAAGGACTTATTAATTTCTATTTAGCAGGTTTCTTCAAGTGTTTTAGAGGCAAGACAATTTTTCCCTCCAATCTCCCTTGCAAATTTTCCACCTAGCAGCAGCCAAAATTTGAGGTGGCATATGCAAAAATAGCTGATGTGTAATGATAGAAAGGGGTAAGTAAGGTTTAGAGAGAGTCCAGGAGAATTTGCTTTCAAGCAGTGGATCAGAGCGGGCTCCCTGGAGGAGGTGGTTTTGAATCTGAGTGGCAGAGGATGGGGGAAATGTAGACCAGGCACTTGGGTTAAGTAGCGGGAGCCTGCCTGGTGGAGGACCCCAGTCGTGGGAATAACGAGAGGAGAGTTTGGATGAAAGTGTTGGGGGCTGGGCTAGTGATCGTGGACAGCAGCATGAGAACCAAAGAGCACAGGCCAGGGGCACAGCCAGGGCTGAGAAAATAGCGTGTGAAGAGGAACGGGGACCTGACCTCCTCTGTGCAAATCGCTTGCGGGTACAGAAGGGTGCTTGTGAGTGTCCTGTCCTTCTGCCCACCACCTGGCGCCCTTTCCCCTCATCCCAGCAGAGTCATCTTAGGTGAGATGCAAGAAGGACTCACCTGTGTTAGTGCCTGTGGAACACCCAGTGCTGTGCGGAGGGCTCCTGGGGTGTCAGCTCACTCGTTCCTTCTGTCAGTGGTATGAGGGAGGTGTTACTACGATCCCCATCGTACAGAGGACGTGGAGGCCCAGAGAGGTTAAACATCACGCTGAAGGTCACACAGCTAGGAAGCAGCAGAGTGGGACTGGGGCCCAGGGCAGTCCAAGCCCACAGTCCTTGCCCTCCCTCGCTTCTTAGGCGCTCCCACCAGGTCTGGCTCCGGGTGATTTGAGTACAATCATCACGTTTGTCAGAGCCCTAACCCTAAACTGAGGCTCTGAGAGATGGAGGCACTTGCGTGAGGTCGTACAGTCGGAAGGGGCAAAGTCAAGGTTTGAATTCTTGGGTCCAGTTGACCCTGGAGCCCACTTTCCTTCCACCAAGTAATACAGCTGCTTGTCTTTCTGGGCCTCTATTTCCGCATCTGGTGAAGAGGGGGTGAGGATAATGTCCCCCTCATGGGGTCCACATGAGGATCAGCTCAGTGCCTAGTGGACGGCAGGTGCTTTGAAGATGATGGCTGCACATCAAATGAGTGGATTCACGGCAGGCACTCAGAGTGGCGCCCAAGTACCGCTTCGTGTCTAAGGGCGCATTGCAGGTGCTCACGAACTGCTGGGACGTATTATTACTTTTAGAGGACCCACCATGGGGACAGCCTCACAGCCGGCCAAACCCGCTACCTTCCCAACCTGCATTCTCCCACTAGTCTGCCTCTTCATCCGACCAACTGGCCAGAGTCCGGGGCAGGATCTGGAGGTGAAGAGGATGTAGAGTTTCCTGCCTGTTAGTCAGAGGGGCGCTGAGAGCCCTCGACAGTGAGTCCAGAGTCCTGAGCCTGAACCCTGGCCCTGCTGTGCGGCCTCTGGCAAGTGCCTTGCCTTTTCTGAGCCTCAGGTTGACCTTGCTTCAGCAGAGCCTGGGCCACGCTGCCCTGGGAGGTGCCAGCCTTGCACAGGGATCAGGGCAGCTCCTGGGCCCCCTTTGGCCACCAGTCCCCATCTCCTGCCTCCCGAGCTGCAGGCCCGCCCGGCTCAGCCGTGACGACCAACCAGCCAATCTGTTTACTGAACTGGCTGACCCCTTCCGGGAACTCGGCCCAAGCTTCCCAGAACTCGGGTATTAATGACCCGGAGCCACATGACAGAGCATGACACAGCACTTTTGGGCGCAAGGCAGGGCCCAGAGGGGTGCGTGGGGGGCCGCAGCCCAGCCCCCTGGAGGCCGGCTGGCTGGTGAGTCACTGCGGCCTCCAGGCAGCTTCCCAATCCCGCCATCCTGCCGCCCTCCCCCAGACCTGGGGCCACCTCCCCCTGCCGGGGCCACCTTAGGACCCCTGGACCTTTGCCCCAGTGACCTAGAAGAGGTCTTGGGTGATCAGGACTGCCCTCTGGAGTTGCAGAAGGGGAAAGTGAACCCCAGAGGCCTGGAATAAATAATAGCAAGCACTTATGAGGCACTTAGTGTGTGCGAGGCATTGGGCAAATATCTTATTCTACCCTTGCCACAACCCAACCTGCCAGATGGGGAAACTGAGGCCCGGAGGGCATGCAGCAGGGCGGGGCAGCAAGGAATCTGAGCAGCTCTGTTGGACCCCGCAAGATCTCCTTTCATTCCCTCAACACCCCGGCAAGGGAGAGACAGCGGCGTCTGTTTCCCATTGAGGGAAACCGAGGCACAGAGGGGCTGGGTCCACTGGCCGAGAGCTCAGTGCTCTGCCTCTGGGATCCCTGCTCGGAGCGGGATGCGTGGGGCGCATCGCTAGGGCGCACTTCACGTCTGTGCGCTGACCAGCCCACGTGGGCACCCACGCGGGCATCCCTTGGGGCTCACGCAGGCATCCTTGGAGCTCACGTGAGCATCCATTGGAGCTGCGTTCGAATGCCGACTGTGCCTTTCTCTGGCGGCGCTATGGCCTGGGCTCGGCTCGTGGCCGCACCCCACTGCACTCGGCGGCCTCCCTGGTGGAGGGCGATCGTGGTGGTCCTGACCTGGCAGGGCAGCCCTTGGGGCTGTGCCATGGAGTTGAAGCGACACCTGGCCGCCCGGCTCCATGGACATCAACTTTGATGTCTGTATCTTCTCCAGAGCCAGGTTAGGGTCAGTCTCGGGGCCCCACGGCCACCTCCCTCTCCCTGTGCCGCCCAAGGGCAAGGTGAGGGCGGAGGTTTTTATGAGGCTGGGAACCAGACAGGCTCTGGGGCTCAGAGGGGCCTGCCGGCAGCGGCAGTGGGGCTGCCTGGTCCCCAGCCCCTGAACTTTGGGCTGGGGGCCGCTCCGGTCGGGGATGGGTGGTGCAAGAATGAGGCAGGGATGGGGTAGCACTTTGATGTCTTCTCTTCATTCCATGCCTGTTGCTCGAGCACCTACAGATACCAGGCTCTAGGAGACCCAGCAAGGTCTCCTTCTGCATTCTGGTGGAAGAGACAAGATCAGTTGAGCAAGCCCAGGAACAGAGAAGATCATTTCAGCGGGGGAGAAGCCCCATGACCGAAACACACAGGGGTGTTTGGGAGCTTCATGGATCAGAGAGGGCTTCTCAGAAGAGGTGACCTGGAGAGACATCGGAAGGAGGAGAAGGAACAGATCCTGGGGGAAGGGATTGCAGTAGGGGTAACAGCCAGGGCAAAGGCCCTGGGGTGGGTTGGGGCTTGGAGTGTCCTGGGAAAGGTGGGGAGGCCAGGTGGCTGGGGGGAGTGAGGGAGGGGAAAGGGGATGTCAGAGAAGTTGGCAGGAGTCAGACCACGCAGGGAGCTCTGGGTTGAGTGTCCCTCATGGGATCTGAGTAGGGGCCTTCACTTGCTGTTTTGACTTAAATTTCCTACGCCTCTGACAGATGAGCTAACAATGGCCAAGTTCACCCAGAAGGTCAGGGGCAGGGTGGGGATGAAAGCAAGGTGGCTGGACAGAGAGTTCAGGCCGACTCACCCTGAGAAGAAAGAAGTCAGACCTGGGCTGAGGAGTTGATGGCCCAGGGTCAGCAGTGTGGGTGCCCTCACAGAGCCCTGAGTGCTGGGCACTTCCTGGCAGAGGAGGTGCCCTTTAAGCTGAGGCTGGGGCAGTTTCTGGAAGATTGCTGGTAGGGGGAAGCCTAGAGGCAAGGGAGAGCAGGGTGGATCTGGGAAACTCATCATGGCTCAGGAGCTAGGAGCGAGGACAGGTGGACTTGTCAGGATCTGATCCTGTGAGACCTTCCTCGGAGCCACCGGGAGAAGCTGCAGTTTCAGTCTGCAGGTTGCATGTGTGTCCCGGCTAGATGCTAGGGACACTGAGACAGACACACGTTCACCCTCCTGGGCCTCCTGGGCCAGCCCAGAGAGGGGTCAGGGCCACGAGGGGCCAGGAGGGGCACGGGGTATGAGCTCCCATCCTGGCCTCAACAGAAGACACCTGGAGAGCAAATCTCAGTTTGCGGGGTGCAGTCCCTGTGTGGCCTGTGGCAAGTCACCTGACCTCTCTGAGCCTTGGTTTTCTCATTTGTCAATGTCACTTGGAAAGACATTGTCAGAACTCAGCGAGATTATTCTCTCACTCACTCATTCACTGCTTTTTTTGAGGACCAGACCGAGCGCTGGGGACGGCACAGCTCGGACGAAACCGCCCGCTGTGATGGGAGAGGTGGCGCGGCGTGGCAAGCAGCGAAGAACACGGACTCTGAGCCAGAAGGCCTGGCTCCGCTCCTGGCCCACCTCTCATCAACTGTGTGACTTTGGGCAAGTTGCCTTCCCTCTCTGAGCCTTTTCTGTCAAATGGAATAAATTACAGTACCCACCTCGTGGGGCTGTTCTAAGAACACAGGCGTTAATCTGTGTGTTTAGCACAAGGTACACAGTACGTGCTCAATAAATGTTCTCCACGTTTTGTACTCAAAAGGAGGAGAGAGACAGTAAGCGATCAGGTGGACGGACGCGGCGGTGTCTAAAGTGGGAAGTGGCAATACCAGCTCTTGGTGCCACATGGGCATGCAGTAGGTACTCAATGAGTGTTTCCCCTCCTTTGTCTCCACCTGAGCCGAACTGGGAGAGGAACCTGAGGTTTGGGAGTCTGTGTGGGAGACGAGAGGCTGTCTCCGCGGCTCCAGAAATCCAGAGCTGAGCTTTGCGGCTGGGGAGGAGAGAGGCACCCCCACTACCCCCACAGCCCCGTGTTCCCCGAACCCCATCCCCAGCTTTGTTCACAGCCTGGGTGGCTGGGGCGAGCCGGGGCCTGCCCGGCGGGTCCCCAGTAATGACACTCATTACGCAGGTGTCTGGCAGCTCAGGGGGAGGCGAGGGCCCCAGGGGCTGCGTTCGCATGGCACCCGGCCAGCCCACCCCAGGCCCTTCCTCGTCCTTTATGAGTCTGGTGCCCAGGGCAGGCGGGCAGGCTGGGGAGAAGAGCTGGCGTGGGGCCAGCTGGAGCCTGGAGAAAGGAAGGAGCACTGAGACGTCTGGGTGCCAAGGTACGGAGGCAGGGGGTGGTGGGGTGGGGTGGTGTGTGTGTGTGCATATACGTGCAGGTGTGTTTAGGGGCACAGTGAGTCTGTGTATCAATACAGGTATTCTTCCAGCCCATCTGTGCGGACGTGAGAGGGTCTATGCAGGTGAAGCACTGACCGCCCCCAGAATGGGCTCAGCATCTCCAACATCCATTTCACTTGTTCATTTAACCTACACTGATGGGTGGCTGCCAGGCTGTGCCTGGTGACATCACATCCAGCACTGGGCCAGTCGTCGGCTCCGCCATCTAAGGCTCCAAACCCTGGGAGAGGCAGACGCCAAACCCGGGGGATAAGACATCCCCACAAAGCCTTCTGTGGAGGAAATAAGGCAGGATGGTGAGACAGAGCAACTGGATGGGGTCAGGGAGGGCCTCTCTGGGGAAGTGACCTTGGAGCGGTGGCCTGAAGGATGAGCTGCCAAGGCAAGATCTGGAGGAAGCGTGTTCTGGGCAGGAGGAACAGGCAGTGCAAAGGCCCCGAGGCAGCACCAGCGTGGCCTGTCTGCAGAGCACTGGGGAGGCCCCCGGAACAGTGACTGAGGGGAGGAGGGAGGGGGAGAGGTCAGGTGTGGGCCGGGCCAGGGCCAGGGGTGTGGATCTTATTCTGAGTACAGTGAGAAGCTGGGCGCATGGTGAACACAGAGAAGGGGGCACCTCTCCCCCGGGAAGGATGGGCTTGGAGAGAGTGGGGGCCAAGCGCACTGGGTGTGGGAACCATTGGCTCTCAGAGCTGCAGGCAAGAATGTGGGCTGCTCGATCTGTGTTTGAACCTATTCCCCTGGGTTCAAACTCCCTGGATCTGGGAGCCTGTTATTAAGCTGGCTGTACCCTGGGGCACCTGCCTTTATCCCCAGCCGGGCCTGCCTGCCCTGCCTGCCCCGAGGTCAGCTCTGGCCTCCGAGATGGGAATGGGTGGGTGGGACTGGTGAACCCCCTGTGACTGCCCCAGCTCCCGCCGGGCACCTGTGCGAGGCCCAGTCAATTTCTAAGAACTGGAAGGAGATTGCGGAGCAGTGAGTATTTCCATTTACAGACACTGAAGCCCAGAGGAGAGGGTATGTCCCAGGGCCTCGTGGCAGGGAGCTGGTGGCGGCACCCAGGAAGTCTCCGTCATAACTCACATTGCTTCCCACTTCCGGTCCTGTCCGCTGGGCTCCTCCCAGCATGACTCTGGCCAGGGGAGCAGTTGGCATCTGAGCAGAGTTGGAGGGAAAAACTAGGGGCAGTTTGGGAGGCCTCTCTGTTGAGCCCTACAGGATGAACTGTTTAGACAGTGAGCTCCCCATCATTGGAGGCATGTAAGAAGACACAGATAACAGTTCTTCATCTGCTTACAAGGGTTTGAATGAATGAGAGACCACTTCCTTTTAAGCTTTGTAATTCCACTGGAACTTGACCCAATCTTTCTCTGTTTAAGCCTCGGTTTCCCAACTGTAATTTTTTGTTTGCATTTTTTTTTTTATAATCAGAATGGCTTTGATAAGAGGACAGACTTGATGATGAAACTGCCCTGCTTCTAGCTCTTCCTCGGTTCCCCAGTGCTCAGGAGACAGCTCCACCCCTCACCATGGCCCACATGTCCTGCAGCCCTGGCCCCTGCGACCTCTCCTTGCTTCTCTCTAATGAAGCCACTTGAACTTTCTCACCATCATTCGGGTCACTGTCCCTTCCTGCCTCGGGGCTTTTCTGCGACTAATGGATGCCAGGCCAAGCACTTTCTGTCTTTTGTATCTCCCACCTGCCCTATGAGATCAATATTGATATTAATACTATAATGGGATCAATTTTACAGATGAGAAAACTGAGTCTGAGTTGAGTCAATGCTGAAAGCCACATAGCCCTTAAGCAGAGGAGTCAGAATTTGAACTCAGGGCATCTGGAACTTGACAGCACTCTCTTTTCTTCTTTCCTGATGAGACTCATTTTCGTCTTCAAAACTTTGACCCACTGTCTCCTTCTCCAGGAAGCCTTCCCTGACTACCCTCCCCATGCCTCTCTCATGCCCCTCCTGAGTCTCCCTGTTGTACTGGTCACACTGCCGCACAACTTTCTTTTAAAGCAGCTTTATCGAGTGAGGCTTAACGGGCTTCCCAGGTGATGCTAATGGTCAAGAACCCACCTGTCAATGCAGGAAACAAGAGAGACCTGGGTTCCATCCCTGGGTTGGGAAAGATCCCCTGGAGGAGGGCATGGCAACCCACTCCAGTATCTTTGCCTGGAGAATCCCATGCACAGAGGAGCCTGGCAGGTTATAGTGCATAGGGTCGCACAGAGTCGGACACGACTGAAGCGACTTAGCACACGCTGAGGTTTAACAGACGTGCAATGAACGGCACACCTAGAGTGCACTTACACGAGTTCTGACACATGTGTGCACCATGAAGCCACTGGCACAGCCAAGGTGGTCGACACACCCACCACCTCCGGAGGTCTCCTTATGCTTGTCCTCCAGCCTCCCCGTGCGCCCTTCTGCCAGTTGCCAGGTAGCTGCCAATCAGCTTTCTGCTGCTGCAGATTAGTCTGTATTCTCTAGAATTTTCTCTAGATGGAATCGTATAGCATATTCTTCTTTGTTAGGCTTCCTTCCTTCAGCATCATGATTTTGAGATTCATCTATGTTATCACAGCCATTATTTGTTTTTAGGTCTCTCTCTCCCCCACTATCAGCTCCATGGGGACAAGCGTTTTGTTTATCTCTCTGTCCCCAGCACCCAGCACGGGGCTGGGCACACAGGAAGTGCCTAATAAGTGTTGAACGACTGGAAGGAGGATGAGAATGTGCCCAGGTCAGGAGGAGCAGGCCCAGTTGCATGGCAGAGAGGAGTCCAAAGATTGACTTAAAAAAAAAAACAGCCCCTGGAATAGTCAGGAGGTCTGGCAGCACTTGGCTCCTCCCTGGGACAGTCTCCACGGAACAAGGACGTGAATTACACATAGGGTTGGGCTTGGGCCGAGGGGGCACTCAGAGGCCCCTGTATCTGGGGTGGGCGTCTGGCTCCGTCTGCTGGAGCCGCGCAGCCTACACCTCCCGCATGGCCTGGGCTCCGGGCGGTGGGCGGGCAGGTGGGCGGTGGGAAGGGGAAGTGGCCGCCCAGCCCTCCCCAAACCAGTCGGACTCCTTTGCAGAGGTTTCTGGAGGCGCTTCGGGGAGCTGAGTAAGGGAGAGCGGGAGGCCAGGGTGCAGGAGAAGGAGGGTGGAGGAATCATTTAATTAGCAATATTATAGGGAATTTCCAGTTCGTGCCCCACCAGGCTGGGCAGGGACGCCATGGGATTACTCAGGCAGTTTCCAGGTATGTTCCAGGCTCGGCCGTGAAGGCTCAGCCAGGCCCAGAGTTCTCATGGCTGGCTGGCAACTCAGCTCGCCCATGTGCGAAGGTGGTGCAGGTGGTCAGGGCTACACCCCGAGGCTGGGCCTGCAGCAAGGGCTGCATGTAAGCACGAGCTTCCAGCATCAGTCCCCCTGCCCTGAGGGGACTTCATTGGCCCTTTCTCAGGCCAAAACACTGAGTCTGGGAGCTATGGAGCTGGCTGAGGTCATATAGGGGTCACTAGAAATGGGGAGAGCTCAAGAACAAGGGGTAAGTTTTGGAGTGACTCTTTCAATAACAACACTTTTTCACAAATGCTGATTGAACACTTATTGTGCTGAACCTAGGGATAAAAAATAAAATAAAATCCTGGGTGTATATTATGGACTGCATCTTGTCTCCTGATGGAAAAACTATGGAGACAGAGACGGTTTAATGAAACCTTGTTTTCCTTTGTTGTGGAAATAAGAAGTTTAGACCAGACTGTTGTTCTTCAGTCGCTAAGTTGCATCCAACTCTGCAACCGCATGAACTGCAGCACGCCAGGTTTCCCTGTCCAGAGTTGCACCAGACTAGCATTTCCCAAATGCGCTTCTAAGGGACACAGATTCTCTGGGGGTATTAATAGGAGTAAAATGGGCAACGGGTTTACGATCCAGAGAACTTGAGGA
Organism: Bubalus bubalis; assembly: GCF_019923935.1. Lineage (NCBI taxonomy): Eukaryota > Metazoa > Chordata > Mammalia > Artiodactyla > Bovidae > Bubalus > Bubalus bubalis. The sequence continues at coordinate 5,164,591 of NC_059170.1, read as the reverse complement.
TCACTGCGTTTAACAATGTTAACATTTGCGGCAGGACTTCTCAGAGTCTTTAAAGTCTTCACAAACTCAGTGAGCATCTGGGTAAATGGGTGTTCTGTAAGTCAGCCTCTGATATATCTAAGGGAACTTGTTCACTGTTTTCCTGTCTATGAATCATGGTTTACATGCCATCTCTTCCAAGGAACTTTCTCTGAATCCCCAGATAGACCCAGTCCCCTCCAGTGGAGGCACCTGCCTCGAGCCCCCTTTAACCTCCTAATAATAGTTTCCATCTTGAGTTGTAACTATCTGTTCCTGCCACTAGACTGTGAGCTTCTCAAGGGAGGGACCAGTTCTGATTCATCTTTTGGTTTTGGTACAGGGAACAGAATAGAATGAGTGGATGGAGAAGTTAATGGGTGGAAGGATGAGTGATGTTTTGATGGATGGGTGGATGGTCGAATGGATGATTTATGGCTGGGTACGTGGGTGGATGTTTGAGCGTGGATGGATGAAATGGATGAAGAGATAGATGGATGAGAGAATAGATGAATCAATGACTGAGATGATGAACTGATTTAATGGATGGGTAGATGGATGGAAGGATGGATGGATAAAGAAGTTAGCATGTAAATGGATAGATGGATGATGGGTGGATGGTTGAATAAATAAATGGATAATGGATACATTATGAGATGGGTGGTATAGATGATTTCATAGTTGAACACTGTGAATTATCAATGGTGAATGAGTAAACGTGTAATAATGGGTAAATAAATAAGAAATGAAATGATAGACACATTAATAGATGGCTAGATAAATAAACACATAAAGGAATAAACAGATAGATGAATTGATAAGTAGTGACTTCATGAATGAATGGTTGGGCAGATTGATGAATGGTTTTGTTGTTCTTTAGTCACTAAGTTGTGTCTGACTCTTTGTGACTCCATGGACTGTAGCCCACCAGGCTCCTCTATCCATGGAATTTTCCAGGCAAGAATACTGGAGTGGGTTGCCATTTCCTTCTCCAAGGGATCTTCCCCACCCAGGGATTGAATCCGTATCTCCTGTGTCTCTGGCACTGGCAGCTGGATTCTTTACCACTGAGCCACCGGGGACGCAATGAATGGTTAGATGAGATGGATAAATGAGAAAGTGGATGGCCGGATGGGTCAGTGAATGGATGGAGGGAGGGATGGATGGATGAATGGATGGATGGGTGGGTGGATGAGTGGATGGATAAATGGATGCATGGTGGAATAAGTATATGAATGGGTGGATGGGGGAGCGGATGGATAGGTAAGTGAATGGATGGATGCACAAGTGAATACGTACAATGTCAGAGGTCTGAACTGAGGTCAGGATGGCGGGAAGATCCCTGCATCCCTCCCTGGGGTAACGGTCTGTCGAATTTTGGGAGCTTCAGAGTTTAATGAAAGCTATGACCCCTATCTCCCAAAAACGACTCCTAGATGCGACATGTAAGCAGCTTTAACGCAGCGGTGGCCAACGAGCCTCGCGGCCGTCTACAGAGCCGGGGTGGGGAGCCCCGGCACCACACAGTTAGTTTCTACTTCTCAAGGCCTGTCCACGGAGAGGAACCCAGGCCCAGAGGGATGAAGTGGCTGAGATGGCGACAGGGCGCATCCCAACGGAGGGGTCAGTCACCTGTGGATTCATTTGTCCGTCACACAGCACTACTGTGACTTTTCTGGATGCTCGGGAGAGTGCTGTGAAAAGATAACATTGTCTCTCATAGTGTTTAAGGAGTAAGGTCAAGCAGTTTTCATTTTTAATCTCCTCTCTAATGCTTACTGGTTGGGTCATCTTAGGAAAATTACTTCATCTCTCTGGGCCTCCTCTTCAGATCTAAAGTAGGGTGAGCGATAATCCCTACCCTATGGGGTACAAACGTGTAAACAAGTGTGCAATGCACATAGCCTGGTGCTCAGGGCATAGTAAGTGCTCAATAAATGCTGGTGAACCCACAGTATCTAAGGCCCTGTCAAGTCCCTTAAAGTGATCGTAGTCTGGCAGGAAAGACAAGCAAGTAAACCACAGGCTGACTGGGGCTGTGGAGGGGAATCCTGAGCTGTCACCTTTAGGGAGCACTGGGACCCAGCCTCCACTTACTCACTGTCTCCTTCTGTCTAGAGGATGCAGAGGCTGGAGAGCTTCAGGCCACATCTCCCAGTCTCCTCTGCAGACAGGGTTCTGTATGCTCCTTAGGTTTGGCCACTCAGATGCTCTCCCATGAGATTTAGAAAGTAGAGCCCATCTGGTTTTTGCCTTTGCTCTCTTTCTGCTGATAAACTTGGTCATGGCTGGGTTTTTCCTTTGGTAGCAGCATACTTTGCCTGCTCACCAGTTTCAGGGATTCAGAAGTTGCTGTGTGTGCTAAATAGCTTCAGTTGTGTCCGACTCTTTACAACCCTATGGACCATAGCCCACCAGGCTCCTCTGTCCATGGGCTTCTCCTGGGAGGGATACTGGAGTGGATTGCCATGCCCTCCTCCAGGGGATCTTCCTGACCCAGGGATCGAACCCGAATCTTTTACATCTTCTGCATTGGCCAGGTGGGTTCTTTACCGCTAGCACCACTGGGAAGCTCCTCAGAGGTAGCGGTAGTGACCGCCTAACATCCAGATCACTGCTACAGTGAGGTGGTCTGAAAACCAGCAGTCCCTGTGGTGGTCTGCTGGTTCCCTACCATCCAGACTGGCTGTGGTGGCAGCTTCCCCAGTGGGCAAGCTCCGCTGTGCCATTCTGGAGCCCCTCCAGGCTGTCTAGCAATTTTGTGAGTGCCCACATCCCTGTATTCTATCATTTCTGTGTAAAAAAAAAAAAAAAACCAAAACTGGAGGGGCTTCTGGTTCCTGCAGCTGTAATCTGATTCACATGGGGGGCGGGGTAGGACCTCACTGGGTACCTAAATCAGGCTTAGGGGATTGTGGACATTGTATGAAGCCCATGGTGTCTTGGTTGAGTCCTGCAGGGCATTCGTGGAGTAGTCAGACAAGAGATGGGGTTAAGGAGGGAAGAACCCTCCAGGCAGAAGGAACAGCCTGGCAAAGGCTCAGAGATGAGAGAAAGCACAGCGTGCTGGAACAGTGAGAGGGGTTCGGGTTGGTTGAGGCCAGAATGTGTACGGATGGGGAGAGGTCACTGGACTGATCTGGGGTTTTAAGGCTGGCCAAGGTGTTTGAACTGCCTTCTGTGATGGAACTACCTTCTGTGATGGGGAGCTACATACAGCTGGCGGCTGTAGGAAACGGCAAACGTCAGCCAGCTGCTGTGGGAAGCTCGATTCGGAAAGGAGGGTGTTCCTACGAGGGGTACACGGTGAGGAGGAGAGTGAGGTCAGCCAAGGAGGAGGTGAGCGGCAGACGGATTTGGGGGACGCTGAGGACAAGTCTCCTTGGCCTTGGTGACCAGTTGGGCTGAGGGTGTGGGGGGTGAGGTATTACGGACGGCGCTTGGGCCTCTGGCTTTGTCCACTGGGCAAAGGTGGACCTTCTAAGAGCAGGAAACTGGAGGCAGAGGGGCAGTGTGGGGGAGGCCAGAGAGCTCACTTGGGGGGCGTTGGTGTGAAGGATGCCTGGGGACCACGCAGGAGCGACATCTGGGAAGCGTGCAGACAAGTGGCCAGAGGAACAGGATGCTGAGGCTGAGACAGACTGGGTATAAGCCTATGACTTAGGGAAAAGGAGATTCCCAGGAAGTGAGTGAAATATTCATTCAACAAACACTGTGGGGGAAGCCTGAGACAAACTCTATGTCTTCATTTCTGAATACCAGCACCTGGGCTAGGACCCGGCGGCTTGTTTTTTTGTCTTGTTTTGTTTTTTGGCCACGCCACGAGGCACGTGGGATACTAATGCCCCCGCATTGGAAGCGCAGAGTCCTAACCACTGGACCACCAGGGAAGTCCCTGGCTGCCGCTTAAATACCCCAGGAGGAAGTTCTAGGGCCGAACCTCGGAGGACGGGCTGGGTTTCGGCAGGAGGAGAGGAGGTGAGGCCCCCGTGACCCAGCACATGAGGCCTGAGCTCGGGTCCAGCTCCTCTGCGTGCTTGTGGTAGGGCCGTGGGCCAGTCTCTCCCCCTCCCCGAGCCTCAGTTTCCTCATCTGAACGTCGGCCATGAAAGGATGTGGTTGAGATTCAGAGTGACGGCGGTGGAGCCGGGTGGCTTGGAGCATGGGGGGCGTGGGGCTGGCATGTGAAAAGCAGGCTGATGAGGGCGTGGTTTGGGGGGTGACCTGGTGGGGCACAGGGTCACCTACTTCCTGAGGCGGCAGGGCCGTGGGGGACAGGAGAGGAAAATGAGGATCTGTCTGGAAAACGGCCACAGCTGTGTCCCATGTGGGCCCCCTTCCACCACATGGCCAGCTGCGGCAGGCAGGCGGGCCGGGGAGCCTCACCCGGGAGACAGAGGAGGGGGACCAGATGACAGGGACCTTTTCCACAGCGCCTTGGAGCTGCTGGCACTGGCTCTGGCCACCGTCCCGACCCTCCGATCCTGATCAGGTCCTGATCCGCTCCTTCTCTGGCTGTCCTCTTTGGCCAACTGGAGATTACAAACCAGAGGCCCGAGAGACCGAATCTGGCCCGTGGGTTGGTTGTGTTCAGTCCAAATAGAATTTTTAAATGAAAGGAGACAACATTAAAGAATCTGTAGATGTTGGATAAAAACTTGTGTTTCTGGAAAATCAGAGGACCCAAAATTCTGATTGCACTGGGTCCCCATCCCCAAGGGGCCACACTGGGCTTTAGATGGGGTGCGTGCCCTGGTCCCCTCCACTCCCTCTTGTCTCTCTGAAGCTGAGGCCAGGGAAAAATAACTCTTTATCATCTGAACTCTGGCCCGCTTCAGTCATTTAAAATCCCACTGGATTTTCAGCCCTGAAAAATTGTCTCTTTTCCCTCCATAACCACTGAGGCCTGGGCCCTGGTTCGAGCCTGGACCCCCTTAATCTCTGCCTCACGTGAACGCTCCAGGGTGGCTGGTCTTCTCTGCCCTCGCCCCCTCCAAGGCCCGGCACCACGCCCTGAGGGTGGATGCTGGGCTGAGCCTTGGCTGGGCTCCACGGGCCCGTGGGAGGCGGGCCCACATCTGTTCTGAAATGTGTCAGCTGGGCCTGGTCACACTCTCGGCAGCTCATCCCAGAGGCATGTGGGACCAGCGCTGTGCTTGCGGCCCGGCCGGGGTGGCGGGCGGGGCCCGGCCCGGGACGTGGTGTATGTCCAGGCTGCACACAGCAGGCCTGATATTTCAGCGGCAGACACACTGGCTGGAAAGAGGGAAGGAGGAGGGGAGAGAGACAGAGCTGCTTTAGTGGAAAATGCCCAGAACACAGAGGCAGAAAGACCTGAATTCACACCCTTGGTTGCTGTGTGACCTCGGCCAAGTTGCTTCACCTCTCTGAGCCTCCAGCGTAAGGTGGCACCAAGGAGAGCCCTCAGAAGTGGTAACATGGCATCAGCCTAAATCCCAGAGGGGCAGCCCAGAATGAAGGAAAAAATATCACAGACTTTTGGGGGTCAGATCAACTGACCACTTGTGAGCTGAGTGACCCTGGGCAAGTCACTTGTGTATCTGGAGTTGGGAGCAAAGGTCGTAAGCTCTAAACCCTCAGAAAATTAATCTGAGGGGAAAGAGAATTCATTCACTGAACAAATATTTATTGAGCATTTCCTGTGTGTCAGGTGCTGGGGTCAAAGCAGGACACGAGACAGTCAGAGGTCTCTGCCCCCACAGAGTTCACACTTTGGTGGGGTGAGCAGACAACAAGCAAGATAAATAAGTTGTATATTGTATTTGAAGGGTTTCCCAGGTGGTGCAGTGGTCAAGAAGCTGCCTGCCAGCGCAGGAGACACAAGAGACTCGGGTTTGATCCCCGGGTTGGGAAGATCCCAAGTCGGAGGAAATAGCAACCCACTCCAGTATTTTTGTCTGGAAAATTCCATGGACAGGGGAGCCTGGCAGGCTACAGTCCACGGGGTCACAAAGAGTTGGACATGACTGAGTGTGTGCGCATACATGTGCACACACACACACGTACATTGTATTTGAAAGCACCAGGGCTGCAGAGAGAAATAGAGTGGGGAAAGGAGGTGGGCTGAGCTGGGGGTTTCCGTATCTAGAGATGGGTCAGAGACAGCCTCACTAAGCAGGGAACGTCTGAGCAACAACCTGTGAGTTGAGGGAGGGAACCAGCAGGGGGAAGAGGTTTTCATGACGCAGGAGGAGCACTCAAGGCAAAGGCCCTGAGGTGGTGCGGCAGAGAGCAGGGCTGGGTGCAGGGGCGGGGCCGGCCCCAGGACCCTCTTTCGTGGCTTCTCCGCACGAGGCGGGCGCCGTGGAGGATTCCGAGCAGAGGTGGGACACAGTCTGACTTGCGTTTTCACAGGACCCCTCTGGTGGCGAGTGGAAAACGGACTGCAGAGGCCGGGATGAAAGCAGGAAGAACAGGGGAGGTCTGGAGCGGTCAGTCCTCTGTTTGCGGATTGTGCTCGCCCCCTGCTCTACAGCCTTCGTGGCTCCCCATTACCCCTGGAGAGAGCCCAAGCTCCTCAGCCTGATGTTCAAGGCTCCCGCCACGCGGGCTGGCCTCCTCCCTCCAGCCCCCGTCTCTCCCACTCAGCCCCGCTGGACCCGCATCCCCCACTGTTCAGTGAGCTGTGCCTCCTCCTCCTGCTGGTCCCCCGGCCAGGAACACTCTTCTTGTCCTTCCTTTGTGAGGCGGCTCACGGATGGCTCAGCCCCACCAACTCCCGCTAACTCTCAGCTGGGGTTTAGGAAGGCAAGAGGGGGAGAGGAAGCCCTCATCCCAAGGTGCGGGGTGGGCTGGTGGGCGCAGACCTTATCTCCCCCTCTTCACATACACCCCAGGGCTCTGCCAGCTAAGAGCAGGACTGGGAGGTAAAAGTGGAGCTGGAGCCTGCTATGTGACCTTGAGCAAGTCACACGCCCTCTCTGAGCTTTGCTTTCTCTGCCCGGTACAATGGGGAAAACAATGAACTTCCTCATAGGTGGTTGGACAACCGTGGCTGTGAGCTTGAGGGCTGTTACCTCCGTGGGCGAGATGGCATTCTGGGAGAAGATGTGAGCGCACGTCTTTTTCCAGCTGGGCCAGGCCCACACCGGCGACCTCGAGCTGATGCCAGGGCTATCCTGGGGGACGGATCCCTTGGCAGCTCCAGGGTTCTCCAGCTTGGTCGTCCTTGAGTTACCTAAGCAGCCACTGTGTGTCCAGCCCCAGCTCGGCGTAGGGACTAAGGGGCTTCCCAGCTGGCGCCAGTGGTAAAGAACCTGCCAATGCCGGAGACATAAGAGACACAGGTTCAATCCCTCGGTCAGGAAGATCCCCTGGAGGTGGGCAGGGCAACCCACTCCAGTATTCTTGCCTGGAGAATTCCCATGGACAGAGAAGCCTGGAGGGCTACAGTCCATAGGGCCGCACAGAGTTGGACACGATGGAAGTGACTTAGCATGCGTGCACGCAGGGACAGAAGACCTGGGTTCAAATCCCAACTCTGCCACTTAGCACCTTTATTATCTAGGTGAGTTAACCCCTCAGCTTCTCATCTGTGAAATGGGGAAACCAACAGTACTTATCTCCTAGAGTCATGAGAGAAGCCAGTGAGATGATGTAAATATTACACTCAGCACATGGAGCAAGTACCTAATCTATGCCAGTTATTATCATTCTGGTAATATTTTTTATTATGACTGCTGCTTACCAGCTACGGGGGGGCTCCCCATGCCTGTTTTCTCATCTGTGAGATTAATTGCACTGCGGCGCTGTAAGGATTGAGTCTAATATGCACAAATGGTGTCTGGAGCAGAGCAGGTCCTCAGTGAGTTTTTTGAAAATTTCAAGGGTAGAATTCATTTAATACAGTACCAGAAGTCATCACTGATCTGCGAATGGTTCCTATGAAACCTTTTTATTATCTCTCTAGTCAAACAAATGCCCATTTGGTTTAATGGAATTTAAGCAAACAAATGAGATAAGAAAGAAAATCCCCAGCCTCGGGATAGTCATTGCAACCCAATGGGCGATGAGAGATACACGTGCTTCTAATAAAAAGCTGAGGACGAGCAGCAGGATTGTATTAACATTTCAAGTAATTACGACCGTGCAGTTGGAAGACCTTGGGCAAGTCCCTACTCTTCTCCGACCCTCGGTCTTTTCTTCTCTGCAATGGGTATGAGAACGTTTAACCTGCGGGATTGTGCTTTGGCTCACACCCATCACAGCTGTGGCTTATGAAGCGCCTCCTGTGTGCAGAGGACTATTTGTCATCTCCCCTCTCTCCCAGGAGGGGAGGTTGGGCACCAGCTGCCCCCCCGACCCAGGAGAGGACAGTGAAGTTGGAGACGTGGCTGGAGATGCCGCCGCGGGAGGGAAGGAAGTGGGGGGGCTGGGCAGGCTGGACTGACGCAGCTGTGATGTCAGAGACAGGCCGCAGGCGGTGGCCGGCCCAGTGCGAACGGTGAGCTCTGCTGGCCTGGCGTGGTGCCTCCCCCCCCGGGGTGTTGGGTGGGGGGTGGCCTGCTGCCCCCCTTAACCCCTTCCCGGCCTCGTTTTCCCAGACAGCCATCCCCGGGGCCTGGCCTTGCCCACAAGATTCCCAGATTTCACAACCGGGGCTGGCGCTGAATCATGTACAGTAAGTCCGGGGAGAGAAACTCCTGGCTGCCCGGCGTCCCCAGGACCGGCTGGCCGCCAAGCCAGTCTTCCCTCCCCACGGGTGAGTGGCCACGGGGAGCCAGAGATCGTCCCTCCGGGCTGCCGACCAGCTAGGGGGGGCGTCGGGCAGGGCACGTGACCTCTCCAGGCTGCACCGGGAATCAAGGGGTGGGGCTGTCTCTAGGGGACCCTGGGGCTCTGGAGGGCGGGAGGTAGGGCGTGGGGGAGACTAGAGAGGGGAATGCATCCCTTCGCCTAAGCTACAGTTTCCTGATCTGGAGGATGGGCATAATCACAGGACTGACCTCACGGGGCCAGTTGCGAGGGTTAAATGAGATGATCCATGCCCAGTGCTGAGCACAGTCAGCCTGACAAGCAGGACTCTTGCTGTTCTGGTGTCAGAGTTCCCCAGGACTTTGAAAGACTCCGGAGAAATCACTCAGTCCTTGGGGGAACCATCCCCACTCCCTGCCCCCTAGAACACCCACCCCTCTCCTCGTGACCCAAATGACTCTTATTTTTAAAAACGTCTGTATTACATCAACAAATATCTGTTGAGCACGGCTGTGTTCTACTGGGTCCTGGAAATACAGCAGTGAATAACAAAGAAAAAAAAAAAAAGAAGAAATAAAAACAAGCCCCTCTGTTCTCACAGAGTCTATACTGTAGTGAGGGAATCAGAAATTTCAGGTCATTTCAGAGAGGAATGAGGGCTCTGCAGGAAATAAAGCAGAAGCTGTGATGGAGACAGCCCAAGAGTGATCCTCTGAGGAGGTGACCTTTGAAGAGAGATTGGATAAAAAGAAGCCAGCGTGGGAAGGAGTGTGTGTGCGGACATTGCTCTGGGCAGAGGGGACTGCAGGTGCATAGATGCGCTGGTGGGAGCCAAGGCGTGTTTGGAGATCACCTGGGCCAGTGTGGCTGGAGCGGGGCACCTGTGGTAAGAGGGGGACCAGGTGAGCATGTGGGGGTGGGGTGGGCACAGACGCCCTGCACCAGCACTCTGAGCCCTGGGCTCCTCCTGAAAGCGAGCTTCCTGGGGCCTGCCCTGTGCCTGCAGGGGCGGCCACTTGGCAAGGGCCTGGCTCCCTCCTCTCTGGGGTCCCCAAGACCAGGAACAGCCCACTCACATGGAAAAGCCTCATCTCTGGGGTCACCATACAGGATCAGGCATCTACGCTGAGGCTTCAGCTGGGACTCAGACAGCTTCAGGGGAAAGCGGAGGGCCGAGATCTGCCTCTTCCTAGCCTAGGGCTTTGACATGTGCATCTCAGAGCCTCAGTGTCCCCTTCTGTGAGATGGGCACAATGTTGCCATATAGAGGGATGTATGCAGTGGAATACTACTCACCCAGGAAAAAAATGAGGCCTTGCCGTTTGCGACAACACGGATGAACCTTGAGGATGTTATGCCCAGTGAAATAAATCAGAGAAAGACAAATATCGATACCATATGATTTCACTCATATGTGGACTATAGAAAACTATTAGACGAACAAAAAACCAATATGTAGATACAGAGGAGGAAGTTGCGGTTACCAGAAGGGAAGGAGAGGCAGGGCAAGGGGGTGGGCAAAATGGATACAGGGGCTCCGCCAGAGCAGGGCAGGTGGAAAATGAACTTTCAGTGGTGAACATACTGTTAGATGGGCTTCCCAGATGGCACTCATGGTAAAGAACCTGCCTGCCCATAGGAGACATAAGAGACTTGGGTTCGATCCCTGGGTTGGCAAGACCCCCTGGAGGAGGGCATGGCAACCCACTCCAGTGTTCTGGCCTGGAGAATTCCCATGGACAGAGGAGACTGGTGGGCTATCGTTCATGGGGTTGCAGAGAGTTGGACACGACTGAAGCGACTTAGCACATGCACACTGTCAGGTGTGAAGAAGTAGGAACAAGACGTTGTGCATACGAAACTTATATAATGCTATGTTGGTACTACCTCAGTTTAAGAAAATAATATAAAAAATAAATGACTGAAAGGAGGAAGAGAGGGCTTTCTCCAGGATCTGTCCCTGTTTCCCCTCCCAAAGCCAGGCAAGAGGCTGGGATTCCAGGGGCAGAGGGCAGCTGGAGCTTGCCTCTGGGGCCCGAGAGTTGTGGGCAACATGAGGCCTAATCAGCATTCCGAAGAGTGTTTTATTTTTATTTATTTTTATTTTTTGGCCATGCCACAGCATGTGGGATCTTAATTCCTCGACCAGGGATCAAACCTGTGCCTCCTACATTGGAAGCGCAGAGTCTTAACCACTGGACTGCTAGGGAAGTCCCCTGAAGAGTGTTTAAAAAAATTTTTTTTTTATTTCTAGAAATTTTTTTTTTTTTTTTTTTTTACCATTTCCCATCAGGCCGTGGCAGTCAGGATGGCTGTTGGCATGGGAGATTGGAGCCTGACATGCAGCCAGGGAGATGGAACGTGTCGGTGTACTCGTGAAAACCGCAGCGCCTGTGGGGCAGGCAGGCTTCTTGCCCCCATTGTGCAGATGAAGAAACCGAGGCCCTGACAGGGGAGGGGTGCTGCCCTGCTCTCTCCATCAGGGAGGGGCAGAGATGCAGTCTCAAGACTGACTGGTCTGTGTGGCTCGTGCCCATTCACAGCCCCACGTCCTCCTGGTACTGGGCGTCTTGGGGCAGGATGGCTGTCAGAGCCAGATGCTCATGCCTGCTGCGCTCCTACACATCTGGAAAGGAAACCGGATGCAGGCCGAATCGGACCAGGTGCGACCCCTCTTCCTCCTCCCCCGGGCTTGGAGTAATTATTTGCCTGGGTTAATACTGCCCACTTCCCACCACCTTTCATCACGGCTCCTGGAATTGCCAGGCAGTAATTAACCCTCCTAGCACCCCTCTGAAGTTGGTACTGGAGGCAGACATGTTATTATACCCATTTTTTTTACAGGTGGGTAAACTGAGGCAGGGCCCATTGAGGCCTGGGAGCCTGTGGTACCCCCATGACTCAGCAGCTAAATCAGTCTCCACTTTCTTCCCACAGGAAGCAAGAGGGCTTACCCTCCAGACACCCCTTCCCCTGGGGGCCGAGCTGCAGACGAGAGACTTGGCAGGTCTTGGATACTCCTTGTTCCTGCCCTCTCGCCTCTCAGAAGCAAGGGGCATGGGCTTGGGACCAGGTTGAAGGGGCTGGGGTCTGACTCTGCTGTGTGACCCTGGGCAAGTCACTGCCCTTCTCTGAGCCTCAGTTTTCTCCTTGGTAAAGTGGGGATAACTATTCCCACTTTGTGTCTTTGTTTCCCTGAGCAGAAATCACAGAGCAGACCTCTGGTCAAGCTCCATTCCCTGCCCGGCTCTGGCCACACGGGCCTCCTCAGTGCTCTTTGGACACCCAAGTCACTTTCAACCTCAGGGCTTTTGCATGTGCAGAGCCATCTGCCCAAAATGTCCTTCCTTCAGATCTCTGCCTAGCAGGCGCCTTTTCTGCTTTCTCAGCTCAAACGTCACTTCCTAAACCTAGTCTCCCCACTCCCCTGCCCTGCCCCAACCCCTTGCTCTATTTTATTTTCTTAAAGTGCTTATGAAGGTAACTCATCATTTACATTGTTTGTTTCCTCGTCAGCTCCACCAGGGCAGAGATTTCCATCTGGGTCATTCTCAGTGTACTCTTAAGGCTCAGCTCAGCATTAGGAACACAGTAGGTGTTGAAGAAATGATTTTTGCTTTCTCCACCTCTTGCCTGGCTTGCTCCAGGGTCAGCTACTCCTTGTCAACTGAGGATGGACTGAGCTCCATTCTCTTGAAGGACTCAGGTCGCTTTGAAATCCAGGACCTCAGTCTTGTAGCTTCCCAGGTAATGCAAGTTGAGAGCAAGAAGGTAGGTGAGGGGAGAAGAGCCCCCCCGGAACAGACACCCTCTTCCCTGCTGTTCCACCCCTCCCCTGCTGCCTCGGGCTCATGGACTCACTCCAGGCCAATCCCCAAGCCAGCCACCCCCTCCCTTGGCATGTCTGTCAGCACCCTTGGGGGAAAGAATTTGGAAAGGGGAGGAAGAGAAAGAAAAGAAAGCCGGGTGCGAGGGGACGGTTCCCACACCTGTGTAAATAATTTGTCGTCTTAAAACTTGTCAAATATGCTCACCTTCAATGCCCAGTTCTTGGGCTTGTTTTCCTTGGCAAGGCCCCCACGGGAGTGGAATTTCGGCTGAAGGGAGCCCAATTGTCATCCTCTAAGCATGTTCCCAGGCCAGGGGGCCAGGGACGGCTCTGGCTGATGCTCCACTTCCGTCCCCAGAAGTACTGGAACGTTCCTGGGATTTCGGGAGCAGCCGCCAGTCCTGGAAGCTGTCCCAGAATTCTGGAATGTTGGAATTCAAATGGCCTGCTGCCCATTTTTCAGAAGAGGAACATGACGCCCAGAGAGGGAAAGCGGTTGGCCTGAGGTCACACAGCATGCTGGGAAGCGCTAGAGTTTTCCAAGAGAAGGTGGGATCAGTATCCATCTCCTGGTTTCTCCTGTATTGGGGTAATAGCACCCCAATTTCCTACTGGAGAACCTCCTCTTCCCTCATCTCATTCCATGAGATTTGGGTGGGGTGTCCTAGGACCCTGTCTCCAAGGGTGGACATGTGACCAAGTCTGGTTCCATGTGATTGGTCCAGGGATGGGCGTGTAACTAAGCCTGCCCAATGAAACTTGATCCTGGGACTTTGGTTGCTGAGAATTATTGGTGATAAGACTTGCAGTTTTTCCATTGGATGGAGAGTGAGCAAGTGAAAGCCTGGAGCATCAGGGGACTTCATAAGAGAAAAACCTGCCTGAGAGAGATCAACACAGAGCTAGACAGGGTTGGAACCCCTGGATCCAGCCATACCTGAAATTAGACACACTTGGATTTTTTTTCACGAGCCCCTACATTTCCTGTTTTTGGCTGAAAACAGTTTGGTTTTCCATCACTTGCACACAAAAGGGCATGATTGGCCCGGGGGAAGGGAGAAGGAAGGGATTCCAGGCCGAGGAAATAGCCTGTGTCACGACCCTGAAGCAGCAACGCTAGGGGATATTCAGATAACAGGGCAGAGAGAGTCATCCCCAAGGTGAGCTTAGGAGTTTGTCCGGTGGTCAGGGTGGGAGAAGGGAGCGCCTCCAAGCAGAGGGAACAACGGATGAGAGTGCTCGGAGGGGTGACCAGCGAGTGAAGACTAACCACATGCTGGGCTTGTGTTGGGTGCCGAGGAACACGGAGATGAAAAATGCGAAATTGAATCCAGCTACTTCTTAACGGCTCTGGCCAAATGTGGGCTCTTCTGCTTTCAGAGCTGAGCCATCATACCCTTCCAGCATGCTGTCTCAGATACTCACATGTTCTCTTTGTTGATGTTGGGCACCATCGGGGCCACCCAACTTCATTTTATAGGGTGCAGAGCGTCAGTTCACATTGGGTCACATAGAGTCCTTCCCTTTGCAGATCTTTCTATAGTTCTTCCTTTGCATCATGAAGAGCAGATGCCAACCTATCTCTAACACCCAATACTTGCTTATCTCCCTTGGTGAAAATGAGCAAGTCTCAGATGTCATACCTCTGGCATACAGCTTTTTCTAGCTAAACTTTTAAAACCTTTGTACTCAGCTATGACATATGCGGGAGAAGAAACTGGCAACCCACTCCAGTATTCTTGCCTGGAAAATCCCATGGACAGAGGAGCCTGATAAGCTACAGTCCATGGGGTTGCAAAGAGTCGGACACGACTGAAGTGCCTGAGCATGACATATGCAAAGAAGTACTCGGCTTGAATTTTCACAGCTGAGTAATTGCTGCTGCTGCTGGTAAGTTGCTTCAGTCATGTCAGACTTTTTGCAACCCCATAGACAGCAGCCCACCAGGCTCCGAGGCCCTGGGATTCTCCAGGCAAGAACACTGGAGTGGGTTGCCATTGCCTTCTCTAAGGCATGAGAGTGAAAAGTGAAAGTGAAGTCACTCAGTCGTGTCCAACTCTTCGAGACCCCATGGACTGCAGCCCACTAGGTCCTCCGCCCATGGGATTTTCCAGGCAAGAGTACTGGAGTGGAGTGCCATCGCCTTCTCTGAATCAGCACCCAAACAGGCCCAGAGCCCTGCCCTCTCCTCTGTTACTTCCCTTCCTGTGAGCATTGCTATCCTGACTTCTATCACCATAGGTCAGTGTCACTTGTTTTTGAACTTTAATCTTTTTCTCTTTCTATAAATTTGCCCTTTCCAGAACGTCATATAAGTGGAATCCTATAGTGCATTGATTTTTGAGACTGGTTTTTCTTACACTCAGCACCTTGCATTTGAGACGCGTTTATTTCACTGTGTGTTATCTGTACATCGATCCTTGTTATTGCTGGATAGTACTCCATTATATGGACATGCCACTGGTTGTTTACCCACTCACCAGGTGAGGGATATGTGGACCGTTTCCAGATTCAGTGATTATAAGTATCAGTTCAGTTCAGTTCAGTTGCTCAGTCGTGTCCAACTTTTTGTGACCCCATGAATCGCAGCACGCCAGGCCTCCTTATCCATCACCAACTCCTGGAGTTCACTCAGACTCACGTCCATCGAGTCGGTGATGCCATCCAGCCATCTCATCCTCTGTCGTCCCCTTCTCCTCCTGCCCCCAATCCCTCCCAGCATCAGTCTTTTCCAATGAGTCAACTCTTCTCATGAGGTGGCCAAAGTACTGGAGTTTCAGCCACTTATAAACTTTTGCAAATAGGTTTTTATGTGACCATAACATTTTATTTATCTTGGGGAAATTTCTAGAACTAGAATTGCTGGGTCCCATGGTAACTGTACATTTGACTTAATCAGAAACTGCTGAACTGTTTTCCAAAGTGTCTGTATTTCGTACTCCCACCAGCATCGCATCAAAGTTTCAGTTGCTTCCCGTCCTCATCAGCACTTGATATTGTCTGTTTTTTGTTTTTAATTTTAGCCATTCTAATAGGTGTACTCTGGAATGTCATTGTGTTGTTAATGTGCCTTTCCCTAATGACTAATGATGTTAAGCGTCTTTTTATGTGCTTATTTGCCATCTTTTTTTTTGGTGTAGTGGCTGTTCAAATTTTTGTCCATTTAAAAAATCAGATTGTTTTCTTATTAGTGGGTTTGGAAAGTTCTTTATATATTCTGGATACGAGTCAGTCCTTTGTAGATGTGTGATTTGCAAATACTTCCTCTCAATCTGCAGCCTGCCTTTTTGTTCTCTCAACAGGCAGACTTCAATAACATTGTTTTGTTTTCATTGTGGTGGTTTTTCTGGCTATCTTTGATTTATGGCAAATATTCTTTGTTCTTTTCAAATCTAGTGATCATATCAAATGTCTCCTCTTAAAATAAATTCATTTAGATAGAAAGCTAATTCAACTTGAAGAAAAATATTAAGCAATAGGCTTCTCTGGTAGATCAGACGATAAAGTGTCTGCCTGCTGTGCAGGAGACCTGGGTTCGATCCCTGGGTCGGGAAGATCCCCTGGAGAAGGAAATGGCAACCCACTCCAGTACTCTTGCTTGGAAAATTCCATGGACGGAGAAGCCTGGTGGGCTACAGTCCATGGGATTGCACAATTGGACACGACTGAGCAACTTCACTGGTTCACTGGTAGAAATAGTGGAAAGCAGACCACACAAAAATCGTGAGGCCAGGTACTTGAATAATTGAAGTGTGGGCAGCTCTGATTCATTCCATCAAGAAATATGGATTGAGCACCTACTATGCTCCAAGCTCTGTCTTAGGTGCTGGGACGTACAGAAGGACAAAAGGAAGTTTCTGCCCTTCTGTTGATGGTTTCTCTCCAGTGAAATCCTCTTCATCCTTCAAAAGCCGACTTGAATGAGCCTTCCTCTAACATTCCCTGGAACACTCACCACTTCATACTGCAAGTTTCTGCATCTGTGAGCTTCTTTCTGGGAGGGGGATATATCTGGCAACCTCTGAGCAGGTTGCATAGAGTCTGATGCTTAGGTTCTCAGTGAACAGCATCTCATGGAGTAGATGCTACTATGAGATGCCAAAGATGAGTTTGAGATTTTAATGATTGAAATTAGCCTGTTCTACCCAGATGCGCCCAGATGTGGCCTGAAGCCCCTCCCCGCTGCAGTCTGAGCTGGTGCTATGCAAACCAAGGTCATTCTCCTTGGCCTTCCCTTCCACTGACAAAGCCATCAAGAGAAAAAGCCTCCCAAACCTGATGCCTTCAGCTCCCCTCTTTGCTCCCCACCCAGCACCCGTGGATGTCTTCCCTGGTACTCATGATCCCACAAACACCCACCAGGCATCTCTTTGTCTGACGTGGCTCCAGGGACCGCTTCACCCTGGCTCCCAGCACCCTTCCTCCTGCTTCTCCACTCCAGCACAGCAGCCTGCTTCTTCTGCTCCTCCAACACACCAAGCGCATTCCCACCCCCGGGACTTTGCACTTGCTGTTCCCTCCATCTGAGACCCCCTTTTTCTAGCTGTTTGCACGACTGGGTCCTTCTCCACATTCAGTTCTGAGTTTCAACTACTCCCTCCCCAAAGGCCCTCCCAGGCCATACTATCAAAAGCCTCCCTCACGTCTACATTTTATCCTATCAGTTCAGTTCAGTAACTCAGTTGTGTCTGACTCTTTGTGACCCCATGGACTGCAGCACGCCAGGCTTCCCTGTCCATCACCAGCTCCTGGAGCTTGCTCAAACTCTTGTCCATTGAGTTGGTGATGCCATCCAACCATTTTATCCTCTGTTGTCCCCTTTTCCTCCTGCCTTCAATCTTTCCCAGCATCAGGGCCTTTTCCAATGAGTCAGTTCTTCGCATCAGGTGGTCAAAGTATTGGAGTTTCAGCTTCAGCATCAGCCCTTCCAATGAATATTCAGGACTGGTTTCCTTTAGGATGGACTGGTTGGATCTCCTTGCAGTCCAAGGGACTCTCAAGAGTCTTCTCCAACCCACAGTTTAAAAGCATCAATTCTTTGGTGCTCAGCTTTCTTTATAGTCCAACTCTCACAAGCTATAATTTTATCCTATAATTCTGTTTATTTTCTTGGTAGCACCAAGGGCTCTCATTTCAGTTTACTTGTGTGTTCACTTGTTTCTTGCCTGTGTCCTCCATTAGAGCATCAGTACTGTGGGGGATTTTGATCTGTCCTTCCCTGTCTTCCCAGTGCCTGGTACAGTGCCCAGAATATAGTAGATGCTCGATAAGCTTTTGTTGAATGAATGATGTCTCCTTTGAGGTGCATTCAAGCAACACTGAGTCCCTTAGCCCATGTGACAGGCTGATGGCTCTCTGTGCTTCGTCATGGTGGACCTTCAGGGTGGACCACCTGTCTTCCTCTTCCTCCTGGTCCCCATCGGGCCCCTGCGGCCGGCCCAGTGCTGAGCGCTGCCTGCTGGGTCCACCAGGCTTGAGTCCTGCCAGCTGGGGCATTCCACCACCTTGGAGCCATCCCGTTGGAAGGTGGTCCTCAGGGCCTCACCCCTTGTGGACTGTGGTAGGGGCCGGAGCCAGCTCTGTGGGCTCCGAATCACACCAGCTCCCCGCGAGAGTCATTCCGCTCCTTTCTGTCCTCCTGGCTCTGTCACTAGGAAGGCAAGGCTCCACTTGGGGCCTGTGTGTCTTTCTCATTTCCTAATACTTCTTCTTTCATTTTAAGAAACAGTGTGTGTGTGCAAGCTCAGACGCTTCAGTTGTGTCCGACTCTTTGCAACCCTATGAACTGTAGCTCGCCAGGCTCCTCTGTCCATGGGATTCTCCAGGCAAGAATACTGGAGTGGGTTGCCATGCCCTCCTCCAAGGGGATCTTCCCGACCCAGGGATCAAACCCGCGTCTCTTATGTCTACCTGCATTGGCAGGTGGGTTCTTTACCACTTTGTATGATACGCTAAATATCTTCAGTTTATAGCAAATGCCTTAGGTTGAGTTCCCCTAGAAGCAGATCCCCAAGAAAATAATTCAAAGCCAAGTAGTTTATTTGTGAGATGATCCCAGAAAACTCTGGTAGAGGTGTGGGAAAGTGAGCCTAGGAGGTGGCGGGGGGGCCTCCAGTGCAGAGAATATTGTTGAGCAAGGAACCCCTGTGGGCGCCTGGGGCTGCACCTGCTGCAGAGCTCTGAGAAATTATATAGAAGGTGCAGACAGCCTTGGGATTTTCCAGCGGGGGAGGGGGTGGTGGGCGCGGCCAGGGAGCTGAGGCATGGATACACCTACTCCTGCCGCTCCTTGGGTGGGGGCAGCTCCCTGGAGTGTTAATTCCCAGAACTTCTGGCCTCCTGCAGGTGGGCAGAGCCCACGGGTAAAGGGGGTAGGTGCTGGCAGCTGGAATCCGGTTTATGTTCATGGGAAGTAAGCAGGAGGGGAGCTGGGCGAGGCACCAGCAGCAAATGCCTCGCACTTGAGGCTCGTTTCTCATATAAAGCAGAGATCAAATGTTTCCTTTAAAATGAAGTTTAAATAAAAGTTGAAAACATGAGTCGGCTTAAAGAGAAAGAGTAAATAGTGTATGGGGGAAATGTGAATGTGGCCAACACTGCTACTTCTAAGGGTGTTTAAAGCCTTTAACTTCCCTGGTGGCTCAGCCAGTAAAGAATCTGCCCGCAACGCAGAACATCCGGGTTCGATCCCTGGGTCAGGAAGATCCCTTGGAGAAGGGAATGGCAACCCACTGTAGTATTCTTGCCTGGAGAATCCCATGGACAGAGGAGCCTGGTGGGCTACGGTCCATGGAGTCGTGGAGTCGGACACGACTGAGCGACTAACAATTTCAAAGCCTTTAACAAGCAGACGTGTCTCCTTGGTGACCCACCCGTATGGGGATACAGAGACCAGCCTCTCCTCACAGCACACCGACCCCAAAACTGCACTGGATTCCTGGGAATCTTGGAAATGAGCCATGAGACTTGAAGCCCTTTGACTTGGGGTCTGTCACTTAATATCTCTAGACCTGTCCATGAAAAGGGTAGGTTCTAAAGTCAAGTGAAAGAAGAAATGTGCAAAAACAGCCAAGACAACTCTGAAACAGAAGAACTAAGAGGGAGAACTTGTCCGTCCAGACTTTGGGATCTATGAAAGTGAAAGTGAAGTCGCTCAGTCGTGTCTGCCTCTTTGCGACCCCATGGACTGTAGCCTACCAGGCTCCTTTGTCCTTGGGATTTTCCAGGCAAGAGTACTGGAGTGGGTTGCCATTTCCTTCTCCAGGGGATCTTTCCAACCTAGGGATGGAACCCGGGTCTCCTGCATTGCAAGCAGACGCTTTACCGTCTGAGCCACCAGGGAAGTCTATGGGATCTATGGCAGAGGTTTAAAAAGTAAAACTCTACGTGCCTACTAGGTCAGTTCAGTCGTGTCAGACTCTTCGCGACCCCATGGACCGTAGCCTGCCAGGCTCCTCTGTCCATGGGATTCTCCAGGCAAGAACACTGGAGTGGGTTGCCATGCCCTCCTCCAGGGGATCTTCTGGGATCAAACACACATCTCTTACGTCTCCTGCATTGGCAGGCGCGTTCTTTACCACTAGCGCCTCCTGGGAAGCCTGGTATTGGCATAGAAGTGGGCAAACACATCAAGGGACTGGAACAGAGTCCAGTAACTAGCCCAGGTGTCTCTTGTCCTGCTGAGGGGTGTGAAAGGGTTTGGGAAAGGGGAGACATCAGTTAGCGTGGAGTTCTCTGGATTGGGTCTGGGCTGGGGCACTGGCTCCCCAGCAGGCTCCTGTCGGTGGCCTTTCCCTGGGGTCCTCCTGCGGAGGCCCTGAGGAGACATCCTCATGGACCACACGCTCCCCACATCTGCCCTGGGAATCTCAGGAGCCTCCAGGGCATCGCTCCCTTTGGAGTTCTCTTTGATTCTTCTGATTAACCCACAGAGATAGCCACACGTGGGTGCTGGCCGCCCTTTCCTAGGTCTCCAAAGCTTGCTCATCTCCTTTTAGGAGGCAGAGCAGACCTCAGCCTGGAGCCCTCAGCCAGCCATAGAATCCAGCTAGAGTTTAATAATATTTCTTTGTGATCATTGCTTTTAAGGTTATGTTTTGTCTGTAGAACAGTAATGGTACAAATTTTCCTTGGAAATTTACCTGAAAAAAGTTTACTTTACTGACACGTGCTACAGAGAGGATGAACCTCCATAACATCATGCCGAGCGAAAGAATTCAGATCCTGAAGGTCACCTATGGCACAAATCCCTATGAAATATGTAGAATAGATAAGTCCATAGAGACAGAAAGAAGAATGGTAGTTGCTCAGGACTGGGGTGCAGGGCTCGAGAGTGGGGAGCAGCTGCTTGATGGGTACTGGGTTTCCTTCTGGGGTGATGAAAATGTTTTGCAGCTAGTGAGAGGGGGTGGTTGCATAACACTGCAAATACCATTGTGACTAGCACATGAATCGTTCACTTTAAAGTGGCTAATTGATGTTACGTGAATTTTACTCTAGTAAATGATTTTTTAAAAACCAACCAAGCAAAGGAAAAAAAAAATCATTCATAAAAAGTGTGAATGACTTTAAAGATGACTTTTCAGTGAGGTTTAGGAGACATTGGCTGAGGGAGCTGACCTCACCCCCAGGCCATGGCCCCTGCTGTGCCCAGGTGTGGAATGCCCCCTCTGGGCACTGACGAAATGCTGCCCATCCCTGGGAACCAAGCTGTAGTCTCGGCTCTGCAGGAAGCCCTCCCTGATTACACGGGCCCGTCCAGAGATCAGAGCATCAGGTGGCCCAGTCCTGCAGCTGTGCAGACCTTGGTGCAAATCCTATTAGTGGGGAGGAGTCTCCTAACTTTGGACACACTGCTTACTTAACCTTCCCAAGAGGGCCTCAGTTTCCTCATCTGTGAAATGGGGGCTCACGGCTGTTCTTATCTCACCAGGTTGAGTTAAGCCTACATAGAAAGCCAGCAGACGGGGCCTGGTGCAGTGTGGATGCCCTTGGCTCACCCCTGGTGCCATCATACTGATTTATGTGCCTCTTGTTTCCTGAACTGGAAGCAAGGGCGCAGTCTTTGTCATCCCTGTATCTACAGTTCCCACACAGGGCTCAGGCATAAGTCTTCAGGAAGGACGTGTTGATTGACATCCAAAGGGATTCCTTGGAACCCGCCTCTTCTGCCCACCTGCAGGGTCCCCACCCCGTCGAGTTCCCTTCCTCACTCACCTGGACCATTGCAGCCACCTGGCCCCGTGCTCTACTCCTCACCCCCATCCATTCTCTACGTGCAACCAGAGGTCTCATCGGAACCAAAGTCGGCCCGTCCCGCTCCTGCTCCAAGCCGTCCTGGGGCGCTCCTCTCATCTAAAGTCTGAAGTGCTCCTCGTGGCCCGCCAGGGCCTGCGTAATCTGGCTCTCCCTTCCCTGCTCCTTTAAAACCCCAGCCTCCACTGCTTGACTTTTGCACCTGCTGTTCTCTTTCTTGAGGACACTCTTCCCCAGATATATCGCCCACTTCCTCCCCTCCCTCAGGTCTTGGTTCAAATAACTATTCCTGTTAAGGGAGATTTCCCCCTGGCTTCCCAGACCTCACTGGACACCAAACCTCTCTTCCTCCCCTAGGAAAAGGCCCTGGCTGGGGTCCTGGTTCCCAGCCCACGTGTCGGGAGAGGAGAAGCTCCCAGGCCTCTCTCTGGACTCAGGGCCCCGGGGTCAGCCGTGGAGGTGGGCAGCACCAACCCTACCTGGTACAGAGGTCCCTGCCTGCCCGCCTCCGTGGGAGGCGCCCTGCCCAGCTCACACGGGCTTCCAGGGCGCAGGTGGGAAAGTCCCGTGTCCTCCTCCTCTTACCTGACGAGGGCTGACTCAGACCCTCACCCTTGGCCAGAGGGAGCCGCAGCCACCCCGCCCGGGCCCTTGATGGGAAACGGCGCTGCCAGGGCCTGGCTGGGCCAAACCCTGACTCACGGCACCCCACCCAGCCTCTGCCACCGGGAGTCACACCCCCCTCTGGCCAAAGACGCTCCGGCTTCGCTCCCGGGGAGCGTTCCCCTCCACGCCTTTGCCTCAGCAGTGCCCTGGTTGGCAGTGCCCTTCTACCGGGAGCCTCCTGCTCCTCCGAGCCCAGCCTGAAGGCCATCTTCTGGTGGGGAACACCAGAGATTCCTCTGTCCAGGAACGCCAAGGGGTCGTGAGAGAGGTGGTAATGATAGTAGGAATAATAATAATAACCATTATACAGTAATAAGAGTAACTAGTCACGCTTACGCTGTGCCAGGCACTGTAGGAAACACTTGATTGTATTAATTCACTCAACCTTCACAATAATCTTCTGGGGTAGGGACTTTCATTTTCCCAACGCACAGAGTGGTTAGTAATTTGCCCACAGTGACCAGCTGGAAAGTGGGAGGAGAGCAATTTGAATCTCAGAGGTCTGGCTCTCACACCATCATTCTCATCTCCCAGACCTGGAAAAGCAAGCGGAGACCCCTGAGGGAGCTGGGGAGGAAGGAGGTCCAAGTTCTGGGCTCGGTCTCAGTTGCCCCTCACCCACAGTGGGAACAGGCCCTGCTCTTCAGGGTACAGTGGTCTTTGGTCCCTTCATCAGGGTGAGTCCTTGGAACACGGTCTGGACAATCCACCAGCAGTGGTGGGAAAGGCATTTACATGAACAGAGCAAGGACTGTGGCCTGGACACTTAACCATTAACCTCTCAGCAGCTGCATGCAGTGCGGCAGTTATAGCATCCGTTTTATGGAGGAGGAGGAGACTCAGGCCCAGAGAGTAATATGATTTGCTCAAGATCACAGAGCTAGGATATAGCAGAAGCTGGATTTAAACCCAGGATTGTTCTGATACCATAAGGCCAGAGTCCCTTCTGCCGAGTGGTGACATGGCATCTCAGCGAGGAGCAGGGCAGGGCCCAGATGTCAGAAAGAGCCTGGAACTCCAGTTCGTGTTGCCCTCTTACTCTAGCGTTCCAGTAATGTCCACCCACTCATTCACCCATCTGTCCATCCACCCACCCATCTCCCATTCACTTATCCATCCACCCACCCTTTCATCCATCCATCCACCCGTCTACTCAGCTACCCACTCATCTACCTTCCAAGCACCTGTCCATCCAGCCATCCTTCCGTTGTTGTCTGTCCCTTCCAGTCAGCCTCCATCCATCCATCCACACTCGCATCCACCTATCCTTCTGTCCATTTTTCTACCCCTTTCACCTTCTGTCTGTCTGTCCTTCCATTTGTCTGCCTCTCCATCATCTTAAACAGTACCTGTCCATCCGTCACCCATCTGTTCTTCTATACATGCATCCATCTCTATATCCATTCATCCATACATCCCACAGATGTTTATTTAACTGATGGCTACTATGCCCAAGCCTTCAGATCACTGTGCCTTGAGCCAGGAGAAACATACCTAATTAGGTTTCTGTTTATTTGCTGTTCCAGGAAAGCTAATTGTGGGGTTTGTAAACAGCCCTTTGATGGCTGGAGAGTTACTTAAGAGGACAGTTAAATAAACCACTGCTGGGTGGAAACAGTCCGTGCTGGTCCAGAGCAGGTCCAGAGCCATGGTCTGCCTTGCACGGCAGGATGAGGGCTGAGCTCCAGACAGTGCGGAGGCTCTGGGGTCAGAAAGAAGTCAGAATAATGGACAGTGACAATAACATCCACCAAGTGTGGAATGCCTACGGTATGCCAGATGCTGTGTTAAGCACAGTTCTTACAGAAACTCCACGTGATGGAAACTATGATCCCATTTATGGATGGGGAGACTGAGGTTTGGGGAGGGACATCCATGTGCTCAAGGCCATAGGGCTGGGAAGTAGCACAGTCAGGACATCAATCTGTCTGTGTGCAGCAAGGACGGTAATAACAGCACATAATTATATAGCAGTCGCTGGATTCTAGGCACTGTCCTAAGAATCCCACTAAATACACAACCCATGATGTCGCTGCTATCATCGCTACCATTTTACAGGTGAGAAAGTTGAGGTTGAGAGGCTTAAAGTAATTTGAAAGAAATTACTCAGCTGCTAGAATTAAAAAAAAATAATAATCTGGACTTACTCTTCACCATGTTATGCAGTGGCTTACGCCTTCTATGCATTTAACTTGGAAAGATCTAGCCATACACGATTGGCCAAACACTTTTTAAAAATCATGTTTTCATTTTTTCTGTTTTATATATCTAAAAATACTGTGAAATTATAACTTGTTATGTCTTTTTAATTGCTTGGTTCAGGGGTTGGTAATCTTTTCCTATAAAGCTAGTGGATAATAAATGTTTTGGGCTTTGTGGACCATATGGTCTCTGTTGCAACTACTCAGCTCTGCTGTGGTAGCTGGAAAGCAGCCACAGACAATATGAAACTAATGGATGTGGCTGTGTGCCAATAAAACTTTATTTACAAAAACAGGTGGAGGGCCGGATTTGGCCCAAGGGTTATAGTCTGCCAACTGCTGACTTTGTGCATTTAAAATGTATCTGTATTCACCAAACCGTGTGCTCTTGCCTTTTTATGAACAACAAAAGATTTTCAAGGAGACTGTAAACCATTGCTCAGGTCCACCTCCAGAGCATCTGCTCACGTATGCCCTATACAGCCTTGGCCCCGTTGTCAGCCAGTGGCAGCTTCTGAAGGAATTTGCAAATTCTTGGCATTAATCTAATTCCTTTATTCATGTAGTCAACAGATGAAGGACAGTCTTAAGAGGTGGTCAGCCTGGCTGACCCCCCACTAGGGACTCTGAGAATACTAAAGGACATGGGAATTACTCTTCTCCACACCAAATTTTGTAAACTTCTGACTTGAAAAAAAAAGAAAGTAAAGTAGAAGTTAAGTAGTCCTATGACTGCGGCTCTAATACTATTTCCTATTGGTGACAAGAACAAGGAAATGAAAGGGTGACTGGTAGAGATATTACAAAATGTCCTCAGAGCTAGTGGGAACAAAACCGGGCAAGGTCAGAAAGATCCTCTTTCCTCCTTATCCCCACCCCCTCTGCCTCAGTGTTGATCTCCCAGCCTCAGAAAAGTTGTGAGCCTGGGGAACAGCATATGTTCACTTCCAAGTTAAAAGACCAGTGACAACCTGGGTAAAAATATTTGCAATGTAAATATAGACAAATGACTTATTTCCATAGTAGCTAAGGAATCCCTGCAGAGCAATAAGAGAAAAACCCCAAAACCTGACCCCCTAGAATAACAGTGTAAGTAGATGGAAACAGGCAACTTACAGAAACAGAAACACATACGGCAAATAGGCATGCAAGATATCCAGCCTTGCTGGTTATCAGGCAAATTCAAATGAACAAAAATTAGATAAGGTTTTTGAGTCCTCCGTTTGTCACAGATAAAAAACTGATAATGTAAAGTATTCAGGAGACCGTGGGAAATGGCCACGCGTATTCTTCTGGCCCAAGTATGAATTAGAACAGTCTCTCAGAAAGATAACTTTACAGTATACAGTCAAATTGTAAGTTCATCTTTTTCAGAACCCAGGAATTCTGTTGTTTGGCGTCTCCTTTAGAGAAACATCAGGTACAAGGGATGTGTGCCAAAATGGTTACTGGAAACAACCTAAATAGCTGCTGGCAGGGGAAGAGTTGAGCACCTTGCAGTGACCTCAGGACTCCCATCTTTTGAGGCAGACCCTACCCACTTCCACCATTGATGGTGAACCTGCTAGATGTTCACACTTCCCAGTCTCCTTTGCAGGTATGGGGTGGTCACATGACCTGGGCTCAACCAATCAGACACACCTACCCAAACTAGGAATGAGGGGTAGTCCAGGGGCAGCAGAGAGGTCTTACCCGATCTAGTCCTATGTTTGGGGCACTGTCCCTGCTAACTTTGAAATCTGGTTCTTCAGCTCTCTTTGACTCTCCCAACCCCTAATTTTCATTTGAACTTTTTAAAAAATTTATTTTTTAATTGAAGGATAATTGCTTGACAGAATTGTGTTGGTTTCTGCCAAACATCAACATGAATCAGCCATAGGTATACATATGTCCCCTCCCTGATGTGAACTCTTTCCTCAAGTGTAGGATACATAGAGAAAAATGCACAGGTCATAAGTGACAGCATGATGAATCTTCCTAAGTGAGCGCATCAAGCCCACATCAAGAAACAGAGTGTTCCTGTTCCCCAGAAGCTCCCCTATTCCCTCTGCCAGTGATGACTTCCCAAAGGTAACCAAGGGTAGTGTGTCTGTTTCTAGCCCTTTACTTAAATAGAATTAAATGATATGTTCTCGTGTCTGGCTCCGTCTCTTAACGTTGACGTCTTTGAGATCCATCTGTGTTGTTGCATGTGGCTGCAGGTCGTTCATCATTATTGCTGGGCAAGAGGCCATCGTCTGGATGTGGCTCAGTTCATTCATTCCCTCTCCTACGGATGGGCATGTGGCTGTTTTCTAGGTAGAGGCTGTTTATGAATAAGGCTGCTCTGAACATTCTTGTGTACATCTTTTGGCGAACATCTGTCTGCATTGCTGCTGAGTAATAGACCCGTTGCAAGGTCATGTGGTGAAGGCATGTCTCATTTGATTAGAAACCACCAGCTTTCCAAAGTGTCTGCACCATTTTGTGTTCCTATGGGTTTCCTCTGGATGTTCTACCTCCTCATCAACTCTTGGTATTTTCTGTATCTTTCATTTTAACCCTCCTAAGTGGTATTCCACTGTGGTTTTAAGTTGCATTTCCCTGACAATCAATGATGTTAAGCCCCTCTGTGTCATTCTGTTGGTCATTTTGCATCTCCTTCGTGAAAAGTCTCCTTGACTCTTTGTCTTTTGTGTCTATTGATTGTTCTTTTTTTCCCCCTAAATTACTTGGAAGAGACCGTGTCTCTTGTTCTGAGTTGTGGCATGCATGATCTTTAGTGGTGGCATCTGAACTCTTAGTTGCAGCCTGCTAACTCTTAGTTGAGCTGTGTGGGATCTAGTTCCCCGGCCAGGGATTGAACCTAGGCCCCCTGCACTGGGAGCCTGGAGTCTTAGCCACTGGACCACAAAGAAAGTCCCCTGTGTCTCTTCAAATTACTGTAACAGGCAGAGTTTTGCAGGAAAAGAAAATCAATAGAAGATGATCTATCTATCATCGATCTGTCTGTCTATCATCTAGCTTTAGGAATGCAGTTATGGAGGATGGCAAGTCTGAAATTTGTAGGCAGGCTGGCAGGCCACAAACTCAGGGAGGATTTCTATATTATAATCCGGAGACAGAATTCCTTCTTCTCCAGCACACCTCCGTTTTCACTCTCAAGGCCTTTAACTGGTTGGCCCACCCACATGATGGAGGATACTTGCCTTTACTTAAAATCAACCGAGTGTAGATGCTAACCACACCTACAGAATGCCTTCCCAGCAACGGGGAAACTGATGTTTGACCGAACAACTGGCACGATAACCTAGCTAAGTCGACACATAAAATTTAAACGGCCAATTACTCAGAGCTGTTTACGTTGTTTGCAACTTGGGAGCCCAATCTAGTCCACCATTTACATAAACACACACACGTGCACGCATGGTTGCACACACACAATATCAGCGGCAATGTTATGCATTTCTATGCGTGTACGTGTACAAGAATAAGCCTGGGAGGACACGGCCAAACCTGTTACATGACCACCTCAGGGAGTGTCCAGATTGAAGGTCAAAGGGAATTTTAACCATTAACAGTAACAGTAAAGAAAAAATTTAAAGAGTATAATAGAGTCCATTATGAAATGAAAGTTAATTTTTAAGCGGGAAAACATTTTTCAAAAAATAAAGGAATCATTACGTTCCCATTATGCATTTAGCAAAAACAGACTAAGCACCTGCTGTGTGCCCACTGCTGGCGATACAGAGGGCAGGATGGGCAGCCTCTGTCCTGTGGCACTGACATCAGAGTGGAGGAGTCAGGCAGCGGAGAAACAAAGAACTTAGCAAGGAACTTCCGAGAGTGTTTAGGAAGACCCTGCAGGAAAGGAAACCAGCATAGAGAGGAATAATGAATGTGGGGTGTGGGGCTGTGTTGCCCTGATGGTCAGAGAAGGCCTCTCTAAGGTGACCTTTGAGTCCTGCGGGAGGGGAAGGAGCTGGCTTGGGAAGGGGCAGAGCAGGTGGCCAGCCCCACAGCTGCGAAGGTTCTAAGGCAGGGACGGACCAGATGAGGCATGAGAACCCGAGTGGTGCGTTTGGAAAGGGAGGCTGAGGAAGGGCCCAGCGGTGCGCATGGTGGAGCCCCGCGGGAGGCTCCGCTGCCTGTCCCGAGATAAGCTCTGTGCCGATGCCGAGCTGCCTGTCTGGGGGACGGGGAGGCCTCTGAGCTGCTCGCAGGGCCTTACCCCCACACCGCTCCAGCAATCCCTGTAGGATTAGACCCCAGCTCTGGATATCCCGCCCCCAGACCTTGTCAAGCCAGCCCAGACTGGCAGCATCCAGAGGGATGTCCCAGGGCTTCACCCTCTCTGCCTCTGAACAGGAGGATCGGCAAGATCCACCATCACTGTCTCACTGAATCACAGTGTAACAGGGACAAGAAAGGTAACCAAAGAGATGCTTTCCCTGCACCATCCCTGTGGATCCTGATAAGAGCCCCAAGGGGTGGAAGGTATTATTATTATTCCCATTTTATGGCCCCAAACACCAAGGCACAGAGATTAAAATCCCTGACCCCAGGGTCTGCATTCTTCACTTTTACAGTCTAGAACCCGGCTCTTCTGGCTCTCAGGCAAGAGCAAGGCCATCTTTTTTCTTTTTTCTTTTTTAAATGACAGAGCCCTAGATGGGAAAGGACAATCCCATCTAGGCTCTCTTTATATAGATGGAAATTCCAAGGTCTGGGGAGAAACAGGAACCATTCCCTGACTATTCAGAGCCAGAGCGGGAGCTGGGTCTCTCTGCCCACAGGGCCCTTGCAGTTTTACCCCCTTATTTCCCTCTACCTTCCTTCCTTCTTTCAGTGACGGTTAGACTGGCCTCTAGGGCTTGCCTAGTGGCTTAGATGGTAAAGAATCTGCCTACATTGCAGGAGACCCAGATTTGATCCCTGGGTTAGGAAGATCCCCTGGAGGAGGGCACGGCAACCCACTCTAGTACTCTTGCCTGAAGAATCCCATGGATAGAGGAGCCTGACGGGCTACAGTTCATGGGTTTGCAGGTTGGACATGACTGAGCGACTTAGCACGCACGTAGACTGCCTCTAGGCTGTTCTTCCAGTATTCGAATCTCAGTCCTGCCTCAGGGCCTTTGCACTTGGGGCTCCCCTACCAGATCTGGTCCATCGTTTCTTTTTTGCATTCCTTTTCCACTCCATTGACAACAGCCCTGTACTCACTCTTCGTATTTTGACTTATTTTTTGGCTTAGCATTTTTTTTTTACCCTTAGTCATTTTATTAAATATATTACTTATGATTCATCTCTCTTCCTAGAATATCAGCCCCTTAAGGGTAGGGACTTTATTCACAGCTGTTTCCTAGTACCCAACCCAGGGCCTGGGCCTCCATAATGCTCAGTATGTGCTTGTGGAAAGGATGGGCAGATAGATGGATGGATGACAGATGGATGGATGGGTGGGTGAGAGACGGGTAACAGACAGAGGTATTGGTAGGTAATGGATAGACAGACAGATTGATAGATAGACACATAGGTGGTGGATGGATGAATGGATGGGAGGATGGGTGGACAGTTCCCCCAACACGATTTCCCAACCCTGGGCTCCGGGTCTCCCACTTGGCTGTTCTGACTTGTCTCCTTTGGCTCCAGGCCTGAGCCGGCAGCTGTGGGGGCTTCCACAGGATCAGGCAAGAGTTGCTGTTTCTCATCCTCCTCTGAGACTGGGCAAACAAAAGCCTTTGTTCTCCCTCCGCAGCCTGGTCCCTCTAGAGCCCAGGGTGGGAAGTTGCTGGCAAGTCAGCGACTCAACTTTGCCACAACTAAATTTTGAGGCTTAACCTGTCAAGCTGGGTCCAGGGGGTCCTGTAGTCCACACTGGTGCTGGGCATAACGGGGGTGTGATGGGGGCACTGTGGCCACAGCACAGAGATGATTCCTACCTGGGTGGGCCCCAGAGACTTCCGGAGACCTTGATTTTGGGGAGGTTGGTGGGGGAGTTACAAGATGAAGTTGGGCCTGGGCTCTCTACGGACAGCTCAGGACAATGTTTCCTCCTGTCCCTCAGAGGTGCCCCCACAGGGCAGAGGGGCAAGAGAAGGGAGCCTCACGTGGTGCTGCAGTGGTCCCACGAGGGTGGTGTCATCAGAGTACCCGTGGCACAGAGGAGGAAACTCAGGCCCAGAGAGAGAGTTAGTGTGCCCTGTTGAAAGCCAAGCTGGATAGGCAGTCATTACCCAGCTGGGCTGTCTCTGCCAACCAAAGACAGTGGCCTTTTGGCCAGTTTCTTCCTGTCTTTGTCCAGGTCAGACTTGAGTCTTGTTCAGATGAACCCCAAAGCCAGTGGATCGTGGACGCAGTGGCTGGAGAACCTGGCACCCTTAGCCCACCAGCCTCGCCAGCACATCCTTGAGGAATCTAAACAGCTCACTTCCCTGCCTGCTCTGGAATGGGGTCCCACCTCCTGAGCAGAAAAAGTGGGAAGAAGTCGGGATCCTAGTGTGGCAGTTGAGGTCCATCCACATGACTGCTCGACCTCCTGTCCGTACGGCACCCTGCGCGGTGGGTGTTGGGAATTGTCTGCACGAACCACGTGCCTTCCAGCCTCTGCCTTTGCCCGTGTGGTCTCCTGCACCGAGGATGCTGTCCTGGTCTGAGTTCTTCCAGAAACAGACCCTGAGACAGGATTCAAGTTCAAGGAGTATATTCGGAAAGTGATTCTGGGAAGTCCCCATAGCGGGGTGGATGAGCAAGACAGGGAAGGAAGCAAATAAAACGCGTGGTTATCAGGCCAGCAACGTCCGGGGGGATCTCAAACCCACTCAGGAAGCCAGTGAAGTGCATGGACCCCAGACTTTTTCCAGCTAAGGGGAGAGGAAACCAGCTGTGTATCCGCCAACTGCCCATCAGTGGTCAGCTGAGGGCTCATTCCAGGGCATCAACTTTCTGGAACTTCTGGCTATGCACATGCCCACAGCCAGACCAAAGCTCTCAAGCAGAGAGAGTAAACAAGTATTTGCAGCAAGCGGGAGTGTTCATATAGGGGATTTGGGTGGGCACCAACAGCATTTGCTACAAGTGTTTATTGGTTCCTGATCTTTTTCTAGCAGACTCCTATTTGTCCTTTAAAGCCCATCCTTCACTCTCCCAAGAGAGATTCCCTAACCCTCTTAAATCAATCAATTACTTCACCCCATTCCTTGTATGCACATCTAATATTAGCCTTTATCACAGAGGGTTGTAATTACCCTTTAAAACCTCTGCTTGTCCCAGTAGGGAGTGAACAACTCGAGGGCAGGGACCACATCTTGGGATGTAGAATGTGCCATTTGGTGTCGTGAAGTCCTGAGTTCCAGTCTCTTGGCCACTCTGAAACTAACTCTGGTCACCATCTCTGGGTCCCCAGGACCTGGCTGTTATGGGCCCTCGGTAAACTGGCAAAGGAATTGAAATTCCATTTTTAACTCACTGACATTTCTTCTTTCCGGGATGTTTGGTATTTTGATTCTGGAGATTTTGGTAAGCAAGTGAGTCTCCATCTGTGTTGTTCCTTCTCAGAATCACTCCTGGAGAGCATTTAGAAAACTTCAGGGTCTGAGGCCCCACCTTGGAGATTCAGATTCAGTCACTGGAGCTACTAGGTTAAACTTCAGTGATAATAGGGAGCCTCAGAGTCATTCCCCCCACTTCAGGGGTGCTCATGGAGAAAGTTCATCACAATGTCAGACACGAATGTGGAGAGGGGAGGGAGGAGCAACCTGGAGTCTAAGGGGCACAAAAAGTAAGGAGGATGCAGAAATCAGAAATGAGAGGCAATGGACTAGGCACACAGGCAGCCGTGTGGTTAGAGCTGAGAGACGAGCACAGCGCCGGCGGAAGCGGAAAAGGCAGACCGACGGTCGATCTCTGCATGCGGGAGGCCGTGTGCCCCACGGGTGGGGTTCTCCCACCTGCCCCAGGAGCCACTGCAGCAGAAGCTCTGCGGTGGGTGCCAGGAACCGGTATTTTAAGAAGCGAAGCCCGGGTGGAGAGCCATGGAGCACCGGACTATGAGTGTCTCGGCTCGATGTCCTGAACTGACGTCAGGACTCACTTACCCAGCAGTGATAGAATGTGGGTATGCACGAGTTGAGGGCCTACTGTGTGAGAGACATTGCGCTGGCAGCTTCCCACGCGTTGTCTCACTTTAGTCCCAGGCAGCCGTTGGCGGGAGGTTCTGTGGTACTCCCCATCTCGTAGACGGGAAAACTGAGGCACAGGGTGGTGAAGTCCGTGGCTGAGGATTCACGGCTGTTCAGCAGCCAATCAGGCTTGAATCAGGGTCTGTGAACCTGACCCCAGAGCACTTGCCCTCTCTCCTCCTGCGTCCTCCAAAGTTGCTCTTTCTGATGCCCTTTGACCCACCAGTTCAGCAACCCACAGGCATTGACCCACTCAGTTCTGCAAGAAATTATTGTTGATGTTGTTTTTTCCCAATAAATCCCTCATGGCCTTTTTCCCACCCTTCTTATTTAACCTCAGCACACAGACAAATCCCACATCACAAAGGCCGAAGCGGCTTCTGGAGGCGAGAGCGTCATTCCATGGGTCAAAACTGCATGGGCCATGTTTATTAGGCTTATTTTAAATTGCTTCCCCATCCCCCGATGAAAGGCGGGAAGTCTTAAAATTACTTCTCCTCCAAATCAGCCCTCAGAGGCGCCACCCTGCCCCGGAAGCTCTCTGACCTGCCTCCTAAGGAATTATTAATTATGATTTGTTTTTATAATCGTCCACTTGGAGCCTCGGATGACACATGCTCAGACTTGTCCGCACTTTAAGAGAAGGAATCAAAGGTTCATGGAAATCAGTTATGTATATCAAGTGGAATTACTTGGGCTCAGCCCTGGATTTGCTCATTTGCTCTGTGACCTTAGGCAAACCCCTTCCCTCTCTGCGCCTCTGTTTTTCTAGTTGTAGAAGGAATGTGGACTGACTTCTAAAACAGGCTTAGGATATATATCTCCCAAACTGTGAATATGCCAGAGGTGTGGGAAACGGTTGTAAATTGTACACAGATGGACATTTTACAAGTTTTATTGCTTAACTTTTAAAAGTTAACAGTGCTGCAGTATTTCATTTATAAATGCTGCTGGTTTTGTTCGTTGGGATGGTCACAGGGAGGAGGGAATCACACCTGATTCACACAGTCACTTAGGAATCCCAACTGCTGGAGGCCTCTGCCGTGTTCAAAGTCACCCTGGGGATCAAGATCCAGCGGGAGAGGAGATGGTGGAGAAGGAACCCGTCAGCCCGAGTGACGTACATGTGTACCCTCTCCCCGACCCTGCCCTGCCGCGCTCCTCTGTCCAGAACTAGTCACACGGTTCCACCCAGACACAAAGGCAATCGGGAAATGTAGTCCTCTGGCTGGGCAGCTCCTTGTCTACAGCTGCACACTTCAGAGGAGGCGCACACATCGCTGTGGAGCCTCAGCCATATCTGCTTCGATAGTCTATTTTTAAAAAGTAAATTGAGGAACAGAGCTTGGCCACCCCATTTATCAAAGAGGTAAAACACCATATACAATTTTCTACAAAGTGGGAGGAGTCATTCTCCCCCATATTAAAGTTTACTACACAAGAGAGAGTAGTGTGGCAGAGGAAGAGACATACCATCAGTGGACAGAAGAAAGGACTTAGACCCACATAGACATCTCCAGCTGATTTGTGATAAAATTGTAAAAGCAATTCTGTAGGATAACCTTTCTAATACAGTAAGTCCCCTACATATGACTGAGTTCCGTTCCGAGAACGTGTTTGTAAGTCCAGTTTGTTAAGTCCAACAAAGTTAGCCTAGGTACCCAACTAACACAATTGTTTCTACAGTACTATACTTAATAGGTTTATAATTCTTTTCACACAAATAATCAATTCAGTTCAGTCGCTCAGTTGTGTCCAACTTTTCGCGACCCCATGGACTGCAGCACACCATTTTTAAATAATAAATTTAAAAAAACACACAAAAAATACAGAAAATACATTTAATCTTACAGTGTAGTACCTTAAAAAGTACAGTAGTCGGAGAAGGCAATGGCACCCCACTCCAGTACTGTTGCCTGGAAAATCACACGGACAGAGGAGCCTGGTGGGCTGCAGTCCATGGGGTCTCGAAGAGTTGGACACAACTGAGCGACTTCACTTTCACTTTTCACTTTCATGCCTTGGAGAAGGAAATGGCAACCCACTCCAGTGTTCTTGCCTGGAGAATCCCAGGGCCGGGGGAGCCTGGTGGGCTGCCGTCTATGGGGTCGCACAGAGTCGGACACGACTGAAGCGACTTAGCAGCAGCAGCAGCAGCAGCAGAGTACAACAGCTGGCATACAAGGGCTGGTATCAAGGGCAAGAAGAGT
Organism: Bubalus bubalis; assembly: GCF_019923935.1. Lineage (NCBI taxonomy): Eukaryota > Metazoa > Chordata > Mammalia > Artiodactyla > Bovidae > Bubalus > Bubalus bubalis. Next base: position 5,129,538 of record NC_059170.1, on the reverse strand, counting down.
TACTGTGGAGGAGGGAGGGGGGAGCGGGATGGTTGAGATGAAGGACCGTCAGCAACAGGAGATGGGGGGCAAGCTGCAGTATCACTCACACCTGATACCGAGGAAACGCACGTTCGCAACTTTGAAAGCTCGCAGCTTGAAGGTTCGTATGTAGGGGACTTACTGTAAATAGTGCGGGAGCAACTGGACATCCACGGGCAAAAAAAAAAGATCTTTGACTTTGACCCAAATCTCACACCTTATAACAAAGATTAAATGGGTCATGGACTTAAACTAAAACACGAAACTATAAATCATTTATTTCTTTTAAAGTAGGAGAAAATTGATTTTCAGGATCTAGGGCCAGGCAAAGAATTGTTACACCTGAACACCAAAAGCACAATTCATAAGATGAAAAAACTGATACATTGTACCTCATCAAAATTAAAATTTTTTTTTGCTCTGTCAAAGAGGATGAAAAGACAAGCTACAGACCAGGAGAAAATATTTGAAAACCGTGTATCTGGCAAAGGACTAGTATTGAGAATGTATTAAGAACTCTCAAAACTCAGCAATGAAAAAGAAATCCAATTAGAAAATGACAAAAGACAGGAACAGACGTTTTATGGAATAGGATTCACAGATGCAAATAAACACATGGAACGGCGTTTAACGTCACTGGCCATCAGGGGAATGCAAATTAAGACCACAATGAGGTATCACTACCCTCCCATCCCAATGACTGAAATGAAAAATGATGAGAACACTAAATGCTGGCGAGGACTGGGGAAACTGGATCACTGACGCGTTCCTAGTGGGAACATAAAATGGCACAGCATTCTGGAAAACAGTTAGGCAATGTCTTAAAAACTACCAGATGATCTGGCGATTGTGCTCCTGAATATAGAAATGAAAACTTAGATTCACACAAAAACCTGTACACACATGTTCATAGCAGTTTGATTTATAATAGGCAAAGCATGGAAGTAACCCAGACGCCCTGCAATAGTGAACAGTTAAAGAAACTGGTGCACCCATACCTTGGAATTCTACTCAGCATAAAAAGGAACAAAATATTGACACGTGCAACAGTTTGGATGAATCTTTAGGGAATTATGTGAGTAAAAAAATAATAACTCAGTCCCAAAGGGTTACAAGCCATATGATTCCATTTACATTGTTGTTGCTCGTTGCTCAGTCGTGTCTGACTCTTTGTGACCCCATGGACTGCAGCACGCCAGGCCTCCCTGACCATCACCAACTCCCGGAGTTTGCTCAAACTCATGTTCATTGAGTCGGTGATGCCATCCAACCATCTCGTCCTCTATCGTCCCCTTCTCCTCCTGTCCTCAATCTTTCCCAGCATCAGGGACTTTTCCAACGAGTCAGCTCTTCACATCAGGTGGCCAAAGTATTGGAGCTTCAGCTTCAGCATCAGTCCTTCCAATGAGTATTCAGGATTGATTTTCTTTAGGAATATTTATATCGTATTCTTTTTAAAAATTGTGTATTTATTTCAGTTGCGCTGGGTCTCCCTTGTTGTGCTTGGGCTTTCTCTCGTTGTGGTGAGTGGAGGTTACTCTCTAGTTGCAGGAAGCAGGCGTCTCACTCCGGTAGTCTCTCCTGCTGCAGAGCACAGGCTCTAGGCTCAAGGGCTTCAATAGTTGCAGAATGTGGGCACAGTAGCTGTGGTGTATGGCTTAGTTAGTCCACGCCATGTGGAATCTTCCTGGAGTGAAGGTGTCTCCTGCATTGGCAGGCAGATTCTTATCCACGGTACCACCAGGGAAATCCGTTTATATAGTATTCTTACACTCATACAGTTGTAGAAATGGAAATGGGATTAGTGGTGGCCAGGAGAAAGGACAGAGTTGGGGGTGAGAGATGGCTGGGGCTATGGAAGAAGAGCGGGAAGGATCTTTACGGGGATGGAGACGTTCTGCATCTCGGCTGGATCAGTGTCAGCAATCTGGCTGTGTCGTCGTTTAAAAGATGTTGTCATGGGGGAAATGGAGGAGAGGGTAAGTAGGAATCTCTGTTTCCTAAGACTGCCCCTGAATCTACACCAATCTCAACGTAAGAAATTTGATAGAGAATACAAATACAACTTTTTTCTACCTAGCCACTTCTGAACATAATTGTATCTTTGGTAACATGGAGGCACTATCAGAATCTCAAACAGAGGATGTCGTGCAGTGGTTAAGTGTGTGGTTTGCCGATGGCACCGGCTGTGTTCAAATCTCAGTCAAGCAGACCTGTCACCGACCTGAGCCTTGGCTTCCACCCCTGCAAGTGGCTGAGCAGCGGGAGGCCCTGCCTCAAGGGCTTGGTACAGAGACTCCAAGAGGTGACTCGAGATTCACAGAGGGCCCAGCGCTCTAGTGCGCCTGCTGCTCTGTAAATTCCTCGTCACTTCAGGGCCGCGACAGGCAGGCGATAGGACCTTAGGGCATCCTCAGCTGGCTCCCTAGGTTGGGATGGTGACCCCCCATCCGAGGTTTGTTTTGACTCCTTTCTCACTAAGGGCTGTGTGCTAAACGGCTGCCCTAAGGTTGGTCTGATTGGTTCTTGTCTGCCCTCTGGGCTCTGGAGCACACTCTCAAGGGCCTTTCTCAGTGAAGGAGGAACACAGGTGGTTCCCATGGGCTGGGCGGCCCCAGGGGACCACGAGCCCAGGGCTTAGCCTCTCTGAGGCAGCAAAAAGAAGGGATGGAAGGAATGCTGACTGCCTACCTACTGTGTGCCTCATGACTTACACGCTTCAGCTCATCAAAGTCTCCCAACAATCTTGCACAATAGGTATTATTACTATTTCTAGTTTATGCAGGAGAAAGCTGAGGCTGAGAGAGGAATGGACTTGTCCAAGGTTATGGTGGAGCTGAGCCCTAGTCTGATTTCAATTTAGCGTCATTTTGACTATTTATAATAACCTTATTTATTAAGCATCTACCATAACCAGTTGGGATGCTTAGCTCTTTGCTTTGGGGCATCATCACCCACTCCCCATTTTAGAGAAGAGGAAACAAAGATTAAGAGGCGTGAGTTGCCCAGATGGACTATAGTTCTTGAACAAACAGTCAACCCCGCTCTTCCTTCAACCCTGCCCTCAGCTCGGGCTCAGCTCCTCTGAGACTCAAGCTCGGAGATGTAAATGCTGAGTAAGCAGAGGGTTGGTACCTTGAGGTATGATGCCAGGGCAGCCTGTGGGCATTTTAATGTCAGCTTTAGCTGGCCGGGGTCAGCTGAGATGGCCAGAGCTTCCCGTGGGGGCTTGGTGGGGTCCTGGGGAGCTATGCAGAGACCACCCCCGTCCCTGCCTTGGGTCTGACTGACAGTGTGGCAGTTGGAACAGGCTCGGGGTGGCGGTGGCGGTGACAACTTCCTTTTGAGTAATAACATTTACTGAAAAGCAATTCTGCTTTTAGCACCAAAAGTTCACCACCCTTGCAAGCAGGCGCCTAAGAATATCTCTATTCAACCACAATTCAGAGATTCACACAGATTCCCTTCTGCCTTACCTCCAGCGGAGTTTTGCATTTGGTGTTAAAGGGAAACCGAAGACCGCAATTATTGGAGGAGGTGGGAGGGGTGTGGAGAGCGGGGTGATGCAAGGGGGGCCAGGTGGCATCAACCACAGCGCCCCAGGCGTCCACAGGCCGCCTCCAGGCAGTGGCCCCGCCCCCTGCCCTGCAGTTACTGGAAAGACATCGACAGGCTCAGAGTGAAACTGAAGGACTGACCATTTCTCTTCTTTTTACAAGAAAAAGAAAGTGATTGTCCTCGAAACAAGCCTGACTTTGGAGGCTGGGGACTTGCCCTGGCCATTCTGCACAGTAGAGGCAGAGCTACAGCGGCCTCAGGCGCTCCAGGTCCTCAGCTGCCACCCCGCCACGTGTGCTGGGTCCTTTGAATGGCCCCTCTGGTCCGTTACTGGAAAGCCAGTCTGTACGGGGGAGGGGATGGTCTGAAAGGTTAGGAGCTCATCCATGGCCCAGGCAGTTGGAGGATGGCGGGGGTGAGGGAGAGGGCCTGAGTGAGGAGGTGTGGCCCTGGGCAGAGGAAGGAGTTGTAAACAACAGCTCTAAGTCCTTTCTCTGCCCCGATCTGGCCTCCCGACTCGCACCAGAGCGAGACGCGCAGGAGCAGGCTCAGTTGTGTCTGACGCTTTGCGATCCCATGGACTGTACCCCGCCAGGCTCCTGTGTCCATGGGATTCTCCAGGCAAGAAGACTGGAGTGGGTTGCCATGCCCTCCTCCAGGGGATCCTCCCGACCCAGGGATCGAACCCATGTCTCCTGCATTGCAGGCGGGTTCTTTACCACTGCGCCACCTTGGCAGGTTCCCCCAAACCAGGAACTGTCAGGAAATAGAAAGACGGAGAGTCACACGGATGTGGGTTCAAATTCCACCAGGGGTGTTCACTGGCCGTGTGACCTTGGGCTAGTGATTTCACCTCTCTGAACCTCAGTTTCCTCATCTCTAACATGGGGAGAATAATAGGAAGTCGGGTCATGACCCTCCTCTGCTCGGAATCCTCACATGGCTCCCACCTCACTTGGCAGAAAAGCCAAAGTCTTCCTGTGGCTCCCAGGGCTTGCACAACTGCCCCTCTGCTCCCCCTTACAAGCGCATCTTCTTCTATTTTCTCTCCTTCCCTCCCCTCCAACCGCACCGGGCAACTTGTGTCCTGCGGACAGGCTCAGCACACTCCTGCCTCAGGGCCTTTGTACTCACTGTTGCCTCTGCCTGCAAGATCCTTCCTCCAGATACCCCTCCTTACCCTACTGGGGTCTCTATTGAAATGCCCTCAGGAGGAAGCTCTGACCTTTTAAGTTGCTCCCCATTACTCTTTAACCCTTCGAAAGTGTTAGTTGCTCAGTCATGTTCAACTCTTTGTGACCCTGTGGACCACCAGGCCCCTCTGTCCGTGGAATTCTGCAGCAAGAGTACTGGAGTGCGGTGCCATTTCCTTCTTCAGGGGATCTTCCCGACCCAGGGATCGAAACCGGGTCTCCTGTATTATAGGCAGATTCGTTACCGTCTGAGCCACCAGGGTGCCCCTTTGCCCTGTGTTAACGTCCCTCCATTGCTTGACATGATTTGGGGACTTTATTAATCCCTGTCCTCCAGACTATATGCTCCAAGGGGGCAGAGCTCAATTCTGTGTTATTCTGTTTTAAACCCTCAGGGCCCGGCTCATAGCAGTTGCTCACCAAATGTTTGTTGACTGCACCCAGGCAGGGTTACGTGGTGAGGCTGAAGACTGAGTGTATAGACGGTTCTGACCAGCAGAGTCCTTGCTCAGTAAAGCATTACTTCCTTTTCTCCCTTCCCAGCACCAATCACGTGCCACATGCTCGACTTCCCATCACAAAAGGAGGCCTGTTGTAGATGCAGAACCCACACTGGAGAACCCAGGCCCACTCCCTGGGGGGGGGCTCTGAGGTGTGGTCCAGGGGCTGTAGCCTCCTGGACGTGGTGACAGGGTCTGCTGTGACCTGGGCCTGGCTGGTTTAGGGTCTGGCTGGAGGGGCTCTTTAGACCCCCGAAAGGGCTGTGGGCATAGGAGAAGCTGGCTTTGGCTTCAGGGGACATCGGGCCCTGGGCCTGGGGTTCATACCCTTGCCCTGTAGCCCCCTGGTTCCCATCAAGGGGGCCCAGGGTTTGCAGAGAGGGGCTTTTTCAATTTTCTGTTTCTGGAAAGTTCTGTCCCAGGAAGGGCAGATGTCAGAGGAGCTGTTGGATACGGCTGGAGCCTCAGAGACTCGGAGCCTCCGGGTGTCCTCTCTCCCCGGCACCCAGCCAGTTCCCAAAGCAGAGGGACTTTCCAGAGAAGTCCGCCTCCTGCTCCCCCTGTGCCTGCCCACGAGACTACAGGCCAAGCTCTCAGCGAGGCCCTGCCCCCGCCTTTGTTTCCCTGTTTTTATTTCTTAGAGAGGCTAAGGAATCTGGGGTGAACAGCCCCAACACTAGGCCCACCGTGTGGAAATTTCAGAGCCACAGGCTGGCTTGGCAAAGGCCCCAGGATATGACCTCCCCACCTGGACCTCCACCCCGGGCTCTGGGTTGAACTGGGCCTGTAGCCGGCCTAGGGTGGGCTAAGCAATTGCCTATGCACCCCGTCTTCTGCTGGCGGTTTCACCTCTGCCCATCAGAGCTGCCTTGCCCTATGAGGACCCCCTTCCACACTATTACAGCAAAGCAGAGGCAAGTGACACATAAGCAAGAACTGTCCTCTAACCCTTCAGGGTACCCAGAGGTGGCCAGACCCCCAACCCCTCAGGGCAAACCTTGCTGCCACCCACAGGCCCTATCCAGCCCAGGAATATGTTTGGTTTGGCCCTTGATGTAATTTTTTAAAATGTGAATCAGTTACCAACATTCAAGATATCAGGAGAGTTGACGTAAAATCCATTTTTCCGACTTCTCTTAAAAAACAGGAATCTCAGGCTGTGCGGGGTCCGCTTTCCTACAGGGCGTGGGGAAGCCGGAGTGGGTCATGGTTCCCCTTTCAGAGCAGCACATAGCAGATATTCTCTTCTTCCTCCCAGTCTCTGCTCAGCCCACGTTTCTCATACACATTGCCTCCCAGGGTCTTGAAGTATGAGTAGGAGTTCACCAGACAAAGGCGTGGAAAAGCATTCTGAGAAAAAGAAGAGCATATGTCTTTGTGATATATCTCCTTAAGATTCATCCAATAAGAATGTATTGAATACTTACTGTACACCCTGGGGCATAGAGCAGGAACCCACCTTGAGCTCATTATTGCAGACAGCAGCTCTCAGCCGGGGACTATTATGTCACCCAGGGACACTTGGCAGTGTTCGATGCATTTGTGGTGTCATAACAAATGTGGGTGGAGAAGGCGATGGCACCCCACTCCAGTACTCTCGCCTGGAAAATCCCATGGACAGAGGAGCCTGGTAGGCTGCGGTCCACAGGGTCGCTGAGGGTCGGACACGACTGAGCGACTTCACTTTCACTTTTCACTTTCATGCATTGGAGAAGGAAATGGCAACCCACTCCAGTGTTCTTGCCTGGAGAATCTCAGGGACAGGGGAGCCTAATGGGCTGCCGTCTATGGGGTCACACAGAGTCAGACACGACTGAAGCAACTTAGCAGCAGCAGCAGCAGCAGCAACAAATGTGGGTGGGGGGAGGGGATGCTACTGGCATCAGTAGAGAGAGGCCAGGGGTGCTGCTAAACCAATCATGGCGTGCCCAGGACACCGCTTCACAGCAAAGACTGATTTGACCTCAAAAGTCCAGAGTGCCAAGACTGAGAAACCCTGGTTTAGCAGGAAATAGTAAACTAAACGAGCCAAGGAACACATCACCTGAAGTCAGGTGGTGCTGAAAGTTTTCTGATGAAACTGATCAGAGTGTGGCAACGGGGGTCAGGAGGTGCGTATACGGCTGCCTAGGGGAGGTTCTGTTTGCACAGAGACCTGAGGATGAGAAGGAGCCGGTCCTGAAAAGATCGGGGTGCCCCCAGCAGGTGACCCCAGATGGTAGTTGCTCCCTGAGCGGCAGCTCCTCCCCTTTCCGCACTGCTTGTCACCTCAGCCTCACTTCTGGGGCTGGGATCAGTGGTCCGGTTGCCACTTTACCAACAAAGGACCCTGGCTGGATGTCACAAGCCTCTAAGAGGCTGACCCGGGCCACCCGACCACTCTGAGCTGGTGTCCTTGGGGTGCCTGGAGGGCATGATGGGCACTGAATTGCCTCCTTTCATTCATTCATTCATTCAGTCAGTTCAGTCACTCAGTCGTGTCTGACTCTTTGTGACCCCATGAACTGCAGCACGCCAGGCTTCCCTGTCCATCACCAACTCCTGGAGCTTACTCAAACTCACGTTCATTGAGTCGGTGATGCCATCCAACCATCTCATCCTCTGTCGTCCCCCTCTCCTCCTGCCTTCAATCTTTCCCAGCATCAGGGTCTTTTCAAATGAATCAGTTCTTCGCATCAGGTGGCCAAAGTATTGGAGCTTCAGCTTCAGCATCAGTCCTTCCAATGAACACTCAGGACTGATTTTCTTTAGGATGGACTGGTTGGCTCTCCTTGCAGTCCAAGACTCTCAAGAGTCTTCTCCGGCACCACAGTTTTCATTCAGGCAGTCAATAAACATCTACGAGGTCCACTGTGGCCCAGCAAGCTCAGGAGCAACCTCAGGCTGTGCTCAGCCCCAGTCACGGCACATAGTAGGTCCACAGGAAATATCGTCAAACAAATGAAAGGAAGGTACCAATGAATAAAGGGGCCCTCGTCCATGTAAGATAATGGATCATGGCCAGCACTGATTGGGTGCCTACTGTGTGCCAGACCCACCCCCAGCTGGAGAGGACACCAGCTCGGCGGGAGGGACAACGATCATCCCCACTCCATGGTGAGAAGGCTGAGGTCTGGAAGGGACACCGATTGCCCAAGGCCTTGTAGCCAGGAAGCCGCAGGGCTGGCATTGGAGCCCAGGCCTCCCAGATCCTAGGCTGCACGCCCTGCCTTGGCATTTTGTATGCTCTGACTCCATTTGTATGCTCTATCCTCCCAACCCTATGAGGTAGCTGGTGGCATTATCCCATCTTATGGATGAGGCAGCGGAGCTCAGAGAGGTGGAGTGACTCACCCGGGGTCACACAGCATGGGTGTTCAATCTATGGGCCACCAAGCCCTGCCCCTGGTAACACTGACTCCCCTCTGAGGAGGGTTAATGAGACCCACAGGGGAGGTGGGCTGGAGGGTTAGGCCCCTTGGGGTCTGTAGGACCAGGCTGGAGGGTCTGGAGGAGGCGGGGTCTGGGGTGGGCGGACTGGAGCAGGTGGGCCTGGGGAGCCGCCAGCCTTCCGCCCCCACACTCGGGCGCAGCCGCGGGGAGGCTGTGGAAAGTCTGTCGGTCCTGTGCGGCGGCCTGACAATGGCTCCTTGTGTCTGCGTGGCGGGAGGGGAGGGGCACCATTGTTCTCCGGGACACCTTCCCGCCAGGGCTGGCTGCGGGCGGTCCCCAGCCCAGGACACTTGGCACAGGGCTGTTCCGGGCGCCTGAAGGAGGTGTGTGCCCGCACCTGTGTGTGTGTTGCTGGAGTGTGACTGTGTGCACAGAGGGGCACGTGTGTCTGACACCGTCACTGAGTGTGCACATGCATGCCTTGCACGCTGGGGTGCTGTGTCTGAGCAGGCTTGCGGCTCCCTGCGTCTACTGCGTCCCAGCGTGCCTTCCTGGGTGTGTCTGCAGCAGGGTGAGTATCTGCCTCCAGATGTGTCTCTGGCGTCGTGTGTATGGTGTATGTTCCGGGGTGTTGAGAGAGACTGCCCTCCTCTGTTAGTGTCTCCGTCTCCATTGGGTGTCTCTGGCATCCCGACGCCAAGGGGACAGCAAAGCTCTGGCTTTCAGGTGAGGGCCGAGTCCCGGTTGTTGCCCATCTGTGCGGAAAGGGGTTCCAGGCAAAGGGGGTGCAGGCGAAGAGCTGGAGGCAGGCCTGCACCAGGGGATGGGTGGAAGCAGCTGGCGGCCAGGGCAACGCAGCAGGGGGAGCGAGCAGAGAGCAGCCCAGCAGGGAGAGTGCTCTGGAGCCATCAGGGTGTTCGTGCTGGGGAGTGACAAGGTCTTATATGGAGGTGCCCCTGGTAGAGGATAGATTGCAGGGCAAGTATGAAAGCTGCTGGGAGTCACCCTGGGGTGCCCCCACTCTAGGCAAGAACTGCAGCTCCAATGGAACTGAAGAATTTATTTACAGGGCGACAGTGGAGAAACAGACCTCGAGAATAGACTTATGGACATGGGGAGAGGGGAGGAGAGGGTGAGATGGAAGGAAAGAGGAATATGGAAACTTACATCACCATATGTAAAATAAACAGCCGATGGGAATTTGCTGTAGGTCTCAGGGCACTCAAACAGGGGCTCTGGATCAACCTAGAGGGGCAGGATGGGGAGGAAGATGGGAGGGAGGTTCAAAAGGGAGGGGATATATGTATACCTATGGCTGATTCTAAAGGACAGAAATGGTATGGACCTAACAGAAGCAGAAGAGGTGGCAAGAATACATAGAAGAACTGTACAAAAAAGATCTTCACGACCCAGATAATCACGATGGTGTGATCACTCACCTAGAGCCAGACATCCTGGAATGTAAAGTCAAGTGGGCCTTAGAAAGCATCACTTCGAACAAAGCTAGTGGAGGTGATGGAATTCCAGTGGAGCTATTTCAAATCCTGAAAGATGATGCTGTGAAAGTGCTGCACTCAATATGCCAGCAAATTTGGAAAACTCAGCAGTGGCCATGGGACTGGAAAAGGTCAGTTTTCATTCCAATCCCAAAGAAAGGCAATGCCAAAGAATGCTCAAACTACCGCACAATTGCACTCATCTCACACGCTAGTAAAGTAACGCTCAAAATTCTCCAAGCCAGGCTTCAGCAATACGTGAACCGTGAACTTCCAGATGTTCAAGGTGGTTTTAGAAAAGGCAGAGGAACCAGAGACCAAATTGCCAACATCCGTTGGATCATCGAAAAAGCAAGAGAGTTCCAGAAAAACATCTATTTCTGCTTTATTAACTATGCCAAAGCCTTTGATTGTGTGGATCACAATAAACTGTGGAAAATTCTGGAAGAGATGGGAATACCAGACCACCTGACCTGCCTCTTGAGAAATCTGTATGCAGGTCAGGAAGCAACAGTTAGAACTGGACATGGAACAACAGACTGGTTCCAAATAGGAAAAGGAGTTCGTCAAGGCTGTATATTGTCACCCTGCTTATTTCACTTATATGCAGAGTACATCATGAGAAATCCTGGACTGGAAGAAGCACAAGCTGGAATCAAGATTGCCGGAAGAAATATCAATAACCTCAGACATGCAGATGACACCACCCTTATGGCAGAAAGTGAAGAGGAACTAAAAAGCCTCTTGATGAAGGTGAAACAGGAGAGTGAAAAAGTTGGCTTAAAACTCAACATTCAGAAAACGAAGATCATGGCATCTGGTCCCATCACTTCATGGGAAATAGATGGGGAAACAGTGGAAACAGTGTCAGATTTTATTTTGGGGGGGCTCCAAAATCACTGCAGATGGTGACTGCAGTCATGAAATTAAAAGACGCTTACTCCTTGAAAGGAAAGTTATAACCAACCTAGATAGCATATTGAAAAGCAGAGACATTACTTTGCCAACAAAGGTCTGTCTAGTCAAGGCTATGGTTTTTCCTGTGGTCATGTATGGATGTGAGAGCTGGACTGTGAAGAAAGCTGAGTGCCGAAGAATTGATGCTTTTGAACTGTGGTGTTGGAGAAGACTCTTGAGAGTCCCTTGGACTGCAAGGAGATCCAACCAGTCCATCCTAAAGGAGATCAGCCCTGGGATTTCTTTGGAAGGAATGATGCTGAAGCTGAAACTCCGGTACTTTGGCCACCTCATGCGAAGAGTTGACTCATTGGAAAAGTCTCTGATGCTGGGAGGGATTGAGGGGCAGGAGGAGAAGGGGACGACAGAGGATGAGATGGCTGGATGGCATCACTGACTCGATGGACATGAGTCTGAGTGAACTCCAGGAGTTGGTGATGGACAGGGAGGCCTGGCGTGCTGTGATTCATGGGGTCACAAAGAGTCGGACATGACTGAGTGACTGAACTGAACTGAACTGATGGCTGATTCATGCTGAGGTTTGACAGAAAACAGCAAAATTCTGTAAAGCAATTATCCTTCAATAAAACATTAAATAAAAAAAAAAAAGAATTGCAGCTCCCCATTTTGCAGAAGTGGAAACTGAGGCCCAGGCAGGAGAAATGCCTTCCAAAGCTGCACATCTGGGAGCTGGTCCAGTGCCAGAGCTAATTCTCATCTCCCCTTCCTTGGCGGCCTTTCCTCCCTGAGTCCCTTCTTGTCTCATGGCTATGCGGGTGCCTGTGCTAAAGACAGGGGACTAGGCATCCTCATTGTCTTAGGAACCAGGACTCTGGAGCCACCGGGCTTGGGTTCAAGTCCTATCTCGGACGCTTAAGAGCTGTGTGACCTTGGGCAAGTCACACAGCCTCTCTGGTTCCCAGTTTCCTCACCTGCAAAGCGCGGATGATGGCCGTGGTCGCCTGTAAAGAGCGGTGCCACTGATGGCCGTCCCCATCCCAGGGTCCCTCTCTACTTAGTTTTTCTCCAAGCTACTTTCCACCTTCTAATACACAGGAAAGTGTGTTAGCCACTCAGTTATGTCCGACTCTGCGACCCCACGGACTGTGACCTGCCAGGCTCCTTGACTCCGTGGAATTCTCCAGGCAAGAATACTGGAGTGGGTTGCCATTTCCTTCTCCAGGGGATCTCCCTGACCCAGGGCTCAAACCCAGGTCTCCTGCACTGCAGACAGATTCATTACCATCTGAGCCACCAGGGAAGCTTCACACAGGACATGTTATATTAATTTGTCATGGCACTAGAGTGTCATTTCCAGGAAAGCAGGAAGTTTGGGGTGTTTTGGTCATTACTAATAACCAGAACACTGTTGGTGCTCAGTGAACTTTTGTCGAATGAATGAAACCAGGTAATTGGTATGAGATACTGGCCTAGCGCCTGGTACATGGGTGAAACATGAGTGTAGCTGTAATTATTAACTTGGGAATGGGCTTGGACATGGGTGTTTGGAAGCACAGAAACCCAGGTACCCCACCTAGGAATTAGGGTCCCAGTCTGTTTTCTGCTCTTTGTCCTGCACATCTGATCTGCTGAACCCAGTAGTTCCTGTCTATTTTTTTTTGTTTTTTTTTGTCACACCACACAGCTTGTGGGATCCCAGTTCCCCGACCAAGGATCAAACTTGTGCCCTCTGCAGTGGAAGTACGGAGTCTCAACCACTGGACCACCAAGGAAGTCCGGATATTTTCTGTCTTTAGTCTCCATGGCTCACAATGGGTTGGCTCCTGCAGGTACCGGCGCTGGTGAACATCCCTGAGTATTGGAGCCCCACCACCCCACTTCCCAGAACCCCTGTCCCCCTCTGGGTAACACCAAGCAGAACCCTCTGGTTTGCAGGGAAGCGGGGTAAGCCAGCTGGCAGCTGCGGCGAAAATGTCCCCTGCCGGTGCTCCTGGCACAAAGAGCCACTGGGCAAATATTTCTCAAGTCCACATGCTTTGTCGAAGAGATGGCTTTGTGATCTTTCAGTCTGTAGAGGCAAGAGTGAAGGGAGACCGCCAAGACCAAGTGGGTGACATAGTAACCTCTCAAGGTCATTGTGTCCAGCCCCCTGCCACCTGCACTCAGCGTCCCTGCGTCCTGAGGAGGGCCAGGAGCTGGAGAGGGGACCAGAGCTGGAGAGGGGACCAGGCCCGTCCCTGCCTTGCCTTCCTCCTTTGTCCTGACTTCCGGCCTGGGGCACGCGGTGGGCACCACGCAGGTCGATAGAAGCGGGGTGTGGGGCTGGCCAGGGTGGCCATGGTCCCTTCCTCAGGGACCAGCTGGGGCCCTGCTCAGCCTAACTGGACAGCTTGAGGTCCGCCCACGGGCCCCCACCCTATCCTTAGGCCTCATCAGGGTTCAGGCCTCTGTCTCGCGGTTCTCCATTCACACCCCCTCGTCTGCTAAGCACCCCACAGGGGAGGGCGGTGGGGCTGGAGCTGAGTAAGCCCGGGAGAGCGGAGGGAGGAGGTCAAAGGGGTCACGGGGTCGAAGGGTACAGGGCCTCCAGGCCAGGGAATTTTGGATTTCCTTCTGGGGCGATGAAGTCCCACTGGAGGGCTCCAGGCAGGACAGTGCAGGAAGTGCCTTTCAAGTCCTGTAACAAAAGGGGCTTTGTCTTTTTGAAGGATCCCTCTGGCTGCTCTGAGAGAATACTAGGGGTTGGGGTGGGAGAGACAGGGTGGGCATGGGGGCTGGGGGGGGCAACGCCACCCAGGGTGACAGGCACAGGGGTGGTGTGAAGTGGCATTCAGGGTGTATTTTGAAAGTCAGAGCCAATGGCACTGCCTGCCGGGGGCTGTAGGGGTCACTGAGCAAAGAGGCTAGCAGGCCAGCTCTAGGCTTTCTGGTCCAAGTAACTGGGAGGCTGGAGGGACCATTTTCTGTTCCCGGGAGGTGGGAGCAGATACTGCTGTTGGTTTAGGGAACATGGTTGAGTTGAGGTGTTTTGTGGGCAGATGAGTGAGGAAAGCCACGGCCTGCCACCTCTCCGAGGCCTCTGTCCCCCCCCGGAGCCCCGTACCTGCCCCAGGACAATTGCGACAGCCGCCCAAGGATCCTCCCAGCCTTTCTGTGCTGCAGCCCTTCTGGTCCACACTGTTCATCTTCAGAAAGCACAACTCTGGAACTCCCCAGGTGGGACCGTGGTTAAGAATCTGCCTTGCAGTGCAGGGAACCCAGTTCGATCCTAGTGGGTGAATTAAGATCCCACATGCATCAGAGCTTCCCTGGTGGCTCAGCTGGTAAAGGATCCACCTGCCATGCTGGAGACCTATGTTTGATCCCTGGGTTGGGAAGATCCCCTGGAGAAGGGAAAGGCTACCGACCCCAGTGTTCTGGCCTGGAGAATCCCATGGACTGTATAGTCTGTGGGGTCACAAAGAGTCCATGTGTGTGTGTGTGTGTGTGTGAGAGAGAGAGAGAGAGAGAGAGAGAGAGAGTCACGCAGTCATGTCTGACTCTTTGTGACCCTATGGCTATAGCCCACCAGGCTCTTCTGTCCATGGACTTCTCCAGGCAAGAATAGTGGAGTGGGTTGCCATTTCCTTCTCCAGGGGATCCGTGTGCTGCAACAGAAAAATCCCACATGATGCAGCGAAGGTCCTGCATGCTGCAACTGAGACCTGGCACAGCCAAATGAATAAATATTAAAAATAAAAAAGAAAGCCCAACTCTGGGTCACGTCTCTGCTCTAGAACCATCAATGGCTCCCCACTGTCACCTGGGTAAAGTCCAAAAGCTTCAGTTGGGTTAACCCATCTACCCTGACTTCTGCAGCCTCATCCGCTGTGTGGAAACCACGTGGATGACTCTTGGTTCCTCAAACACACCTTGTCCCGTCCCACCTCCTCAGCCTCACCGAAGCGGTTCCTGCCAGCTGAGTGCCCTTCCTCTCCTCGGGCATGAGTGTAAACGTCTTGCCTCCAATGTCTGTAGCCCTTTGTTTATTTCTTCCTCCCAGGACATCTCACACAGGGCCTTTTAAAAATGACTTTGATTTCATTTATCTGTGGCTGTGCTGGGCCATTGCTGCCTTGCACGGTCTGTCTCTAGTTGCGGACTACCGGCTGCTCGTTGTGGTGACTCCCTGGTTGCGGAGTGCAGCCTCTAGGACGTGCGGGCTTCAGTTGTTGCGGCAGGTGGGCTCAGTAGCTGCGGCTCCAGGGCTCTCGAGCTCGGGCTCGATGGCTGGGCACACTGCGCTTAGTTGCTCCACGACCTGTGGGATCTTTCCGGATGAGGGATCGAAACTGTGTCTCCTATGTAAGCAGGCAGGTTCTTTACCACTGAGCCACCAGGGAAGCCCCTCACGGTGCGCTGAATTATACTTGTTTATCTCTTTCCCTCCCCCCAGAGGGCAGAAAGGTGCCAGATTCATTTCTGGGCTTGATGCCAGGCTCAACCCGGGTCCTTGTCAGATTTGGTGGGTCGACCGCTGAAGATGCTGTGTTCCCTGTGGTCTGGGCCCACCCGGTTCCCGTTTCTCCTCCTTCTGGAGAATAAACTGATGTCCCCCCTGGGGTGCACCGTTCCATCAGCTGAGCTGGCCCCAGCCCCAGGGGCAGACTGGTGGTCCAGGCTTGGCCAATCAGAGCTTCCCAGGCCCCTGGCTACTTCCATTGGTTCAGGGGTAGGCACGTGACCTAGTCAAAGCCAACAGAACTCAATTCTATGGAACAGAAGGGAAGAAATTGTTGCCCTGAAGTGGCTGAGCTAGTGGGATCTTAGCCTGGTGGAGCCATGGCCCCTGAGCCACCGTGAGAACAAAGACTGCCAGGAAATATAGCCAACACAGGCCAAGATGTAAGGTGGGGCCAGCCTGAGTCCTAAAAGCAGCGTGGGTGTGCCTGGATCCAGCCGTGTCTGAAGCTGGAATAGCCCTGAACTCAGTTATATACGTCAATTTGTTTTTCTTTCTGAGTGAGTGAGTGAAGTCGCTCAGTCGTGTCCGACTCTTTGCACCCCCATGGTGTATAGCCCACCAGGCTCCTCCGTCCATGGGATTTCCCAGGCAAGAATCCTGGAGTGGGTTGCATTTCCTTCTCCAGGAGATCTTCCCGACCCAGGGATTGAACCCAGGTCTCCTGCATTGTAGGCAGACGCTTTACCAACTGAGCCACAGGGAAGTCCTTTCTACTTCTCTCTTTAAAATGAACTTCGTATTGGATTTCCATTGCTTACAGCTGTAAGTATTCCTGAGAAACACATGAGCTTTCTTCTGCATAAATCTCTTGCCATCTCACTGCCCGTACCTTCATGAGCCCAAGTGAAATTCCCTCGTTGAGGAACTGCTTTGAATATTTGCTTACGGAGCTGATATAGTATTGGTCTCTTTTCTCTCTCCTGGATAATGACTCCAGGCTCTCGCTGCCTCAAGCAACTTTCAGAACTTGGCAGGGGGCAAACAGAGTAAAGAAGGAAAATGAGCTTGAACTCTGAGGCTTAAGGCTGAGCCTCTGGCCCCACAGCTGCTCAGCGTGGTGCTGGGCACACAGCAATGCTTCTCGGCCATTCTCTGCTCGATAGTGTAAGGGGAGGGTCTTCAATCTAGGCGTGATGGACTTTCTGAACCGGAACTCCTCTCTGAAATATTGTAATGAGGAGTCCTCCCTCCAGAACTGGTTAAGAGAGGCTTTCTCAGCCTGCTGACTGCCGGCGTCTGGGGCCGGCTCATCCTCTGCAGTTGAGGCCACGGCAAGTTAGATTAGAAGCTTCCCTTACTTCTCTGCCCGCTAGATGCAAGTGGCAATCCCTGCCCCGCATTGTGACAATCACAGGTGTCTTCGGACATTGCCAAAAGTCCCCTGCGGGGCAAATAACCCTTGGTTGAGAACTGCTGGTGCAGGCAAAGAGCTTTGCATAGGCCTTCACACGGAGCAAGCACTCAGGGAGTACCAGCAACGATAATGGGTGATAACGGTGCTGATGATCACTGAGGAAATTCAGGTGTCTCAGTCAGGGTCAGATCGGACCAAGTTAAGCAGGAAGGGGATTTGTTGGAGGAACAGTGTAAGTTTATGGAATTCATGAGGAAAGGGGAGAACGAGGTCAGAATAGCACAGAAATGAAGGCAGGTGTAAGAAAGCAGGTAGTTCAAGGAAGACGTGCTGGTAGTGATAACCAGCTAGTCCCCATGTCAGCCTTCCTAACAGACCCTCATTTTGGCCAGGAAATCCCCCCATCTCAGGGACTTGGGGTCAGGCAAGGGATACGATTCTGGTCAATGATACGTGCCGGGAAATCTGCTGGGAGCTTCTGGGAAAGGCTTCCCTGCTTGTCAAAAGAGACAGAGGCGCATTTCACTTAGCCCAAGACAGGAGCCCCTTCCTTTATACGGTTTACTAATTTTCCATGGTGTGGGTATGCCCCCTTTCCTTTATCCACTCCTCTGTCAATGGAATTTTGGTTGTTTTCATATCTTGGCTATCGTGAATAATGCGGCAAAGAATGAAGGCGTGCATATACCTCTTGGACATCCTGATTTCAATTCTTTTGGATAAATACTAAGAAGTGGGATTGCTGGATTGTTACCATTATGCTAAGTGAACTGAGCCAGCCACAGAAGGACAAGCGCCGCACGAGTCCACTTACCTGAAGCATTTAGAGTGGTGGGACTCATGGAAACAGTAGAATGCTGGCTGGCTAGGTCTGGAGGGAGGGGGACATGGGGAGCTGCTATTCAGCAGGTGTGAGGTTTTGCTTGTCTAAGAGGAGTTCGGGTCTTGAGATCTGCTCCACCTCAGGGTGTCTATAGTTAACCGCGTTGTGTCATACATTAAGAAGTTTGATAAAAGGATAGTTCAGTTCAGTTCAGTTGCTCACTCATGTCTGACTCTTTGTGACCCCATGAACCGCAGCACGCCAGGCCTCCCTATCCATCACCAACCCCCGTAGCCCACCCAAACCCACATCCATCGAGTCGGTGATGCCATCCAATGATCTCATCCTCTGTCGTCCCCTTCTTCTTCTGCCCTCAGTCTTTCCCAGCATCAGGGTCTTTTTCAATGAGTCAACTCTTCGCATGAGGTGGCCAAAATATTGGAGTTTCAGCTTCAACATCAGTCCCTCCAATGAACACCCAGGACTGATCTCCTTGAGGATGGACTGGTTGGATCTCCTTGCAGTCCAAGGGATTCTCAAGAGTCTTCTCCAACACCACAGTTCAAAAGCATCAATTCTTCAGTGCTCAGCTTTCTTTATAGTCCAACTCTCATATCCATACATGACCACTGGAAAAACCATAGCCTTGACTAGACGGACCTTTGTTGACAAAGTAATGGATAGATGTTATGTTAAATAAAAAGAGCACTAATAAAACAACATTATGTGGAGTTCTCAATGATACCAATATTTAAAAAAATTTATATTGGGTTGGCCAAAAAGTTCGTGCAAGTTTTCCATAACATTTTATGGAAAACTCGAACGAACTTTTTGACCAACCCAATATATGAACGTTCTTAGATAAAGGGGAAAAAAGGGGAGGAATGGGCTCTGTCCCTCTAGGGTTGGGGAGAGGTCATGGCGCTTGCAGCCTGCTTGAGCCAGTGAGGAGAGGCAGCTGGAGGGCAGAGCCCCAGTCTAGGACGTGGGTCCTTGTTGATGTTATTAAACTGCCGCACTAACCAATCCCCGATTCCCCATCACTTCCAAACTTCCGAGCTACAAGACAATCGTTTCCTTGTTTTTGAAGCCTCTAATTTTTTACTATTCTTTGTTTATTTTTTTTAAGTATGTATTTATTTTTGGCTCTGCAGGGTCTTGGTTGCCGCATGGGCTTTTCTCTAGTTGGTAAGAGCGGGGACTACTCTCTAGTTCTGGAGCGCGGGCTTCTCAGCTCAGTGGCTTCTCTCGTTGTGGAGCTCAGGCTTCAGATCACAGGCTCAATAGTTGTGGCACACAGGCTTAGTAGCTCTATGGCACGTGGGATTATCCCAGATCAGGGATTGAACCCATGTCTCCTGTGTTGGCAGGAGGAGTCTTTACCACTGAGTCATCAGGGAAATCCTTGAGCCTCTTTTTTTTTTTTTTCTTTCTCTTTTTTTCTTTTTAATTTTATTTTATTTTTAAACTTTACATAATTGTATTAGTTTTGCCAAATATCAAAATGAATCCGCCACAGGTATACATGTGTTCCCCACCCTGAACCCTCCTCCCTCATCCCTCCCCATACCATCCCTCTGGGACGTCCCAGTGCACTAGCCCCAAGCATCCAGTATCGTGCATCGAACCTGGACTGGCAACTCGTTTCATACATGATATTTTACATGTTTCAATGCCATTCTCCCAAATCTTCCCACCCTCTCCCTCTCCCACAGAGTCCATAAGACTGTTCTATACATCAGTGTCTCTTTTGCTGTCTCGTACACAGGGTTATTGTTACCATCTTTCTAAATTCCATATATATGCGTTAGTATACTGTATTGGTGTTTTTCTTTCTGGCTTACTTCACTCTGTATAATAGGCTCCAGTTTCATCCACCTCATTAGAACTGATTCAAATGTATTCTTTTTAATGGCTGAGTAATACTCCATTGTGTATATGTACCATGGCTTTCTTATCCATTCATCTGCTGATGGACATCTAGGTTGCTTCCATGTCCTGGCTATTATAAACAGTGCTGCGATGAACAATGGGGTACACATGTCTCTTTCCCTTCTGGTTTCCTCAGTGTGTATGCCCAGCAGTGGGATTGCTGGATCATAAGGCGGTTCTATTTCCAGTTTTTAAGGAATCTCCACACTGTTCTCCACAGTGGCCGTACTAGCCTGCATTCCCACCAACAGTGTAAGAGGGTTCCCTTTTCTCCACACCCTCTCCAGCATTTATTACTTGTAGACTTTTGGATCACAGCCATTCTGACTGGCATGAAATGGTACCTCATAGTGGTTTTGATTTGCATTTCTCTGATAATGAGTGATGTTGAGCATCTTTTCATGTGTTTGTTAGCCATCTGTATGTCTTCTTTGGAGAAATGTCTATTTAGTTCTTTGGCCCATTTTTTGATTGGGTCATTTATTTTTCTGGAGTTGAGCTGTAGGAGTTGCTTGTATATTTTTGAGATTAGTTGTTTGTCAGTTGCTTCATTTGCTATTATTTTCTCCCATTCTGAAGGCTGTCTTTTCACCTTGCTAATAGTTTCCTTTGATGTGCAGAAGCTTTTAAGGTTAATTAGGTCCCATTTGTTTATTTTTGCTTTTATTTCCAATATTCTGGGAGGTGGGTCATAGAGGATCCTGCTGTGATGTATGTCAGAGAGTGTTTTGCCTATGTTTTCCTCTAGGAGTTTTATAGTTTCTGGTCTCTCGTGCCTCTCCGACTGCCGGCGATGGCCGGGTATGGGCCCGATGCTCCAGCGCCATCCATTTTCAGGGCTAGTTGATTCGGCAGGTGAGTTGTTACACACTCCTTAGCGGATTCGGACTTCCATGGACACCGTCCTGCTTCTTGAGCCTCTTTTGATTGAATTTTTATTCCTCGTAGCCAAGAGCACTGGATCAATGTGCTAAATCCCAAGATGTATTGTTACTTCTAAGTTGCTCTTGACATTTCTCACCTGCCTCCTAAATAATGCAGAGGGACTCATTCTTGCTAGAGATACCGGACCCCTGGGTCCTCACCTGGCTGCCAGATATATTCTGCGGCCTGGTGATGAACTCAGGGCTCAGGCAGGAGGCCTTCCAGGAGACCAGCTGCCAATTCCTCGTGGAGTTCAGACTTGGCCTCTCAGGGCCTCAGTTTCCCCATCTGTGAGCTGGGGGTGGTAATGGGGCCTCCTATTTCCCAGGGTGTTATAAGGATGAATTAGATGAGTTCTGTTCTGTAAAGTAACAGGCGCAATGCCAGACGCACGCTAAGTGCTCAGCAAACATGGGTTATCACTATTCTTTCCTCATTTGGGAAATAACGATAAGCAAGGAATCTACCCCAAACTTAGTCCGTGTAAGACATGCTCAGGACACTGTTAGAACTGGCAGCTATCATCATCATCATTTCTGTTTCCATCTGTGAAACAGGCCGGGGGCGCCCAGAACCAGGGTAAATGGAAGTACCATCACAGGGTGACTCGGGTTCCAGGCTGCAGGGTGAAGGGTTCACAGGAAGGGAACCCTTCCTGTTGTTATTACTTGGAGCAAGGGAAGGAGGAACCTGGGCAGACCCAGTGTGGACGGGGTGCAGAATGAGACTGGCGGCCTCAAGAGATGAGACTGGGGTGGAGAAGAAAGATTCTGCCAAAGCAGGTAAAGAGACTTCAAGGAGAAGCGTGAGCCCCTGAGAGTCTCCTGAGGTTCAGGGGAGCCACCACATTGCCAGCTTGAGAGAGAAGTGCCTTTCTCCTTAGACGTGAAGGAAGAAGGGGTCAGGAAGGTGAGAGGTGGAGGAACACAGGCATTAAGCCAGAAACGGCCAAGGCAGCCTTCACGCCTCCTTCCAAAGACCCTGTGGCATCAGCGCTGCTCCAGGCCTCCAGAGCTGGAGGTCGTGGGATCCTTCCATGCTCGCCAGCGCCTCCAGCATTCAGGCCTGGGGCTTCTGCCTCGCTGGGCAGACTCCCCAGCCTCTCCACTCTGTGCACTGGGCACCTTCCTGACCCCAGGACCCATACCTGGCTCCCCCAGGGATCAGAGGGCCTCCCTGTCACTGGATAAATTAAGCAACTCGAGCAAGCATGCATTTTCCAGCTCCCACTCACCGCCATTCACTCACTTCCTCTCATACTCATCAAGCAGTTGGTTCCTTGTCATTTCTCAGAGGAACCGTGTCCCTTCCTGTGAACACTTCACTTTGCAGCCTGGAACCTGAGTCACCCCGAGATGGCATCTCCGTCCACCCTTGTTCTGGAAGCCCCTGGCGCATTTCACAGATGAAAACAGAAGTGATGATGATGAAGATGATAACTCTCAATCCTAACAGTGTCCTCAGTACATTCTATGTGGACTAACTTTGGGGTCGATTTCTTACTTATTGTTATTTCCTAAATGACGAAGACAAAACCCAGAAAGGGTGAGTAACGTGCTAAAAGGTAGAGGAGCCCCAGTGTGAGCCCAAGCAGTCTGAACTTCAATCATGATTAGTTAGACATTTAACAGAACACTTTTGTAAAAGAAAACATTATGAAGAAAAAAACTGCAATTTTTGTTTTAAAATGTATCATTGGTTGACTCGCTCATCAACCAGAAATTTCTATAGTAAAATTCTTCCAGGACCATCAGTGCGGAATACTGTGAGTTAAAACACATTTGCAGTTTACGTCCCAGTTGGCTTGAGGGAAGATGATTCCAGAAAGGCTGCATGATGAAGACTCACTGTCTCTGCAGATCTCAGCTGGACTCAGACAAGCATTACAGATGAGCCGAGAAGTCATGAGCCTTGCAACAAGGGAAGTGGCTGTGTGAGGACCATGGTGACCTGGAAGGACGACCATGAGTCAGCTTCCACGGTGAACTTGCCCCAGTCATGCCAGAGAACCATCGTCCTCAAGAGAAGTCAGAAATCCAGATCTTTAGGTTGACTCTCAACTTTTAAATGTTTCTGACTGAGTAAGAGAAAGCATTGGGCTACTGCCCCTGCACCTTTCAGGGTCAAAAGATAACAGTAGCAAGTGCTGGCAAGGATATGGAGCCATTGGAACCCCCATACTCTGTTGGAGGGATTGTAAAAACGATGCAGCCACTTTGGAAAACAGTCTGGTGCTTCCTTGAAAGATTAAACACAGAGTTACCATATGACCCAGGAAGCCCACGCCTGGGTATATCCCCAAGAAAATTGAAAACCTGTGTGGCTTCCCAGGTGGTGCAATGGTAAAGAATCCACCTGCCAATGTAGGAGATGCAAGAGACATGGCTTCGATCCCTGGGTTGGGAAGATCCCCTGCAGTAGGAAATGGCAACTCACTCCAGTATCCTTGCCTGGGAAATCCCATGGACAGAGGAGCCTGGTGGGCTACAGTCCATGGGGTCGCAGAGTCAGACACGACTGAGTGACTGAGCATGCACGCCCATCCCCATGAAAACTCGCACATGAGTGTTCATGACAGTGTTCTTCATAGAAGACAAAAAAGTGGAAATGATCCAGATGTCCATCAGCTGAGAAATGGATCCAAGAGTGTGGTTTGGCCATACAACAGAACACCACTTAGCATTAAGAAGGAATGAAGCGGAACTTCCCTAGTGGTCCAGTGGTTCAGAATCTGCCTTCCAAGGCAGGGGACTCAAGTTTGGTCCCTGGGTAGGGAATTAAGATCCCACTTGCTGGGGGGCAACTAAGCCCCCACACCACAGTTAGTGAGTCCACGTGCTCTGGAGCCCCTGAGGCACAGCTAGACAGCCCGAGCACGCAACCAGAGAGACGCCAAGGTGCAGGAATGAAAGATCCCCCAGGCCGCAGCGAACATCCGGCCGGCTGCAGTGAAGATCCGGCCTGCCGCAGCTGAGACCCGACTCACAGGTACTGATTCATGATTCGCAGTGGATGAACCTTGCAAACATTATGCCAAGTGAGAGAAGTCAGACGCAGAAGGCCATATACTGTCTGATTCCATTCATGTTAAACATCCAGAAGAGGCCAATCTATTGAAGCAGAAAGTTGATCTGTAGTTGCCAGGGGTTGCAGGGACGGGGAGTGGGAAATGATTGCCCACGGGCCTGGGGTACTTGGGGAGGTAAAATGGACGGTGTGGTGGTTGTGCCAACCATGGATGTACTCAGAACCACTGAACTGCACGCGTTGTATGGTATAGGCGTTATATCTCAAAGTTGGTAACATTTAAACGTGTTTGCCTGATAGAGCTCAGAGCCAACTGCAGGCCACGCTCTTCCGCTCCCTGGTTGAGGAGGTCAGCCTCAGCTGCCCGGATGTTCAGCTACCTGGAACGCCGGGTTCCCACAGAGCGCACGGGGCTGCCCCAGAAGACAGAATTTCCCCCCTGGGGCTCAGCGGCCATAGAGAATTGCCCTGGTGGGGGGTGCTGTTCCCGACACTTCCCTTTTTGCTCCTTTTAAAAATAAACAATGAGATGCAAGCCGAGAAAAGTTCTGTTTGTTAACCTCTAGCCCCAAACAAGAAGGAAACAGAGCCGGGTGAGCCTGTGGTTCAGACCAGCTCCAGAGTCCGGCACGCCAAGTCCAGCACCTTCCTCTGAGTCTGTGTGTGAAGTTTCTGGAATCCGGTGCCTGTATGTGGCGGGGTGGGGGCTGTTTTCCTGCCCCCTTCCTCCTCCCTCCCTCACCTCTGTGAAGAAGAGCTGGAAGCCTTGTGAGCGCAAGAAAGATGGCCGTGGTCCTGGAAGGGCAGGCTGGGCGAGGAGCCATTGCTCTCTGACCCCGTGGACCTGCAGGGATAGAACCCCTCCGCAGTCAGGCCAGGACAGAGGAGTTAGGAAGGACACCAACAGCCCCCAGAAGAAAGTTTGAGCCTTTTCTGGAGGCAAGAGAGGGAGTCTCCAGGTCAAGGAGGGGGCTGTGCAGAGAAGACAGTCGTGGGAAGAGACCAGGAGCCCCTTCCCTCGTGGACCAGGGGCTGAGGACTTAGTGTGCTCAGTGAGCAGGCGGGCACCGTCTCTGCGACCCCAGAGTTGAAGTTCTAGCAGGAGAGACAGGCGATGAGGGATAAGCCATACACCCAGCTGGAATGCCATAGGGGGAGAGTCTTCAGGACCTCGACCCAGGGTGAGGAGCCAGAGAGAATCAGGGTGGTGTTTTAGACGGGATGGTCAGGGAAGGCCTGTATGAGGAGGTGGCATTTCAGCTCAAAACTTAGGAGAAATCATATCTGAGGCAGAGGAACTGTAAGTGAAAAGGCCCTGCGGCAGGCACGCAGCTGGCGTGACCGAGGCCACTGCACCTGGGACCAAGAAGGGAAACCGATGAGGTCAGGAATGTCCCAAGGGGCCAGACCAGGCAGGACCTTGTGGGCTCTTGTGAGGATTTTGGTTTTACTCTGAGGTGGGAGCCATGGAGCCCTGATCTGGTCCAGACTCTAACAGGATGCCTGTGGCCCCAGGCAGAGAAGGGACTGTGGGCTGGGAGGGGGAAGGAAGCAGGGAAGCCAGGAGGGAGGTGACGACCACGGCCCAGGATCGTAGAGGTGGAGCTGGGGAGACTGCGCACTGTCCCCTCTCACTGCACAGCCTGCCTGCTCCCCAGAGACGCAGGACAGGCAAACCCAGGAAGTTCCAAACACACACACACTCTCACACACTCTCCATACAGATAGATCCTGCACACACACATGCATTCTACATACACAGAGATTTCACACCTGCATTTCACACACATATTCATATATTCTACATACACATAGATTTTATACGTATACACACACATGCACATATTTTAACATTCATAAAAAATTTTCACGTATATACATATATATATTCTACACACTTATAGACCCTTTCCATTTATTACATATATATTAATGGATATATATAGAATACTGGAGTGGGCAGCCTTTCCTTTCTCCAGGGGAATCTTCCCAATCCAGGGATCAAACCCAGGTCTCCAGCATTGCAGGCAGATTCTTTACCAGTTGAACCACCATGGAAGCACAAGAATACTGGAGTGAGTAGCCTATCCCTTCTCCAGCAGATTTTCCCAACCCAGGGATTGAACCCAGGTCTCCTTCATTACAGGTGGATTCTTTACCAGCTGAGCTACCAGGGAAGCCCTATTCTACACACATATAGACCTTTTCCATTTATTATATATATATGTGTGTGTGTGTGTCAATATATCCTACATACACATACGTTTTATATGTATATTACACAAACATACTTAGAGAGTTTACACACATATACACATGTATTCCATGTGCATATAGACCCTTTCGTACATTATATACACACATACATGTCTTCTACATACATGTAGTCTATACATATCCACACATATATTCCACATGCATATAGTTCTAGATATGTACTATACACACATATAGTGTCTACACATATATTACCCATTCTACACACATGTGGATTCCACACCTATATAACACCTGCATACATGCATTTTCCATACATATAGACTCAACACAGGTATTCTAAACCAAGTCGACCTTGAGGGCAGTGAGCCCCGTGTCCTGGAAGGGGCCCAGCTGAGGAGCTGGGAGCTGTGTGACTCAGGCCTTGCTTCTCAGACCCTCGTTTGCCTCGTCTTTAACACGGGGATGACAGTGCCTGCCTCGCAGGGTGTCGGGACGGCCGGATGAGATCACCATGCGTGCACAGCAGCTGGCCTGGCGCGGGAGCCGGGACTGTGTGTTAACAGGCATCACACTCATAACGAGGCCTGCTTTGGAGCCAAGCAAACCCCACAGAGCTCCTTCCTGGAACAAGGATGTGTGGCTCGCCCGCACAGCCAGTCTCCCGCTTGGGCAGACCCGGGGCCTCTGTATGGGCAGAGGGACCAGGAACTACAGTGGAAGCCTGTGAGTCAGCGACAGGCATAAAACAGTTAAAGGGCACGCGGCTGCAGCCGCAGTACTGATGGGGAGATGGAAGCTTAGATAATGTCCGGAAGGCAGGTGGATTAGTCAGGGACAGAAACCCGGCTCAAACCGGTTTAAGCAAAAGAGAGTTTATTGGGTCATGTTAAAAAAAAAACAACTTCAGGGGTGATCTTGCTTCAGACATAGCTGGATCCAGGTGCTTGAATGATGTCATCAGTTTTCCATGTCTCTCTGGAAGATGAATTAATTAATGTTTGGGAAGCCCTAAACAGCACTGAATACACCTGCTGCTCTGTAATGTTGGCCATTATTTTATTATTACTACTATTACAGCGTCCATTGTTACCTTATCAGGCCAGTAACTCAGAAAAAGTGAGTGTGCTTTCTCGACTTTCACTATAAAAGTCCCAGGACCAGTTCTCATTTAGGTGGGGTTGTGTGGCCATCAATGAACCAAACGCTGTGGCCACGGCCAGGCTCTGTGACAAAGATTAGGTGACCATCCTTAATGCCGGAGATGAGGTCAACTCCACTCGAACCACATGGACAGAGAATGGTGGCGAGGAGCTTCTCAGGTCTGTGACGGGGTCATCTCCAGTGCCTGCCCCCACCCTGAGGTGGGACCCTTGATTCTAGTCATTTGGTTTTCTTATTTTTTTTTTAATTTCTAGCTGTACCCCGTGGGACGTGGGACCTTAGTTCCCTGACCAGAGATCGAACATGCTCCTCCTGCGGTGGAAGCACAGAGTCTTAACCACTGGACCACTAGAGAAGTCCCTCCAGTCACTGGTTTTCCATCACCTGGGAGTCTTGAGACCCAGATTCTCCCCCAATTACCTCCTTTGCCCAAGGGTGGCCTTTAGAGTTGAATAGACATGGACTCAATACCCAGTTCCACTCCTCACCTAGCTTCACCTCCCTATGTCTCAATTTTCCCATCTGTGAAATGGGATAATTACCACATTAATTCAACAAATATCTTATGGAACATTATATCTGACAGGTATTGGTACCTCAAAATTACTTTTTATGTATTAACTCATCTGACCTTGATAGCTCCATGGGTAAAGAATCTGCCTGCAATGCAGAAGACCCTGGTTCGATTCCTGGGTTGGGAAAATCTGCTGGAGATGGGGTACACTATCCACTCCAGTATTCTTGGGCTTCCCTTGTGGTAAAGAATCTGCCTCCAATGCAGGAGACCTGGGTTCGATCCCTGGGTTGGGAAGATCCCCTGGAGAAGGGAAAGGCTACTCACTCCAGTATTCTGGCCTCAAGAATTCCATGGACTCTATACTCCATGGGGTCACAAAGAGTCAGACACGGCTGAGCGACTTTCACTTCCACTTTTTCATCCGACCCTCTCAGTAGCAACTGTGGAAGTTAAGTACAACCATCAGATCTTTACAGGTGAGGAAACTGAGGCACAGTCACTCATTGGAGGCCGCCCAGCCAGCGAGCGGTAGGGCAGAGCTTTGAACCCAGGCAGCCTGCCTTCAGAGCCCCAGAAACTGGGGATGATGTGCTAAGGCTCAGCAGCTGTTGTGTAGCAGGGGCTTTCTTGGTGGAGACTGTCCCTGGCTGGGTGTGTCCCTTTTCATCTGCCTCAGTTTTCCTCATCTGTATAATGGCTTCCTGTGGAGCAAAGAGGGTGTGATAAAAAGGGACCAAGTGATGCAGGGGCTTTTCTTTATTTCACTTATCGAGAACCTACTGTAGGCCAGGCACTGAGCTGGACGCTGTGTGTCCAGAGACGCAAACTCCCTGACTCCTGGGAGCTGACATTCCACTGCGGTGATGGACAACAGATGGCTCAACACAGGTAAACAGGTGCTTTGGAGAAATACAACACGGTGACGGGACAGTGCCAGGGTGGCTGAGAGGCGACTGTCCTGAAGGAGGACAAGGGGCCTTCCCGGGAAGATCTAGATGTGGGAAGGTTCTCCCACCTTCCAGGCAGGGACAGCCACGGTGCAAAGGCCCTGGGATGGGCCCTGACAGGACAGAGCTGGCCAAGCCCTGCTCTTGCTGCTGGCTGGGAAAACAAGGCAGGAAGAGAGGAAGGGTCAGACCCTAGGCAGGCAGCTGGCGGAGGTGGGGCTGGGCAGGGTGGAGGAGGCACACAGGGGCTGGGACCTTTGCACCCTAGCCAGACCCTTCCAGGCTGCTCGAGGGGCAGCCCCCTCAACCCCCTGCCAAGCCAGCTAGCTGTGCAGGGGCTGCTGCTGTCCCAGGTCCTCTGTTTAATGCCAAACCACGTTTTGCACCCTCAGCCGATCGTGCAACAGGCGTCCGTGGGTCTGCCACCGTCCAGCCTCCCTTCCTGGCTTGGAACGTGGGGCCCAGTGACTGTCTCTAAAGACTGAAGGGCACCTAGGCTGGGAGGATGGCGAGGTCGTCATGGCCTCGGCACTGTGTGGCCAAGCTTCTGCACCCTCTAGTGCAGCAGGGAGGACAACCGAGGGTCGGTGTGAGGGTCCATGAGGCAACAGCGGCAAGTGCCCGGCACTGACAAGCCCTCAGCTCTCAGAGGGGCCGAGATGCCATCCCCAGAAGGCTGTCATCTCTTTTGCCTGAAGAATAGAACAGAGAGGGAGCAATTTCACCTCCCAGCCACCTGTGCAGGAAGCTAGGAAGTCTCACTCGATGGAAGGGGACACTGAGGCTCTGAGAGGCTCAGGAGCTCGCGCCAGGTCCCACAGCATCTTTATGAGGGAGCCGGGTTGGTGCTCAGGTCCTGCAGCTGCAAAGCCCTCCACGTTCCATGCCAGCGCCCTCCAAACCACAACTTTTTTGCAGACCGTCAATTGTGACTGGACTGCCCCCGTGGTGTATCCTCCTGGGAACTTGGCCTTGGGTTCTGTCTGTGGGTCTGCATTGGCTCTGATAGCCCCAGGTGATCTGAAGCGCAAACCAGCCCTTCCTGCTGGGAAGGGCAGCTAACGTGGATCATTTTCTGTGCTCTAATAGTAATAATAATGATAGTACTATAGTGATTATAATGTTAGCAGGCAATTATTGGACACTGTTACTATGTGCCAGGGACTTTCCACATATTATCTTATTTTAAAATTCACAGCAGCCTTCTGAGGAAGCCTCTGTTATGCCCACTTGACTGATGAGGCCTGAGGCTCTGAGCAACGAAAGGATCCACCCCAGGCCACCAGCTGCATGGTGGCAGAGGAGGGACTGGAGCCCAGGCCCGTCAGACAGAAGAAACTCATGCTTCCAAGAAATGGCTGGGGAACTTGGGACTTTTGCCAGCGACACCCTCTTCTCAGACCTTGGGAGCCGTGATACAAAAAGAAACACCCGTGGGGACTCACGTCCAGGTCCCTCGAAGCTTCTGAGCAACTCTGTCTCTCTGCCTCTCATTCCCTATCTACCCTGGGCCCTCATCTCCTAAGTAACTTAGTCCATCTCCCTGCTCCCCACCCGGCCCAGCCCCCACCACTGCTCACCTGGACGCTGCAGCAGCCTCCCACCTGGCTGCCCTGGTCTGCCCTGGGACCCCTTCTCCAGGCGTAGCCAGAGGCATCTGCTTAGAATCTCAGGCAGTTCAGCCTGTCCTTGCCCCCTTCCACCCTGGGACCCCCGGAGTCCAGTCCACACTGCGGCTGGAGGTGTCTTACCGAACCTGAATCTGAGCAAGCCCCCCAGCCCCCAGCCTAAATCCTGTCTCTGGTGGGCCTCCGGTCCCCACAATCCCTGAATGCACATCCCTGCACAAGCCTGCCGCTGCTGAATCTCTTTCCCTCCCCCATCTTACTGAGCTTTCCTTGCACCGTCACTCCAGGCAGACCCAACTTCTAGGTCCCCCAAGGGCCAGCCTCCGGGCCGGGGTGGCTCAGCCTCGGGTGGGAACTTTCTGTAGGCCGTGGGAGTGTGCGCTATGGTGTTTAGCAGCACCCTGGCCTCCGCCCCGACACCACTCCCCAGCTAGGGCCACCAGAAACGTCTCCAGGCCCAGCCAAATGCCCTGGGGAGAGCAAAGTCACCCTGGGAAGGAGCCAGGGGGTCCGGCGTGCGTTCATGCTGCTTTTCCTTTTGAGAGCTCCCTCCCAGCCCTCTGCTCTCATCCTCCTGCTCCTCCCTGTACGGCAGTCCCTTTTCAGGCCACCCACGATTAACCTTTCCACTCCCAGTGGGGTCAAGAGTCTTCTAGGTGCTCCCACAACCCGCCACCAGTGACCTGATGTTACTCTCTTCTGACCGTCAGGTTGCTTGCCCACCCCACTGCCCACCGCCCCAGGTCATCATCCCCACCAGGACAGGCGCCGTGCCCGCCTGCTCGTGGAGTTGCTGGGGCTCCGTCCACACTTGACACGGCCTCACCCCTGCTCTGCCTCTCTGTCCCTGTTCATCCTAACAGTTAGTCACTCAACAGACTCACCCCAAGTCCGCAGAAGGGGTAGGTGGCAGAGATACCAAAAAGAATCTGACATGATTCTGGGCAAAACATGGGGCATTAAGAAATGGCAAACGGTCACACCTGGCTGGAGTCCCAGGTTGGAGGGGCCGGTGGTGGTGGTGGTGGACAGTGGGGATAAGACCGGAGCCTGTGGCCACGGTCAGGCGTTTCTACTTTCCCTGAAGGAGTTGAGAGCCACGGCAGGCTGTCGGCGGAGGAAGGACCCACTGTGACTCGGGTCCTGTCAGAACCCTCTAGACGGTCAGCGGGGGCGATGGAAGCGGAGGGGAGAGACTGTCGCGGTTTAGGTGGATGAGGATGGTGGCCTGGCCCGGGGGGTGATCACGGAGGTGAGGAGGCGTGGTCTGATTTCAGAGAAATTTGGGGCATCAAATGAGAGTTTCGGTGGTTTGGATGTAGTGGTGAGACAAGAAGTATCAAGGACAGTGAGTGGGTAGACGAGGTCAGGGACGCATCTGCACCCCCAGAGAGGGGGGGTCAGGGACGCATCTGCACCCCCAGAGAGGGGGTCAGGGGCCCATCTGCACACCCAAAGCCCTCATCGGGGAAGAGGCTGGGGCTGGGACCCAGTCCCCCCACCCCCACTCCGGGCCCTGCTTCCCTCCAGGCTGTCTCAGGTGTGGCCGTGGCTCTCCCACAACCCACTGTGTGACTTCTGGCTGTGTTCTCAGCCTCTCCCGGCCTATTTCTGGAGCATCTGCATACCCTCCTCTCCAGGAAGAGCGTGAAGGTTCAGGAAGCCACTGGCTCAGGCAGAGAACCTTGCAGAACCTGTCTTGCCAGCCTCACCCACCCCTCCCTGGTACTCCACAGGCAGAGGGGCACCTGGGGCAGGGCCTGCGCAAGAGCACCCAGCCCAGGTCCTCATGCCTACGCTGACGACCAGGCCTGTACCCCTGCCCCGAGGGCCCTGAGGATCCCGATGGCCAGCCCTCTGCCCCCTCCCTCCAAGGGCCCTGGGGGTCCAAACCTCCAGTCCTGGGGGCTGAGCCCAGCTTCTCACGCCTACACTGACGGCCAGCCCTCTGCCCCCCACCTCTACCACCGAGGGCCCTGGGGGTCCAAACCTCCAGTCCCAGGGGCTGTAACCCCAGGCCCAGCCTCTGAGCCCCGCACTCCAGCAGAGGATGGCCTGCCTTGGAGACGAACAGCCTCCCCTAGCAGCATGGCTCAGTGGTCAAAGGCGTGGGGGCTGGAGCCCGGCCTGAGCGCGGATCCCAGCTGCCCCTTCCTGCTGTGCAGCCTGGAGCAAGTGACTGTGCCTCTCTGATGCCCAAAGAAAGAGGCCGGGCTAGGAGGTCACGCCCCAGATAAGCAGGGCTTCTACACTCAGTGGCTTCGGGCCCCAGTTCACCAGCTGGAGCCGTGTGGACTTTTTTTTTTTTACAGCTGAACTTAATCTCCATCTTGTGCAATTGTTCCAGCAGGCCAGTGGAAACCATCTGACTGTTGATTCCTGCACCCGTTTCCCACCACTTCCCCATCCTGGGTTCCCAGCTTTTCCAAGCTTTAGTGAGGTGGAGGTGTCGGGGACCAGAGTGAGAGCAGGGCTCTGAGTCTGTGATGGGCTCACTCCCACAAGCTGGGCCACATGGTGCCCATGTCCTGGGGTCCTTTGGCTGTTTTCTGGCCGCTCCCTGTTCCCTGGCTGGATGGAGGCCTTCCCAGAGCATCCCGGAGAAGCCATTCCTACCTGGCGTCTGGCTTCAGGCTCAACCCAAGGCAGTCCGCCCCGCCAGAACTCCGCCCCTGGTTCTGGATGGGGGAGGCTTGCCCTTTGTGAGATGCTTTGTCACAAGCATGAGTTCTTCCTGTTCCTCTTGGTTCTGAAACTCTGAAGCCAGGAAGCCTCCTGGGACCCCAAGATTTGGTGCCCAGCTCCCTTCCTAGAGTCACGAGCGCTAACTGGCCCAGGGCTGCCCTCCAGGAGGGAGGGGAGGGGGGAGAAAACTGGGGGTCAGGGTGGGGGGCTGCGGGGGTGCAGGAGAAGAAGCATTATCAGTTAAGGCAGCTTTCCCAGACATTCGGTCTCAGGATTTTAAAATCAGTTTTTAAAATTATTGAAAAGCCCAAGGAGCTTTTGTTTATGTGGATTGTTATCAACTGATATTCATATTAGGAACAAAAACTAAGAAGTTTATAAAATGTTTATCTTGTTCGCTTGATAATAACAATAATTCCAGTACATGCTCATATAATTAACATGTTGTTATAGTAAGTAACTATACATTTCAAAACAGAAACACGCAGTGAGTAAAGTGGCACTGTTTACAGCTTAGCTCCTCTCTCAAATGACTAGCCTAATAGAAGACATCTGGATCACGTATCTGCTTCTGCATTCCATCTGTTGTGATTTTTTGCTTTGGTTGAAATATCTGAAAAACAAAACCTCAGCTTTACAAAGGCACATCTTTGCAAAGCAGAGACTATTGTAATATTGTGAATATTCCTTAGTGGTACACGAAAACTTGCCAGGGGTCATTTCTTAAAGTTTAGTTGCAGCATGGAATCTAAATACCTATGGTGGACTTTTCCCACCCTTTATACTCCTGTGAGAATGAGAGTGAAAAAAGGGCAAATAATCTCGTGAACTTTGTGAAAGGGTCTTGGGGACCCCCAGAGATCCTTGGAGCACACTTTGAGAACTGCTGAGTTCTCAGGGACAAGTACCCTCTCCTGGGTGACACTCCAAAGAGACATGCCAGGGGAGGGTTAGGAGCATGAGTTCAATTCTCTCCTCCACTGCTTACTGGCTGTGTCCTTGGGCAGATGACTTTGCTTCTCTAGGCCTGTTTCCTCATCTGTAAAGTGGTCACAGTGAGACCTACCTTACAACATGCCTGCTGCCATGAAAAACACAGTCCTCAGACTTTTAAGAAAAGACTCCTTCATATCAGCCCTTCATCCTCACATGTAACTTCCTGCCACAGGGCCTTTGCACAAGCTATTTCCTCCTTCCCAAACCCTCTCTCTCCTTCCTGACTTTGCCAAAGGAACTAATTCACTATTAGTCTTCAGTCCTCAGCTCAAGTGCTACCTCCTTTGGGAAGCCTTCCGTGACTTCTCTGAGATGTCAAACACCTCAACAGAGGATTCCAGAGCACAGCTGACAACAGTTTACATATTTTAGAATCATTAGGTGATTATCTGTCTCCCATTAGACCACAGCCCAGGTTGACTGTTGCCCTCCAACAGAGTCGGGCTTGTGTGGAGTAAATGCCATTGAAAGAATATTTGTCATAAAGTGTCATCTTTACTGATACCTGAGTTTTTCCAGCCTTGGAATGGAAAAGCTGGTCTTTGACAAGTGCCGCCTCCCCACCTCCTACCTTCTCTGCCAACAGCTGGACTGCATCAAGGAATGGGGGAGGCCAGGGTCCAGGCCCCAGAGCTGTGGTGCTCTTTCTGGGGACCCAGTCCCTTGCCGGGCCCCCTTTGTGTGGGGTGCTCTGACATGCCCTGGAGTCATGCCTCCCCTCCTCCAACAGTTCCTCCCTTTCTCCAGGTGGTTCCCTGCCCTGAGCCCACCGCAGTCTCTCAAACGTCCGGGCTGGCAAGCACGCTGCACCCCCTGTCCAGACCTCCATTCCCTCTCCCCACTCTGCCTCCAGGGCTGGCTCAGCCAGGATTTCCTCTCTTCACCCCACACCTAGACTGGGGCCTGTGTCCCTGCCGTCACCGCACGGATCACGTCGCCTCTTTGTTGTCCTTTCTTCATCCCTTTCCCCACCCAACCAGGCTGCATGTTGGTCAGGGACGGGATTGTGTCATCTTGCTTTTCCAGAATCGGGCATTGGACCTGGCATCCAGTATGAAAAGGCATCCAGCAGGTGGCTGATATGTATTTGCTGACATGATACGGATGCCGAGTTTGGGAGAGATCACTGTCATCAAAGGGCATGTATCAGTTAGTTTGGGACTGTAGATAATACACTTAGGAGACTGACTACAAACGGATTCATTGGCTCCCGTAAACAAAAAGCCTCAAAGAAGGGTGAGCTTCAGGCTTGGTTTGATCGGGGCTCCAATCTTTTCCTCTATGTTTCACCTGGTTCTGCAGCTTCTGTGTGTTGCTATTTTCCTCTCATTTTCTTAGCGGTGTTAAAATGGGTACAGCAATGCCAGACTTCAATCCATTCAGATGTAAGAGGTCTCTTTGAGTGGCTTCTAGGAGTACTTGGAATGCATCTTTTACAGAAATCCACAGCACTGAGCTACCTCTAGGGAGTCAATGGACTGAACTGGTTAAGTGTCCGTCCTTGAACCAGCAGCCATGACCCCAGGGTGAGATTTAGAAAATTAGCTTGCATTTGGAGCCAGGAGGACAGTCAGCTGCTTTCCAAAGGGGGCTGCATGAGAGAACTGAGTGTATTAGTTGCTCGGTCATGTCCGACTCTTTGTGACCCTATGGACTGTAGCCCTCCAGGCTCCTCTGTCCATGGGATTCTCTAGGCAAGAATACTGGAGTGGGTTGCCATGCCCTTCTCCAGAGGATCTTCCTGATCCAGGGAGAGAACCCAGGTCTCCTGCATTGCAGGCAGATTCTTTACCATCTGAGCCACCAGGAAAGCTCAGAGAGAAGTGTGGCACCCACTGAAATTGGAGCAGCTACCAACGGAAGAGTGAGATGGCAAGAGAGTCAAAACATCCACCCTGCTGTTTAATTTTATTAAAATCTGGAGGAAAAAAGTTCTTTAGCAAAGATGAATCCAGGGAAAACTTTGCCAAACGTCTAGATGGTTCACCAGAACCTCGTTT
Organism: Bubalus bubalis; assembly: GCF_019923935.1. Taxonomy (NCBI): domain Eukaryota; kingdom Metazoa; phylum Chordata; class Mammalia; order Artiodactyla; family Bovidae; genus Bubalus; species Bubalus bubalis. The sequence continues at coordinate 5,093,762 of NC_059170.1, read as the reverse complement.
CCAAGGCAGGAAGATAACACATTTTTCTGCTCTCCGATCGAATTCCATTGACTGAAACCACAGCCAATTCACAAAGCCGCAAAAGACTTTACCGAATATTTTTTTAATGTGTTTGTTTTTTCTGATTATGATAACAATACATGCTTGTTGTTAAAATATTTAAATAATGCAGAAAAGTATTTAAAACAGTGCTTCTCAAACGACTGTGGTTTTGCCCCCCAGGAGACATGTGGCAATGTCTGGATGTCCTTTTGGTTGCTACGACTGGGGAGGGGGGTCGGGGTGCTACTGGCATCTGGTGGGTAGAGGCCAGGGATGCTGCTAACCATCCTGCAATGCCCAGGACAGCCCCCCAAAACAAAAATAAGTCTGGCCCCATCCCTGATGGCTCATTGGTAAAGAATACGCATGCCGGTGCAGGAGACGTGAGTTCGATCCCCGGGTCCCGGAAGATCCCCTGGAGAAGAACTGGCAGCCCACTCCAGTATTCTTGCCTGGGAAACCCCATGGACAGAGGAGACTGGCGGGGCTACAGTCCATGGGGTCACAAAGATTCGGACACAACCGAGAGGCTGAGCGACAGCAGCACATGTCAGTGGTGCCAAGGTCGAGAGACTGACTTACACGAAAGTAAAAAATTGCTACTGACATTTTTGCTGCCTAGAAATAAACTCTGCTGCCATCTTTGGTAAGTATCTTTTAGGATGCTCTCTTTAATATTCGAGCCTGTGCATCTACGATTGAGTACAAGTTAGGAAAATTTTTTCTCTTCATGTTGATATTTGGCAGAAAACAACAAAATCCTGTAAAGCAATTATCCTTCAATTAAAAAGTGTATAAAATTTTAAAAATTCAAATATAAAAATAATTTTTCTCTATAACACGTTGCGACATCTCTACATTGCCATTTTTAATTACTATTTTAACAAAACTTTATTTTAATATAGTGCTTTATTATGTTTACCATTGTTGACTTAATGAATCATCATAGTTTGGCATTTCTAGGTTTTTCCTTAATTTTTCACTAAGATAAACAATGCTGCAGTGAACACCCTCGTCCATGGAGAATGCTTGGCTTATTATATCCTTAGGATAAGTGCTCCAAGATTAGATTTCTGTGGTGCTTTAAAATCTTTGCCCACTGAACATCATGGAGTGTACTGGCATTTAATGTCAGTCTGATAGGTGGAAAATGATATATCATTATAGCTTTTATCTGCATTTCCTTGATTACCAGCAGGCTAGATCCTGCTTCATATGTAGGCCTGCCTCTTATATTTCTTCACTTGTGAATAGTCAATTTTATAGTAAGGTGTTTACCTTTTCCTATTGTTTTGCAGGAACTCTTTGTATATTAAGGATATTCACCTTTCCTAAGAGTTTCATAATCGACTTTCAGAAGCCTCTTTTCTTTCTGTTTTTGTTCTTCTTTTTTTTTACATTCTCTTGTGCTTTCGAAGGATGTGCTTAATGTCCTGACAAGCGTTTCATGAATTACATTAGGAAATAACTTTTGTAACAAACCCATTTAACAACGCTTCTTTGTTCCCGCCTCCTGATAATGCTCAGAACCCCAGCGTCAGCCTTTGCCCAACTCCGTGTCATTAACCCTTGATCTTTTCCTGCTGAATAGCAGATTGCTTTCCGGAGCTGGGAACACAGTTTCATTTTCACCTTCCCGCTGATGGAACTGTCGCTGACTCTGTGCCAGACGGCTGTTTACATAAGAAATGATTTGATTATATTGTACAACCAATGGAAGACTTTCTCAGAATGAAGAAGCCAGAAACATATAATCAAAGCCATTAACTGTGTACAAAGAAATGCAGCCCACTCTAAATTTCCCACCAACCATAATAACAGTTTTCCAGGGAAAAATAAGAACAGGGCTATGGTTTCCTACTAAAAATGTGTTAAGGGAAAGACTTTTAAATGAAGATGGTGGCTTTCACCCAGCTGCACTCTTGAATCACATCAGCCTTGACTCAAATGCCAGCTGTATACCTTACTATCTTTGTGACCCTGGGAAAGTCCCTTACCTGCCCTGAACCTGTTTCTTCACTTACAAAATGGCTATAATAAGTGATAGTAACCTCTCAGTAACCCCAGAGGGTTACAGAGAAGATTAAATAAAATGATGCATATGAAGCACTTTCTGAGTCAGAATGTGTTTAGCCACAGGACTAGAACATAAATGAAGGTGGCAAAAAAACGGGAGAGGGGTTCATAATTTCAGCTCATAATGGCTGTTTAATTTGAAGGCGTGAAAGTGAAAGTGAAGTCACTCAGTCATGTCCGACTCTTAGCGACCCCGTGGACTGTAGCCTACCAGGCTCCTCCTTCGAGGTGGATAAAAACTCGCATTCTTTCCATCGTCCCACTCTGCTCTTCTCAGCCATTCTTTCCATCGTCCCGCTCTGCGCTTCTCAGCACTTTGTCGATGGCTCTCCTCATGGCTTCAGGACTGGAGCTACAGCTCCAGATTCACACACAGACGTGAGAACACCAAGAGGGGAGAGGCACCTCCCCTCACTCGTCCTCTTCTATAAGGGAGACCACTGTTCCCCGAAGACTTCCCGTTGATCAAGATTGCGTCATGTGCCCATTCCAAACCAATCGAGAGAGTGAGATGACCAGCTTTGGCTCTGTTCTTTTGTTCAGTTGCTAAGTTGTGTCTGACTCTGCGACCCCATGGACTGCAGCATGCCAGGCTTCCCTGCCCGTTATCTCCTGGAGACTGTTCCAACTCATGTCCATTGAGTTGGTGATGCTATCCAACCATCTCACCCACTGTTGCCCTCTTTTCCTCCTGCCTTCAGTCTTTCCCAGACTCAGGGTCTTTTTTAATGAATCAGCTCTTCACAACAGGTGGCCAGAGTATTGGAGTTTTAGCTTCAGCATCTGTCCTTCCAATGAATATTCAGGACTGACATCCTTTAGGATTGACTGGTTTGATCTCCTCGCAGTTCAAGGAACTCTCAAGAGTCTTCTCCAGCACCACAGTTCAAAAGCATCAGTTCTTTGGTGCTCAGCCTTCTTTATGGTCCAACTCTCACATCTGTACATGACTACTGGAAAGACCATAGCTTTGACTGGTTTTTTAGTTCAGTTCAGTCGCTCAGTCGTGTCTGACTCTTTGCAACCCCATGAATCACAGCACACCAGGCCTCCCTGTCCACTGCCAACTCCTGGAGTTCACTCAGACTCACGTCCATCGAGTCAGTGATGCCATCCAGCCATCTCATCCTCTGTCGTCCCCTTCTCCTCCTGCCCCTCAATCCCTCCCAGCATCAGAGACTTTTCCAATGAGTCAACTCTTCGCATGAGGTGGCCAAAGTACTGGAGTTTCAGCTTCAGCGTCATTCCTTCCAAAGAAATCCCAGAGCTGATCTCCTTCAGAATGGACTGGTTGGATCTCCTTGCAGTCCAAGGGACTCTCAAGAGTCTTCTCCAACACCACAGTTCAAATGCATCAATTCTTTGGTGCTCAGCCTTCTTCACAGTCCAACTCTCACATCCATACATGACCACTGGAAAAACCATAGCCTTGACTAGATGGACCTTTGTTGGCAAAGTAATGTCTCTGCTTTAGAATATGCTATCTAGGTTGGTCATAACTTTCCTTCCAAGGAGTAAGCGTCTTTGAATTTCATGGCTGCAGTCACCATCTGCAGTGATTTTGGAGCCCCCCAAAAATAAAGTCTGACACTGTTTCCACTGTTTCCCCATCTATTTCCCATGAAGTGGTGGGACCAGATGCCATGATCTTCATTTTCTGAATCTTGAGCTTTAAACCAACTTTTTCACTCTCCACTTTCACTTTCATCAAGAGGCTTTTGAGTTCCTCTTCACTTTCCGCCATAAGGGTGGTGTCATCTGCATATCTGAGGTTATTGATATTTCTCCCGGCAATCTTGATTCCAGCTTGTGTTTCTTCCAGTCCAGCGTTTCTCATGATGGACTCTGCATAGAAGTGAAATAAGCAGGGTGACAATATACAGCCTTGACATACTCCTTTTCCTATTTGGAACCAGTCTGTTGTTCCATGTCCAGTTCGAACTGTTGCTTCCTGACCTGCATACAGATTTCTCAAGAGGCAGGTCAGGTGGTCTGGTATTCCCATCTCTTGAAGAATTTTCCACAGTTTATTGTGATCCACACAGTCAAAGGCTTTGGCATAGTCAAGAAAGCAGAAATAGATGTTTTTCTGGAACTCTCTTGCTTTTTCCATGATCCAGCGGATGTTGGCAATTTGATCTCTGGTTCCTCTGCCTTTTCTAAAACCAGCTTGAACATCAGGAAGTTCATGGTTCACATATTGCTGAAGCCTGGCTTGGAGAATTTTGGGCATTACTTTACTAGCGTGTGAGATGAGTGCAATTGTGCGGTAGTTTGAGCATTCTTTGGCATTGCCTTTCTTTGGGATTGGAATGAAAACTGATCTTTTCCAGTCCTGTGGCCACTGCTGAGTTTTCCGAATTTGCTGGCATATTGAGTGCAGCACTTTCACAGCATCATCTTTCAGGATTTGAAATAGCTCCACTGGAATTCCATTACCTCCACTAGCTTTGTTCGTAGTGATGCTTTTTAAGGTCCACTTAACTTCACATTCCAGGATGTCTGGCTCTAGGTCAGTGATCACACCATCATGATTATCTGGGTTGTGAAGATCTTTTTTGTACAGTTCTTCTGTGTATTCTAGCCATCTCTTCTTAATATCTTCTGCTTCTGTTAGGTCCATACCATTTCTGTCCTTTATCGAGCCCATCTTTGCATGAAATGTTCCCTTGGTATCTCTAATTTTCTTGAAGAGATCTCTAGTCTTTCCCATTCTGTTGTTCTCCTCTATTTCTTTGCATTGATCGCTGAAGAAGGCTTTCTTATCTCTTCTTGCTAGTCTTTGGAACTCTGCATTCAGATGCTTATATCTTTCCTTTGCTCCTTTGCTTTTCGCTTCTCTTCTTTTCACAGCTATTTGTAAGGCCTCCCCAGACAGCCATTTTGCTTTTTTGCATTTCTTTTCTATGGGGATGGTCTTGATCCCTGTCTCCTGTACAGTGTCACGAACCTCATTCCATAGTTCATCAGGCACTCTGTCTATCAGATCTAGGCCCTTAAATCTATTTCTCACTTCCATTGTATAATCATAAGGGATTTGATTTAGGTCATACCTGAATGGTCTAGTGGTTTTTCTACTTTCTTCAATTTAAGTCTGAATTTGGTAATAAGGAGTTCATGATCTGAGCCACAGTCAGCTCCTGGTGTTGTTTTTGCTGACTGTATAGAGCTTCTCCATCTTTGGCTGCAAAGAATATAATCAATCTGATTTTGGTGTTGACCATCTGGTGATGTCCATGTATAGAGTCTTCTCTTGTGTTGTTGGAAGAGGGTGTTTGTTATGATCAGTACATTTTCTTGGCAAAACTCTATTAGATTTGCCCTGCTTCATTCCGTATTCCAAGGCCAAATTTGCCTGTTACTCCAGGAGTTTCTTGACTTCCTACTTTTGCATTCCAGTCCCCTATAATGAAAAGGACATCTTTTTTGGGTGTTAGTTCTAAAAGGTCTTGTAGGTCTTCATAGAAGCGTTCAACTTCAGCTTCTTCAGCATTGCTGGTTGGGGCATAGACTTGGATTACTGTGATATTGAATGGTTTGCCTTGGAAACGAACAGAGATCATTCTGTCGTTTTTGAGATTGCATCCAAGTACTGCATTTCGGACTCTTTTGTTGACCATGATGGCTACTCCATTTCTTCTGAGGGATTCCTGCCCTCAGTAGTAGATATAATGGTCATCTGAGTTAAATTCACCCATTCCAGTCCATTTTAGTTCGCTGATTCCTAGAATGTTGACATTCACTCTTGCCATCTCTTGTGTGACCACTTCCAATTTGCCTTGATTCATGGACCTGACATTCATGGACCTGACTGGTTTTTAGACCCATAATAATTCATGCTGAGGCTGAAGAGAGGCACTGTCCCTGAGCACCTTGGCAGATGGACGTCCAGCAAAACGGGACTGACTGAGAAGACAGAGCGGGAAAGCACTGTGTCTACCATGGGTGTGAAGTGAAGTGAAGTCACTCAGTTGTGTCCAACTCTTTGCGACCCCATGGGCTGTAGCCTACCAGGCTCCTCTGTCCATGGGATTTTCCAGGCAATAGTCCTGGAGTGGATTGCCATTTCCTTCTCCAGGAGATCTTCCCAACCCAGGGATGGAACCGAGGTCTCCTGCATTGTAGACAGGCGCTTTACCATACGAGCCACCAGGGAAGACAGCTACCATGGGCGTAGGTCCTGGCATACAGCATGTGGCCCAAACTCGGGGTTCACTTCCTGTTCCCTCCCCTTCCTTATTCCTTCCCTATTGCTGTCTGCCTTGGTCAAGCCAGAGACCGACTGGCCCTGGAGATGCCCTGCTTGCCTCACCATCTATGCTTGCATTTCTCCGACCTTACCATCACCTTTGACCCTCCTCATTCTCCCTGTGGCCTTCGGGGCTCCTATGCCTGTGCTGTCCCCTCGTCCTAGAAGCTTTCCCACTGCTGTCCCTCCATCACCTTTCCCAGGGAAGCTCTTCTGACTCCCGCAAGTCAACCCCCACTTTATATCAACTCACAGCCATGCATTCCTCCCTGCATTGGCCTTATCACGTTCCATGCTTATTTACATGGTTACTTGACTCATGTCTCACTCCGCCAGGTTGCAAATTCCACAAGGATAGGAACCAAATCTGTTTTGCTCACTGATAATCCTCAGTGCCTGGCACGTAGCATAGCCTGTGTTCTTTTCTTAAAAAAATAAATGAATAAATCCATTTCCCACCCTGTAACCATAGAGACCTTTCTAAGAAGCACATCTAGTCACCTCACCCTCTTGCCTCCAGCCTCCGGTTCTTGCTCTTAAGTTGCTAAGTTATGTTTGACTCTGCGACCCCGACTCTGCGACCCCATGGACTGCAGCACACCAGGCTTCCCTGTCCTTCACTATGTCCTAGAGTTTGATCAAACTCATGTCCATTGAGTCAGTGATGCCAACCATCACATCCTCTCCCACCCCCTTCTCCTCTTGCCCTCAATCTTCCCCAGCATCAGAGGTTTCTCTAATGAGTCGGCTCTTCGAATCACGTAATGGCTCCCATTTACCCTCAGGGCAAAATTCAAAAGGCTTAACATGGCTTTTCCAGGCCCTTCAAGGTAGATTCTGCCAACCGGCCAGCCCCATTTTCACCTGCCCCCCTCACTCCCTGATTCAGCCACCCTCAGGTCCTTTAGGTATCTGGAAACTCCATGTTCTCTCTTACCTCCAGATTTACCCATATGCTACATATCTGCCTGAAAGCTTTGTCTAGAAATATCCTCCTTCTCATTGTCAAGCCTCCATCTAAAAGTTGTCTCCTCCAAGAAGCCCTCCACACCTGCCCCCACCAGGCTGGGTTAAACACCTCTGACGCTTCCCCAACAGCATGTGCTTATTATGCCTCTGTGTAAGTCAGGCTACATCTAAGCTGCTCTGACAGAGCCCACACTGTCTCAACAGGACAGAATTTTAATTGCCCAGCACGGATGTAGAAGGTCCAAATTTGGTGGTTTGTTTCAGTTCTGCAAGTTCATTCTAGAAACTGGTTCCTTCTGTATAGTTGCTCTGCTCTCTTCATTCCACAGCTTCCAGTGAAGGCCAAAATGGCTGCTTTAGCTCCTCCATCACCTCTACATTCCAGTCAGCAGGAAGAGAGAAAGGGTCATTCCTTCTGAGGGCATGACACAGAAGTGGTTTCACATCACTCCACTTGCATCCCATTGGCTAGGACTTGGCCATATGACCACAGCTAACTGCAGAATAGGCTGGGAAATATAATCTTTCTCAGCCACATGTGCCCTGGGAGCACCTCCAGGTTCTTGCATTTTGAGGAGAAAGATGAGGGAGGTTGGTAGACCCTGGCAGTCCCTGCCACCCTCGCCGTCAGCGCTGAGCACAGTCTTATCTGGCTCCTCAACCACCAGCCCAGCCAGACTGTGAGCTCTCTGAGGACAGGGGCCGTGTGAGGTGGCCGCTGTTGCATCCCCAGCAACCAGCAGTGTGGCTGGCATGTGACAAATAAGGATGAGCCGCAGAGGCCGAAGGGCGAGCTGGGGAAACTGAGGCAGGCCCTGGTTCAGTTCCACATGTGTTTCCCTGGTGCCCATTACACGTGAGATCCTGGGGGCTCACGGCCTGGTTTAAGTGGTCAGGGTGCAGTGAGGCTGGCCTGGCCCAGTGGTATCCCAACCAACACTGGGTCAGGGTCTGCAAGACCCCCACCTGATGGGGGAGCTGAGGAGTCCCAGGGAACTGGTTCAGAAACAGGGCCGAGTCCCCAGCCAGAAGGCAGAGCCCCCTGAATGCCCACAGGTGGGTCTTGATCCCACATGGCCCTGGACCACTGCACTTCCGGCTCAGCCCCAGCTTCATCTGGCTGTGGGCCCAGCCCTGGTACTTGCCTCTCTCCTCTCTGAGAGGCAGCTGGGGACGGGGCTCCCCTCTCTCTGGGCAGCCCAGGAGGCTTGCCACGGGAAAGGCCTGATAGGAGCACTGCAGGTTTCAGCCCCGGAATCAAGGGCGGTCTTAGAAAGGAAGAGAGAAAACTCTCTCCTGACCCTCCACCCTAAGAGCTGCCCTGGAATCAAGGAGAAGCAGGCTTAGCTGAAAGAACCCTGGGTTCGAGTCCCAGCTTGATGCTCTCCAGCTGTGTGGCTGAACCGCAGCTTCCCTATCTGTGAAATAACGGGCACCCATAGCCCAGGTTAATTTCTCAGGGTTGGCACAAGACTGGAGGAGGGAAGTGGATGTGAAGGGGCCCTGAGGCCTGAGGTCTTATAGAGAAAAGTTGGTCATTAGTGTGGTTAAGATCAGAGCTATTTATAGGGCACCAGCAGGCAGACGGGACTTCCCTGGTGGCTCAGTGGTAAAGAACCTCCCTGCAATGCAGGAGACCTGGGTCTGATCCCTGGGTCAGGAAGCTCCCCTGGAGGAGGGCATGGCAACCCTCTCTAGTATTCTTGCCTGGAGAATCCCTGGTGGGTTGCAGTCCGTGGGGTCGCACAGAGTTGGACATGACTGGGCGACCAAGCAGCAGCAGCAGCCGACAGAGACCCAGAGAAGTGGGCAGACTGTGAGCTGATAAATATGCCATCTGCAGGGCGGGGCGCAGGGACCTCCGTGTTGCGTGAGTGGAGGCATCATGTCTCCCCAGCTAAAACCTGTCCACTGACTTCTCCCTGCAAGTCAGAATGGAAGAGAACTCCTGTACATGAAGGCCAAGGCCCTGTGTGGTCTGCCCCATGTCCTTACCTTGCTGGCCTTGAGTCCCAGCTCTGTCCTCCCCCGAGTGCTCTGTCCCAGCCACTCCTTCTCCTTGCTATTCCTTAAAGGTGTCCAGCTGATGGAATCAGCTGCACCACCTCTGTGCTTGCTGTTCCCTCTGCTTGGGCCTCCCTTCCCTGTGGCTCCGGCTTCTCCTCTGCTCCCCAGTTAGATGTCACCTCGTTGTTCTCCCAGAGAGCCACCACTTACCCAGGTGTCCACCACACCGGGCCATCTGGTTGACCTCCCAGTCCTAATCAGCAGCATTGTAGGCGCATCAGTCCCGTTCATTTATGTATTTGCTCACTTCTTCTCTGCCTCTCCCAGTGCAGCACATGGACCCTGTCTGTCTTGTTCACTGTGTCCAGAGCCTGGCACAGGGCCTGGCACATAGGAGGCGCTTAGCATTTGTTGACTAAACGAGCGCACACAGTGAGAAAGGGCAGTGGGCGGGTGGGTGGGGGTAGCTTTTATTGAGTGCCTGTTAGCTGCCAACCACATTCATCCTTGCCTTCAAGACTTACAACATCACTGCCAGGTCAGATTGTTATCCTCACTTCACAGATGGGGAAACTGAGGTTCAGAGTAAAAAAAAAAAAAATGATTTTACTAAGTTCACTCAAATAGAAAAAGTCAGGTGTTGGATCTGAAGTCAAACCTCAGACTGAGAAATATTTACAACCTAAATTATAAAACTCTTGAAGGTATTAGTAGGTTCTTGGGTGCACATATCTATCAAAGCTCATCAACTGTACACTTAAATTGGAGGCTGTCAACTGGGCATCATTTTGCCCCCAAGAGACATTTGGAAATGTCCTGACCCTTCTGTGGTTGTCATGACTGTGGGGATATGCTTCTGGCATCTAGGGGCAGAGGTCAAGGATGCTGCTAAACATCCTATTAATACAATACACAGCACCTCCCACTCCCCAGACAAAGAATTATCTGACCCAAATGTCAGTAGTAGCAGAATTGAGACACCCTGCCTTATATGGGGGCTTCCCAGGTAGCGCTAGTGGTGAGGCACTTGCCTGCCAATACAGAAGACACAGGAGATGGGGGTTCCATCCCTGGGTCGGGAAGATCCTCTCGAGGAGGAACCGGCAACCTACACCAGTGTTCTTGCCTGGAGAATCCCCTGGATGGAGGAGCCTGGCAGGCTACAGTCCATAGTTCCACAAAGAGTCAGACACGACTGAATTGACTTAGCACGCCCACACGCCTTAAACGGATGCAGTTTATTGTACATAAGTCTGTAGGCCAGCTGGAAAAGGACTTCTACCAATCAGAAAGAAAAGAAACAAATCAGTGAGAGACAATCCCAGATAATTTTAAAAAGCAAATGAGTACATCAGAAAAGACAAACAGGCAATACATAAATGATAAGGGCTTCACCTCAATACTAGTCAGGGAAGTGCAAATTTTAACGCGAATAATTTTCCCCCACCACACGGGGGGAAATATTTAAGTGATAATATCCTGTCCGGTGAGTGTTAGGGGGGCAGATCCTCTCACATATGGTGGGAGGGAGTGTAAAGTGGCAAAACCTTCCTGTTGATTTGGGAAAACTTCCTAACCTTTTAAATGGATGCGCCCACAGTCTCAAGTACACTTTGTAGAAAGTGTGCCGGCTTCCCTGGTGGCTCAGCTGGTAAAGAATGCACCTGCAATGCGGGAGACCTAGGTTTGACTCTTGGGCTTGGAAGATCCCCTGGAGAAGGGATAGGCTACCCACCCCAGTATTCTTGGGCTTCCCTGGTGGCTCAGCTGGTAAAGAATCCACCTGCAATGCGGGAGACCTAGGTTTGACTCTTGGGCTTGGAAGATCCCCTGGAGAAGGGATAGGCTACCCACCCCAGTATTCTTGGGCTTCCCTGGTGGCTCAGCTGGTAAAGAATCTACCTGCAATGCGGGAGACCTGGGTTCGATCCCTGGGTTGGGAAGATCCCCTGGAGGAGGGAAAGGCGATGGGCAGGACAAGTCCTTGGTGAGGATGTTCACTGAGGCATTGTTTCAAATTGTTTCAGATCAGTTCAGTCACTCAGTCGTGTCCAACTCTTTGCGACCCCATGAATCGCAGCACGCCAGGCCTCCCTATCTATCACCAACTCCCGGAGTTCACTCAGACTCACGTCCATCGAGTCAGTGATGCCATCCAGCCATCTCATCCTCTGTCTTCCCCTTCTCCTCCTGCCCCCAATCCCTCCCAGCATCAGAGTCTTTTCCAATGAGTCAACTCTTCACATGAGGTGGCCAAAGTACTGGAGTTTCAGCTTTAGCATCATTCCTTCCAAAGAAATCCCAGGGCTGATCTCCTTCAGAATGGACTGGTTGGATCTCCTTGCAGTCCAAGGGACTCTAAAGAGTCTTCTCCAACACCACAGTTCAAAACCATCAATTCTTTGGCGTTCAGCCTTCTTCGCAGTCCAACTCTCACATCCATACATGACCACAGGAAAAACCATAGCCTTGACTAGACGGACCTTTGTTGGCAAAGTAATGTCTCTGCTTTTGAATATGCTATCTAGGTTGGTCATGACTTTTCTTCCAAGGAGTAAGCGTCTTTTAATTTCATGGCTGTAATCACCATCTGCAGTGATTTTGGAGCCCCAAAAAATAAAGTCTGACACTGTTTCCACTGTTTCCCCATCTATTTCCCATGAAGTGATGGGACCAGATGCCATGATCTTTTCTGAATGTTGACTTTTAAGCCAACTTCTTCACTCTCTTTCTCTTTCATCAAGAGGCTCTTTAGTTCCTCTTCTCTTTCTGCCATAAGGGTGGTGTCATCTGCACATCTGAGGTTATTGATATTTCTCCCGGCATCTTGATTCCAGCCTGTGCTTCTTCCAGCCCAGCGTTTCTCATGATTTAGGGGAAGCTACACATCCATGAGCATGGGATGAAGTCTATAAACTGTGAAGAACATAGACTGTGTCACAGCTATGCCACAATTATCTAAATGCATAATTTTAGGTGATAAAAAGCTCGAGAAATCACATTTACACGCTGTTTCTAGTCAGATCACACAAAATAAATCTGATCCTTCATCCCTTCTTCTCCCTAATGTGTTTAGTTGCTCAGTTGTGTCCCACTCTTTGAGACCCCATGGACTGTAGCCCGCCAGGCTCTTATGTCCACGGGATTTTCCAGGCAAGAATAAATATTTTTTAAAAGATTTTTTCCGATGTGTACCATTTTAAAAGTCTTCATTGAATTTGTTACAATATTGCTTCTGCTTTGCGTTTTGGTTTTTTTGTCTGCGAGGCCGGTGGGAGCTGAGCTCCCCGACTAGGGCTCAAAATCGCACGGGAAGGTGAAGAATACGACCCCAGCTCTGAATGGACCAGCAACGGACCAACACAAAATGATCACGTCTCCAGCCCACCTTGCAGGCAGGCAGGTGCAGTCGGGGGGCCAGGTGACCCCCTCCTGGTCAGTTCAGTTCGGTTGCTCAGTCGTGTCTGACTCTGTGAGATGTAAGTAGAGATCAGTCAGGTGGGGCTCTGACAAAGCTGCCATGTTTTTAATCTAAGAGGAGGATTTGACCCAGATCCTGTACCTCCTCTGCCCTCCTCCAGGGCTGAGCACAGCGTGCCAGGCAGTCAAGTAGCCGTGAGTTTGAAAGTCACGCACCAAAGTGGGAGACAAGGAAACTGGTCATTGGTGACTTCCTGGAACGAGTCCTCCTCTGGACTTCTTTTTACCCAAGGAAAATAGAAGCTGTAGCCGGCAAAGCCACTGGAGTCTGGTACTCGTTACTTGCAGCCAAACCCAATCCTGGAGATAAAGTTAACTTACCACAGAGAGTGTGTTGCTTGAATCTTTTTGCAACAGAGCTATCTTTAAGTATTATTAAGTTGTGGGGCTTCCCTAGTGGCTCAGATGGTAAGAGAATCTGCCTGCAATGCAGGAGACCCAGGTTTGACCCCAGTCGAGAAGATCCCCTGAAGAAGGGAAAGGCAACCCACTCTAGTGTTCTTGCCTGGAGAATTTCATGGACAGAGGAGCCTGGCAGGCTACAGTCCATGGGGTCGCACAGAGTGGGACACAACTGAGCAACTAACACACATGCATACACACATTATTAAGTTGGGAGGTATATATATATATATATATATATATATATATATGGTTGGTTTGTTTGTTTGTTTAGCTCTGTCGGGTCTCAGTTGTGGTGTGTGGGCTTAGTTACCTGGAGGCAAGTGAAATCTTAGTTCTCTGATCAGAGATCGAACCCAAGTCCCCAGCGTTGCAAGGCAGATTCTTAACCACTGGATCACCAGGGAAGTCCCAAGTTGGGAGTTTTTTTAATTAAAATATAAATCAAATATAGCTGCAATTCATGGGTCGCAAAGAGTCAGACACGACTGAGCGACTGAACTGAACTGATAGCCCATCAGGCTAGAGACTCTGCGGCCCCTTGATGGTAATTTTCAAAATGCATTTGCCGGTTGGCTCCGGTTTTTCTGACCCAGGAAAAAATGCCAAGGGGAAATGGAAGTGCACCAAGAGGCTGTCCCCTGCCCGCCTGAGGGGGAGGCTGGGGTGCTGACTGCACAGAAAAAGTTCCATCTTCCTAATAAGAGGGCTCAGGCTGTGCCTCTGACCCCGGAAGGGAGGCTCAGGGGTCATCTGGGCTGTCTCTCGCTTCACGGCTGAACCCTGTGGCCCTCCAGCCCAGACATGCGACCCCCCCCCCCCGCCCCCAGGCAGTGGCCCGGCCACCTCTCCCACTTGTTTGTCCTCCTCTTCCCAGAAGCAGGGTGCTCCCTTTATCTCAGGCCAAAGTCCCCTGGGGGCGAGGATGGAATGTCACCTGTCCTCATGGGGTTGATGAGTCATCTCATACTGGTCGGAGGCCACACAGCTGACCTGACCTCTCCCTTTCGCCCCCCTCCCCAGCCTTCTCCTGCAAGTGGGGAAGGATGGGCATATTGCCAGAAAAATCATCATGGTGACAGCCACCATCTCTGGGGTGCTGACGTAGAACCAGGCGCTGGGAGGTTAATGACACAGCCTGGGACTGAGACCCCTGGGTTCAAACGCTGGTTCCAACTCGTCCTAATCCGGTGGCCCCGGGAAGTCAGTGAATCCCCCCCGGATCTCCATTTGTTCATTCAGTAAACCTTTAATGAGTAAGCACTCTGCACCAGACCCGGAGGTGATGAGGTGCTGCAGTGACTCCCCAGAAACAGTCCTGCACTGGTGGGCAGTGGGTAGAGAGATTCCAACCTACTATTACTAACAATATTAATAAGGCTCCACATGCCAGCTGGTGATGGGCGCCATGGGCATCATGGGTGCCATGGTGATGGGCGCCAAGCTGTGCTCATGAAAGGGCTTGTTCCTGTAAGCAGGGTGGTCAAGAAAGGCCCTGGAGACATTCACCTCTGAGCAAAGACCTGAAGGTGGTGAAAGAGGAGCCATGTAATTATCCTTAGGAAGAGAGTCCCAGGCAGAGGGAACAGCAAGTGCAAAGGCCCTGGGGCTGAAGAGTGCTTGATGTGTTCCAGGAGCAGGGGGCAGGCTGGTGTGGCTGGAGAGGACTCATCAGAAGGCAAGGCAAGGGTCAACTGTGGGGACCTACGGGCCACCGCCAGGACCTCGTCTTTCACTCTGGGCGACGTGGGAGCCATGGCAGGGTGTTGAGCATGGGAGAGACGTGAACTGACTTCCTTTTCGGGTAGGGGGAAATGGCAGGATGGAGGAGATAGTTTGGAGGACTCTGGAATAATCCTCCGAGCAAGTTTCTGGTGACTCACGCCGGGGTGGGGCTGTGGAGGCGGGGGACGTGATCAGATCCGGATGCCTTCTGAAGGCTCATGGATGGAAAGTGGGGCAGAGAGGGTTGGAGAAAGAGAGGAGTCAATGAGGACACTCAGGTTTTGGGCCTGAGTCCCTTGAAAGACAGAGGTGGGCTCTTTCTGAAGGGAAGAAGACTGCAGCAGGGGTGAGATCACGCAGGGAGTTGAAGAGGTTCCGTTTCTTACCTGGAGGCTGAGTCATCCATCAGGCCCTGCTGTCACAGCTGGATATTCAGGCCTGAGTTCAAGGGAGGCATCCTGGCAGGAGGTGTATGTTTGGAAATTTTTAGCATGGAGGTGGTATTTAGAGACTTGGTTTCTTCATCTGTAAAGTGGGAATTAAACAGCATCTGCTTTGCAAGGTTGCTGTGAATTTGAGTTAATAAGCATTGAGAGCTCCCATGCAGATAGCAAAACGCAGGTAAATGTTTGTTCTAGGACAGTCCGTGAGATTGCTAAGAGTCGGACACGACTGAGCGGCTCATATGACCTACCTAGTAATTCCACACCCATCCCACTGAATCCTCGTGAGGTCACTGTCCTCGTCACCATCTTTGATTTTATGGAGAAGGAAATGGAAGCTCAGAGAGGGGAGGGGACTGATCCAAGGTCACACAGCCAGCAAATGGCACAGCGGGGATTCACAGGCTGGCTTTAGGGTCCCTCTTTTGACCGTGCCTCCTGTTGCCTGCATTCCCAGCACCAGGCCCTGGGATCCTAAACTGACCAGACCCGGGGAGGTTCACCGTGGAACACCAAGACGATCAGGAGAGGAAACAACTCTGGGGGAGTCGGGCCCTGAGCCCGCCTGCCTAGGGGCCCCGAGTGCAGCAGGGCTGCTGAGCTGGTTTAGACTTGTGGTGAAGAGAAGCAGTGGCGCTAGCCCACCCGAATCCAACCTCAGCCCCACTCCTCACTAGCCATGGGGCCCTGGAGGTAGGACGCAGCCACCTTGTGCCTCAGTTTCCCCCACTGTAAAGAAGGGTAACGGAGGACTAAGTGGGTTGGTTCCCGCAGGGTGTTTAGAACAGGCCGGGAAGCCCAGCAGGTGCCTCCCCAAGGCAGGCCCCTGCCATCACGGCTGGCGCTCCAGCTTGGCTTCCGCTAAGCGTGCACTCGCAGGCCAGGGCCTCCTGCCATTCCCGCGTCTCCCTCCGCCTCTTGCTCTTCCGCGTCTTTGGATTTCTCACCCTGAGCCTGCAGTTCCTCCTGCCCCTAGGTGGGGAGCGTGATAATGACCAAGGTGGGGGGCGACCAGATGCGGTGCCTGTGAAGGACTCCAGGTTAGTGCTGTGCCTGGCTCAGCGTCGGTGCTCATCACCGGAAACTCAGCCGCGTCCCCTGGAGGCTGGATAAAAAAGCGTTTTCACAGCGGGACACTTCTCAGCCGCGAAAGAACCGGCTAGTGACGCTTGCAGAAGCACAGCGGATCTCGCAGGTGTTACGCTGAGTGTAGGAAGTGTGTGCAGAGGAGCACACACTGTGACTTCCTCTATTTGAAATTCTAGGTGGGACAAAGCTAACCTATGATGCGAAACAGGATGACCTAGGATGACAGTGCAGAGACCTGCGGTCATCTGGGGCTGAGGCTGGTTTGGAAAGGAGCATGAGGGAACTTGGCCTTTGGGAGATTTGTATCGTGTTTTAGGTGGTTGATTCTTGAGTGCATCTGTCGGAACTCATCGAACAGAACCCATCACCATCTGTGCATTTTATTCTATGTCCATTATTTCCCACTTACTTTAAAAGGTAGAAACATTTTGCTGTCGTTTCAAAAGTGTATTATTATTTCTCTGTTGTATGGCCATTCAGACCTCCCCTGGCCCCGCTTTCCCTGCCTCTGGTCCCGTCAAAGGCCTCTGGCACGTGAGCGAGATGGCCTGGCATTGCAGAAAGAGCTCTCAGACCCAGGTCACAAACCTGCCTCTTCCTTGCTGTCTGCCTCAGATGGTCATGTAAACCTCGGGTTCCTCATCTGTTAACTGGAACCACTACCGGTTACAACTGATACTGAACAGCTAATACTGGCGCCCAGCTCGTGAGATTGTTGCCGGAGTTCAGACTGATGTGAGGTGCAGAGGCCATGGATATTGGAGGCTCACAAACACGAGCAGACAAACAACACAGAGAAGCTGGGAGAGGGTGGGGGGATTGAGGGGAGGGGTCTGGAGCCAGGCCACAGCTGCAGGGGTGCAAACCCTACTCCTTGGGGTAGTCCCTAACCTCTCTGTGCCTCAGTTTCTTTACTTGTAAAGCTAGAATGATAACTCCTAGCCATAGGGTTGGTGTTTTGAAGGTTTAAAGAGATAATCCGTGGCGAGTTAGGACAGAAAATTGCTGTCCTTGTTTTCAGGGATGGAAGGAAAGGAGCTCGCAACCTGCAGGGGGAGGGGAGTGGGGGTGGAGCGCTAATTTGGAGGGACCAGTCCCATGAACGGTGGTCCCAGCCTGGGTCACAGGGACCCTTGAAGGTGGAGTGGCGGGCGGCCCAGCCTCAGCAGAGCTGGGTCACGAGCTGCCAGGCATGTTCCTGGCTCCTTGGGTCGGCCCCCACGGCTGGAACACATTGCTTCCTTCCTCTGTTCTAGGTGCCAGACCAGCCCAGAAACCGCCTGATGTCAGCAGGCCTGCCCGCCCTCTGATGGGGAGGAAGTGGGCGGGTGCCCTGGGCACAGATGAGCCGGCCAGACGTACCCCGAGGCGGCACAGTCAGGGCGACGCAGGCACCACGCACCCCCCCGCTTACGGAGCTGGCCCTGGCTCGGCTTGTTCCCGCCAAGAGACTTCGGGGCTGCTTGGGGTCAGGGTGGGGAGATCCAGGGGCGTGTGGCCCATCTCTGCTCTTCTAAACACAGCCAAGGACCGGCTCCCAGGGGCCTTGGCCTTCAGAAAGGGTGGGCACCCCAGGAAGCATGGCTTGGGGTGTCTGTGGGTGTCCACTGTGTGTGCATTTGGCTTATTGTGTAAGGATGTGTAAGCATGTGAATGCATGGCTTTAAGAAGGTGAATGAGTGTGTGTATGTGCGTGCATGTGTGTGTGACTGACCGTGGATGTGAATGAGTAGGTATTTGTGTGCTCTGAGTGAGGGTGCCGGATGGGGAGACACGTCTATTGCTGAATGTACAAAATGCTCGGGCATGTGAGCGTGCGTCGGGGTGTATGAATGACAAAAGGAGTGTGTTTTTAATTGTATGCATGGTGTGTGTGTGTGTCTGTGTGTATGTCCAGGTCTGCATCTCCAGCGCAGAGTATGTCTGAATGTGTGCTTGGGAGCAAGTGTATTCCTGACTCTGTGTGTGTGTGTGCACGCACACATACTAGGCACGCCCACTGTTGTGAAAAATATCTGCAAGGAACCTCTTTTGCATACAAAACTCCACTCCCTTGCACAAGAATGTTCAGGGATGCGCGGGGTCAGCAGGTCAATGCATTTAGAATCTTAACTTTGAAGGAGCCAATGAGGAGAAAGGAGGTGTGATCTTTAAGCTGAGCACTGACCAATCAGAACAGGCGCCAGTTGCCAATACCTGGGCTAGCTGAACCGGCCTTGGCGATCCCAACCTCTAGTCCCATCGGCTGTATTCAAGAAGGGCTTGACCCAGGAGGCATTCTGAGGCAGCCCCCAAACCAGCAAATGGTCAGCCTTTTGATCAGTTGATAATCATACCAAATATTTAATCATTCATTCATCCAGCAATATTTCCTGAGCACCTACAGTGTTCTAGGCACGGTTGCAGCCGACACTAGGGCTGCAGCCGAGAGCAAGATGGACAAAAGTCCCTTTGCTGGTGGTGCTAACACACTAGTGGGACGGAGAAAGCATTAAAAAAATGAACAGCAGATGGAGAGGGTTAATTGGTCGTATGTGCTGTAGATAAAAATAAAGTCGGAGAGGTAGACAGAGAACAACAGATGGGTTTGTTGCTTTAAAACGCTGGTCCGCTAAGACTTCATAGGGAAGGCGACATTTGAGTGAAGATCTGAAGAAGGTGAGGTGCGAGCTCTGGGGACTTCTAGGGGGAGAGCATTCTAGGCAGAGGGCACAGCAAGTGCAAAGGCCCTGGGGTGAGCGCATGCTTGGCTTCTTTAAGAACAAGAAAAGGTGCCAATGCGGATTTAGCGTGTGTGTATGTAACTGATTATAAAAGCTGAGTGCTCCTGCAAAGATCAAGCAACAGAGAATGAATAAAGGAGAAACGAAAAATCCATAGTAACTGGAGCGGGGGAGGGGACGATGGAAGAAGTGTCAGGGTGTCTGTTGTACAGTTCTCTTGATAAAGCAATTTTCCATCTTGACAAGGCAGCATCAAAATAGTGCAGCTGCAACCTCATCTCTCAATCGCCGCAAAATGCCGTGTTAACGGCTCTAACCCCAGCCCTGAGCCCAGCCAGGCACATAGTAGGTGCCAGCTGAAGGGAGTCTCTGCCTTCCACATCCTCCTAGCTCCCTGAGGCCTGAGGGGGGGAGGCAAGACGGGTGTAAGTCCCCCAGTGTAGAAACTGGGTGCCCAGTCCCCGCAGACTGCCAGCCCAGCCCCCAGTTGCCCCGGAGTGACGGGGTCACCTCTCTCTCCTCCTGCTTTTATGAGCTGCGAAGGAGGCTTGTCCCACATTGCACAATTGCCCCTTAATTGCTATTTCCTCTCAGTTATGAATTATGTCATGGATACGACCGCTCACGTTATTAAACTTCCACAGGCCTTATCGTCTGGATACCCGCCAGCACCCCGGCCTGACCTACTTTCCCACCGGATTTCAAAACCTCCTCCCTCGTCCTCTTGCTGGGCTTTTCCTAAGGAGAGTTCTCTGTGCCCAAAAACTCGCCTCTAAAAATAAAAACTAGAGCGAGGGGGGAGGGGCGCAGCTGGCCTCGTGAAGCCCTGAGGCTGACGGCGGCCAAGCTCCGCCCCACCTAGAAGTTTCCTCCGGCAGCCTGTCCTCGGGACTCGGGCTTCCTATCAGGACAGGCCATGACACGAGCCACTGGCGTGGGTGCCCTGGACCTTGAGTCTCAGCTGCGGATGGGAGGGCTGACTTTGGAGGCAGGAAAACCCGGTGGAATCCTGACTCTGCCTGTAACTGGCTCATTCATTCACTCACCCCAGGGCTCTGTACTGAGTCTGTTATAAACTGAATGCTGGATGCTGGGGACATATCAAGAATATACTGGATAGTATCAGGATTCCCGTCCTCACAGAGCTTACCAGCTGCTGGGCAGAGAGAGGCACAGAAGAAATGACTGTATAAGAAGAGTAATGAAAATGAGACAGTGTGTGGGCTAGAGGGTGATGGGAATACCCACAACTAAGATGATCAAGGGGGTATTTCTGATGGGAGGGGGTCATTTAAGGCAAAACCCGGGTGATGAGAAGAACCAAGTCTGAGAAGCAGTGCCAGGAGCCGGTGAGATAAACCAGTGACCCGGGGTTCAAAATGAGAGCAGGGGCTTGGTCTCAGGGTCATTCAGGGGCCGGTTGGCAGGTCAGGAGGTTACCTCCTTAACGTTTTCACCCTGAGCATCTCACTTGCCTCAACCTAGACCTGGACCTGCGGGGAAGGAAAAGAATCCATAGAAGAGCAAGCCCAAAGGCCCTGAGCTTGGGAGTGAAGCCCGATGTGAGGGGGGCAGAGAGAGCCAGGCAAGAGTGGGGGTGGGAGATGAAACAAGAAAGGTGGCGGGGGCGGGGGGCACAGATCACAGAGGGTCTAGAAAGCTGCGTGGTGAGGCGTCAGTGAGACACACAGATATTGTGAAGGGAGAGCTGATGGTCCTTGAAGGTGAACCGGTATTTGCAAGGGAAGTGGGGAGGAAGCACGACCTGGGAGGAGCCGACTCCCAGGCTGGGTGGATTGTCGTTCCTTGACAGCCCTAGAGGAGACTGGCAAGTCCTTCATCTCCCCGAGTTTCTTTTCTTCTTCTGAGATGTAGGGCTAATAATACCAGCCTCCCCAGACACGATATCGCACTTAGCTGGGAGCCTGTCACAAAGTACATGCTCTTCCGACAGCACAGCTGGGCTCAGTGGCTTACCTGGAGTCACCCGCAAGTCAACGACCAGCATAAGCCAGAACCCAGACCCTACACTTAGGACGTGTCACAGCAGGCAGGGCTGCGCCTTGGCACACAACTCTCCAGATATGCAACCTTCCAGCCAAACAGGCCTCAGCAGCTGAGGCTGAATTTTTTTTTTTTTTTTTCCTTTCTCAATTGTGCTTATGCGTGGGGTTGTTTATCTAACTTGGCTGAAGCTTGAGGCCCGGACCTATACACATATCTTTTTAATTATTCCACAAATGAGACATGCTCATAGAATAAAAATTGGAAAACACAAATAAGCAAAAAATAAAGCAAAAAAGCAGAGAGCGAGGGAAAGAGAGAGCACGCATGTGTGAGAACAAGTATCTAAATTAGTACATGTATATCAAGAGGGGCACATAAAGAACTAAAGATCTCATTGCAAGCTGCTTCTTTTTTTAATGTATTGGTTTTTATTTGAAGGATGATTGCTTTACAATAGTGTGTTGGTTTCTGCCGCACATCAACATAAGTCCGCCATAGGTACACATATGTCGCCGCCTTTTTGAACCTTCCTCCCACCTCCCACCTAAATTGCAGGATTCTTTAACACAGTAAAAGACTGGAAGCAACCTGAGTATCCAAGAAGAGGAAAGTTTCGTTTGTTTTTAGTATCCCATTTCTTTGTTTTTTCCTTTTCTTATTTTTGTTTTAATTAAAGTATAGTTGATGT
The DNA here is from genome assembly GCF_019923935.1 of Bubalus bubalis. Taxonomy (NCBI): domain Eukaryota; kingdom Metazoa; phylum Chordata; class Mammalia; order Artiodactyla; family Bovidae; genus Bubalus; species Bubalus bubalis. Next base: position 5,071,862 of record NC_059170.1, on the reverse strand, counting down.
ACAACATTACATTAGTTTCGGGTATACAAAGTAGAGACTCAATATTTCTGTACATTATACTCCACTTACAGTTGTTATAGAATACTGCCTATATTCCCTGGCTGTACAATATATCCTTATATCTTTTATTTATTCTATTCGTAGTGGTTTGTAGGGCTGCCCTGGTGGATCAGATGGTAAACAATCAGCCTGCAATGCAAGAGACCCGGATTCGATCTCTGGGTAAGGAAAATCCCCTGGAAGAGGAAATGGCAACTCACTGCAATGTCTTGCCTGGAGAATTCCAAGGACAGAGGAGCCGGGCGGGCTACAGTCCATGGGGTCGCAGAGAACCACACAGGACTAAGAGACCAGCACTTTCACTTTCACAGTGGTTTGTACGTCTTAGTCAAGAATAAGGGTCTTTTTAGCCAAAGAAATTAAATAGTATTCCAGTATCAGGTAACCATTGAAGTGAATGAAGCAGACCTCTGAGTACGGATTTGGAAAAACTGCCAAGATGCAACATTAACTGAGAAAAGATGCAAAGTGATTACAGGATGCTAGAGTGTGTGTGTGTGTGTGTGTGTGTGTGTGTGTGTGTAAGGCAAGATGGGACAGTATGTGTACATACATCTCTTGGAAGACACACAGACCACCTCTCAGAGGACAAGGCCCTGTGTTTTGGGGGAAGAGTGGCAAGTCAGAGACGAGAGGAAGGTGACTTTTCATTCCGTTTGCACTGTTAGAAAGCTTTTGGTTTTGGTTTTGTTTTGCTGTGTGCGTGACTGTCTTCCACGATACATGTTAGCCCTGTTTGAAAGATCGGAGACTCCCCTCTTGGACTCAGGTTTTCCTGCAGGCCTCGGGACAATCTGGGCTGCTGTTTGCTGAAAGCCCACTGCAAACCCCGGGTGGCAGTGAGATGCCAGTGGACCCAGCCCCGGGGAGGAGGCTGCAGGCTCCTGACCCGCCGCACTACAAGCAGCTTCTTTTATCTTTTTTTATGAGTGGGACAACAAGTAAGAGTTCAGCTGTAAAAGGGTTTTGCCCACTTTGAAATGAAATGTTTGAAAAGCTTTGATCTTGAGTTAATCTCATCCTACTGATGGGAAGACATGGGTCCAGAAAGGAGGAGGAAAAAGAAGATGATCCCAGAGACCAGCAGACCTTGCTCTGGCTGAGATCCTTAGGTGGTAAATTTGTCTCCTTGAACCTTAGCTTTCTTCCTTCAAAAACAAATAAGCAAACTGACAAATCAGTTAGTAAGAACTCTTCACAGATAATCTGAAGCCGAAGTAAACCCTGAGGCCTTAGTCCTTTTGGTTCTGGCAGAAAGATGTGCTGGATATCAGAAGTCTTCTCTTTGACCCTCTGATTCTCCAGCAGGCGTGGGAGGGATCCCTGCCCCCCTATCCATGTCGGTCAAGTCCAAGATCAGGCATATCTCATTTATCAGAAGTCACCTCACTGCAAAATGCAGGATACTCTAGGATGCATTCAACTGCAAGGACAGGAAACCCAGTGCAAAATGCTTAATCATTAAGGAAATGTATTTTCTCATGAGTTTAGAAATCCAGAGGCAGGGGAGTGGATCCAGCAGGCATGCATTCAGCTGCAAGTAACACGAATCTCACCACTGGTAAGTTTCTATCATCTCCTGTTACTAAGCCCAGCAGTAAGCGTCTTGGGCTGATGGGGTGCCTCGATGATGCCACGAGGGGCCCAGGTTCTTTCCTGTTTCTTCACTTGGCCTTCTTGTCCTCACGGTTGGTCGTGGTTACAAGATGGCCATTGTCTCTCTAGCTCGTATCCACACTGTAGCCGGAAGAAGAGGACAGGGGTGAGCAGAACACCCGTTATGTTTGTGTCTTTTCAAAAAGCTTTCCCAGGGGCCCCACTTGGCAAATTCTGCTTAATATTCATGTCTCATACCTGGATCACATGGCCGCTCCTGGCTGTCACAGGGACTTCAGGAAGCTGAGAGCTTTTAGCTGGCTGACTGCCATCCCAATAAAATCAGGGTTCTGTAAACAAGGATAAAAGGAAGAGTGGCTATTGGGCAGATACTAAGCAGTATCTACCACAAGTTGTTCAAGGGACATTAATACAAAGACTCAAAGACATTATCCAGGACACGAGTTTTTTCCCCTTTTCTACTCTACTCTTGTCAGTGTGGGCTTCTGTCCGGAGACCTGATTTCCCTCCTCAGGCTGGGAGGGTGACCCCTGACTTAAGTACACTGGCCGATGCCCCCTCAGACAAAAGAGGGTTCTTTCAGCCAACAAGAAGAGTTGACAATAGCTTTAACTGAACAGTCAACAGTGTCTGCCATACCTCAATTAATCAGAATTTTTAAAATCCCATCCTCTTCTTTCAATTCACTACAATCTCCCTTTTGTTCTCACAGGTATCATTATCTACGGCGGTGATAATTCTGCATAACAAACACCCCAAACGTTTTATTCTCTCGAATATGGAGTTGCTGCAGGTCAGCTGGCCTGGTGTGGATGTGTCGGGGTGGTTCTGCTGATCTTGGCTAGGCCCATCCACCTGCCTGCTGTTCTGCTGGAAGTCTGCTGACCTAGGCTGGCCTGGCAGATGGGACTCTGCCCTGCCTCACATGCCTCTCACCTTCTTCTGGGACCCAAAGACGTTACCAGATGTGTCTGCTTACAGTGTGAAGTGAAAGTGCAAGTCGCTCAGTCCTGTCCCACTCTTTGCGACCCCGGGAACTAGACAGTCCCTGGAATTCTATAGGTCAGAACACTGGAGTGGGTAGCCTTTCTCTTCTCCAAGGCATCTTGCCAACCCAGGGATCGAACCCAGGTTTTCTGCATTGCAGGCAGGTTCTTTACAGTAGTGGCAGAGGCATAAAAGCCAGGTGGAAGCATGCAAGGTCTCTGAGAGCCTAGTCTCCTGCGGACACACTGTCACTCTCATCTCATTCTGCTGGCAAAAACAAACCATGTGGCTGAACTCAAGTCAAGGGGGAGGGAATATGCTCCACCCCTTTTGTGGGAGGAACCGCAAGGTCACAGGTCAAGAGGCGTGGATCCAGGCAACAGTGAAGAATTCCTCAGATCCAGTGTCATTTCTGTTTGTTGGTTACCTACCTCACTGACTTCTCTTTTTCAGTCTCACCTATGGTTTTCCGGTCTCTATCCCTTCTTCCCTCCACATTCAAGAGAATTAAAGGTTTGGGGTGGTTTGTTATGTAACATTATTGCACCTGTAGACGACCAATACCTGCAGTGACGGGAATGAGATTGCAGTGAGGGGAGGAGAGAAGAGGGTGGATAAAAATCTCTGGTCAGTAGAGGTGAGGCAGACCTTGCCAGCTGCCCAACCACAGCCAGCGTCAACTCTCCTGCCTGGCTGAGAACCCTCTTTAATTTGAGGGGGCTATCACTCCATGTTCTCAAGAAGAGCACTCCCTCTGCAGCCTGAGGAGCTAAGTCGGGGCAGAAGAGGGACACGGGGGCCCCTGAGGCTCTCTGGTCACCTCTACTCCTTTTCTGCACAGGTTCTCTGCTTTAGGGCCAGCCCCGGGTCTTCAGTCGCCAGCTTTGCACTGATAATCCCCAGATCTGTACGCTCAGGCCTGGCATTTCCCCTGGGTCCACCTGCCAAGTGGGCATGTTCACTGACCCTTCTCACGGGCTCTCAGCTCTTTCCCACTCAGACCCTGGTGCCCTTGGCCTCAACCATACCCCACACTTGCTCCTTTATTCTCGGTCTCATGCATGCCCATCCGTGCAGTCACTCAATCCAAGAACCTGACTCCGTGTTCTCCTTTGTGCTATAGTTGGTACTTACAATGACCGTTTGCTGAGCGCTTAACCACGTGCCAAGCACGAGACTGAGCATCATGCATGTGTCATCTGATTTAACCCCTGAGATGAAGGAGGCCCTGGTACTGTCTATATTTCACCCAACACAATCCAGCCATCCCCCCGAGGTGTGTGTCCCACAGTTAGAGCACATGGCCTCTCTCAGAAACTTCAGTGATCATTCCCAAACCAATCGATCGAAGTTCCCACTTTAAAATCCTTTATGGGGACTTCCTTGGTGGTCCAGTGGTTAAGACTGCTTGCAATGCAGGGGATGTGGGTTCAATCCCTGGTTGGGAAACTAAGATCCCACATGCTTCACGGTGTAGCCAAAAGATAAACTTTTTTTTTTTTTAATTTAAAAGCTAAGTTAAAAAAAAAAAAAAGATTGAAGTCCCTTATGGTTTTCATTGTCCTAGAGACCTGAGCTAAACCCTTTGGTCTGTAGTAGTTGGCTCCAAGATTCTTTTTTTTTTTTTTTTTAACTTTTTATTTTGGACTGGGGTATAACCTATTAACAATTTTGTGATAGTTTCAGGAGAACAGTGAAGGGACTCAGCCGTACATAGATATGTGTCTCTTGTCCCTCAATATCCCCTCCCATCCAGGCTGCCACGTAACACTGGGCTTAGTTCCAGGTGGCTCCAAGATTCTTGCATTTATTTACACAAGAGGAGAAATGACTGAGCTTTCTCAATGTGCCAGGAAGCTTCTAGGCACCAGAGAAAGACAGCCGTCCCCAGGAACTTAGGTCCAATGACAGTAAACAAAAGAACACGTATCTGACATATCAGGTAGTAACAGAGAGCTGGGAAGAAAAATAAAGCTGGGTGAGGTCCCAAGGTCCCCTTGGGAAAGGGACACCATTTTGGCGGGAGTCGAAGACAGTCTCTCTGATGAGAATGTATCGCAGTCAAGGAAGTAAGGGAGCAATAAGTGCAAAGGCCCTGAGGCCCGAAGAGGCATGGTGGAGGCCAGTGCAGGGAGTAGGAGGCGTGAAGGAGTGAGGAGGAAAGGGGAAGTCAGACAGAACCTTGCAGCCCGCCAAGAGCACTTGGCACAACCCTGGGTGCAGTGGAAGCCGCAGGAGGACTCTGAGAAGAGGAAGGGTGTGACCTGACTTGGGTGTTCACAGGACCTCACTGACTGCGTGTGGATTAGACTCCGGATGGGGACCAGGGAGGAAGCAGGGTTTTGCAGACCTCATAATGCTTGGTCAGAGAGGGGATTCAGGTGTTCGAGTGACAGTCTCAAAAAGCACAGGGAAACCAAACAGGATTTTCGAGTTAACTCAGAATTTACCAGAAGATGGCAGGGAGCGGCGTTTGTTAGCCTCAGGCACCGCTGGGCCACCAGCGCTCTCAGCAGCATTCTCAGGAGATGATGAGGCTGTGGTCCCGATGATGCCTCTGGGTTTCCCCTGCGCACCCACCTGCTGTTCTGGCACCGGGGAAGGGTGAGCGCCAAGCACACCCCACGTGACCCAGGTGACGGTGACCGGTGACCAAGCTCCCACCAAAGATGCTGACGGCTCCGAGCCCTAGAACAAACACTGACGCTCCTAGTTCTGCAAAAACAAACCATGCCTCCTTGCACGCTGTACCCGACCCCGGCCCCAACACCGCCTTGCGCGCTGAGCTCCCTTATCTCGCTGCACAGTCCTTCAAAGAATAACAGGGCATATTTGTATCTGTGGTTTGGATTCCCCCAACCTGTGACATCAGATAAGTGCAATGTTCATAAAAAACGAACGACATCACAGAGAGGAAAAAAACAACTGAAAACAAGTCCCTGGGTTTGGCCTCGACTTCCTCTCTGGGGAGGAAGGGGCTCTATGTGGTTGAGGTTTCATGGTGCAGAGTCTGGGGCTGGGGGTGGGGGGTGGGGATGGCGTCCTGCTCTCTCCCCAGTCAGCTCTCATCTCAGCCTTTCCACTTGCCCCTGAAGTATGGAAATGATGCTCTCCACCTCTCAGGGCTGCTCTTGAAAAGTGACTCTAAAAAAAAAAAAATGGCAATAATGGCAATCATCTGCCATAGGCCATTTTCTTGGGCAGTAATATTCACAGCCACCTGCTTCATCATCACGTGGGGTAGCTACTGAGATCAACTGGTTTGTAGATGGGAGACAGAGACTTTGAGTAGGAAAAGAAGGTGGTTATAAACACTATGTGGCCACTTTTGGTTTTTAGAAAATGTAAACATGTAAAATGGAAATTAAAAAAAAATTTTTTTTAACTGTATAAATAGCAGTTTGGCAGGAGATTTGCCCAGAAGTCACAGAGGTTTTCCTGGGTGTTGGAAGTACCAGGGAGACTGATTCCCTGATGTCTCTTTTCCATCACTCAGGTGTCAGCAAATTGGCTCCTCCGCTGAGAGGCTACCCCCGGGCCCGTCTACACGGACCCTCCTGCCTCCCACCACCTTCATCTCTTCATGCACCTGTCATCACGGGTGTGTACCTTGGTTTTCCATCTGTTTCTGGATTCACGGCCTGTGTTTCCCACTAGAGCACAAACGCCACGAAGCTGGACCCGCATCCACAGCTCCTTGAGCAGTGCCTGGCTTTAGCGGGCCTCAATAGATACTCCTGGACCAACTGTGTTTTCTTCTCATTTTAAAAATTTTCTTTTTAAAAACCAAGCCATCTGGATTACTTTTAATTGCTATTTTAAGAGCTGGTTAAAAGTGAGCTGGCCAGAGCCCCTGCAGGGAAGCGTCGCCTTTGCAGGCTTATCTGGCTGGATGTGAAGGAAGTGGGTGCCCTGCCTTTCCTCGGGCTGTGTCAAGGGGTGAACATCCCAGAGTTTCTCAGCCCAGCCTGCTCTGAGTTCCCTGGCCCCGGAGATCTCTCTGCCTGGGACAGGGTTATCTTTGAATGACAGCATGTTCAGCCCCCCCACCCCCAACCCCCTGGGGTGAGGCCGAGAGAATCTCAGGGGGCAAAAGGGGGCCCCGGGCCAGACGCAGCCCATACAGGGGAGGCGTTACTTAGGCCACGCAGTTCCAACATCTTGGAGTTTTGCCATCATTTAAAAATCAAGAGACTTTGGAAGAAAACTAAAATATCTTCCCAAAGGGCAGGAAATAAGATGAGAATAAAATAGGTGGGGAGACTTCACATCTTTCAAATGGCAATTGTGCCAACATATATAAACCGGATGCTGTTTCAAGTAGTGACCCACAGGATTTCTTTAATTGGATAAATTCATTTTGGAGTTTACAAGGAAAAGTATGAAATAGAAGAACGGTGGGAAGAACTATCACAAAGGTAGTATTTGAACTCACTGGGGAAATGAAATATCAAATCCAGGATGCCAGCATAGCACATTATTGATTTATTCCATTTGTCACTAAAATAAAAAGACTCTCATCTTCCACTATATTAAAAAAAATACACAGATTTCACATAAAATGTCTGGATTTCTGCCTGAAAACCTTGAAAGTACGAGACCCTCATTTTCCCGAGGCAGCCATGGGCTGGTGCAGAGTTGAAACTCCAGGGCTTTCTTGTTCACCGCGTCCCCCTCACTCCCTGCTGCCTGCCTCCCCCTGCCCCACGCCGCCCCCCCACCCCAGCCACCTTCATCATCTGTGTGTCTTGTCTGGGCCCTGAAGTCACTGGAGTTCGTAGCCCCTGAACTCAGGGCTGGCACAGCAGAAAGACTCAGGGGACATTGGAGCTTGGATGCCTGCTGTCAGCCCCCTTTATGCTCACGTTGTTTTTCTTGGTGGAACTACAGATGCCGAGGAGGGATGTGGCTTGAGAGCCTAGACCGGGGAGTCAGAATCTTGAGTGACCTCTGAAGAGTGACTTTCCCTCAGGGTGCCTCAGTTTCCCCCTCTGCCAGGGGAATAATAAGATCTGTTGCTTATCGCCTGCAGGAATGTTGCCGTTGTTCCTGTAAAATGCATGAGCCAGGGCTCAGAGCAGAGTCACGTCAGGGAAAATGAGGTGGGAGGACAAACCCTCCTTCTCAAATTTTGGGTTTTTTAGGGCCTTTTTAGTCTTTTTAGGGAGATCAGGAGAGGAGGAAGGGGGAGCTGGGCAGAGCAGAGGATTGGCTTTGATCTCCTTTTGCCAAAAAGGAGGAAGGAAAGTAAGCAAATAGCCCTGGCCTCCTTTGATTCCACACTGCCTGCCCGAAGAGCTCTGCAGCTGATAAGAACGAGCCAAATTCGATCTGGGCAACTCCGCCCTTCTGACCGGACTTTCCCTGGGCAGCTGGAATCTGGGACCCTAAAACCCATCCCACACCCTGCCCGCAGCGCCCACTTTCATGCTCTTCTTTGCTTGCCCCTGCAATGGAGACTAGAGGGGGACAAGATCGGGGAGAATTTCCCACCTGGGAACCACACACCAGACACGAGAGAAGGGGCTGGGAGGGAGGCCTCAGAGCACGTGAGCACCCCAGCTCCCCGATCCCAGGAAGGAGCCCTCCCAGGGTGACTAATGGGAAATGAAATTCTCGGACATTGAGACTGGGCTGCTGGAAGGAGGGTGAAGTTTCTGGAGAAGAGTAGAAAAGTCTCCCTTCCCATCAGTTGGTGGAGAGCAGCCTCGTGGTGCAGAGGTTCAAGAGTGACTTTGAAGCCATCCCGCTCATGGGTGTGTGACTCTGGGCAAATGATTTCACCCCACCTAGCCCTGGCACCTGCCTTGTTAAGGGTTAAGTGAGGTCATGCCCCTGAAGTGCCTGGCACACAGTGGGTCCAGTGACTGGACACTTATGGTAAAATGCCAGAACAGCCTCAGGCAGAGAGACAGAAAAATGCCAAGTCCAGAAAGATGAAAGAGGATCGGTTGTTTGAAACCTCTCACGGCGCCAGGGGCCATGCAGTCAACAACGTCAGGAACCAGGGCCCATTTGAAGTTGGGAAGAGGTAATTCCGGACAGAGTTTAGCACAAAGAGAGGACATTTCCTCCATGTTACCTCCAAGGAGGCCCCAGCTGATGGCGTTAAGATTCCCAGGGACTGGTAACTAGCTAAAGGTTAAGGCAGAGGGGGGGCTGCGAGAATAGTTTCTGGGGTCAGGGTGCCTTCCCACTATAGCCCCTTCCTTGCTGAGCGATCTATGCGTCCTGGCCTCAGTCTCTCCACCTGTAAAATGGGAGCCATAGTGACATCAGTCCAGATTTTGAGAGTGAATATGTAGCTTTCAGTTGGTGCTCAGTGAATGAGTGGAAGTCACGAGCCACAGCTATGTTAGGGATAAGGTGGCAAAAGCAAGGGTTGGTGGAGGGAGATGAACTGACTTCTGTCCGGTTCTCACGTGGTGATTAAGCCCAGGCCCCGTTCCACGCCACCAGCTCAGCCACGGCCACTGGAGGCAGGAGCTTGCCCTGCTTCATGCCGCTCCATGACCTGGACAGTGCCTGGCACAAATCGGGGGTTTGCTCACAGAATGTGTGGAACTGGACACAAGAGGAAAGGAAGGCAGAGAGGCCAGGGAACTTGTCCAAGACCACACAGCAGCCTGCCCACCTGGGGTCACCGCTGGGGTTGGGGCTGGACTGATCCGGCCGCAGTGTGACTTCCCTCTGCTTCTCCATCTCCTTGAAGCCTCCCAGTCCCCTCTGGACCACTCCCTGTCCAGGCTGCCCCCACCTAGCAGAACCAGGGAAGTGGTTCGGTCTCCAGGCTCCTCCGTGGACTGTCCAGCACCCACTGCCCGCGGCACACCCTCACCTCTGCTCTCTCCCAGGCAGGCCGGCCGTCAGGAGCTCACCACCTGTGGGCTTCACCTGGCCTCAGATGTGTTCTACGCAACCTCATATACCGTGTGGGTGTGTGCATTTGTGTGTGTAGGGGTTTGTTGTTGTTGTTGTTGTTTTTTCATAATTTTGAATCATTTGCCAACACTTAAAAACTGGAGATTTCACATAAAAACCAGGGTTTTCAGCTTCTGTTAGAAATTGGCAGCTTGGGGCCCACCTTTCCTCTGCCGGCTGGGGTAGTGCTCTGAGGGCCTCCAGACCCCGTGTCCAAGCCTGGCCCGCCTCCCTCCTTGGGGCCTCCTTACATGAAGACCCCAGGCTTGCATGAGAGACCCGGGCTCCCTGCACTCCCTACCACCACACCGGGCCACCTCGCATTATAGATCCTGCAGCCTAGGGTGCTCGCAGGGGAAGCCCCAGAGGCTGGGTTGGGCCTGGATTCCAGGTTTGTGGCAAGCAGAGTGACAACCCCTCCAAAGATGAATGTGGAAGTGTGAGCCACGCAGTCATGTCCACCTCTGTGCGGCCCCCTGGGCTGCAGCCCGCCAGGCTCCTCTGTCCATGGGATTTCCTGGCAAGAAGGCTGGAGTGGGTAGTCATTTTTTCTCCACCCTCCTCCCCACCCAGGGATAGAGCCCAGGTCTCCTGCATGGCAGGTGGCCTCTTTTCTGTCTGAGCCCCAGGGAATAAGGATGGCTCTTCCAAAGTTGCGCATGTCCCAGTCCCCAGCACCTGTCATTACGCCACCTCATGTGACAAAAGGGCTTGGGAGACGTGGCAGAGAATCTAGAGACGGGGCTGCGTTTCTAACGAGCATCCGTGTTCAAAAATGACTGGACTATGTGAGGATGCTTTACTTTTAGCGAGTTTGTTTCTCTCATATTCATCGCTTCCAGTTCATTTAGTTTATGTTTTCCAATTTCCCCATCTCTTTTTTTGTGGTTGTTCTTTCCCAAGCCTTTATCAAGCATAGTAGAAAAGCTTTTGTACACATACACACATATATATATATGTATATAGTATGTATAATATGTACATTTTAGAAAACTTATGAATTTTTGCCTAGCTAAAAAATTTATGATGGTTGATTCCACTTGTTTGACTTAGTGCAAACAGAAAGCTGGATTTCTAATTTATATTCACTCAAAACCTTGATATAGTTCCATGTCTTTTGGCGTCTAATGTTACTGCTGAAAGATTAGAAAGTTTATTATCTTAGAAGTTAAAAAAATTTGTTTAATTAGGCTTGACATTTCTAATCCAATTCTGAGAATATATTTAAAAAAAGAATCTGGAGATGAGAAGATTAACCTGGATTATGCAGTAGGCTCAATGTAATGGCAAGCATCCTTATGAGAGGGAGGCAGGAGGGTCAGAGTCCGAGAAGGAGAGGTTTGAGGGAAGCCGAGGTTGGAGTGGTGTGAGCCAGGAATATGAGTGGCATCTAGAAGCTGGAAAAGGCAAGAAGCAGAGTCTGAGGAGCGAACCCTGGGTTTGATTTTAGCCTGGGGAAACCTATGTTGGACTTCTGACCTCCAGAGCCATAAGGTAACAAGTGTCTGTTATCTTGGGCCACTAAATTTGACATAATTTGTTATAGTAGCAACAGAGATGGAGAAGGAAATGGCGACCCACTCCAGTATTCTTGCCTAGAGAATCCGTGGACGAGGAGCCTGGTGGGCTGCTGTCCATAGGGTCGCACAGAGTTGGACACGACTGAAGCGATGCAGCAGCAGCAGCAGCAACAGGGAACTTCTAACTGGGCTCAAATCCTGGTTTGCTATTTAATCGGCCGTATGCCCTGGGCAGGTGACTTGCTGCTGCCGAGTCAGGGTTTCCCTGTCTGAAAAGGGGGCACCAGGGCTCTCCCGCGGGGTGTCGTGAGCGGTCTGTCGGCACGTCAGAGAAGTGTGAGCACAGGCCAGCAGCTCCTGGTGCCGATCGTCTAGCATCGCCCTCACGTCTCTCTCCGTGTTGTTGAAACCAGCTCAGAGCCAGCTGAAAAAAATCTGCCCACTGCTACCCAACCCTCAGGGATGAAGTCCAAACTTCTTACTTCTGGCCCGGCTTAACCCAGCTTGCCTAATGATCATAATACTGCTACTGCTCGTAAAGCGTTTGGCCTGCGCTAGGGATGATTCTTGGCGCTAGTGGTACAGAACCCGCTGGCCCATGCAGGAGACGAAATGAGACGAGGGTTCGGTCCCTGGGTCAGGAAGATGCCCTGGCGGAGGGCATGGCAGCCCACTCCAGTATTCCTGCCTGGAGAATCCCATGGACAGAGGAGCCGGTGGGCTACAGTGCATAGCATAGCAGAGTCAGACACGATTGAAGCGGCCTGGCAAGCACACAAAGGCATGATTCTAAGCACTGATGAGATATTCGATTCATTTAACGGTCACATTAACCCTATCACTTTCCCAGTTTTCAGATGGAGAAAACTGAGGCCACGGGTGAAATCACGTGCGCAGGGTCCCTTGAAAGGGTGGTAGCTATGCCGGTATCTGTTTTATTTATTTAGCTTTGGCTGCACTGGGTCTTCGTAACTGCACATGGGCTTTCTCTAGCTGTGAGTGGGAGCTACTCTCTACTTGATGTGCATGGGCTTCTCTTTGTGATGGCATCTCTTGTTGCAGAGTCCAGGGCTCCAGGTGCGAAGGCTTCAGTAGCAGTGGCACACGGGCTTAGTTGCCCCGAGGGATATGGAATCTCCCTGGACCAGGGATTGAATCTGTGCCCCCTCCACTGGCAGGTCCTGAATCCTGTGGAAGCCTTAGGAGATGGGCACGACTGTCATTACTCCCATTTTACAGATGAGGACACTGAGGCCCAGAAAGGTGGCATTGGCTGCCCCAGGTCACAAGGTGAGTGAGTGGTGGACTCTAAGCCACTGGACCACCAGGGAAGTCTGCTATGCTGGTATTTGAATGCACACTATTGTGCCCTGGGGCCTGAGCCCTGACCACTGGACAGGGGTGTCTCTCTGTATGGAGACAGACCAGGCCCCAGAGTGTAACTTGAGACTCGGTGGTCTTGGCATCCCCTCCACCCACCACTTGGCCCAGGTGCAATTATGGACTCAAGACCCCTGGTTCACAGCTGTACCCCATGGTGCATTTATTCCACAGTTTCCAGCAGTGCCCACTCGGCACTGGGTACTGTGCCCCAGAGAAAATGCAGATTCCTCAACGGAGCCCCAGACCCTGAGGACAGACGAATATGCAACCATCACAGCTCAGCAAGAGACAGCAGGAGCTGGGGGTGGGGAGAAGTCAGGGGAGGGGCGTGCAAAGGGGCCTGAGGAAGTGTGATGCTGGCCCAGCCAAAAGACAAGGCTGAGTGTGTTCCATGTGAGGGACCTGGGATAGAAGAGCCTGTGTGTCCGGGGAACACTTTGTGGTCACATGTGGCCAGAGTGCTGCAAAGGAGGCTTGATCACTCACTGTCCTTGTGACCTGGGGCAGCCCACGCCAGCTGGGCCTCAGTGCCCTCATCTGTAAAATGGGTGTAATGAGAGTTGCACCCATCTCCTAAGGCTGTTTGCAAGATTCAGAGCATTGGCACATGCAAAGTCCTGTGCTCGGCCGCAGGCAGACTGAAGGACTGACCATGAATCAGCATGGTTGCTAGGATTATATAAGCGTGAACCGCCCAACCTGCTCATCCTTCCCCTTATACTCAGATCCTTAGGTGCAGAAGCCCCAGAGCCCCCATATTCACATTCACGGGGTGACTCAGGAGGTAGCAAGTGAGGAGGTGCTGCTCCCTGGGACGTCAAACCAACAGACTGGTGCTCCTAGCACCCCACACCCGGGACTCCAGACCAGTGTCCACCGTCCCCACATTCCCCTGCTTCCAGCAGCCTCAGTCCACCCTGCTTCGTGCGCTCCGGTTCCCTCTGGTCCTTGTCTTTCTTCCCCTTGACTCACTTGAACTTTCTCCACATCTTGACCGATTCTGGATGTGAGTCACATTTGATCCTTGAGTTTCTCTTTTTTCAAAGGCACATTAAAACTGTGAGAATTGCTGGGCCTATCTGAGCACTTGTTGTGTGCCTGGCATTTCCAGTCATTCATTCCCTCATTCATTTATTCAACAAATGGCCGTGGGCACCTCCCAGGGGCCTTGGAGCTCAGCAGTGCACCATGAAGATTCCTGCCTGGTGGAATTTACACTGCAGGGGGTGAGGGAGGAAGAGGAATAGATAATAAACCTGCCAAGTCTCCAACCCGTTCTCACTGAGGCACCACTGCAACCCCAGGAAATGTTTGTTCCCATTTTCCAGGTGAGACAACCAAGGCTCGGAGCCGGGAAATCACTTGCTCAAAGGCACACAGCTAGGAATTTGAACCCACACCAAGTTCTTAACCTCCCCAGCAGACTCTCTACAGAGATAAAAGCCATTGGCCCGGTTCCACCTTCAGTGTGTTTGGGATGCATTGTAGCGCCCAAGTTGGGGGTGCTGGTGCCCAAGGGCTCAGCTCATTCCCCTGAGTCCACAGGCAGGATGAGCTCTGCCCTCCCTCCCAGCAGCCTCCAAAGGGGAAGGCCAAGTACACAGTCACTCTCTGGCCAGAGCTGGTGGGAACAGGACGTCCCAGTCCTCTTGCCCTGGCCAGGCCCCATGAGCTATTTTGGGGCACGTTTATTGATGGGACATGGGTGCCCGGCTGGACTCCTGATTTCAGAGGCACAGCCGCAGGCTGGCCTAGCACGGCTCTACCCCTGCACGCCCTGCCGGGGGGCCGCCAGCATCCATGTCCTGTCCAGGCCCCAGACCCAGGGTGCAGCCTGAACTGGCTGGCTCCAGGAAAGCCAGGATTCCCAGCTGGAGTGGACGGATCCTGGGGGTCACATGGATTATTGTTTCCCAGAATTCCGGTGCCTGATTCCATTCACAGGAGGCAGAACCCGGAATGAACCCAGAAAGAATACAGGAATGGGTTATGAGGTCAAATGCAGGGTTAGATAAATCCTAGTTGTGTCCCCTGTGACAACTTACCTCAGGGAAGCCAGGTCAAATCTCAGAGGCTCAGTTTCCCTGTCTGTAAAACGGAGTCAGTGATAGTTCTTACAGGAAAGGAATGGGATTTAATTGAGATAGTGTCTACAGCTCAATACCTACTTACACAGTAAGTGATTGATAATTAATAAATTTGCAACTAATGATTGACAGCCAACATTTACTGGGAATTTGGCGTGAGCTAGGCCCCTGGGCTAAACTGTTGATCTGTTTTGTCTCGTTTCGTCCCCCAGCAACTCCAGGAGGCCTGGGACACTGTTGCCCCTGTGTACAGATGAGAAAATTGAGCTCAGAAAGATGACGTGCCCAAGATCACACTGCAAATATGTGGCAGAAAACCTGCCTTTGAATGCAGACCTGAAGAAGAGGGGACAGGGCAGACCCGAGTCCAGGGCCACCTCCCTGTCCTCCAGGACTATACCCGAGATCGGCTGCAAAGTTCCTGTAAACACCGAGTCCCTGCCAGGCGGCGTTTACCTCAGTCATCCCTCAATCTGGGGAAGTGACCTCCTGGCCCTTCCACCTGATGGAAATCCAGAAACCAAAGTTTCCAGAATATTCCCTTGACCTGCCTCCCTCTCTTCAGAGTTATTTTGTTTTCCTGGTTAGTCGGTGAAAGTCTCCAAGAAACTGGCTGGATTGGCCAGTGCCCTGGGCTGGGTAGGACGGGTGTTTTGCCGTGTACACTGGGTGCAGGGTGCTGGGGGGACCGTGGACAAGGGAGGCCAGGGGATCCTCTGAGTGTGCAACCTAAGGCCAGAGTGGATGCAGTGTTTCCTTCCTAAGGGGTTCTTTGTGCCCTGAACCCGCTGACAGGCTCTGCCCCATGCCCCGAGGGTACACTCCTGCCACCTTTGGCTAAAAAAAAGCAGTCCTTTGAGAGATCTGCCCTTCTGGGCCCTTCCAGCTTTTTCTCCCACCCCGAGGCCCCCTCTAACACCATCCTCCAAAAAGACTGTGCCTTTGCGCCCTGCTGAGCTCTCCCCCTGGGAGGCTGTTTCTCCATTCTCCACCTGCCAGATGCTTCTCCCTGTCCGTCACAATTCCTCCACTGTGGGGCCTTCCCAGAAGCCCCCTCCCCACCCCCCAGCAGTATTGTCCCCCCGCCTGGAGGTTGCCATAGCAACCATGAGACACTGTCTCCAGAACCACCTTGGCCTCCTACTGGCAAGACCCTGATGTCCAAGTGGCGAGTGGTCACCTCCACACAGGAGTCACCCAGACCCCTCAAACGTCACAGAGAACCTCAGAACCTCCCCTTTCCCCTCCTAAAACTCCAGCCCTTCCCACTCATCTTCCCCTCTCAGTAAATGGTGCTGCTCTTCACCCAGAGGCTCAGGACAAAACCTAGGGGCTATATGATTCCCTGTTGCCCCACCCCACACATCCCGTCCATCAGAAGGCCTGTCAACTCAGCTGCTGAATGTCAATACATCCAAATCCGTATTCTTGTGCCACCGTCGTAGACACACCACCAGGGCACAGGTGGCCGCCACCCTCACCCGCTTAACTGTGACCACAGTCCCCTCCCTCGGCTCCAGGCTTCCAGCTTTGCTCCATCACAGCAGGAAGTACCTCTGTCAAAGATAAATTAAGGCAGGTTGCACCCCTGCGCAAAGCTCTCTAGAATTCCTCTTCCTTCTTAGAATAAAAACCTCCTCCTCTCTGAGGCCCATGAGACCTTGTATGATCTGACCTTTATCCACCTCTGTTCCTGCCACACATACCTCCTCCCTGTTCCTGAGCTAGAAAACTCGTCTCGACCTAGGCAGAAACTTGCTGTTCCCTTTGCCTGAAACTTCTTCAACCAGATATCTGTCTGCTTCAGTCTGTCATTTCATTCAGGTCTCTGCTCAAATAGCATCACCTCAGAGAAGACTTCCACGACCTGCCCATGTGAAATAGCCAGCACCTTCACCACCCACCCCAGCCTACTTTATTTTCCTTCATCGTAGTTGCCGCAATCGACATATTACCTACTATCAATATACTTGTCTCACCATGGTTTGCTGCTAAATGTTTGACTGGCTCTTGGCAAGGAGGCAGCTTTGATGTTTACATTTGCCAATTTCTATGGTGTGAGTTCTCCCTCTGTGGCCAGTCTCAAGCTCCCAGCATGACTTCCCTGACGGTGGAGTAGAGAAGAGATGTCCAGTGTCCTGCCTTCAGATACTCTTTCCACCATATAGTATGGTAGATGGTACAGAGTATTCTGTGATGCACTAATAGATGTCAATAACCTCAAGAACATAGAAAACTGTATGTCAGTTAGAAAGTGACGAGTTTTGAGTAGCTGTTGCCTTTATCTGTATTATCATTAACTGTAAGTTGGAATAATTAGAGTTTTTGTGATGGCTGTGTAAAAGCCAGCTCGCAGAGTTGGCCGGCCAGGACAAGCCACCTCCAGCACAGCACAGGCTATGGGCCACATGAGGGCAGGAATGGCAGCCATCAGGCTTTCTGCGCTTTCCCTGGGGTCTAGAACAGTAGAAGTGGCCCATAGTAGGTGCTCAGCTCGCATTTGGCGAGCATTTTATAATGCATCTTTTCCATCAGCAAGCACAAACTGCTTGCCCCCATCAACTTGACTCTGTGGGCAGAGTCCAGCCTACAAATGGGTTTCATTTGGCTCTCAGAATGTTTTTAACATTTTTTTAAAAATTCGTTGCCAACATTTAAAAGTCATGAGATTTTTTGCATGAAATTCCACATAGACCTGGATTTACAGCCTCTCTTGAAAATTCTGAAGCTCTTAGCACACGAGGCACGCTCCCCTCGTGATGACAGAGGTCAGAGCTGGGGAGCGGCCGTCGCCTCCTCATGGGCCTGAGCTTTGCCGGTTCACGGCGGACCCCTGCCTCCCTGTCGCCTCACACCAGGCCCACTTCATTCACTTACACACCCTGCTGGCCCTTAGATATTCGAGTTTGTTGCTTTTTTTTTTTTAAGTCTGTTTATATATTTGGCATGCCAGGTCTTCGTTGCAGCATGCGGGATCTTTAATTGAAGCACACAAACTCAGTTGATGCACGTGGAATCCAGTTCCCTGACCGGGGATCGAACCTGGGCCCACTTCTCTGGGAACGTGGAGTCTCAGCCACTGGACCACCAGGGCTAAGTCCCGAAATCTGGGTTACAATTGCCGTCTTAGCTTCTGTTCTAGCCCTTGTCACCATGTCCCCTCCAGACTGAGGCCATCTGAGGGCAGATTCTGTGAGTTTGGCCCCCGGGGGCTTCCATTCCTGCTACAGGGTCTGGCACACAGTAGGCTCACAGGCCCTGGAATTTGGTGAAAGCTTTGTTGTCAAACGAATCCCAAACCCTCAGCTCCCCTAACTGGGGCATGCACTCCATCCAAGCCCCGACCGGAATGTGACAAAGAGGTTGACCCAGGCCAGGGTTTTAAAAATACCCAGGGCTGGTCAGCTGTGAGCACTTGGAGGTGCTCAAAAACAAATGGGCAGCGTCTGGCCAGAGGCCAGCGCCCCAACTTTGCTGTGCAAACATGGGCTCATAGGAGGGGCCGTCGACAGCTCTCGGGGGCGGTGAGCAGTGGGGAGACCGGGCTGCAGCCCCTTCCCCCAGTGCCCCCCTTGGGAAAGTTTATAAACAGCGCTCGGTTTATAAACAGCACTGCGTGACGTGACATAATTTCGCAGAAAGGGCTACAGGGCAGAGTGTGAACACAGGGCGGCTCTCCTAACTTTTCCTCGCCGCGGTCTCCTGGCGTTGAGAGCCGGGGTGTTGCTCTCCCTGTGGTCTCCCCGCAGCCTTCAGAGCCACTGCCCAGCCCGCCCGAGTCACAGTTAAAAATAACGCTCCCAACACAGTCCCCTGGGGGACAGCCAGCCCCGGGGGGGCTGGACCAGGGAGGTCCGAGCTCTGATCGAGGGCCCACTGGGTGCCAGGCGCTTCTGAGACCTCTGCTCGCTGAGCCTCACTATGGCCTTGAGAGGGAGGGATCATCGTCCCCTGCACAGATGGGGAAACTGAGGCTGGGGAGCGACACAGTCCCTGGTTCAGAGTTCTCTGCTCAGCTGGTGGCAGTATTCAGATCCATGAGACTAGCGTGTCAAGGAGTCAGGGGCTCAGTGTTTTGCTTTGCTGGGTCCCGAGTCCCCAGAAGAGTGTCCAGGCCTCAGCAGGCACAGGGGCAGCCCCCACTTAACGTGTCCAAACCCTGCTCCTCCCACTGACATTTTGGAGTTAGGGACACACGCTGATAGATCAACTGAGTATGTTGCATTCCAGATGTGTCTCCTTAGCAATCGGTGCTAAGAAGAAAAATACATCGGGGAAGGGGATGGCGCACCTCAGAGAGGTACAGCTCTACATGCGGGAGCAGGGCCAGAGCAGGCCTCGCTGAGCAAATATTTGAGGACAGACTGAAAAGACATGAGGGATTGGGCAATGCGGATAACTGGAGGAAGCACATTCCCGGCAGAGGAAACAGCAAGTGCAGAGGCCTTGAGGCTGGGACGTTGCCGGGCCTGTGTGAGGGCGAGGAGGAAGCCAGTGTGGCCAGGGCAGCGTGGGAGCCGGAATCCTTCCTAGATGCTCAAAGCTTTCCTCTAGGGTCCACGGGAGCCCCAGAGGGTCCTGAGCAGCTTAGCGTGGTCTGACCGAGGTTCTGCAAGGGTCCCCCTGGCTGTGTGTGGAGAATGGACTGTCAGGGCCTGGGAGGAAGGGTGGCAACCAGAGAGGAGGTGACTGCAATGGTCCAGGCAGAAGGGCACGGTGGCCAGGCCCAGATGAAGACACTGGAGGAGGGCATGTGGGGGAAGGTACGATCTCACAGTCTAGATCTGTTCTAGAGGTGGGCAGGACACCCTGCTGGACCAGATGTAGCAGAAATCAAGAAACCAGGGGCGGCTCCAAGGTTTCAGGCTGAGGGGCAGGAAGGACGGAGCCTTCCCCTTAGGGAGGCGCAAGCACTGTGCCGGCTCCCGGGGAAGGATGGATGTGGGTGGGACAGCCCTTCCTGGGGCCATGGGGGACCTTGGCAAAGCCCTGCCCCCAATATGCGGGCCTAACTTTCTGACAGCCCCCCGGTTCAGATGAAGATCCTTCCTCCGCGCCCCCATTCCATCCCTGGCACAAGCCCCTGTACATTGTGCAGAAGCCACCACGTGTCCTCTCCCCTCAGCCTTGAAGAGCAGCAAACTCTTCTGTGAGTCCTCATCGTGTGCCTGGCAGGGTCCTCTTCCTTACATTTGTGAATTCATCTGATCATCACAGCAGTTCAAAGAAGGGGGGACTATTATTTGCATCTACTTTATGGATGGGGAAACTAAGGCCCAGAGAAGTTAAGTCACTGAAGTCTTAGATCACACAGATAACAAGTGGCAGAGGCAGGATTTGACCCCAGGGCTCATGCTGTTAACCATGCTACTGTCTCATGAACTGCTCACCATTGACCATGAAGAGTCAAACTGGAGGACTGGAGTTGGGAGAGGGGGCCTCAGCCGCCCCTCCCTGCATCTACCCCATGCTGTGTCTCTATCCTGCACATCAACTGAAGGGGTGGATATTATGGTGATTGTACCCATTCTACAGATGCGAAAACTGAGGCGCAGAGAGAGGAAGTGCCATGCCCAAAGTCACACAGCCAAAGCATGAGGACCCAGGGTTCTGGGGCTCCAGACCCCCTTCTGTCCCCATGTCCACACTACCTGTGCCTGTCACCTGCTTCTCGCCCTGGTAGGGAGGGAGGTGTTCAGGGGTATGAGGGCCATGCTGAGTTTCCTTCTGGTTGGCTGGCAGAGGATGAGGAAGCAGGCTGAGGGTGTGGAGAGGTAACAGGGACAGCACAGCTCTTTGGGCCTGTAGATTCTGACAGCAACCAACGTTTCTGAGGCCAGTGCTGGGCCAGGCTTGGGATGGGGGGGCGTGGAGGCAGGAATACACAGTGTGTGAGGGAGTGTGTGAGGGAGGTGGAGGCCCTAGTTGCCTCTGATGCCACAGGAAATGGGGGGGCCGTCACAGGAGTTCACATCGAGAGCAGCCCAGGGGAGCAGGTGCTCGTGAGCCTCTGCTTTGGGCAGCCTGTCTAATCTCTTCAGAACTCAGTTTCCACTTCTGTGAAATGGGTTGCTAATGCCTACCTCGGAAGACTGTTGTCAGGACTCACTTTGTGAGGCGCCTTGCTCCCTCTCTAACCGGCCGCCATGGTTTTTAGAATGGGAGGAGCACAGGATCAAGCATATCGCAGATGGTCTGGAGACGCGGAATCTGCTGGGCACATGGAGCAAAAAACAAAGTGCTCTGGACACTTTCTTTACCTGTGAAGTGAATGCTTTCCCTCTATTTCATACGTACACAGAAGCTCTCAAACCCCTGATGAGGTGAGTATCAAGATCATCTTAACTGGGGCCTTCCCTGGTGGTCCAGCAGCTAAGATTCTGCACTCCCTAAGCAGGGGGCCCGAGTTCAATCCCTGGTCAGGAAACTAGATCTCACATGCTGCAACTGAGACCTGGAGCTGCCAAACGAGTTTTTAAAAAAAATCATCTTCAATGAACAGATAAGAAAATTGACACCCGGTTGAGTTATGAGACTTAACCAGGGTCACAGAGCTGGGAAGGGATGAAGTGGGAATTCAACCCTGACTCACTGGGCTTCCCTGGTGTCTCAGACGGTTAAAAAAAAAAGATCTGCCTGCAATGAAGGAGACCCCGGTTCGACCCCTGAGTCAGGAAGATCCCCTAGAGAAGAAAATGGCAACCCACTCCAGTATTCTTGCCTGGAGAATTCTATGGACCTCCCACGGGGTTGCAAAGAGTCGGATGCAATTGAACGAATTACACTTTCACTTTCTTTCACTCTGCCTCCTCAGCTTTGCCTCTCGAATTATAAACCTGAGATCACAGTAGCTTCGGTTTTTCTCGAGCACTTATTGTGTGCCGTGTGCTTTTCCGAGCACTTCACATATTACTCTAGACCTCCAGTGGTTCAGACAGGTTCTGCTTCGGTCCCATTCTACACACGAAGAAAGAGGTTAAGTAACTTATACAAGGTCAGACGCTCTGGCGGTATGGCCCTTGGTCTTAGGCCACCACGCTCCACTTGAGAGGATCAGCCCAGTGCCCGGCGCCCAGTAAGTGCTTAATACACTGCTAAACCTTGGGAGAGGATACAGAGATAAGCAGGGCTTTCCCGTTCTAAGCCACGCTGAGCGCTCGCTTGAGAAGTCACCGTTCCCTGTTCCCACCCCTTCCTGCCAGTCTCGCCCGCCAGAGGAGAAACTGCCTGGGGGCCCTCTTCCCGTCTCCCCCGCCCCCTGGGGAGGTTCTGTGCGGCGTCCACGGGGTCACGGGGCTGCTGGCCGGAGGGCTGGCGAGGACCCGAGTTTGGCCAGGTTATCAAGTTTCGTGGTCAGCCACCTTCGCCCCTGACCAGAGCTGTCTTTCCAAAACAGAACATTCAGTCACCGCCCGTCCCTGTGCTCAGCTGTCCTTGTGCTCCTGACCTCGCTTCCTGCCCACCCGCCCATTTGTTTTTTTCCTCCCCATCCCCCAGTATCCTTGTCTCTTACTGACATCTCGCGAAGATGACCAGGGCAGGCAAGACAGAGTCAGAGAGAAAGAGAAGCTGAGAGGCCCAGACGGGAGAGAATCGGAGAGGCTGTCAGGCACTGAAGGATCAGGACAGAGGCTGGTCACGAGTGAGACAAAGAGTGGGTTCAGGCAGAGGTGGAGAGGCAGAGAGAGGGGGAGACACAGAGAGACAGAGGGAGCCCCGCAGACACCCCTGCCGTTCTGCATGCACTGTCTTGGGTCTCCTTGCCGTGGATCTGAACCTTCTCCCAAGTCTGCAGCATCTGCCGCCGCCCCCCGCCAGCCCCTCCCTCACCCCACGCACAATTCCTGCCCAACTCCTTCCCATCCTCCTTCTCCAGGAAGCCCTCCCTGCTCCCACGGTGCCCTAGCTGCCTTTCCCTCGCCAGGCTGGTGCGGTCCACTTACTGGTGTGTCTCCTCCACTGGCTGTCCACGCCTCGAGGGCAGGAACTGGGTCTGCCTGGCTCATGCGGCACCCCTTGCACCCAGCACAGTCTCTGACACGCTTGCTGCTCCATGTACACCGGCCAAATGAAGCACGGAACCAGCTGCCTTTGCATCACCTGGGAGAAGCCCTCCCTGGTGGCTCTGATCACTGTGTTTCACTGTATGATTATTTGCTGGAGGGTCTGTGACCCCTCTGGCCCCAAGGCAGAGTCTGAGTTTGTTGTATCCAACCCCCTTTGTTTCTCTCCAGTGCCTGGAAGAGTGTCTGGAACAGAGTAGGCGCTCAACTACTGGGGGAAGGAATGAATACCCAAGTGGTTTAACTGTTAGCTATCGGAGGGGTTATTATTATTATTAATTGTTATTGGAGTACGGTTTGCTTTACAATGTTGTGTTGGTTTCTTCTGTGTAGCAAAGTAATGCTCTCTGGAGGTTTTGAATCTTATGTCTTAGTCCATTTGAATCCAGCTCAAAGCAAGGCAATGGCAACCCACTCCAGTACCCTTGCCTGGAAAATCCCATGGACGGAGGAGCCTGATAGGCTGCAGTCCATGGGGTTGCTAAGAGTCGGACACGACTGAGCGACTTTACTTTCATTTTTCACTTTCATGCACTGGAGAAGGACATGGCAACCCACTCCAGTGTTCTTGCCTGGAGACTCCCAGGGAAGGGGGAGCCTGGTGGGCTGCCGTCTATGGGGTCGCACAGGGTCGGACACGACTAAAGCGACGTAGCAAAGTCTTCCTGTTACCATTCTGATCAAGCCCCGAGTCCTCCCTGAGGCCTGCGAGGCTCTGCACGCTCTGGCCCCTGCCGCCCTCCATCTCCGCCTTGCTCTGTCCTTCCCACACCGCCCCTACTGGCACCCGTGCCACCGTTCCCCAGGGCACCATACATGGTAGACAGTCTCAGCCCCCCAACACCCCACCCTACGTCATGCCAGCAGAGTCGTTGTTTTTCTTCTGTGAACAAGACCGCCGAGCAAATGGAGCACATTTGTACAAACAACCTCAATGTCACCAGTGGACCTTGGTCACTGTGGGACAGTCTCCAAGGTTCAGCCAGCCAGCTGCCCAGGGCCTTGTCCCAAGACAGAACTTGAGTCCTAGCCTCAAAAGAGCTGCTTGGGTGGGAGGTGGGGTGTCCTGAGGGCCCTCGGTCTGACCTTCCTGTCCTGCAAGAAGGGAGGAAAGAAAGTCATGGGGAGCCCGGGAAAGCGGTGCTAACTGAGGAGACCCCATCATCCTCTGGGCTCAGACCTGGCCCCAGCTCCTCCAGAAAGCTCCACTGGCCGCCTTCCTCGCTTCCGGGGACCCCTGCTCTAACCCTCATCATATCATAGCAGCTCATATCACATTCTGCTGAAAGTCTCCACTGGACCGTTTCCTCTACTGGACTGTGCTCCAGGTGGTTGAGGCCAAGTCTTCTGTATCTTGGTGTCCCCAGGGATCAGGTCTGGCATGTGGGAGGCATCAGCGAACACGTGCTGAACAGGAAAGTGATCACTGAATGAGCACTTCCCGCCTGGGTTCATATTTGCTTCTGTCTCTATCACCAGGACGTGTGCCCAAGACCTCGTCTCCTGTATCTTCGTTCTCCAGCATCTGTTGCTGCTCGACACAGAGGAGGAGGTATAGAACACATGTGGAAAAAATGAATGAATGAGCCCTTCCTATAGCATCCCTCATATCTGTCTCTCCCGTCATACTCTAAGGTCAAGCACCAAGCCCTGTTTGTTTCTAGCGTCTCTGAGTCTGGTGTAGCGCTCAGCACAAAGGCTATAGTCGGTATGTTTTTACTGAATAGATGGATGATGGACAGATGGATGATGTTTGAATGTATGGATCAGTGAAGAAGTGAATGGAAGGCTGGATCAGTTCAGTTCAATTCAGTCGCTCAGTCATGTCCGACTCCTTGCAACCCCATGAATTGCAGCATGCCAGGCCTCCCTGTCCACCACCAACTCCTGGAATTCACTCAGACTCACGTCCATCGAGTCATTGATGCCATCCAGCCATCTCATCCTCTGTCGTCCTCTTCTCCTCCTGCCCCCTATCCCTCCCAGCATCAGAGTCTTTTCCAATGAGTCAACTCTTCACATGAGGTGGCCAAAGTGCTGGAGTTTCAGCTTTAGCATCATTCCTTCCAAAGAAATCCCAGGGCTGATCTCCTTCAGAATGGACTGGTTGGATCTCCTTGCAGTCCAAAGGACTCTCAAGAGTCTTCTCCAACACCACAGTTCAAAAGCATCAATTCTTCGGCACTCAGCCTTCTTCACAGACCAACTCTCACATCCATACATGACCACTGGAAAAACCATAGCCTTGACTATATGGACCTTTGTTGGCAAAGTAATGTCTCTGCTTTTGAATATGCTATCTAGGCTGCTCATAACTTTTCTTCCAAGGAGTAAGTGTCTTTTAATTTCATGGCTGCAGTCACCATCTGCAGTGATTTTGGAGCCCCAAAAAATAAAGTGTGACACTGTTTCCACTGTTGGGGATGGCTGGGTAGAGTTGAGTAAATTGTGTAGGTGGATAGAAGTGTGGGTGAATGGATTGGTGGGTACCAGGATGGATGGATGGATGGAGGGAGAACGATTGAATTCATGGATCAGTGGAGGAATAAATGGAATGTTGGAGAAAGTGAATAGGACAGGTGGCTGGATGTGTGAGTGGGTGGATTGTTGGCAGATAGATAGATGGATAGACGGAAGGCGGGACAGAGAAGTGCTACAGTCCAGGTTGGGAATGGGGGGAAATAATGCTTTACACTGCCCCCATCTCAAAGTCACCAGTTTAGAAGAATTAAATGAGGTCAAAGAATGAGTCAGCTAGAGTTTTCACATGAGGGATATTTAGCAGAAAAAAAAAAAATAATGTGAGAAGGAAGAGCCTCTGAGCCTCTGAGATTCTCAAACAAAATCCTGCAAGTTGGTTATGCGTCTTGCAGTGCTGGCATGTTACCCACTGAGAGCTTACCATACGTCGTGCCTCTGGGTTTCATCCGGAAGTGGGAAGAAGTCTGACATGCCGACCCTGACTCACAGTGTGGTCAGGGTCAGACACGACGGTGCTACGTCGTTAACGGGTCTCCTTGGTGGAAGCTGGGTGCACTCCAAAGAGCAAAGGTTTTGGAGATACACAGTGGATTTGTATCCCAATTTCTTCTCTGTGTGGCCTCAAGCAAATTGCTTGACCCCCTCTCCAAACCTAGACTCCAAACCCAGATTATCATCCTACCTGGTAGGATTGCTGCCAGCCCATGCTTATGAAATGCAAGGCCCAGGCCTGATGTGACTGACAGACACCGAGGTGGGCCTCAGCTTGTAACGCTGGCAGAGCTTCTTAACTTTTCCGTCCCTGCCTTTCAATGCGACGCAACCTTCCTGCAGTGAGGACCACAAACCAGGGAAGAGCTGGAGTCGGCGAA
Organism: Bubalus bubalis; assembly: GCF_019923935.1. NCBI lineage: Eukaryota > Metazoa > Chordata > Mammalia > Artiodactyla > Bovidae > Bubalus > Bubalus bubalis. Next base: position 5,045,871 of record NC_059170.1, on the reverse strand, counting down.
TCCAGCGCATCTGGATTCAAGTTTGGCCTCGTCCACACCCCCACTGCACAGTTTCAGACAAGCCCCCGGGCCTGTCTGAACTCCAAGTCCCACCTCTACCTCCAAGGCCCCCTTGCTGTTTCTCAAACACAGCTGTTACGCCTGCACCCAAGCTGAGAGAGAGGCTGAGAAAGTGAGTTTTCTTGGGTCTGCCGTGGGGAGGCGTGGGCTCCCAGGTTGACGCTCTGCACACAGATCTGCCCTGAGACACGGTGCAGGGGGGAGGGGGTCTGGAAAGGCAGACAGAAGACATGGGCGTCTCACCCCATCCGGAAGAGGAGCTCCGTCCCATGCTATTTACATGGGACTCTATGTAACATATTTATTCATTTATTTTCCACTCTATTCTCTCAACACTGCTATTGTCAGTTTCATGAGGGGAACTTCTGTGTCCTCAGGGACTGAAGCCCAGCCAGGCACACAGTTTGTGTTAAATAAATGTGTTGGATAAATGAATGGATAGATGATTGGATGGATGGATAGATGATTGGATGGATAATGGATGAACTGATAGGAAACTAGCCAGGCACAACAGAATTAATTAAAAAGCTTAAACACACACACACTCACACACACACACACACGTGCCTACGTGGGGCATTTCGCTGAATCCTCGTGGTCAGCCTCCGAGCGGGCAGCTAACACTACCCTTTTTTTCAGAGCACAAACCTGAGGCTTAGAGAGGTGAGGTCACTGACCTCAGGTCACATAGCCAGAAAGTGGAGGAGCCAAGAGTCCAGGTAAGATCAGCTTGATTCCGAAACCCAAGCCTGACCTGATCAGGTCAGTGGGGCCACGCGGGACCCGGGGGTTTTCAGTCCCCAGGTGGTTCTGACGTGCAGTCGGGACAAGGACCCGGGGGCCAGACCAGCCAGGTCTGGGGGCAGCGAGCCGCCTTTGGGGCCGGCTGCCGTCTCCTGTTCTGCCTCGCAGCCTGTTTCCCCTTCTCTGACATGGAGGCGTGGAGGCGGTGGCAGCGTCTGCCTCAGGGGGTTTCGGGTGGAGGCAAGGAGCGGAGCAGAGCCACAGGGTAGGAAGCTCAGGGCAGAAACCGCCCTGCAGAGGCCGCAGGTTTCCTCACTGCGTGGGGCACTGTCGGCCGTCTTGTGCCTTCTCCCAGCTCCCCTGGGCGCAGACACATTCCAAACCCCTAGTTTAGAGCCCGAGATAAGAGGAAGGAGACGTCTCGGGGGCATTCAGGAGGCTCAGAAAGGGCAGAGCAGGGCTGCTGTAGCGACTCTACACTCAGAACACATGTCCACTGGCGTGTGACCCCGCTGACCACAACTGCGCGGTTCATGACATCAAAAGCCAGGAAACAAGCCCCACCGTGGTAACAGCTGGGGTGTGCTGAGAGCAACGCTTCTCAATTCAGAACCAATGACATCTGGGGCTGGATAGTCTCTCTAGGGGCTTCCCTGGTGGCTCAGATGGCAAAGAAGCTGCCTGTAATGCCTGAGACCCAGGTTCAATCCTTGGGTCTGGAAGATCCTTGCAGAAGGGACTGGCTACCCACTCCAGTATTCTTGCCTGGGAAATCCATGGACAGAGGGGCCTGGCGGACTGCCGTCCATGGGGTCGCAAAGAGTCGGACTCAGCTGGGTGACTGAGCACAGCACACAGCACCGTCCCTGCGGAGGGAATCTGCTCTGTGCGTTGCAGGATGCTAACAGCATCCCTGGCCTTGGTCCACTAGATGCCGGTAGCTTCTTCCCTGCTCCAGTGGTAAAGGTCTCCCGGCACTGCCGCATGTCCCCTAGGAGGGCAGAATCGCCCGAGAGCATCTGCTGGAGAGCCTGCTCCACGCCAAGGCCTGCAGCCTGTGCTCTGCGGGAGCTGCTTCCTCTGGGCCCTCATCACACCCAGAGGCGGAGGCTCTTCTTCCTTCATGCAGACACGGGGAGGCGGCTGGTTTATCCCCCGTCACGGAGGTGGCATTTCAGCACAGCTGTGACTTGAACCTGTGATAAGTCCCAGGGCCCTCTTTTTCTAGTCACTTTCTGTGGGTTCCTTGGCTTTCTCTCCATTCACAATCGTGTTGTCTGTGACTCGAGATCGTTTCATTTCTTCTTTCCCCGTCTGGCCACCTTGGCACATTCGAGGAAAAAACTTGCATGACATGAACTATAGCGCAGGTAGATTCTATAATCTGCACAGAGATTCTTTCAGGAACTTAGGTCTCCTCAATTACTGACATTCGGAAAATACGGAAAGAAAAGAAAACACGACATCTCTGATAGGACCCCCCACAAAACCTAACTTTCCAACAGTCTTGTCCTCCGAGCAGCTTCCTCTGTTTAGAAATTTTGTTCTGCATTTGCAATCACACTCTACATACAACTTCAAATCTTGCTTTTCCTAAACTGTACAATTTTTAATGTTATCACAGAATCCTCTTGGATGTTATTTTAATTGTTCTTATTGTGGCAAAGACCCATGCTTCCCTCCAATTCTCTGATCTCTCCCTCTTCTTTAGTAATAGAAATCTCAAATTTTAGCTGGGCAAGTGACCACCCAGAAAAAAACCTACATTCCCCAGCCTTTTTTTTTTTTTTTTTCTTGGCTACCATGTGGCATGTAGGATATTAGTCCCCCAATCAGAGATCAAACCTCTGTCTTCTGCATCAGAAACTTGGAGTCTAAACCACTGGACCACGGGGCAAGTCCCTCCCCAGTCTCTCTTGCAGCTAAGTGTGTCCATGTGACAAGTTCATGGGGTATAATGTCCAAGTCCTTACGGAAAGAGTGCCTGTGCTTTTTCCCAGCCTCCTCACTGGCTGGAATGCAGAGTTGTGGCCAGAACTGAGTGGCTATCTTGGGCCATGGTAGAACCCTAAAAGAAAGAATCCCTGACGAATGTATGAAGCCACGCCGCCAGCCCTGGACTAACACCTCCGCACTTCTTTTGTGTAAGAGAGAAAAACAAACTTTTCTTTCACCTGTATTCTGGTTTTCATTGGCCACTCAAGGATGTACGTAACCCTGAGAGCCCCACTAACATTTAACCCTGAGCGCCCCACTAATATTTTGCTGGAGGAATCAGTTCTTGTCTTCTTTTCAGGATCATTGCCTGATTAACTAAACCCATTCCCTGGTCACGGGGTGTTTAGGTAGTTTCTGGTTCCTCATGACTCTACATAATTCTACTGCAAACATCTTTGTGCATCTTTCACTATTTGTGATTATCTCCTCAGATTAGAATTCCAGAAGAGGGATTTAGGAGTCAAAGAACATGAATAATCTTGTTCTTGTTGTTCAGTTGCTAAGTTATGTCTAACTCCGTGACCCTATGGACTGCAGCACACCAGACTGCTGTGTCTTCCACTATCTCCCGGAGTTTGCTCAAATTCATGTCCACTGAGTTGTGATGCTATCCAACTGTCTCATCCTCTGCCGCCCCTTCTCCTCCTGCCTTCTATCTTTCCCAGCATCAGGGTCTTTTCCAATGAGTTGGCTCTTTGCATCAGGTGGCCAAAGTATTGGAGCTTCAGCTTCAGCATCAGTCCTTCCAATGAACATTCTTAATACCTGTTAGTACTTGTCATCCCGGGGTGGACACAGAGTTAGGACTGAGGGCTATTCAGCCAGAAATGAGGCCCAGGTCTTTTGGTAGGGCTGTCCAGAAGGGAGCCTGCTTGCTCTCCTGGGACCCCTCCCAATGCATCCTTGAGGGCCAGGTCCATTCTCCTCCACACCTCTTGTCCTGCCCTTCTCTGATTACATATCTCTAGCAGGCGTGTATGACTGGTGGAGCCCCAAGTCTCAGGCCTGCACCAAGCCAAGTGAGGCTGGGAATGTGCATCTTCTGGCATCTCTGTCAGGGAACTGTGGCCACTAGGGTAGGAATGTCCCTGACGTGGAGGATGCAACGTGCAGGGCAGCCAGAAAGTAGGGCAGAGCTTAGTTCCACAAGCAAAGACCCAGCTGGGCCTGTGGGAGGAATGCAGAGAGGTTTCTGGCATCACTTTTTCATTTCTTCTCCACTTATGATGCAGGAACAGCAGGCAAGAAAGGCGACAAGGATATCATTCCTGGTTGTGTCAGCCTCACAGTTAACTCAGCTCTGCAAAAGCTGAGTGAGAGCCGGCAATCCACATCTGTCAGGTCACAGGCCCCTTTCTCTCTCCACCACCCGAGGCCAGCAAGTCAACCTGGACGTCCTCCTCCAGCTGTGGTTGTGTCTGTCTGACCACTGACCACACCCCTTAAGGGAAGGGCCTGTTTGCCTTACCCACTGTAGTCCTCCCAGCACCCAGGCAGGCTCTGGCACACAGAGGGTGCCCAACAGATAAATCTTGAATGAATGAATAATGACAGTCAGTTCTCAGCCTTGGAAGGAAGCTTGGAATCTTGGAATTAGCATTTCTTGATTCAACCAATACTGAATGCCTACAATGCTCCATAAAGAAGGTTGAGCACTGAAAAATTGATACTTTCTAACTGGTGGTGCTGGAGAAGATTCTTGAGAGTCCCTTGGACAGCAAGGAGATCAAACCAGTCAATTCCAAAGGAAATCAACCCTGAATAAGTCATTAGAAGGACCGATGCTAAAGCTGAAGCTCCAAAACTTTGGCCACCTGATGCAAAGAGCTGACTCATTGGAAAAGACCCTGATGGTGGGAAAGACTGAGGGCAGGAGGAGAAGGGGGGGCAGAGGGTGAGATGGCTAGATTGTATTACTGACTCAATGGACATGAATTTGAGCAAACTCCGGGAGACAGTGAAGGACAGGGGAGCCTGGCGTGCTGCAGTCCCTGGGTTCACAGAGTCGGACACGACTGAGCAACTGAGCAACAACAATACTCCAGGCTCTGTTTTAGGTGCTGGGGATACTGTAGGAAAGGTGACAAACGCAGTCGGTGGGCATGGACACTAAATATGAATGTGATCCAAAATATGAGTGTAACGAGACATAATGTGACATGATATTCATTGTTCAGTCCTTTACCACCCCATGGACTATAGCCCGCCAGGCTCCTCTGTCCGTGGGATTTTCCAGGCAAGAATACTGCAGTGGGTTGCCAGTTCCTTCTCTAGGTGATCTTTCCTACCCGGAGATCAAACCCAGTTCTCCTACATTGCAGGCGGATTCTTTACTATTGAGCCACCAGGCAAAACTTAAGAAAGGAAGCTTTAGGAAGAAAGATAACACTGGATAAGTAACTTAGAGAGGCTAATTTAAAAAAAAAAAAAAAAAGGTTGTGAAGTCCTGTCTTAGAAGAAGACATTTGAGCAGAGATCTGAAGTAAGCAAGCCAGGAGAAGCGTATTCCAGGCAGAGGAAACAGCCGGTGCAAGGGCCCTGAGGTAGGAACGGGCTTGAAATGTGCTGTTTGCACCGAGGCAGCCAGGAAGGGAAGGGTTATACCAAGTTTCCCAACTTCAGCAAATGTACGGAACACTTCACTGGCAACTGGCGGAAACAGTGGGATGGGAGTGGGATGAGTTTTTCACTCTTAAGCTTCTCTGGAAAAACATGTCAGGGAGAGACAATAAATCTTGATTTGTCCCAAAAAACAATGGGCCCGTGAAACCCATGAAGTGTCAGGCTGAAAGTAAACGGCCGAAGGGCTGGGGCACGGCTGGCTCATATGGAATTCGTTAACAGATCTGTGTTTGAAAAAGAATTTCCCAGTTCGGGGCAGAAGCCTCTGGTCAGCATCAAAAAGCTGTTTATTGTGGTGCCTCCGTGCAGACATGAAAAATGGAGATTTGCTGCCTAGCTAGAGACGTGGAAAGATGTACCCGATATGTTAAGTGGGAAAAAATAGGTCACAGGGTAGGATAATATATTATGTAACCCCTTTAGGGAAGTCACCCATTCCTTCCTTCATTCGGAAAATACTCAATGCAGGCCTACTGTGCGCTGGCACCCTGCTGGGCGTGGGAGACGCAGACGTGACCCTCCCTGCCTCCTGGAACTTTCTGCACAGTGGAGAAGGCAGATAATGATCAGAATATCTAATCATCAAATACAAATATATCGTCACAAGCTTTGATCAGAGCTAAAAAAAAAAAAGATACCTGGGAAGGCAAGAATGTGCAGAGACGTCAGGTGATGGAAAAAGCCTAAAAGGATGTACTCCAAAATGTGAAAGGGGAAGTAAGGTTTCAGGAGATTCCACTTTTCTTATCTTCCCCTTTCTTCTCTTTGTGTGTTCTGATTTTTTTAAGCAATGTCATACTTTATAATTAAGCGAGTTGAAAAACACAAACAAAACCAAAATGAATAGAGGAATTGGAAGTCATGTGTCCAAAGATGATTTAACCCCAGGAAAGGAAGGAAGGACATGTGAGAATCTGCTGTGCTGGCTTCCAGGAAGCGGAGCCAGAGGCTGGGGTGGGAGAGACAACCTCATGGCCCACTGGGGGCCGCTTAAGCTGTTTGAGTATGCACGGATGAGAAAACAAACAACAATAATCAAAATAAGCAAAGATATTTTCAAATGAAACTTCAAATCAGGTTTTATTTTTGTGAAAAATGAAAAAGCAGGCCAGAGAAGGAACTTAGGACAAATAAATTAACTAAGCCAAATTTCCACAAAAAATCTGTGTGTTGTTTCTCTCTGGAGGGGGGCCTTCTTGTTTTCATCTCCGTACTTTTCCGTATCTCCTATATTTAAAATTAGAAGAATAAAAAAGATAAGAAAACAGACCTCTGTGTTTCGAAAGGCATTGTTTTGCCTGCGTTTCACAGTAACTCTCTAATGTGTCTTGTTCATTATTCCCATTTGACAGATGCAGAAACTGAGGCTCAGCTGATGAAGCCCCTGGCCAGAGGTCACACAGCTGGATTGAACCCAGGTTGGTCTAACCCCCCAAAGTCTGTTTTAAACCAGGATGCTCAGGTGCCCTTCAAGATGTCCTTCACGGAAATTGGCATTGCTTTTGAAAATCAGAGGGGGAGAAAACCAAACAAACCAAACAAGAAATATGACATTTTTTAAACCACTTCTTCAGGCTCTGATGGGGCCTGAGACCAACTGGGCTTGGGCAGGATTTCCCGGCAGGGGCACTGTTTGTACTTTGGGTGGGGTGTTCCTTCATGATGCCTGGCCATCCCCCCGCCCACTCCATGCAGGTCCCTGCCCTCTGAAGACCAGCTGTGTCCCCCAATCCTGCGTCATCCAGACCCCCATCCCTCTCCGAGGCTTCCCCTGTCGAAGACTGCTGGGGGGCGCCCTGTGGTGACGCTGAGTCCCTGCAGTGAGCTGAGCGCTTCCCAGGCTGTAAGCCACCTGTTAGAGTTGACCCTCCCCGCAGACGAGGGGAGAGATGAGGCTCAGAGAGGCTGGGTGACTCGCCCGAGGTCACACAGTAAGCACTGAGCCCTGAGTCTTGTCCCAGGCTGCAGCATCTCCCCTTGGGGACCAGGCAGGCCCAGGAACTGTCTCTTACAGCCCTGGGGCTAGGCTGAAGGGGAGAAAGAGGCGCGTGAACTGCAGTTCCCGGCCCCCGGACCAGGTGGCCGCCAAGCACCGCCGTTCACTCTGGCCAGCAGAGGCCAGGCGGGGAGACTCGGAGCCCCAGGCTGAAGGGCCGGGCGGGCGCTGGGGACGGGAAAGCGCGGCTCCCTCTGCCTGCCCGGCAGCAGCCGTGGCCGCCCGCCAGGCCCCGCCTGACGTCAGGCTCTGACCAGGGACATAATGTGCTGGCGTGGGGACAAGGGCTGGCTGCAGGGAGACGGGCCGGAGGCGGGGCGGTCAGGGGAGACAGGCAAGGGGGGAGCGAACAGGAAAGGGAGAAACAGACAGAGTTCAAGACGCAGAGACTCGGGAGGCGGAGAAGAGGAACACAGAACCAGAAGGAAGGGACCCTGAGGGCGGGGGAGGGAGACCAGGACATGAAAGGGGAAATTGAGGTGGAAATTGAGAGACCCAGAGATGCAGAAAAACAGCAATAGAAAGTGGTTTAGAGAAAGCTGTGGGCAGGTGAGGGGGACAGACAGACAGACAGCAGAGATCAGAGGGGCGTGGGGTTTAAGTGCAAGCTTGGGAGACCCCAGACCTGGGCGGGACCATGGCTCTGCCCTGGGGCTGGTGACTCAGCACTCCCGGCCTCTGATTCCCGACCTGGGGGCTGGGACCCTTGGTCACAGGCCTTGTTCATTTGGGGAGGGAGCAGGGGCCCCCCTCCACAATAGGGATGGTGGGAGTCCAGCTGCAGGGAACCTTCTGGCAGCACTCCGCAGGTGATGAGAGCTAGAGACGCTGGAAGTGATGACTAGAGGGGGTGGCCAAGGCAAGAGAGAAAGAGGGTGCAAGCAAGGGGAGAGGGGGAGAGCTGACCCTGCAGAAAAGAGCCCCTGCTCCAGGGTGGCCCTGGCCCTGCTGCCGCCAGGCGTCCCCCCGCCCACCCCCGGCGCTACACGAACACAAGGCCACTGTCACAGACCTTGGCCCGGCCTTGCCTGCCTCGGGGCCCAGCCCCCTGTTTTTGGGCTTGAGAAGGCCATGATCCCAGGGCCGTCACGTCACCAAAGCCGAACAAGGCCAGGGCCCGCTCGCTGCCGGCCTTCTAGCCCTGTCACCCCTTATCCAGCTTAATTATTAAATGCCCCAGCAGGGCTGAGGGTCTGAGCCAGCTGCCCTCCCAGGGGTGGGCAGGGGTGACTGCGTGTCCCCATTGTCTCGAGACCCCAGGCTGTACTTGCAAAGTGCCCTTTCTCTCGCCCCCACTTCTCCCAGGAGCCGCCGTCACCTTCATCTTCATCCTCAGAGTTAGTAAGCTAAAGCAGCTACTGGGTATGGGGCACGGTCCCAAGAGAGTGAGCACTATTATTATTCCATTTTCCAGATGAAGAAACTGAGGCTCAGGAAGCTAGAGTCACTCTCTCAGGACCACCTGGTAATTTGTTAAGTGGCAGAGCCATGCGTCCAGCCCGGCCACCCTATTGAGCAGATAGCAGCCCCCATTTCCTGAGCAGCTGCTGAGTGCCAGGCTACGCGAGCCAGATGCCTTACCCACATCGTCTCTTTCAACTGAGGTGGCAGTTCTCAGCCCAGCAGGATTTTTTTCCCCTCAGGAGGCTTTAGGCTACATCAGGGGTCATTTGGGGTTTTCACAACTGGGGACATGCTCCTGGCATCTCAGGGATGGAGATCAGTGATGCCTTTCAGCATCCCACCCCGCAAAGGGCAGCCCCCACAGCACAGAACATGAGTAAATAAGAGTTGCTCAGTTGTGTCCAACTCTTCACGAACCCATGGACTGTAGCCCTCCAGACTCCTCTGTCCATGTATTTCTGCAGGCCAGAATACTGGAGTGGGTTTGCCATGCCCTCCTCCAGGGGATCTTCCTGATCCAGGGATGGAACCTGCGTCTCCCACATTGCAGGCAGATTCTTTACTGACTGAGCCACCAGGGAAGATCCAGCCCCCAATGTCAGTAGCATGGAGGCTGAGAACCCCGCTGTAAGGTGAGGACAGGTGGGAACCCCGCTGTAAGGTGAGGACAGGTGAGAGCTCTGCAGTAACCCTGTTACAATCTCCAGCCGCGGACGTGGAAGCCAAGGCACAGACAGAGAGCCCCACTGCTGGGGCTCCCACCCCATGACCCTGCTCTTCCCTCACGAGACCCAAGGCCACTTCTGATGGCGTCTGCCCTTAGGAGACCTCAACTAACCTCTATTCCAGGCCCTCTGAAGCCCTTGCATGCCTAATATAAACAAGGCCTCACTGCTTTTTCACATGTGAAGACGGGGTTTTAATCACCGACTGAGGAAAGAGATCAAGCCAAAAAGTCACCGGGACAGTCAGAATGGCTTTAAATGTGTTGGTACCTTATTCACAACAGCAGAGGGGGCCACTGGGAACTGGCCTCACAGGGATTCGTGGAGCAAAGGTTTCCTGAGCACTGCTAGGTGCCAGGCCCTGTCTCTGGTGCAGGAGATACAGCAGAGAACCAGACAGACCGGCCCTACTGGGTCTTTAAGAGATAGCAGTCTTGTGGGGATGGTGGATAATCAACAGGAAAACAAACAGTAAAGACAGCTTCAGACTGTGTGGAGAGGGAAGGGCTGTCACAGGGAGGGCAGAGTCCAAGGGGGCCTTTCTGAGGAGGTGGGACCTGAAGGATACCAAGCAATAGCCTTGGGAAGAGGCAGGGCGGAAGGCTCCAGGCCAAGGGAACAGCATGTGCAAAGGCCCCAGGGCAGGCGCACGTGTGGAGTGTTGAGGCCCAGCAAACAGGCATGGGGCTGGAGAGGAGCTTAGAGAAGTAACCAGCACACAGCTGTGTAGGACTCTGTGGCCACTGTAAGGGCTTTGCATGTGCTCTGAGAGAGCTGGGGGTTATAGGGTGATTTTAAGCAGAAAAGGCACAAGACTTAACTTAGGTTCTAACAAGATCCCTTTGGATGAATGATGCTCCCTTTCCCAAATATCCTCCTCTTAATCCCCCAGACCTTTGAACGTCACTTTGTATAGCATAAGGAATTTTGCAGCTATGATTTAGTTAAAGATCTTGAGCTGGGAAGATGATCCTGGATGATCTGAGTGGGCTCAGCGGAATCACGGGAGTCCTTATAAGATGGAGGCTGAAGGAGGTTTGACCACAGAAGAGGAGAAGGCAGAGAGAATGACAGAACCAGATTGAAAGGAGGCACATTGAAGAGGGAAGAAGGGGCCACAAGCCAAGGGATGCAAGTCACCACTGGAAGTTGGAGAAGACAAGGAAACGGCCTCTCCCCAGAGCCTCCGGCAGGAGCCAGCCCTGCCAGCATCTCGACTTCAGTCCAGAGACTGATTTCAGACTTCTGACCTCCAGAACTCTAAGTAAATAAATTTGTGCTCTTAAGCCACGAAATTTGTGATCATTTCCTACAGCAGCCGTGGGAAACTGATGCAGATGCCATGGGGAAGACAGAGGTGGAGAGAGTGGGGTGGGCAATGACGTGGGGAGAGTGAAGTGGGAGCTGGGGGACCAAGGCTGGGGGGCTACTACTGTAATCCAGGCAGGAGATGAGGGTGGGCAGAGAGAAGTGGATGGATTCAAGAGAACTTTAGGAAGCCAAACAGGCAGCCTTGCTGATGGACTGGATGCAGCATGGCAGGGGGGGATTGGGGGGGGTGCGGCTGGGAGCCAGTGTTTCTGGCTCACCCAGTCATCTCTGGGCTAGTGCCCAGGACACAGAGTTGGCCACCACACAGTTCCTGCTCTGGGGAAGAATTCAGCCGGGGGAGGCCCAGGAATAGTTACAGGGTGATGGGGGAGACCAGGCTCAGCTACCCTAGAACCTCACATCTCACACACTCTGCCACATCCTCAGGGAGGCCTCCCTGACCACCTTGTCTTAGAGAACCCCTCCCTCCATCTCTTTCTCCCCCTGCTTTGGCTCGCCACATGTGTCTTGTGGTCATGACATGTCTTTGCTGTCTGACTCCCTTCCCTGCTCAATATCAGCTCCACAAGGAGGACTTGGTCTGACTTGTCTAGCACTGAATCTCAGCACCCAGCATCGGCCCGCCTGAGAGGTGCTCAGCATGTGTGTGTTGAATGAATGAATGAATCCATGTTTTCCGACAAGGACACTAAGAAAAGTCAGAACAAGGGAAGCGACTAGCTCAGGGTCACACTGTGGTTCAGTGTGGGACCAGGATTTGAACCCAAACTGATTCCAAAGTTTGCGTTAAGTTGCCCACCTCCTTTTAATACCAATGATACAACCTGTGCTTGAGAAGTTTCCACACTGTGGGATGCAGTACTCCATCCTTCATGAACGCCAGACATTCTACTTTTTAAAGTATTTGTTCAGTTGGCTGTGCCAGGTCTTACTTGTAGCATGGGGGATCCTCAGCCTTTGTTGCAGTATGCGGGATCTTTAGTTGTGGCTTGCAAACTCTTTCTTAGTTACGGCATGTGGGACCTAGTTCCCTGGCCAGGGATGGAACCCAGGCCCCCTGCATTAGGAGCGTGGAGTCCTAGCCACTGGACACCAGGGCAGTCCCCAGACATTCTGAATGCGGCACCTGAGGGATTCTGCAGGGCACTCGTCGTGCCCAGGGACGTTACCTGTCATAAAACTGAAGCTCAGCGAGACTGGGCTCTTCCTGGACGTGCACAGCTTGCCAGCAGTAGGGCCAGGATTTAATCCGCACTGCACCCCACACACAGGGTCTTTTCTCTCAGTCCCAGCATATTCTGGGCCCCTGAGAAATAAGGAAGGGCCTCCTAGCCTAATGGCCTAAAAGGCAGGGTGAGTATAGACCACTCCGCCCATGGTCCTGGGGGAAGTCCAGCAACACCTCAAGCCAGGAGCTTCTGAGAAAGAGAGTCAGAGGTTAGGGCCTGGGGCCCTGGGGTCACACTTCAGCTCTGCCCCTCCCCTGCTGTGTGGCCTCAGGAAAGTGGCCTCCTTCCTCTGACCCAGGGCTCTTCCAATACTCCAGCTAAAATTCTAGACAAAGCCCTATAGAGCACATGTTAAAATAAAAAGACCCAGCCTATATTCTAACTGACATTTTTCATTAGACTATACTGCCTTGGCCAAACACATGTACTCATGATAAAATATATGAAGCTTAATCTGAAAACATCAGCAATAACAAGGAGCTTATTTTCCTCTCCTACGCACAACGTCCAGATGTAGGCAGTTCGGGGCGGGTGTGAAGATTCCACGGGGCCCTCAGTGTCCCACCCTCTGTCCCGCTCACCACTCTGCCATCCCCAGGGTGTGGTCTTCCTGTTCATGCCCCAATACAGAGGCCACAGCACCAGCCTTCTCCTCTGCCTTCCAGGTGGCAGGGTGGAGAAGGAAAGATAGTGAGTAGAGGGCAAACAATAGCTGAATCTCTAGGAAAGTTTCCAGAAACTGCTACACATACTCCCAATCACAACCCGGGAGTCAGAGCTTGGTTGTATGGCTGCACCCAGCTACAGGGGAAGCTGGAAAAAACTGTCTTTATTCTGCACGGTGATGAGCTCTGATACAAGTGGATCGAGTACTTGAAAACGAACGAAATCATTTCAGATAATGATACACGCTGGGAAGGGAGCAAAAAGGGTGACCTGCAGGAAGCTGTGTGTGGGGAAGGCCTCCGTGAGGTGACGCTGGTGTTGTCTAGTCGCTAAGTCAGCTCCGACTCTTTTGCGACCCCGTGGCCTGTAGCCCACCAGGCTCCTCTGTCCATGGGATTTCCCAGGCAAGAAGACTGGAGTGACATGGTTGAGGCATAAATGAGAAGACGGCCTGGGGCTGAGCATCCCGGGAACAGAAAGTGCTTGCTCGGAAGTAGGAACGGCCCTGGTTGCTGAAGAAACAGGAAGGAGGCCAGCACGGCTGAGATGGGATGGGGCTGGGGGCCCGCTGGGGAGGAGGTGGGGTCACAGAGGTCAATGGGGCTAGATGCAGGGCGACACTGGGAGGCCCTGGTTGGAGTGTTGGTTTGTTTTTTTTATCAGTGCAGCAGGGTGATACAGGAGGGCTGAGGTTGAGGATGCACCTGACTTGCTGTGACATCCTTCTGAGAGGGCGCAGAGTCCCCTGAGCCTGGGAAACATACCAGATCCTTGGCAGAGCTTCATCTGTTCTTTCACTCACTCGCCCATTTATTCCTTCAGTGAATGGGCTATAGTAACAGGACTGACCCCACCCTCAGGAGAAGGACAGACAGACTGAGTAGACAAGCAGACACAGCTCACAGGTGGCTGTGGGCACCTTGAGGAGATGGGCGGGGCTCCAGGAGGGCTCGAGATCACTTGGGAACCAGCAGGAGCTTTCCACAGGGGTGATTTTGAGCTGACGTTTGAACCAGAAGGAAGCATGATCTTGGGGAGATCTGGAGAGGAGGGAGACCAGAGTCCAGGTTGGGGGAATAGCTTGTGCCCAGGCCTGGAGACTCAGAAAGAGAAGTGCCCATTCGAGAAACTCACCAGATGCTGAACTGACAAGAGCAAGGAGGGTGAGAGGGGAGGTGAGCAGAGATCAGGTCTCAGAGAGCCCAGAGGAGGAGCTTGGGGTTTCCGGGTTCCAGGCAGGAGGCTGTGTGAAGAGCCTTGACCCCAAGTCCCAGGGATGGGCCCGGGGTCAGATCAAGATAGGCAGGGACCTTGCTTTCCTCCAAGGCTGTGCATGGGCTCCCTGATGACGGGGGTTGCTGCCTTCCTATGGCACTGCCCGCTGGGGTGTTCTTCTCTTGCTCTCAGCCCTGAGAGTGCCCTCTGACTCAGCCCCCTCCAGGCAACCCCTCCCATCACCCCAAGGCCCCCATCCCCGCCCCCATCCCTCCCTGAGACGTCTCCACAGAATTGCCTGACCCTGGCACCCTTGCAAGACTGTCTATAATACGTCTGCAATCAGACCTGCCCATTTCACAGAGGGAGGAACTGAGGCCCTATGAGAAAGAGACTCTTCCCCCAATCTCACTTCCAGGTTGGAATAGCGTCACAGCCTGCTCCCCCATCTCCTGACACCTAGCCCTGAATCTTCACACAGTTTAATTTTTAAAAAAAAGAAGAAGGAAGAGGAGAGGAGGAGGAAGAGAAGGGGGAGTGAGAGAGAGAAAGAAGGGAGATGGAAGGGAGGAGAGAAGGAAGGGCATGAACAAGTCACATTCAAATCAAACTTTTAAGTGTGGGCCCTTACCAGGGAAGGGAAAGGAATTAGCACACCCTGACCATGTGCCAGGCACCTCACCTACACCCGCTCCATCAGTGGAATCCTCCCTGCCTCACGGTACGTGGGGTACAGTGACATCCTCTGAATGGTTTGGAAAACAGAGAGGCTAGGCAGCCTCCCCACCATCACACAGCACTTATCTGGAAGAGAGGAGATTTGAAGACCATTCTGGCTGCAGTTCTAGCCCCACGAACTCTCCTATCGCCAGCCCAGACCCTTGCTCCCCTGCCCGCAGAAGCTGCAGCCTCATCCCCCCAAATGAAACAGCAGCAGTTTTCCCTGGCTGCCCACAAGCCTGCAGATATGTTTCCTTTGGCACATGCTGCATTTTAATAAAATTTGAGCCAATGTTCACAAATAAAGAGATTTTACATAAAAACTCAGATTTCTACCTCCCTTCAAACATTGGAGGATTGGACTCAGCTAGGTCCACATTCTTCCTGGCAATAATCAACTGGGGATGGGCGCGTGAGAAAGGACCCCCCCCCCCCCCCCGCCCCACACTCCCCACCTCTCCCTGCTGTCTCCTTGGCCTTGAGACCAAATGCCAGCAGCCATTTATCCCAGTACATACACTGTTGTTTTTCTGAGGGCAAGGACATTTTCTCTGTACCCTTCTTGAAAAGAAGAAAACAAATAATAACCCAAGAGGGATCAGGTTTCCAGAAAAATGGGAGAATGCATATTTCTTTGTGGAATTTTCTTAGTGTTTATTATGCAAACAGAGTGTGGCTAAGCTCCCACACCAATGCTGAGGTTTCTGACCCAGTGACCCTAAGTAGGATTGTCAAATTTAGCATATAAAAATATAGAATGCCCAGTTAAATTTGACCTTCAGATCAACAACAGATTTTTTTTTTTTTTTAGTAAAAGTATAGCCCATGCAATAATTGGGACAGATGTAAACTAAAACATTTGCTTTCTTTATCTGAAATTCGAGTTTAACTGGTCATCCTTTATTTTATCTGGCAATCCCATCTAGAGGGGTTGAGAGCGGGTCTCTAAGGGGCTTGCATTTGAATCCAGTTTCCTCCTCTCTGGGTGATTTAAGACAAGTCAATTGAAGTTCTCTGGGCTTCAGATTTTTCATCCTAACAGGGATGATAATAGTGTGATGACTTGATAATGTATGTAAAGAGCTGAAGGCAGAGCCAGGCTCACTCCACACATACAGGAATGTCAGCGGCTGCGATCCACGCCATCTGCCTCCTGTGCACGCACCAGTCATCTCCCTTCTTTTCTATCTGAACCCCAATTCGTGCCAGTCACTTCTTGCCCAGGGGAAAATTGTGATTGGTCAGCTAGTGGCGTATCCATGTCAGTCTGCTAGTGATTGGTCCAAGGTGAGCATGTGACCTGGTTCTGACCAATGAGATCCAACAGGCAGTTTGCGGGAAGAGCACTCCAGGGAGACTGTTCTTCCACTGAGGAGGGTTGGCAACGCTGCCACTGCCTTCTCTGCTTGCCGTGGGTAGAGCCATGGGGCCTGGGAATGCTTGACCTCAGTCACCATCTTGTGCCAATTGGGTGGCAAAAGCCAGCGTGCTGAGGATGGCAAAGGGCAAGGTCAGAGGACTCCACGCTAAACTCTTTTTTAAGGAAATGACAGGTGTTCTTATGGCTGGAGTCACTGTTATTTGGCTCTAAAGAGACGCAGCTAAGAGTGTGACCTCTGGAGCCAGCTGTCTGGCGTCACACCTCGGGTATGTCACTTACTAGCTCTGTGCCTGCGTTCCCTACGTGGAGGGGAGAGAAATCTCCTCATGGGGTTGTAAAGAATAAATGAGTTAGTGTAGGAGGACTGCCTATTAAAGTGCCTGGCAAGTTATGTTCAGCATACAACTGTTGGTCATTGTGATTCTTCGGTTATCAGCACCCAAGCATTTCTAATTGAATCAGACATTTTATTAAGTCCAAAATTCTCAGATGCTGTGAAACTCTGAGAGGTAATAATACATTAAAGAATCTAAGCCGCCCCCCTCAATATAAGCAAACGTTGCATTCTTTTGAGTAAGCGTCAAAAGTCTCCCAAGAATTAGTACGTGTGTTTCTTCATACCTCATTCATCCTGCAAGGACCGAAGCAAGCTGAATGCGCCACTGTCCATCAGCTTCCAAGGAGGAAAAAAAAGAGGTATCTGCCACTCATAAAAATAAGTGATGGTCCTACCTTCTGGGAGATGGGTAGAAACCAGGGCCAAATATGGTGGACTGAGCATAATTATATTAGCTATGAACCCACCTGCCAATGCAGGAGACGTAAGGGATGCGGTTTGATTCCTGGGAGGGGATGGGGGGGAGGAGACCCCCTTGAGTAGGAAATGGCAACCTACTCCAGTATTCTTGCCTGGAAAATCCCATGGACAGAGGAGCCTGGCGGGCTACAGTCCATAGGGTTGCAAAGAGTCAGACATGACTGAAGCGACTTAGCCCTTTCAGCCGTAAATGTCAGAATAATCCACTAAGTGTGGCTTAAACAGGAAAGGCGTTTAATTTTTTCAGAGGACAAAAAGGCTGGAGATGGATAGTTTCAGGGTCAAGGCAGCGTCTCAACAGTATCAGCCAGTATCCAGCCACTTTCAGCCTTTCCACTTAGCCACCCTATGCGTTGGCTTCTTCTCGTTAGTCTTGTCTCCTTGTGGTCACAAGATAGTTACCACCACCCCTAGCATCACATCCTTAACAGAGTTCAAGACAGGAGAAAGTGCTGAGGGGAGAGGGGAACCTCCTTTTTCCTTGAGCTCTTTTAACCTGGGAAAATAATCTTTCCCACAGTCTCCTTGAAGGGACTCCCCTCACATTGAATTGGCCAGAACTGGACATACATCTGTTCTACACTGCAAGAAGACTGGGAAAGTAAGTTGAAATCAAGAAGAATGGGATAATATGACTAAGTTAGCCCCATCTTAATCCTGCCCCTGGGGCTGGACTTATCACTTCCTACTCCTTAACAAAATCGAGGTTCTGCTTTTGAAGACAAGAGAGTCTGGCTGTTGGACAGACAACAACGGTGTCGCCAACGTGTAAGCCTCAGCTTCTTCCAGAAATCTCACTGACGCAGTTGTAAAGGGATTAAGACAGGAAAGGGGGCAGATGCTCAGGACAGAGAACAGGCAATGAGAAGGTGGAGGAGGGGCGATGCCTCCCAGGGTTTGGAAACCAGAAGACAGTGCTTCGTCAGGGCTCCTCATCTGGGGTCCTAGCCCTGTCTCTGCCAGGAGCCAGCTGTGTGGCCTTGAAAAAGTCCCTTCCCTTCTCCCGGCCTCAGTGTCCTTACTGTGTAGGTAAATCTTTTTGGCTGAGAGCTTGCCTCAACATTTCTCCCACCTGCACATGTAGGAAGACAGGGGTCTTGGACCCTTTGCTCCACTAGATAAATGACTCTAACACCTTTGGGTTGTTTGAAAATTGCACCTGGATGACCTAAAGGGTGTGGATTTCAGGGGCCAAAGGAAACTCTTCAGTCCTAGAGGTGTAGGAAAACTTTCAGTACCCTGCACTGAAAGAGACCTTTAGAGCTGATAAATGGTAATGGAGGACCCTCCAAGGATACAGGAGGGAAGAAGGCTGGCCTTGAGCACTAACACTTTATATCCATTTCTTTTCTTAATTTCCTTATTCTCTGGGTGATCTTGGATGAATATTTAACCACTCCGTGCCTTAATTTCCCCATCTATGAAACACGACGTAGTTGAGGCTGCCAGTTGTCCTAAAGTGGAGCACCGAAGAACTGATGCTTTTGAACTGTGGTTGGAGAAGATTCTTGAGAGTCCCTTGGACTGCAAGGAGATCCAACCAGTCCATCCTAAAGGAAATCAGTCCTGAATATTCATTGGAAGGACTGATACTGAAGCTGAAACTCCAATACTTTGACCACTTGATGCGAAGAACTGACTCATTGGAAAAAACCCTGATGCTGGGAAAGATTGAAGGCAGGAGAAGGGGACGACAGAGGATGAGATGGTTGGATGGCATCACCGACTCAATGGACATGAGTTTGGGTAAACTCTGGGAGTTGGTGATGGACAGGGAGGCCTGGCATGCTGCAGTCCATGAGATCACAGTCAGACACGACTGAACAACTGAACTGAACTGAACTGATCCTTCCCCAGCTCCATGGGGGACTTGTAGCTGAGGATGGGGATGTCCCCATAAAGACTACATTTCCCAGCCTTCCTAGCAGTTAGATGTGTCCATGTGACCAAGTTTTGACCAATGGGATATGGTGTTAAGCCATGGGGACAACTTCCAGGTTCCGCCTCTCCATTTCCCTGCTGCAATATGAATGTGGGGTGGAGGCGTATTGTACACGAGGCCAGGACAACACCGTAAGGAGGGGAGGACAGGTTAGCAGCCTGGGCATGACAGTATGGGGCTGCCACATCCGCCCCAGCCTGATAAGTTGGTTGTGACTCAATGCATTGAGACACGTAAGTCACTGAACACAGGGCTAGGAACAAAATAACCCCTCGTGTAAGTGCGTGTGGGTCTAATGCAGTGGTTTTCAAACAGGGGCAATTTTGTATCCTTTTTGATCATCATGACTGGGAATGGGCAACTGCTCCTGGTCCATCGTGAGTGGCCAGGGACGCGTCTAAACATCCTGCAATGCTCAGGACAGCCCCCACTGTAGAGAACTGAGTATCCATCCCCAAATGTCAGCCATGCCATGGCTGAGGAAACCTGATCTGATGGAACGATGCCCACTGCTTACCTAGTGCCCAGGGCGTTGTAGGATGCTTGGATGCATCCGTGGCCTCCACTCACGATGGACCAGGAGGCCTCCGGGTTCCAGGTAATGGGCAGGATTCTTTGACTTGCTCGTCCGAAAGGTGTCTGTCTGCCCCACCGCATCTTTATATCGCTCACTGTCTCTGTCTGCACAGGCCCACTCATGGGGCGAGGGGATCTGCATCAAGAGGAAACGATAACCTCATCACGTTTCTGCAGCTCACCCCTGCTGTCTCCCACCCCTCCTGCGGCATCGAGGGACACGTTCAAACAGCTCTGCCTTCCTCCCTACCCGCCCCGGTGCCAGCCAGGCCAGTTTCTGGGTGGTGGGCGGAGGGCAGGGTGCCATCCCAGTGTGGTCCAGTTTTCCCAGGCGGGGTGAGAAAGGCAGGGTGTTTTTTGTTTTTTTTTTTTTTTTTTTGGCTCCTGGAATGTAGTGCGCAGACCGCCAGGGCCTCCTGCCCAATAAGAGAGAGCTGAACGCTGATAAAGCCTTGCGGACTGTTGAGGAAACGGCTTCCTAGAGAAAAATCCAAATTTCTCCTCTTCGGTTTCCCAGGATGTGGTGAGCCCCAGCCTGCTGGGATGGCAGGGCAGGCTTCCAGAACCTTCTATCCTGGCCACACAGAAACCAAGAGACTGGAGCAAAAAAGCTAACCTCCTGAGGAGCTCTGGGGATTTGCTGAAAATTGTAGGGGAAGTGGAGCCCACACTACCATGTTCAGAGGCATTTCTTCTTGTCTCTTCTGTTGGTCAGCTGTCAGTGAGTTACTTAAATATAGGCCATGCCCACCCCCGCTCTCCATCCAGTGGCTTCCAACCACCGGCACCTGTGTCTCTGTGCTGGGGGTTCTCTCCGGCTACCAGAGCACGTTAAGCCCCTGCCGGGCCGGAAGTGCCCAAGAGTTCATGCCCTGGTGGCAGCCCTCAACCAGTGACATGGAGGTGGTGGATAAAAACCCACTTCCTCTCTCCCAGGTAGGACTGCTTCGGCGAGATGTTCTCTGCTGATCCCAGTGGTCCCCAGCAGGGGTGAGCCCCAGCTGGCCACAGCAGTGACCTGCTCAAAAACGTACCCCAGACTGGCTGCCTTCGCTTCCCTGTTTGGTGTCCCCACTTCCTTACTTCCTAGGATCACCTCCCAAATATACGACTTGCATTCCTGTCTCAGTACCTGCTTCTGGGGGCACCCAATCTGAGACCTGCACTTACTATGAGCCAGACATATATTCGGGGATCAGAAGGGACATGGTGGACCCCTGCGGGATGCTCACAGTCAAAAGCCAGACACCGCTCCAAAAGTCATGCAAAAGCAGAACTGCAAAGGGTGAAGAGGGCTGCGACTGTGCAGAAATACAGAACCGTGTTAAAACCCTCTGACGGCTGCCCTCTGCTCCCAGGTCAGGATCCAGAGTCCGTGTGACAGTCTTTAGGGCCTGCACAGCCTGCCACCACCCGACCTTTCCAGGCGCACCTCTTCCCCCTGGGCCGCAGCCACAGGGCCTTCCTGGCTCTTTCTCAGTTGCACTGGTTACGTTCCTGCCTCAGTGCCTTTGCCTTTGCTGACCCCCTGCTCCTGGGTATGCTTTACCCACATCTTTCCATGACCAGCTCCTTCTTCTTGATTCAAATGTTGATTCAAACATCACCTCCTCGGGAGGACCCCGCCAGTCACCCTCTTACCACGCGACCCTGTTCATTTACTTCATGTGACGTATTTGTCTGATGTTCTCTTATCTGTTTGCCTGTTATTGAATGATCCCCAAACGTGAGCTCCATTAAAGCCGTGCCTGTGTCCTTGGTGCCTGGAACAAATCCTAGAGCACAGTGGCTGCTCTATGGATGTTTGGTGGAGAACTGGTTGAATGTTTAAGTGAAGGAAAGACATAATGAATGAATGATTGAATGATGTAAGGACACTGACATGGTTGTGGGGGGTACTGAATCTTGTCTGGAAAATCAGGGAAGACTTCCCTGAGGAGGTGATATGAAAGCTGAGACGCAAATGTGCTGTGCTTAATTGCTCAGTCATGTCCGACTCTTTGCAAACCCATGGACTGTAGCCCGCCAGGCTTCTCTGTCCATGGGGATTCTCCAGGCAAGAATACTGGTGTGGGTTGCCATGCCCTCCTCCAGGGGATCTTCCCAACCCAGGGATTGAATCCAGTCTCTTGCATTCCAGGAGGATTCTTTACCATCAGAGCCACCGGGGAATCCCAAGAATACTGGAGTGAATACCTTATCCCTTCTCCAGGTGAATCTTCCCAACCCAGGAATCGAACCAGTGTCTCCTGCATTGCAGACAAACTCTTTACCAGCTGAGCTACCAGGGTGATGCAAATAGGGATGGGATACTAACTGAGCCAAAGGTGTGGCAGGACTACCTAACAGAGGAAAAAGCATAAGCAAATGCCCAGAGGTCACACCTAGGTTGTGCTGGAGAACAAAACAACTGTAACTCAAGCCTTCTCTTTCTTTTGATTGAGGCACAATTGAAGTATAACATTATATTAGTTACAGGTATAGAATATAGCAATTCGATATTTGCTTATATTGTGCAATGATAGTCAGAGTAAGTCTAGTTAACGTCTGTCACCATACAGAGCTACACACATTTTTTCTCATGATGAGAACGTTTAAGTTTTGCTCACTCAGTTCAGTTCAGTCGCTCAGTCGTGTCCGACTCTTTTCGACCCCATGAATCGCAGCACATCAGGCCTCCCTGTCCATCACCAACTCCCGGACTTCACTCAGACTCACGTCCATCGAGTCGGTGATGCCATCCAGCCATCTCATCCTCTGTCGTCCCCTTCTCCTCCTGCCCCCAATCCCTCCCAGCATCAGAGTCTTTTCCAATGAGTCAACTCTTTGCATGAGGTAGTCAAAGTACTGGAGTTTCAGCTTTAGCATCAGTCCTTCCAAAGAAATCCCAGGGCTGATCTCCTTCAGAATGGACTGGTTGGATCTCCTTGCAGTCCAAGGGACTCTCAAGAGTCTTCTCCAATTCCACAGTTCAAAAGCATCAATTCTTCAGCGCTCAGCTTTCTTCACAGTCCAACACTCACATCCATACATGACCACTGGAAAAACCATAGCCTTGACTAGACGGACCTTTGTTGGCAAAGTAATGTCTTTGCTTTTGAATATGTTATCTAGGTTGGTCATAACTTTTTTTCCAAGGAGTAAGCGTCTTTTAATTTCATGGCTGCAGTCACCATCTGCAGTGATTTTAGAGCCCAAATAAATAAAGAAGTCTGACATTGTTTCCACTGTTTCCCCATCTATTTCCCATGAAGTGGTGGGACCAGATGCCATGATCTTCGTTTTCTGAATGTTGAGTTTTAAGCCAACTTTTTCACTCTCCACTTTCACTTTCATCACTTTTGAGTTCCTCTTCACTTTCTGCCATAAGGGTGGTGTCATCTGCATATCTGAGGTTATTGATATTTCTCCCGGCAATCTTGATTCCAGTTTGTGCTTCTTCCAGCCCAGCGTTTCTCATGATGGACTCTGCATAGAAGTGAAATAAGCAGGGTGACAATATACAGCCTTGACGTACTCCTTTTCCTATTTGGAACCAGTCTGTTGTTCCATGTCCAGTTCTAACTGTTGCTTCTTGACTTGCATATAGGTTTCTCAAGAGGCAGGTCAGGTGGTCTGGTAGTCCCATCTCTTGAAGAATTTTCCACAGTTTATTGTGATCCACACAGTCAAAGGCTTTGGCATAGTCAATAAAGCAGAAATAGATGTTTTTCTGGAACTCTCTTGCTTTTTCAATGATCCAGCAGATATTGACTCACTCAGCAACTTTCAAATATGCAGTACAGTATTATTAATTACAGCTGCTGGGCTGCATAGCACATCCTGATGACGTATCTATTTTTTAACTGGAAATGTGTACCTTTGGATCCTGTTCAGCTGTTTAGCCCCCACTCCCCAAAACTCTGACAGCCACCAATCTGTTCTTTGTATCTATGAGCTAAGTTGTTTTTGTTTTAGATTCCACATATAAGTGAGATCATATGATGTTTGTCTTTCTCTGTCTGACATTTCACTTAGCATAATGTCCTCAGTTTCCATCCATGTTGTCACAAATGGGAAGATTTCATTCTTTTTTATGGCTGAATAATGGTAAATTATATATGTAATATTATATATAACACAATGTTTAAATATTTCATATAATTATATATTATAAGAAAAGAAGAGAAGTGAAAAGCAAAGGAGAAAAGGAAAGATATAAACATCTGAATGCAGAGTTCCAAAGAATAGCAAGAAGAGATAAGAAAGCCTTCTTCAGCAACCAATGCAAAGAAATACAGGAAAACAACAGAATGGGAAAGACTAGGGATCTCTTCAAGAAAATCAGAGATACCAAAGGAACATTTCATGCAAAGATGGGCTCGATAAAGGACAGAGATGGTATGGACCTAACAGAAGCAGAAGATATCAAGAAGAGATGGCAAGAACACACAGAAGAACTGTACAAAAAATATCTTCACGACCCAGATAATCACGATGGTGTGATCACTGACCTAGAGCCGGACATCCTGGAATGTGAAGTCAAGTGGGCCTTAGAAAGCATCACTACGAACAAAGCTAGTGGAGGTGATAGAATTCCAGTTGAGCTATTCCAAATCCTGAAAGATGATGCTGTGAAAGTGCTGCACTCAATATGCCAGCACATTTGGAAAACTCAGCAGTGGCCACAGGACTGGAAAAGGTCATTTTCATTCCAATTCCAAAGAAAGGCAATGCCAAAGAATGCTCAAACTACCGCACAATTGCACTCATCTCACACGCTAGTAAAGTAACGCTCAAAATTCTCCAAGCCAGGCTTCAGCAATACGTGAACTGTGAACTTCCAGATGTTCAAGGTGGTTTTAGAAAAGGCAGAGGAACCAGAGACCAAATTGCCAACATCCGTTGGATCATGGAAAAAGCAAGAGAGTTCCAGAAAAACATCTATTTCTTCTTTATTGACTATGCCAAAGCCTTTGACTGTGTGGATCACAATAAACTGTGGAAAATTCTTCAAGAGATGGGAATACCAGACCACCTGATCTGCCTCTTGAGAAATCTGTATGCAGGTCAGGAAGCAACAGTTAGAACTGGACATGGAACAACAGACTGGTTCCAAATAGGAAAAGGAGTACGTGAAGGCTGTATATTGTCACCCTGCTTATTTCACTTCTATGCAGAGTCCATCATGAGAAACGCTGGACTGGAAGAAACACAAGCTGGAATCAAGATTGCTGGGAGAAATATCAATAACCTCAGATATGCAGATGACACCACCCCTATGGCAGAAAGTGAAGAGGAACTCAAAAGCCTCTTGATGAAAGTGAAAGTGGAGAGTGAAAAAGTTGGTTTAAAGCTCAACATTCAGAAAATGAAGATCATGGCATCTGGTCCCACCACTTCATGGGAAATAGATGGGGAAACAGTGGAAACAGTGTCAGATTTTATTTTTCTGGGCTCCAAAATCACTGCAGATGGTGACTGTAGCCATGAAATTAAAAGATGCTTACTCCTTGGAAGGAAAGTTATGACCAACCTAGATAGCATATTCAAAAGCAGAGACATTACTTTGCCAACAAAGTTTCATCTAGTCAAGGCTATGGTTTTTCCTGTGGTCATGTATGGATGTGAGAGTTGGACTGTGAAGAAGGCTGAGCACTGAAGAATTGATGCTTTTGAACTGTGGTGTTGGAGAAGACTCTTGAGAGTCCCTTGGACTGCAAGGAGATCCAACCAGTCCATTCTGAAGGAGATCAGCCCTGGGATTTCTTTGGAAGGAATGATGCTGAAGCTGAAACTCCAGTACTTTGGCCACCTCATGCGAAGAGTTGACTCATTGGAAAAGACTCTGATGCTGGGCGGGATTGAGGGCAGGAGGAAAAGGGGAAGACAGAGGATGAGATGACTTGATGGCATCACCGACTCGATGGATGTGAGCCTCAGTGAACTCCGGGAGTTGGTGATGGACAGGGAGGTCTGGCGTGCTGCAATTCATGTGGTCGCAAAGAGTTGGACACGACTGAGCGACTGATCTGATCTGATCTGATATATTTTATATAATATATGATTTTATATATTATATTAAAACATATTAATATATAATGACACTATACAGTAACAATATTTTATATAATAATAATATAGTATAGTAATATAATATATAATATATGTAATTATATTATTTATATATTGTATGTGTTGCATAATTATTATATTACATATCTAATATTATCTGTATATCACACTCAACATTTTCTTCATTCGTTCATCTGTTGATGGAGACTCACGTTATTTTCATGTCTCGGCTATTGGAGATAAAAATGCAGTGAACATGCGGGTCTATATAGCTTCTTTTTGGAATTAGTGTTTTTCAGGTTTGTCTATCATTTTTTAAAAAATTGTATTGAAGTATAGTGGACTTAAGATATTACGCTAGTTTTAAGTGTATCACATAGTGATTCAATATTTGTATATGTTACCAAATGGCCACATGATAAGTCTAGTTACCATCTGTCACCATACCAAGTGATTACAGTATTGTTGAGTACAGTACCCATCCTGGACATCACACCCCCAATGGTGTATTTCATAATGGACATTGGTGCCTCAGTCTCCCTCACTTACTCCACCCATTCCTGCGCCCTTCCCTCTGGCAGCCACCGGTGCATTCCCTGCATCGGAGACTATTTTTGTCTTATCAAGTTTGTTCATTTGTCTTGACTTTTAGATTTCATATATAAGTGATGTCAAGTGGTATTTATCCTTCTCTGACTTATTTCACCTTGTAAGTTCATCTATGTTGTCACAAATGGCAAAATTTCATTTTTATCTCTGAGTAGTCCATTGTGTGTGCGTGTATGCAAATGATATATCTGATAAGGGGTTAATATCACAAATATGCAAAGAACTCATACAACTCAACATCAAAAGAGCAAACCAATTAAAAAATGGGCAGAGGATCTGAATAGACAACTTTCCAAAGAAGACGTACAGATGGCCGGCAGATTCTGAATGAAGTATCTGAAGATACTGAACATCACTAATCATCAGGGAAAGGCAGACAAAATATCTGATAAGATGTTTGCAAATGATGTATCTGCAAGGGGTTAATATACATATATGTGTATATATATACCACCTGTCCTTTACCCACTGATGGACACATAGGTTGCTTCCATATCTTGGCTACTGTAAACAGTGCTGCAATAACGAGGGACTTGTATATGTCTGTGTGTGTCGCTTCAGTTGCGCCAGATTCTTCGAGACTCCATGGACTGTCGCCCGCCAGACTCCTCTGTCCATGGAATCCTCCAGGCAAGAATACTGGAGTGGGTTGCCATGCCTTCCTCCAGGGGATCTTCCCAAACCAGGGACTGAACCCAGCTCTCCTGCATCGCAGGCAGATTCTTTACTGTTTGAGTTACCCAGGAAGCCCTGTTCAGTGGCATATATCTTTTCAAATAAGTGCTTTTGTCTTCTTCAGGAAAGTACGCAGAAGTGGAATTGCTAGATCATATGGTCGTTCTACCTCTGATGTTTTGCAGAAGCTCCATACTGTACTCCATAGCGGATGCGCCAGTTTACATCCCGACCAACCGAGCAGCGCGTTGACCTTTTCTTCATATCCTCAGTTCTTGCTCTATGTCGTCTTTTAGACGACAGGCGCTCTGACAGATGTGAAGTGAAATCTCAGCGTGGTTTCCATTTGCGTTTCCCCGATGATTACCGACGTTCAGTATCTTCATGTGTCTGCCGGCCATTTGTGCGTCCTCTTTGGAAAACTGTCTATTCAGATCCTCTGCCCATTTTTTAATAGGTTTCCTCTTTTGATGTTGAGTTGTAATGAGTTCTTTGCATATTTGTGATATTAACCCCTTATCAGATATACCACTTGCAAATATCTTCTCGCATTCATTAGGCTGTCTTTTCATTTTGTTGATGGTTTCCTTTGCTCTGCAAAAGTTTTTTTTAGTTTGATGTGGTTCCGTGTGTTTATTTTTGCTTTTGTTGCCCTCTGTGCCCAGAGCAGGGCTTGGCACATAGTAGGTGCTCAATAGATTCTGTTCAACTGAATGCATACAGAGCAATAGGAGTTATGCTCACATGTAGTCTCAACACAGGCAAAAAATACTTAGAGATCACCATGGTTTATGCCCCTTCAAAGGGCAGCAGACACATAGATTATCTGTGTATTAAAACAGATACACAGATTATCTGTGTATTAAAATTTCATGGAGGATGGGCAACTAGGAAACATTGAGAAACCCTGTTTTAGAGGGAAGATGGGACTACTGGAACACAGAGTAAAGACCCTTAAACCAGCCTGGGAGATCACAGACTTCCTGGAGGAGGAGGCATTTCAACTCATTCTTAAAAGATATGGAAAAGTCAGCTGAATCAGGGGCCAACAAACCTTTTCTATAAAGAGCCAGATAATAAGTGTTTAGATCCACAGGTCTCTGCCACATCTACTCACTTCTGTTGTAGATCAAAAGTGGCCATGGATAATCCAGAAACAAAGAGATGTGGCTGTGTTCCAATAAAACTTTATTTACAGAAACAGATGATGGGTCAGATTTGGCCCCCAGGCCATAGTGTATCAACCTCTGATCTACACGATAGGAAAGGCAAGGCCACCAGAGGGAAGAGCTCTAGCAAAGGTGTGGAGATGGGAAAAAAAAATGGAGAACCAGAAAAGAGCCAACGATGCGGTTTCCTTCTCCCTGGAGCACAGAAAGAAGCGTCAATATTTACACAGACGTGTGTTGTCACACAGGCCAAGCACAAGATCCTGTTAATTCAATCCGTAAGTATTTATTGTGTGCCTACTATGTGGAGCTGACTGTGGCTCAGATCATGAACTCCTAATTACCAAATTCAGACTTAAATTGAAGAAAGCAGAGAAAACCACTAGACCATTCAGGTATGACCTAAACCAAATCCCTTATGATTATACAGTGGAAGTGAGAAATAGATTTAAGGGCCTAGATCTGATAGATAGAGTGCCTGATGAACTATGGAATGAGGTTTGTGACACTGTACAGGACACAGGGATCAAGACAATCCCCATGGAAAAGAAATGCAAAAAAGCAAAATGGCTGTCTGGGGAGGCCTTACAAATAGCTGTGAAAAGAAGAGAAGCGAAAAGCAAAGGAGAAAAGGAAAGATATAAGCACCTGAATGCAGAGTTCCAAAGAATAACAAGAAGAGATAAGAAAGCCTTCCTCAGCGATCAATGCAAATAAACAGAGGAAAACAACAGAATGGGAAAGACTAGAGATCTCTTCAAGAAAATTAGAGATCAGATCAGATCAGTCACTCAGTCGTGTCCAATTCTTTGAGACCCCATGAATTGCAGCACACCGGGCCTCCCTGTCCATCACCAACTCCCGGAGTTTACTCAGACTAACATCATTCGAGTCAGTGATGCCATCCAGCAATCTCATCCTCTGTCTTCCCCTTCTCCTCTTGCCCGCAATCCGTCCCAGCATCAGAGTCTTTTCCAATGAGTCAACTCTTCGCATGAGGTGGCCTAAGTACTGGAGTTTCAGCTTTAGCATCAGTCCTTCCAAAGAAATCCCAGGGCTGATCTCCTTCAGAATGGACTGGTTGGATCTCCTTGCAGTCCAAGGGACTCTCAAGAGTCTTCTCCAACACCACAGTTCAAAAGCATCAATTCTTCAGTGCTCAGCCTTCTTCACAGTCCAACTCTCACATCCATACATGACCACAGGAGAAACCATAGCCTTGACTAGATAGACCTTTGTTGGCAAAGTAATGTCTCTGCTTTTGAATGTGCTATCTAGGTTGGTCATAACTTTCCTTCCAAGGAGTAAGCATCTTTTAATTTCATGGCTGCAATCACCATCTGCAGTGATTTTGGAGCCCAGAAAAATAAAATCTGACACTGTTTCCACTGTTTCCCCATCTATTTCCCATGAAATGGTGGGACCAGATGCCATGATCTTGGTTTCTGAATGTTGAGCTTTAAACCAACTTTTTCACTCTCCACTTTCACTTTCATCAAGAGGCTTTTGAGTTCCTCTTCACTTTCTGCCATAAGGGTGGTGTCATCTGCATATCTGAGGTTATTGATATTTCTCCCAGCAATCTTGATTCCAGCTTGTGTTTCTTCCAGTCCAGCGTTTCTCATGATGGACTCTGCATAGAAGTGAAATAAGCAGGGTGACAATATACAGCCTTCACGTACTCCTTTTCCTATTTGGAACCAGTCTGTTGTTCCATGTCCAGTTCTAACTGTTGCTTCCTGACTTGCATACAAATTTCTCAAGAGGCAGATCAGGTGGTCTGGTATTCCCATCTCTTGAAGAATTTTCCACAGTTTATTGTGATCCACACAGTCAAAGGTTTTGGCATAGTCAATAAAGAAGAAATAGATGTTTTTCTGGAACTCTCTTGCTTTTTCCATGATCCAGCAGATGTTGGCAATTTGATCTCTGGTTCCTCTGCCTTTTCTAAAACCACCTTGAACCTCAGGAAGTTCACAGTTCACATATTGCTGAAGCCTGGCTTGGAGAATTTTGAGCATTACTTTACTAGCATGTGAGATGAGTGCAATTGTGCGGTAGTTTGAGCATTCTTTGGCATTGCCTTTCTTTGGGATTGGAATGAAAACTGACCTTTTCCAGTCTTGTGGCCACTGCTGAGTTTTCCAAATGTGCTGGCATATTGAGTGCAGCACTTTCACAGCATCATCTTTCAGGATTTGGAATAGCTCAACTGGAATTCTATCACCTCCACTAGCTTTGTTCGTAGTGATGCTTTCTAAGGCCCACTTGACTTCACATTCCAGGATGTCCGGCTCTAGGTCAGTGATCACACCATCGTGATTATCTGGGTCGTGAAGATCTTTTTTGTACAGTTCTTCTGTGTATTCTTGCCATCTCTTCTTGATATCTTCTGCTTCTGTTAGGTCCATACCATTTCTGTCCTTTATCGAGCCCATCTTTGCATGAAATGTTCCTTTGGTAGCTCTGATTTTCTTGAAGAGATCTCTAGTCTTTCCCATTCTGTTGTTTTCCTCTATTTCTTTGCATTGATCGCCGAAGAAGGCTTTCTTATCTCTTCTTACTATTCTTTGGAACTCTGCATTCAGATGCTTATATCTTTCCTTTTCTCCTTTGCTTTTCACTTCTCTTCTTTTTGCAGCTATTTGTAAGGCCTCCCCAGACAGCCATTTTGCTTTTTTGCATTTCATTTCCATGGGAATGGTCTTGATCCCTGTCTCCTGTACAATGTCACGAACCTCATTCCATAGTTCATCAGGCACTCTATCTATCAGATCTAGGCCCTTAAATCTATTTCTCACTTCCACTGTATAATCATAAGGGATTTGATTTAGGTCATACCTGAATGGTCTAGTGGTTTCCCTACTTTCTTCAATTTAAGTCTGAATTTGGCAATAAGGGGTTCATGGTCTGAGCCACAGTCAGCTCCTGGTCTTGTTTTTGCTGACTGTATAGAGCTTCTCCATCTTTGGCTGCAAAGAATATAATCAATCTGATTTCGGTGTTGACCATCTGGTGATGTCCATGTGTAGAGTCTTCTCTTGTGTTGTTGGAAGAGGGTGTTTGCTATGACCAGTGCGTTCTCTTGGGAGAACTCTATTAGCCTTTGCCCTGCTTCATTCCGTATTCCAAGGCCAAATTTGCCTATTACTCCAGGTATTTCTTGACTTCCTACTTTTGCATTCCAGTCCCCTGTAATGAAAAGGACATCTTTTTTGGGTGTTCCACTGGAGAAGGGAATGGCAAACCACTTCAGTATTCTTGCCTTGAGAACCCTATGAACAGTATGAAAAGGCAAAATGATAGGATACTGAAAGAGAAACTCCCCAGGTCAGTAGGTGCCCAATAGGCTACTGGAGATCAGTGGAGAAATAACTCCAGAAAGAATGAAGGGATGGAGCCAAAGCAAAAAGAATACCCAGCTGTGGATGTGACTGGTGATAGAAGCAAGGTCCGATGCTGTAAAGAGCAATATTGCATAGGAACCTGGAATGTCAGGTCCATGAATCAAGGCAAATTGGAAGTGGTCAAACAAGAGACAGCAAGAGTGAATGTTGATATTCTAGGAATCAGCGAACTGAAATGGACTGAAATGGGTGAATTTAACTCAGATGACCATTATATCTACTACTATGGGCAGGAATCCCTCATAAGAAATGGAGTAGCCATCATGGTCAACAAAAGAGTCCGAAATGCAGTACTTGGATGCAATCTCAAAGACGACAGAATGATCTCTGTTCGTTTCCAAGGCAAACCATTCAATATCACAGTAATCCAAGTCTATGCCCAAACCAGTAACGCTGAAGAAGCTGAAGTTGAACAGTTCTATGAAGACCTACAAGACCTTTTAGAACTAACAACCAAAAAAAAATTAGAGATACCAAGGGAAAATTTCATGCAAAGATGGGCTCGATAAAGGACAGAAATGGTATGGACCTAACAGAAGCAGAAGATATCAAGAAGAGGTGACAAGAACACACAGAAGAACTGTACAAAAAAGATCTTCACGACCCAGATAATCACGATGGTGTGATCACTGACCTAGAGCCAGACATCCTGGAATGTGAAGTCAAGTGGGCCTTAGAAAGCATCACTATGAACAAAGCTAGTGGAGGTGATAGAATTCCAGTTGAGCTATTCCAAATCCTGAAAGATGATGCTGTGAAAGTGCTGCACTCAATATGCCAGCACATTTGGAAAACTCAGCAGTGGCCACAAGACTGGAAAAGGTCAGTTTTCATTCCAATCCCAAAGAAAGGCAATGCCAAAGAATGCTCAAACTACCACACAATTGCACTCATCTCACACGCTAGTAAAGTAATGCTCAAAATTCTCCAAGCCAGGCTTCAGCAATATGTGAACTGTGAACTTCCTGAGGTTCAAGGTGGTTTTAGAAAAGGCAGAGGAAAAAAAAAAAAAAAGAAAAGAAAAGGCAGAGGAACCAGAGATCAAATTGCCAACATGCGCTGGATCATGGAAAAAGCAAGAGAGTTCCAGAAAAACATCTATTTCTTCTTTATTGACTATGCCAAAACCTTTGACTGTGTGGATCACAATAAACTGGAAAATTCTGAAGGAGATTGGAATACCAGACCACCTGATCTGCCTCTTGAGAAATTTGTATGCAGTTCAGGAAGCAACAGTTAGAACTGGACAAGGAACAACAGACTGGTTCCAAATAGGAAAAGGAGTTCATCAAGGCTGTATATTATCACCCTGCTTATTTAACTTATATGCAGAGTACATCATGAGAAACGCTGGACTAGAAGAAACACAAGCTGGAATCAAGATTGCCAGGAGAAATATCAATAACCTCAGATATGTAGATGACACCACCCTTATGGCAGAAAGTGAAGAGGAACTCAAAAGCCTCTTGATGAGAGTGAAAGAGGAGAGCGAAAAAGTTGGCTTAAAGCTCAACATTCAGAAAATGAAGGTCATGGCATCTGGTCCCATCACTTCATGGGAAATAGATGGGGAAA
The DNA here is from genome assembly GCF_019923935.1 of Bubalus bubalis. NCBI lineage: Eukaryota > Metazoa > Chordata > Mammalia > Artiodactyla > Bovidae > Bubalus > Bubalus bubalis. The sequence goes on along the minus strand of NC_059170.1, from coordinate 5,012,955 downwards.
CAGTGGAAACAGTGTCAGACTTTATTTTTCTGGGCTCCAAAATCACTGCAGATGGTGACTGCACCATGAAATTAAAAGACACTTGCTCCTTGGAAGGAAAGTTACGACCAACCTAGATAGCATATTCAAAAGCAGAGACATTACTTTGCCAACAAAGGTCCGTCTAGTCAAGGCTATGGTTTTTCCAGTGGTCATGTATGGATATGAGAGTTGGACTGTGAAGAAGGCTGAGCGCCAAAGAATTGATGCTTTTGAACTGTGGTGTTGGAGAAGACTCTTGAGAGTCCCTTAGACTGCAAGGAGATGCAACCAGTCCATTCTGAAGGAGATCAGCCCTGGGATTTCTTTGGAAGGACTGATGCTAAAGCTGAAACTCCAGTACTTTGGCCACCTCATGCGAAGAGTTGACTCATTGGAAAAGACTCTGATACTGGGAGGGATTGGGGACAGGAGGAGAAGGGGACGACAGAGGATGAGATTGCTGGATGGCATCACTGACTCGATGGATGTGAGTCTGAGTGAACTCCGGGAGTTGGTGATGGACAGGGAGGCCTGGCGTGCTGCAATTCATGGGGTCTCAAAGAGTGGGACACGACTGAGAGACTGAACTGAACTGAACTACTATGTGCCAGACATCATACGGGGCACTGGGGATGCAGCAGTGAACATAATCACTTCCACGTCCCCAGGGTCTAAAGCCCAGCCAGGCATATAGTTTTCGTTAAAGAAATGTGTTTGAAAAATGAATGGATAGATGACAGGATGGATGGATGGATGGTTGAGTTGGGAGAAAAACACAAAACACCCAGATAAATAAGCAACTACATACAGCTTCCTCACTAGCTGTGTGACCTCAGAGAAGTTACCTAACCTCTCTGTGCCCCAGGAGGTTGACATAGTCGGTCCTTTACACGGAGGGTTCCGTGTCTGTGGATTCAACCCACTAAGGATCAAAACTATCTGGAAAGAACAATTTCAGAAAGTTTCAAAAAGCAAAACTTGACTTTGCCATATGCCAGCAACAATTAACATAACATTTACAATGTATTAGGTATTTTAAGTAATCTAAAGATGATTTAAAGTGGGCTATATACAAATACTCTGACATTTTACATAGAGGACTTGAGCATCCGTAGATTTCCTTATCTGTAGGGGTCTTGGAAACAATGCCTTGTGGATTCTGAGCGTGTGTGTGTGCATGTGCGTGCTCCTTGGCTTCAGTCGTGTCTGACTCTTTGCGGCACCATGGACCATAGCCCGCCAGGCTCCTCTGTCCATGGGATTCTCCAGGAAAGAAGACTGGAGTGGGTGGCCATGCCCTGCTCCAGGGGATCTTGCTGACCCAGGAATCAAACCCCTGTCTCTTATGTCTCCTGCATTGGCAGGTGGGTTCTTTACCACCAGCTGTGAAGCCTGTGGGTGCTGAGAGATGAGTGTAAGAGCAAAATGCAAGACCAGCATGTAGTGGCCGCTCTATAGATGTAGCTGCTGATAGTGAGTCAATATGCTATTAAACAAATACACAGTTTAAAATAACTGATCAGTGCGACATCGAAAACAGCAGGTAGAGGGGAGAGAGACAGAGAGAAGAGGGGGGCTACCTTGAATCAGGTAGTCTGAGTCAAGGCTGTTCTGGCCACATCCTGTGACTATATCCTAGAATTAGTAGTGTTTGCAGCCCTGATACCCTGGGGCCCCACAAGAGAGTTTATTAGGAGTACAGGAAGGTGTCTTCTCTATTAGAGTATGCATGTAAAGTGCTTTGAAATCTGAGGATTAAAGGGGGAGAAGAGGTGAGACTCTGGTCATGGGGCCAGAGCACCCACGGGGAACCTTGAGAACTAGACTCAGCTCTGGCAGCCTTGTCTGGAGTGGGGCCCTTCTCTCCTCTGAAGTGGAGGTTAGGGGCAATGGAAAGTACACCCTCTTAAGGCATAGAGCCTGGGGAGGCAGGGGAGGGCAAAGGTGTTGGAGCCACACTGAGATGATGAGCTTAAAGCAATGTGGCCAGCATGAGACAAGGGGTGCTGAGTCAGAATTAGCTGTTTCCAATCTTGTTCCATTCCTGCGGCTGCTTGTTGTTCTCTGCCACTTTCTAGCTGGGTGACCCTGAGAGAGTTACTCCCCTTCTCTGAGACTGTTTTCTGAGCCTCAGTTTTCTCTTCTTTACAATGGGGTGATTGCAGCACAGCAGCGCTGGTCGCAGGTGAAGCGCGTGGCCCAGAGCAGAGACAGTAACGCCTCCCTTGGTGGGCGCTTGGGGAGCCACTACCTGGTGCTGAGCACCCACCACTTCCTGCACGTTTCTCAGTTAATTCATTTGACCCTGATCTTCCAGACAAGAACCTCAGGGTCACCGGAGACAGCCATGTGCTGCCCAGCACCAACCACATGGAGCACGATAAGAACAGCACCTCTGATGCTCTGGTGCAGAGAGAGGAGAAGCTACTTTCTCAAGGGCACACAGCTGGCACATGACAAGACCAGGACTAGACCCCAGGCAGCCTGGCTCCTAACCGAGGATCACCTTTGCCCTCATCAAGATGGTTGTTGTAATGGAGAGTTTCTGGGAGGCAGAGAAATTTTCCCCTAGACCAGCCAAGCAGGCAACAAGCCTCCCTTCACTGTTCTCTTACGTCCTCCTACCCTCAACGCCTGTATGTGTCTGGGAATTTTTGATGTTTTTACCGTCTTCAGATTTTACAAGAGGAGCGGTACATCTGTGTCTTGGCTTGTTGTGCCCACTGCAGTCCATGGGAGCCTGTGAAAATGCCAGGACATCCGGCCTCAGAGATGGGCACCGACTGTGTCCCTTCCTATTCATCATCGCATTCTCAAGGCCTTCACTTAACAGATGGGCAGAGACCAAGGTGATTCCAAGGTCATACAGCTCGGAAGCGGCCGAGCACACTAGGGCTTTTGGACTCCAAGTTCACCCTTCTTCATCCCCATATCTGAGTTCTCAGACTGGTGGCCCACGAGTCAAACGCAGCCTGCAGCCTATTTGATTTGGCCTGCACGATGTTTTCATAAAATTAGAATGTATCACCAGCATTTAAAGAAAGGGATATTTCCAGGAATAATATGCAAAATATTTAACCAGACTGACCTGGGCATCTACCATTCAGAGTGGACGCTGGCAGTCCAGCCAAAACCCTGGGTATTGCAAGAAAATGCAATAAGATAATCAAAAGGTCTAGAAAAGACCAACCTTATGGAAACTTTAAAAAGATCAGGAGTTGCTGGGGCTTAGTAGGGAGGGAAGGATGACTGAGCGAAGCAGAGAAGGTTTGTAGGGCAGTGAAAACGTTCTGTACTAGACTATGACAGTATAGACATGTGCCAGGACACATTTGTCCAAACCCACAGAAGGCACAGCACGAAGAGTGAACCCTAATGTAATTACTGGGTCCCTAACAATGTGTCCATTAGGTTCATTGATTGTAGCAGACGTACCACTCTGGCAGGGGGGTGGGGTGGAGGGTTGTTGGTAGGTGGTAAGGCTGAGAGTGGGATAGGGTGGGAGCAGGGAGAACAGGAATTCTCTGTACTTTCTGCTCGATTTTGCTGTGAGCCTTTAAAACAGTCTACTGAAAAATCAGAAGGTCTGGCTACACCGCTCGCAGATTTTTCACGGCGCCACAGGGGGAGGCAGCGGAGTCCTCGGGACCCCCTTAGGTGGAGCGTGTGTCCCTGAGCGAGCTAGGCTCCAAGTCTGTCTGCTGCGGCATCACCTGCCCAGGCCCTGTGTGTGGTTCAGGCACGGAGAGGATTCTTCGGAAGCTCTTGATGCGAAAGAGCACTGGGTAAGTGTGCCCTGCCGAAGCCGGCCCGTGAGGGCGGGAAAGAGGCCTGGCGGTGCCTGCCTCTGTCAGCCGCTGCTGCCGCCTCGCTGGGCCAGGGCCTCCTGGGCATTTTCCACGGGGCAGAGTGAGCCTCTCTTGATTCAGCCTTCATCTGCCTGGGCCTGCGGTGGGCGGGGGCCCACAGGGGACTCGGCCCCGTGAGGCAGCCTTGCTGTGCCCTGCAGCAGGCGGAATCAGGGTTCTGAAGGTGGAAATGATGCCAGCCCGGGAGAACAGAGCAAAAATGGGCCGGACGCGGAGAATCAGAAATGATCTCTAAGAGCTCTTATATCCTGATAAGTCAGATGGATTTTTCTTCTAGTAGTTTACTTCGTATAATCACTTACTCGTTTAACAAACATTTCTGGAGTACTAAGCACATACCACACCCACTCCAGTGTTCTTGCCTGGAGAATCCCAGGGATGGGGGACCCTGATGGGCTACCATCTATGGGGTTGCACAGAGTCAGACACGACTGAAGTGACTTAGCAGCAGCAGCAAGAACATACAAAGGAGGCCTTGGAACGGGGATAGTTGGGGTGGGGGGAGGGTGTTCTATAGCCAACTGTTGTTTGTACCTGACCACTGACCATCCCCCTCCCCTCTTCTGGGAACCACTCCTTCCCCATTGTCACTCCATGTGGCTCAGGAGGAAGTGGGCTGTCTCCCCAACAAGAGCAACAGGTGTATTAGGCCTGGGCAATGAGCATACTCCACCCCCATTCCTAGGGATTGGTTCTGGGATGGGCATGGGACCCAAGTCAGGCCAACCCGAGTCAACCCCAGACTGATGCTGGGAAAACGTAGGAAATTCAGCTTTTATCCACTTGGCTTGCTGACCTGGCAGAGTGGCAGCCTGCGTTCCTGGGGCTACAGGGTGACCATAACTGGCACAGAAGGAAAGAGAGCTGAGAGCTGGAAGGAGCATGGCTCCTAAAGAGCAGGTACGCATCTGGATCCAGTCACTCCTGAAGCTGAGCTCATCTCAAGAATTTCAATTTGCATAAAGTGAAAATGAAGTCGCTCAGTTGTGTCAGTCTTTGAGACCCTATGGATTGTAGCCTACCAGGCTTCTCTGTCCATGGGATTTTTCAGACAAGAGTACTGGAGTGGGTTGCCATTTCCTTCTCCAGGGAATCTTCCCGACCCAGGGATCAAACCCAGATCTCCAGCATTGTAGGCAGACATTGTATCGTCTGAGCCATGAGGGAAGTCCCATTTGCATAAACCTATATACATTCTCACACACACACACACTCACTCACTGTTTTCTTAAACTCTTTTGAGCTGGGTTTGTTTCTGTCATTTTCAACCCAAAGACCTGGACTATATACCAGTGGGTAAACGGGTAATCCACCCAGGGTCTGACAAACCGCACAGACCCTGCTATGGGATTATCCGGACCAGACATAAAATGAAAACGCAGGGCACTTGTTCTGAAATCAGTAAGGATTTCAAAATGGCAACTGCAGAGCTGTAAACCCAGTTTGGGTCCAAAGGCGGAGCCCTTTGGTGTACGGGGTGCTGTGTGACTGCAGAGGGCCCTGAAGCCCTGGGGAGGAGCTGGATTTTATGTTCCATCCTGTTGGAGACGTGAAGGCTCAGACATGCAGGGCCGTTCGCACAGTCCTACTAAGAGCCAGTGTCGGACGCAGGCTTCGAACCCAGGTCTTGTTCCCTCAGCTTCCACTGCCGCTGGAAGGGCTGTAGAAGGACAACAGTGTCTCTGGACGCCTGAGACCTCAGGGGCCAGGATCAGGGGTTTGCAGCCCTGAGACCCTGTGCTCGGCAAACCCATGTGCATTCCCTTCTCCTTCTCACCTTCACAACAGTGACCAGGCCCTCACTTTCCCAGCGTCCTTGGCAGCTGGCTCAGGCATGTGATCCATCATGTGACCAGATCTGCCAAAAGAAACGTAAGGGGAGTTGCTGGCATGCAGGGAAATTTTTCACTTTGGGGCAAAGGGGACAGAGTGGATGGTGCTGCCTCTCTTCCTCTTATCATTAGAAGGACTGAGCATCTATCCTGAAACCATGATGGGGAAGCTGAGAGAACTGCAGAGGTGCCAGCAAGAGCCCAATTTTCTTCAGCCACTAAGTCAAGACCAACAACAGTCTCCCTCTGAACTTCTTATTATGGGGAAAAATAAACCCTTGCTTGTTTGAACATCAGTCACCTGCATTCCCACCTCCTTGCTGCCAAATGCATTTCTATCTGTCATAAGATCTTAGGTTGCTCTGGAGCCCCACTAAACATAGGGAGATACTGAGGTCTGGAAATGAGAAGAAACTTCCTTGGGCCACACGCTGGAATCACGAGTTTACTGACTCACCATCTAATGCTCCTTCAGCTCATGCTATACCTCCCGGTTTATTTCCTTTCATTCAGGCTGCTATAGACACGGCCAACAGCTGCTCTGTAAACCAAACGTAAGGCAGTGACGACCTTGCCCTGAATCTTCCCAGTCTCTTACGTAAATGGCCCCCAGGCCACTGCCTCCAAGCCATTGGACCCAGGACAGCTTCCCACATCCTTTAAAAAGATGAGATGACCAAACGTAGAATCTGTGCTCCTGGAAAGTGTGAGTCATGAATCCTGAACCAGAAAGTTCACAGCCAGGAATCTGCCTATCACTCTGGTAGTCTAGACCCCAAGGCTTCCACTAAGCTTGTCCCATGAAGCACTGACTCATCTGCAGCTTGTGGTCAGTTCTGACACTCAGATCAACTTCTTCTCTACTTGTGCTAGGCTGGTGGTCTTTAGTTAGGTGCTGTGAATCTCCTGTCTCTGCCCCACCTCCTTAGAGGAGAATATGAATACTAAAGAAATAATATTGTTGCTAATGCTAACAGTGCTTTCATATTCCCGGTGCTTTAAATGAATTTTAATTTTTTTCCTCAAAAGTCACTGCAAAAGATAAATATTTTATGATCAGAAAAACTAGGGCTTAGAAAAGTTCAGCCACTTGCCAGGATAGCAGAGTACTTGGTGGAGCTGGAATATGGCCCTGAATCTGTTGGCTCTGGAGGCCAGCTCTAAAGGACAAAGCCAACTGGATCCTTTAAGATAGTTTTCAGAGGCTTCACAATAGCAGTTTAGATAATAATAGCATTTATTGTTTTTTAAAAGACTTCTGGAGACTGGAGACCCTAGGTGTATTTGGAATCTCAGGGAGATCATAAAGGACCAATACTCCTGCCTTCAACTGCAAGTCAGCAACTCGTCCTTAGGCTGTTCACCTAAAGTCACGAGATGGTTGCCACAGCTCACTCATCACCTCTTCACACAATTACAGCCAAATCAGGAAAGGAAGAAAAGAGGCCAACAGATCTCTCCTCATATGCCTCTTTCTTATCAGAGAGGAAATCCTTTCCCAGAAGCCCCCAGCAGAGCTTCCCTTTGGCCAGAACTGGGTCAAATGACTACCTCTAGACCAATCACGGGTCCAGGAGAATAGGATGGCGATAATTGCTTTAAATCAAATGTGATTTATTTCCTAGGCCTGGGTACAAGACCAGCAGAACAAAGACAGGGTTCTGTCAGCAGAAAGGAAGGGAGAAATGGCGATTGGCGTGATAACCCCCAGTGTCTGACACCCCAGCATTTTTAAATGTTTAGCACAAGCACCACTGTAGGTTTTCGAGATTATTGTAGGTGGTACGTGGATAAAGTTGTGCTTTCAAAGAATTTTTAGTATTTATTACGGATTTATACGCATTTTAAAAAGCACACATATTACTAACTCATCAGAACCATGAATTCATGGGTATTTTTCCTCCAGATGAAACAACCATGTTTAAGGTTTTTACAAAATTATGTAAGTTAAAGAAAAATATTGTTAATAATAATTCATTTACTTCAAGATTTGGCGATTGTAAGGGTAGGAAACGCTGTTTTCTGTTACTCTGACTGGCATTTTTTCCAGCTTCTCAGAGGCCTCTGCCTTCAACCTCCTTCTCGAGGAAAATAAACACCCACAAAGCTTTCTGCATCATCTGCAAATATGACTCAAATAAAGCCTCGAGCTCAAATATAATCCAGGCTCCCTAAGCTAGGGGGAGCAGGCATCTCGGCTCCAGTCCTTTCCTGGCATCTCACCTCTGTCTTAGGAGTTTTACAGTTTTACTGGGCCTGCCCCTCCTGTTGTAAGCTGTCGCAAATCCCATTTCTCAAAGAACAAGATATAAATTATAAACAGAGAGACAACTCGGGATTTCTTGTACTTGTCAAGAATTTTCAAACTGTCCTGAGACATGAACTTTTTTCATTTAGACAAGAATTTCAGGGGTCTGTCCTAAGAACTGGATCAATGACGGCCCAGCGATGCAATGAGAGATGCTAGAGCCTCTGTTAAAAGGAAGGAGGTCGATCAACGCAGATCCTCCCCGACTTACAATAAGGTTATGTCCCAGTGAACGCATCATAAGTTGAAAACATTAAGTTAAAAGTGCACTGAAGGAAATTCCCTCCAGTGGCTAGGATTCAGTCCCTGGTCAGATCCCATAAGCTATGCAGTCAGCCTTGAAAAAAAGAAAAAGAAGAAAATACACTTAATGCACCTAACCTATTATCACAGCTTAACCTTGCCTACCTTAAGCATGCTCAGAACACTTACATTAGCCTAGAGTTGGGCAAACTCAATTAACACAAAGCCTATTTAATAATAGAATGTTGAATGTCTCGTGTCACCTACTGATACCGTGCTGACGGGGAAGAACAGGATGGACGTCTGGATGCAGGACGGCTGTCAGTGTATCAGCTGTTGACTCCAGTGACCGTGGGGCCGGCTGGGAGCTGCGGCTCACTGCCCTGCCCGGCACCATGAGAGAGGACTGGGCCGCACACCATGAGCCTGGAAGAAGCTCGAAATTCAAAATCAGAATTACAGTTTCTACTGAACGCATATCACTTTCACACTATCATGAAGGCCTGACCTGCCTCTTGAGAAACCTATATGCAGGTCAGGAAGCAACAGTTACAACTGGACATGGAACAACAGACTGGTTCCAAATAGGAAAAGGAGTACGTGAAGGCTGTATATTGTCACCCTGCTTATTTCACTTCTGTGCAGAGTACATCATGAGAAATGCTGGGCTGGAAGAAACACAAGCTGGAATCAAGATTGCCGGGAGAAATATCAATAACCTCAGATATGCAGATGACACCACCCTTATGGCAGAAAGTGAAGAGGAACTCAAAAGCCTCTTGATGAGAGTGAAAGAGGAGAGTGAAAAAGTTGGCTTAAAGCTCAACATTCAGAAAACGAAGATCATGGCATCCGGTCCCATCACTTCATGGGAAATAGATGGGGAAACAGTGGAAACAGTGTCAGACTTTATTTTGGGGGCCTTCAAAATCACTGCAGATGGTGACTGCAGCCATGAAATTCAAAGACGCTTACTCCTTGGAAGGAAAGTTATAACCAACCTAGATAGCATATTCAAAAGCAGAGACATTACTTTGCCAACAAAGGTCCGTCTAGTCAAGGCTATGGTTTTTCCGGTGGTCATGTATGGATGCGAGAGTTGGATTGTGAAGAAAGCTGAGCGCCGAAGAATTGATGCTTTTGAACTGTGGTGTTGGAGAAGACTCTTGAGAGTCCCTTGGACTGCAAGGAGATCCAACCAGTCCATTCTGAAGGAGATCAGCCCTGGGATTCCTTTGGAAGGAATGATGCTAAAGCTGAAACTCCAGTACTTTGGCCACCTCATGCGAAGAGTTGACTCATTGGAAAAGACTCTGATGCTGGGAGGGGTTGGGGGCAGGAGGAAAAGGGGACGATAGAGGATGAGATGGCTGGATGGCATCACCGACTCGATGGACATGAGTATGAGTAAACTCTGGGAGTTGGTGATAGGGAGGCCTGGCGTGCTGCAATTCATGGGGTCGCAAAGAGTCGGACACGACTGAGCAACTGAACTGAACTGAACTGAAAATGAAAAAGCCATAAGTTAAACAAAGTCAGGAACCATCTGCATGTGCTGAGAGCAGAAGACTTCCAGGAGCTCTGGTCACGTGAAAAAGGCAGAACGTGTGCAACATGAACCGGGTGAACACACAGTTTCTGTAGTAAATACTCGGGGCTCTGTGGGTGACACAGCCCTTGCTGCAAGTCCTCAGGGACGCCGTCTGAGCATGAAAACAAACAGACAGGACAGTGTCCCAGCACAGCTTTACTCGCGGATGCTTTGAGTTTCATATCATTCTCATGGGCCATAAAGTATTATCTTTCTTTTGATTTGTTTTCAACCATTTAAAAATGTAAGAGAATGTAAAAGCCATTCTTAGCTTGCAGGCTGTACAAAAACAGGCAGTAGAATAGATCTGTCCTGAGAAAACTATCGTTGGCCGATGCCTTGTATAAACCATTGGTACAAAGAAAGATGTTAGGCAAACGTGGGAAATGGAGAAAGAGACACCACAGTACATATATGGATGGATGTGTATGTGTGTGATATGCTATACAGCTGGCAAGAGGGAGGGAGTACGAGAGATTCATACACACAGTTAAAAGCACACACAAGGAACTGGAACAGTTGGAGCTTCTGGAGACAGGAACTGGGAAAGATCAGGTGAAGCCAGAAGGAAGACAGTTTGGCCCACAATCCTCTTACCCTGTCTGAATTTTTCTCTGTGTGCTCATGTTTCTTTCACAAAGCAGGAAACATTTGTTGAAGCAAAAAAGATTCCTCTGCCCCATCAATGAGAATGAGATGATGATATGAATAAACATGTGTACGCAGCCATGGCACAACTCCAGGGGGCGCTGTTCGTGGGGTTATTTATAGCCTGGAGCTCCTGAGTTGTTCAGGCCCCGCCCTGTTGGCAACCAAATTAACACCAAGACTTTGTATGAAGTGAAATTAATAAGTAAATATTGAGGGAGTCCGGTGAGGAGGGAAGTTGTGGGAGGAACAATAAAAATCTCGCTATTTCCGTTTTAGGCTGTTCCTTATCTGGGTCACAGTAAAACCAATGTTCTGCCAATATTTACTTTTGATCTTTGCTCCAGCGTGGCGGAAAGATGCCCAGGCACGGCATAAATGTGAGGGTGGAATTGAGAGTTATGAGAAGAGAAAGGAACTCACCCTAAAATAAAATCGTCTCAAGAACCTAAATAAGAAAATGCCATTCGTTTCACAGAAACATTCAAAGGCCACGTTTACTTCTTCAGCTGCCGCTTTCAGAAGTCCTGTCAGCTTTCCCAGAAATCTGGGGTTCTGTGAAACCCCTTTGGAAGCGTTTGTGACTTGAGTCAGAGGTCACAGATGGCAGCTTCCCACCTAGAGAGGGGCGTCCCCGATGACTCAGCGGTAAAGAATCCACCTGCAAGGCAGGAGACACAGGAGATGTGAGTTCAGTCCCTGAGTCAGGAAGATCCCCTGGAGGAAGAAATGGCAACCGACTCCAGTATTCTTGCCTGAAAAATCCCAGGGACAGAGGAGCCTGGCGGGCTATAGTCCGAGGGGTCGCAAAGAGTTAGACGTGACCAAGTGAGTAAGCACACTTGCGTGCACACACCTGTGTAGGCAGCCGGTGTGGATTTTTGATCAGAGTCGTTCAATGGTTTCAAAATCAAAACATTTCACATAAATATAGAAGTTTCTGGCTTCCCTCGAAACACTCGGCACTTGGCCATACTGGGTCCATGTCCCCACGTGGAAACGTCAGGCTGTATAGAGCCGAGTGCTGGCTGCACCTTGCAGATGGGACCGGGGTTACTGGCGTGCCAGTCTCCACCACTCCCTGCTGTCCTCCGTCGGCACTGCTTCATTCGCTGCTTGTTTTCACACTTTATTCGCTCAAGCAACGTTTACTGAGCGCTTACCGTGTGCCAGGCCCTGGGATCATAGCTGTGAACAAAACAGAAGAATATCCCCCACTTCGTAGAACTTATGTTCCAGCTGGGAACACAGATGATGAACAAAAAAGGAAGTTAAAAATACATGAAATGCCAGAGAAAAATAATGCAGCCAAAGTGGGTACGGACTGTGAGGCTGTGGTTGAGGCAGGCCCCACAGAAAAGGTGGTATTTGAGGAAGTACCTAAAGCAGGTGAGGAACAAACCTTGAAGGTCTCTGTGGAAAGAATGCTCCAGCCAGAAAGACTAGCGAGTGCAAAGGCCCTGAGGCAGGACCATTCCTTGTGTGCCTGAGGAGCAGTGAGGAGGCCGATGCATCTGGAGGGTGAGGGGGCCAGTGAGGAGGTGAGGTCACGGGGGCATCAGGGTACAGATCTTGGAGGGCTTTATAGGATCTGTGGCTTTTCCTCTGCCTGAGGTGGGAGCCATGGAAGGTTCTGGGCAGAAGAGGGACATGGTTGGACTTAGACTTTGATAGACACCCCTCTGGCTGCATGAGGGGACTGTGTACGTGCGTGCGTGTGTAGAGGGTGGGGTGGGGACGAGGCGTGGAGGTAGTGAAGACCCACTGCGGTAGTCCAGGCACAAGCTAAGGGGGCCAGGTCAGGGTGCTGGCACGGAGGTGCAGGAAGAGCTTGGGTTCGGGTCACAATCACTGTATGTCCAGGCTCTTTTTGGCACATGTGAGAAACTTTCCTCACTCACCCTGATCCAGCCGCACTGTCCTTGCACAATGCAGCCTCACGGCTGTATCTTTAATCCCCCAAAGACCTTAGGAGCCCATTTGATTGCCAAATAGCCCCATTTTACAGATGAGGCACTGGAATATGAGCTCCTGTTCACCCAGTGTATTGTCTAAAGAGGTTCACAGCCGCGTCGCCCACCCTCATGATTTTTCTTGCTTTTTCTTTGAGAAACAGCTTTACTGAGATATACTTCGTACACCACAGAATCCTTTTAAAGTGGACAAACCAGTGGATTTTGGTATATTCAGAGAGTTGTACAAAAATCACTACTAATTTAGAACATGGTCCTTGCCCCCGGAAGAAACCCTGCCTGTTGGCAGACACTCCCCATTCACCCCTCCCCAGACTCTGGCTGTCAGTAACCCACTTTCTGTCTCTGTGAACATGCCTCTTCTGGATGTTTCGTATAAATGGAATCGTACGGTCTGTGGGGTTTGGTGCCTGGCTTCTTCCACTTGGCATGTCTTTGTGGTTTCCCCAGGATGTAGCCTGTATCAGTACTGCATCCCTTTTCAGGGCTGAATCATACTCCACTGAGTGGATACGGCACACTTTGTTTATCCATGCATCTTCTGACAGACTTCTCTTTTTGTGTGACGTATGTCTGCACTTCTCTTGAGTATATATTTTATGTAGGAGAAGAATGACTGGTGAAATTCCATGTTTGACCTTTTGAGGAAGTGGTTTTCCAAACTGTTTTCCAAAATGTCTGCCTCATGCTAAACTCTGCCCAGCCATGGGTGAGGTTCCAGGTTCTGGATATCCTCCTCAGGCTCTTCTTACAAACTGACTTTGACTCCCCTCCCATTGAGTAGGGAGGTCTCGCCAACCTCTCCTGTCCCTTCCCCTTGAATCTTGGATGACCTTTATGACTGCATCAACGGACAGAACACAAATGATCCTTGGTGACGTCTGAGCCCAGATCACTGAAACGCCCTGCACTTCCAGCGTGATCTCCTGGAACACTTGCTCTGGGAGCCCCACCGCCATCCATGTTATATGGAAGCCCAACCAGCCCAAGTGAAGAGACTCCATGGAGAAGTCACACACAGGGTGTCCTCCCGCCAGCCCTGCAGAGGAACCAGCTGCCAACTGTACGAATGAAGACTTCCCGTGATACCAGTGCTCTCTAGGCACCAAGTCGCCCCCCGTCTTCAAGTCATCCCAGCTGAGACTGCCAACATCATAGAATGGAGAAATACATCTCTCTGTGTCTTGTCTGAATTCCTGACCCACAGGATCTAAGGGATATAAATCCAAAAGAATATAATGGCTGTCTTCTGCCACTAAGTTTGGGGGTGCTCGTTATGCAGCAGTAGCAGCCAAACTCCCCAGCTAGCAAGGGGCAAGGTCAGAATTCAAATCTTAGTCTGTCTGGTGACAGAGTCCTTCCGTTATGACCCCATGAGTGCTGCTCCACCACACCTCCGGCCATGACGAGGCGGATCGAGGCTCCATCCCCGGTCCCATTTGACTCGGCACGTCAGGTGACATCCCCTTTCTCAGCCTGACCAGCAGCATCAACTACGGATGGAAAAGGCTTCCTTTCTGTCTGTCAGATTGTTGCCGCTGCCACGGCTATTATTTAACACACAAGATTTCTTATTCTTTCTACACAAATTAGAATAAACAAATAAGGAAAAATAAAATCCACCTGTCATCCCCAGTATGCAGGGAGACTCTCCATGAAACCTTGACTCCAGGGTTGAGTCACATGATACAGGCATTTAACTTGACAGTTCGCCATGAACACAGGGCTAAAGTGGGGATAGGAGGGAGAGAGACATGACCTAAATAGCTCAGGTGAGCCCAGTGGGCAGATCCTATCTTTTCTTCAGCACATCCTCAAATACTGGGCAAGTCCCTCCATCCAGTGGCTACTTCGATTTACAGAGAGTTCATAGTACACTCGGAGAAGGCAATGGCACCCCACTCCAGTACTCTTGCCTAGAAAATCCCATGGATGGAGGAGCCTGGTGGGCTGCAGTCCATGGGGTCGCTAAGAGTCGGACACGACTGAGCGACTTCACTTTCACTTTTCACTTTCATGCATTGGAGAAGGAAATGGCAACCCACTCCGGTGTTCTTGCCTGGAGAATCCCAGGGACGGGGGAGCCTGGTGGGCTGCCGTCTATGGGGTCACACAGAGTCGGACATGACTGAAGTGACTTAGCAGCAGCAGCAGCATAGTACACTGTGGCCAAGAGAAAATATAACTTATTTTCTAGAATCATTTTGGCTCCACATAAAAGGAAAACGCTTTCCCCCAACAAAACAGGGATTGCTTTACATGTGTTGTTTTGTCCCTGCCTTTTTCATGGAACGACATCCCTTGAACGGTTTCCCATGTAAGCTCCTTCCTCATGGCCTTTTTTTTGGAGGAGGGAAACTTTTGCGTGCTTCATGTGATAGCTTGATCTGGGCAGTAACACAGTGAAAGTCTACTGAAACACCATGAATCTTCCAGTCGTAATGCTGAGTGAAAGAAACCAGACAAGGAAGAGCCCATGCTGTGTGATTCCATTTATATAAAGTCCAGAAGCAGTAAAATTAAGCTCTAGGGTTAGAACTCTGCACAGGGGTTCGTTAACCATGGGAAGATTTACTGGGAGGAGACATATAGGGGGCTTTGGGGATGTTCTGTTTCATTCTGGAACATTCATTTGGATGCTGACTCGATGAGTTTGTCCCTTGGTGAGAAGCCTCTGTAGGATGTGCACACTTTTCTGTGCAAAAGATAACAAAAAACACCAAAGTTTTCAGAACATGGGCTGTGCCGTATGGAAATACATGCTTCATGTTTTTGCTACATGTAGATGTACACGACTCTTTAAAGGATTGGATGTGAAGCAGGAAACCTGGGCCTGAATCCTGGCTTGGCCACTGATAACTGTGTCTCCTTGGGCAGATTGGGCTTCCCTGGTGGCTCAGACAGTAAAGAATCAGCCTGCAATGCAGGAGAGGCAGGTTCGATCCCTGGGTTGGAAAGATCCTGTGGAGAAAGGAATGGCTGCCCGCTCCAGTGTTCTTGCCTAGAGAATTCCATAAACAGGAGCCTGGGAGGCTGCAGTCCATGGGGTCGCAAAGAGTCAGACACAACCGAGTGACTAACACTTTCACTTTCACTTGGGCAAATAACCTTTCTGAGCCTCAGTTTCCTCATCTGGATTCCAAGTTCACGAGGCCCCCAGGATCAGCCCCTGCCACCCTGTCCAGGGTGGGCCTACCAGCCCTCTTTGGCTCTCTAAGCGCCAGCCACGCTGGCCACTGCTCTGTTTCACCTGCAAGCAAAGCTTAGCATAGCCACAGGGCCTTTACACTAGCTACTCCTGCTACTTTCCCCTCCCTGATTTTCTTGTGATCGGTGCTTTTTTTCTCATTCGTGTCTCAGTTCAAGTATCACCCCCTGGAGGCCCCTTTTCTGACCACTACCCACACCACCCATCATCAGTCCTATTCCCTGGTCTCATTCCCCTCCCGGCCCTTCCACCTGCAATGACCATACTTGCTTTTTGCACTGTTGTTGTTTGCTTGTTATTTGTTCAGCATTCCCTCTGGTCCCACAGGCTCCATGAAATCAGGGATCTTTTTTTTTTTTTTAATATTTATTTGTTTGGCTTCGCCGGGTCATAGTCGCAGCAGCGGGAACTTTCATCTTTGCTGCAGCATGCAAGATCTTTAGTTGCAACATATAAGATCTTAGTTCCCTGACCATTGAACCCAGTCCCCCTGCATTAGAAGCACAGAGTCTTGGCCACTGGACCATCAGGGGAAAGTCTTGAAATCAGGGATCTTGCCAGTCTTGTTGATTGCTAACCTCACCACCTAAAACAGTAACTATTTGTTGTAGGAATGAATCAATCTACCCAGTGATCTGATCCTACTGTGTAGAATATTCAAGAGGTTCAAGGAGATGATGTCTTGAAAGCGCATTTTAAGCATCCAGGTTTATAAAACACAAGAGAACTTTGAAAGCCCTGGTCGAATATGGTCAGTTACTAGGAGGACTCTCTAGTTAGGCTTAGGTTTTCCCCTTAAGCTAGACCTTCAATAATCTGACCTGTGCTAAAAGTCACTTTACCTTTTACAGCCATTTGCCTGGAACAAAATCATTGATGTTCTTATTTAGCTTATTTATTTCTAGAATAATACTTTAACATGATATGAAGTCATTCGGAAGGTACCAGGAGGATAATGAGAAACCTGTCTCCCCCTGACTCCTGACCCAGAAGCAGCTAACAGTTCCAGACACCAGGCAATGATTCTAGAAAATTTCTACACATCAACAGGCATGTAGGGAGATATACCCCCCACACACCTTTTCTATTTACACAGAAAGGATCTGATCGATTATTCACAAACCAGTTTTGTATCTCTGCTTTTCCTTTTTTCCACTTTACAATCTATTTCCCTATCACTGCATAGGAATTGGCTTTGCTCTTTTTAGAGCCTGTAGAGCGCATCATGACTTATCCATTCTCCGATCGATGGACGTGGGTGAATTCAGTCGTTTGCTACTGAGAACAGTGACTCTCCTCCAACGTACCTCTGGGGGCCCAGAGAGTCACGAGCGTCGTCTCAAGTCTGTTGGAGGAAGCCAAGCACTCTTCTCTCCCCGCCCTCCTCTCCAACCCCCCTTCAAATGCCCTCCCTGGTGTTTGTGTTTTGGCCTTTTAAAGACTTTTTCAAAGTTGACTTTGGCTTCTTGGCCTGAACCCTGAAGTGTTTGAGCTGATAAGATAGTGGGCTTGGTGGAGGGGGTGGGAGCAAATAGTTACCTTGGAGGCCCTCGGCCGAGCAGAGGAGGGGGACGCCGCGCTGGGTCCCAGCCAGGCCAGGAAGTGGGGGGAGATGGGTTCGGGGGCGGCTGCATGCATGCTGCTCCTCACCGACTCCTCACGACCTTCAGATCAGCTCTGAGAGGGCCCCCATCAGGGTCGACCTGTTTACCGGGGCCTCTTGGAAACCAAACAAGACACCGCGGACAAGTGAGAGCAAAGTCCTGGCGAAGCTCCGGCCTCGGGCCCACCTCCAGCGGCCGTGCACCCTGAGGGGCCCGAGGGGCCATGAAGGGGCCCAGTCTCCCCGGCCGTGGCACGGTCCTGACACAGAGCCACCCCAGGCTGGCAGCTGTTACCTCATTCCAGGAGTCTTACCTGCCCGCACCCATCTAGGTGCCAGGCCACAGAAGGGAATGAATCAGTCCAGATCCCACCTTCCAGAACCTTCTTCCATCTAGAATAACAGGGAGGTAGCAAACTGTCCGGGAGCTCCCAGGGGGCCTCAGACACCCTGTGGGGACTGAGCAGGGGCCCTGCCTGGCCAGGGCAGGGAAAGCCTCCTCAGTCACGACACGTCCCAGCTGGACGACTCCCTGGGGCTCCCCAGGACTCCCCAAGATTCCCAGGACCCACAGCCCCTGCACGATCTGGCCCCACCCACCTCCCCAACCTCAGCCAGATTCGTTGACAGCCTGTCAACACCCCACACTGCTCTTACCTCAGACCCTCATAAGTGCCGCTCCTCTGTCTGCAGCACTCTCACCTTCCACTTCCTCAGCCAAGAAGACACCTCCTCCTCCAGGAAGCCTTCCATGAGGCCCAGGGTGGGTCTGGAGCCTCCTCGGGGCTGTCTCATGTTCCTGTATATTCTCTGTCTCAGCTCCAACTCATCTGGATTCAGGTCACCATTTGTGGGTGGCCATAGGGCTTCCCTGGTAGCTCAGATGGCAAAGAATGCAGGAAACCTGGGTTCAGTCCCTGGATTAGGAAGATCCCCTGGAGGCGGGCATGGCAACCCACTCCAGTATTCTTGCCTGGAGAATCCCCATGGACAAAGGAGACTGGCAGGCTGCAGTCCATGGGGTTGCAGAGCCGAACATGACTGAGCAACTAAACACAAAGTACCCAGCACGGCCGGAGTCCAGGCTGTGCGTCTGACCCGCCGGCACGCACCTGCCGGCTCCGCTATTAGCTGTGCAACCTTGGGCCTCAGTTTTCTCCTCTAGAAAGTGGGCCTTAGGATGGCACCACCTCACAGGATGGTTGCGAGGAAGAAGCGGTTTAATTGAAGGGCTAAGAGCAGTGTCTGGAACAGAATGTTGCTCATCATTATTCCATCATTTCTCTTCTGCAGACCATCAGATCAGATCAGATCAGTCGCTCAGTCGTCTCCGACTCTTTGCGACCCCACGAATCGCAGCACGCCAGGCCTCCCTGTCCACCACCAACTCCCGGAGTTCACTCAGACTCATGTCCATCGAGTCAGTGATGCCATCCAGCCATCTCAGCCTCTGTCGTCCCTTCTCCTCTTGCCCCCAATCCCGCCCAGCATCAGAGTCTTTTCCAATGAGTCAACTCTTCGCATGAGGTGGCCAAAGTACTGGAGTTTCAGCTTTAGCATCATTCCTTCCAAAGAAATCCCAGGGCTGATCTCTTTCAGCATGGACTGGTTGGATCTCCTTGCAGTCCAAGGGACTCTCAAGAGTCTTCTCCAACATCACAGTTCAAATGCATCAATTCTTCGGTGCTCAGCCTTCTTCACAGTCCAACTCTCACATCCATACATGACCACTGAAAAAACCATAGCCTTGACTAGACGGACCTTTGTTGGCAAAGTAATGTCTCTGCTTTTGAATATGCTATCTAGGTTGGTCATAACTTTCCTTCCAAGGAGTAAGCGTCTTTTAATTTCATGGCTGCAGTCACCATCTGAAGTGATTTTGGAGCCCAGAAAAATAAAGTCTGACACTGTTTCCACTGTTTCCCCATCTATTTCCCATGAAGTGATGGGACCGGATGCCATGATCTTCGTTTTCTGAATGTTGAGCTTTAAGCCAACTGTTTCACTATCCTCTTTCACCTTCATCAAGAGGCTTTTGAGTTCCTCTTCACTTTCTGCCATAAGGGTGGTGTCATCTGCATATCTGAGGTTATTGATATTTCTCCCGGCAATCTTGATTCCAGCTTGTGTTTCTTCCAGTCCAGCGTTTCTCATGATGTACACTGCATAGAAGTGAAATAAACAGGGCGACAATATACAGCTTGACGTACTCCTTTTCCTATTTGGAACCAGTCTGTTGTTTCATGTCCAGTTCTAACTGTTGCTTCCTGACCTACATACAAATTTCTCAAGAGGCAGATCAGGTGGTCTGGTATTCCCATCTCTTGAAGAATTTTCCACAGTTTATTGTGATCCACACAGTCAAAGGCTTTGGTAGGTGCTCACTTAACATCTGCTGGATAAATTCATGCAGCCCTTCAAATGTGTTCGTGAAGATGAGCAGTGGGGGAAATGCTTGTGATATAATGGGAAAGCTTTCTAAAGCACAACACTAAATAGTTGAGCAGTATCATTTATAACCCTGCAAACACACAGACACACATGTGCACACACACACACACACGTGCACACACACACACACACACACACACTTTAGGTTAGGAGAAAGAGGAAAAAGAAAAAAGAAAACCAGACTGTTTAGTGTGGTTGCATTAGAAGAATGGGACAAAGAATAATTTTTCTTCTTTCTTGTTTGATGTGTTTTTTTCTAATCTTTTTTAATAAGCATGGTTTCAATTTAAAAGGGAAAAAAATAACAACGAATCTAGCAAAGGGGGAGCCCACAAGCCCTTTCTGTTCCATAGCGTTTTCCCACAAACTGGGGCAGGGTGGGGCGGGGCGGCGTGGTCAGAGAAAGAACTGCCCTTTAGAAGTGAAGCAAGAGTGGGAACCCCGGCGCACTCTGGGCCGGCTGAAGGTGTCAGCCGACCAGGGGGAAGTTGTGCGGACAATGACCCAGCACGCCCTCTCCCAGCGTGGGGCCTGGCGGACATGTGGACGCCGCCACGCCCCAGAGCCTCCGCAGACCCCAGCCCGGGCTGGCGACCCCACCTCACACTACAGCCCCACGTGTCCCTACAGCCTAACGGGGGTCGCCCCACTGTGTCCCTGCCCCTCTTCACACGCGTTACCTAGCTTAACCTGGTCTTGACAGCCTGCCTGTGAGCCAGCTGGGGGTCACGGTGTCAGCCTCACTTCACAGAGAAGGAAACCAAGTCTTGAAAGATGTGGTGATTTGCCCAAGGTTGCCGAGCTGGAAAATGGCGGCGTCTAAATTTATCACCACTTGGTTCCATCCTTGTCTATGAACGGTCTCCTTCTTCTCATTTCTACGAAACCAAATGATGAGTTTCTAGAAGAAAAGGATGGGTTCGCAGGCTTCACTGTGTCCCCGGGGCTTGGCCAGAGTCTAGCACATGAGGTCTAGGACAATAATGATGGTTGGATAAATGAATTAACCTATGGAGGATGAATAGATGGATGGATGGATGAATGGATGGGTGAGTAGGTGGGCGAAATGAATGAATAAAAGGATGGATGATGGATGCGTGGATATCGATGGATGAATGGGTGGGTGGAATGCATGCAGGGAATGAATGTATGGCTGAATAGGTAAAAGAATTAATTAAATGATCATGAGAGGCCAAGGGCGCTAAGAGGATGCCTGTTTGTTCCTGGACCTTGAATGTACCCTTCAGGAAGCTTGCAGACCGGCCACTCTCAAGCCAAATCAGGCTTCAAACATGTTTTGTTTTGGCCATCCCAGGGTTTTTAATTTTTTAATTAATTGTCATTATTTTAAAATTCTAGAAAAGGGAAAGGCTACCCACTCCAGTATTCTGGCCTGGAGAACTCCATGGTCTATAGTCCATGGGGTTGCAAAGAGTCAGCAACGACTGGGCGACTTTCACTTTCACTATTTTAAAATTAGGAAATTTCACATTAGAAATCTGGATCTCTGGTTTCCCTGACAGCTCAGCTGGTAAAGAATCTGCCTGCAATGCAGGAGACCCCTGTTCAATTCCTGGAACAGGAAGATCCCCTGGAGAAGGGACAGGCTACCTACTCCAGTATGCTCGGGCTTCCCTGGTGGCTCAGATGAACACTAGCCTGAAGTGCCGTAATAAATGGCAAAGAATCTGCCTGCAAATACAGGAGACCTGGATTCAATTCCTGAGTTGGGAAGATCCCTTGGAGGAGGGCATGGCAACACACTCCAGTATTCTTGCCTGGAGAATCCCATGGATACAGGAGCCTGGAGGGCTATAGTCCATGGAGTCGCCAAGAGTTGGACACACCTGAGCAAGGATACCATCCTTGCAAAATTGGGCCAGCTCACGTGCCAGGAAGCAATGTGCCAGGACTGACAGAGCTGAGCCACCTGGGACCACAGTCTCCACAGCTCCCCAGCGCACCTCTGATGTTGAGGGTGGGTGTCGGCTGCCATTTATTACGGCACTTCAGGCTGGTGTTCTTCTCATAGTATAATTGCAAATGAAAATGAAAAATCTCGTGTACCTGAGTTTCCATCAAAAGTGGGAAAATGAAAACACGTAGAAAGAAAACTGGGAGAGACATTACTTGTTTGTGGAAGGAGAGAATGTCCCTACGGATCTGATGCGTACACAATGCATGCTTTCCTGAGGGACCGTAGAATACAGTGCTTGAGGGCACAGGTGCTGGGGCTTGAGGACCGGGTCCCAGCCCCAGGGCTGCTGGCTGCTGGCTGCACGGCCTTGGGCAGGTCACCGAGCCTCTCTGTGCTTCAGTCTCCCGTCTCTAAGGCAGAGATGGAGTCAGTTCCCACCTCCGGGTATTAATGAGTTCCCACATGTGAAACTCTCTGTGTGTGAGCCAGGACTAACTTTGGTTGTTTTGTGTGACCTGTACAACAGGGGTTCTAGACCCAGGGCCATTTGGCAATGCCTAACGACTTAGGCTGCCACAGTGCGTCCCTTCCAGGCTGCGGCCAGTTAGACAAAGGGTGTGTCCCTAGCGCCTCCCAGTGGCTTCATACCGAAACTGCATGAAGCTCTCCAGCCTGGGGTGGTGGTGGGGAATAGGGACTGACCCCAGGGCCGTCTTCATCCAGACTCAGTAGGAATGTGGAGATTTAAGGTCATGAAAGATGGTAGCAAAGGCTTAGGAGACAAAATGACATGGGTTTGGATCCCAGCTCTCCTACAGAGCAGCAGGGAGACCTTGAACAAATCTATGACCCCTCTGGACCTCAGTTTCCTCAGCTGTAAAATGGGGATGATGTTACACCAGTGTTGTGGGTAGGATTATATTACGTAACATGCATAAACAGATGGCGCCTACTGGATGCTTCATAATCCTCCTCTCTGACACGGGTGTTCACCTAGATCCAGAGCCATGGGGATGAGCTTCCAATATACCAGAATGATTTTTAAATAATTCTCAAACAAATAGTTTTGCTAGAGGGGTGGGATGTGAAGCGGGGTGGGAGCTTCAAGAGGGAAGGGAGACATGTATACTTATGCTGATTCACACTGTCGTTAACAGAAATCAGCTCAACATTATAAAGGAATTGTCTTCCAATTAAAAATAAATTTAAAAAATAATTTTGCTTCACAGGCACATTTACTATACGGAACGGGATCCACAACATAGTGTCAAATAACCTCAGGCCTGAAAAACATGGTGCAGAAGGGGATTTCTGGTGACATATCTGGATTTCAGAATACATACATGTGTAACATCTGTGAGAAACAAAGACCTAATTTTCTTAGTATATAAAGAGCTCTTGCAGATGAAGAGACAATTATCCGACAGAAATATAGGCAAAGGATGGGAATGCTTTATTACCAGAAAAGAGACACAAATGGCCTTTAGATATGTGTTTTAATTCCCAGCCTAAAGGAAGACTATGGGGATTACAACCACGGTGAACACGTTTTTCCCCGATCGGCAAGGCCAAGATGGAGCGGTCAGATAATAGTTGGCGTTAGCTGGAGTGTGGGGAAACCAGGGCTCACGTCAGTCATTGCCCTGAATGTCAGTTGGTAGGCATGACCTCAGAAAGCATTTAGACAATAAATGTTAAAATTTAAAAATGCACCTGCCCTATGACTGGGCGGTTCAGGGGCTAAGAATTCATCCCTACGGAAATAGGTCCGCATACACGGAAAGACTCCTGTGAAAGGAATACTAATCGCAGCATTGTTTGCCGCAGCCAAACACTGGAATCAGCTACATGGTATCATTGGGGACTGGTTAGAAAAATTATGATATTCAGACAATGGAATGTGTGAAGAATGCTCTCCTAGTGCTGATCGGGAAAGATCTCCAAGGTACATTATTAAGTAAAAAACGAAACCAGCGCAGAGCAGGGTGTGCAGTATGCTTCTCTTTAGAGAAACAGCTACAGGAATCCATGTACACATTTGCTTATCTACACTCTGGATATCTGTGCAATGATCCCCAAGAAACGATAGCCAGGATGACTTCCTGACAGAGAAGCTTGGAGATTTGGAGCTGGAGAGCAGGGCTAAAGGATTGTTGCTGCTTAGTCGCTAAGTTGTGCTCCGACTCTGCGACCCCATGGACTCCACCCTGCCAGGCCCCTCTGTCCGTGGGATTTCCCAGGCAAGAATACTGGAGAGGTTTACCATTTCCTCCTCCAAGGAACTTTCCCAACCCAGGGATCATTGGCAGGTGGATTCTTTACCACTGGGCCACCAGGGAAGACAGGGGTTACGGATTAGACAGGGAATATCCACTGTAAATCTCGTGGTATCTTTTCAACTACTTTTCATGCAAATATGTTTTCTTATGAATATTTTTAAAGTTTTTCATCCTTTAAATTAGACGAGAGGGAGAAATACCCGCAAGGATATGCTCCAAAATGTCTGCAGCACTTACCCGTGGGTGACTGATAAGGATTTGGAGTGACTTTTATTATCTCATTTTTACTCAGATGGATTTTCTGATTTTTAAAAAATAATTATCAAAGGATATTTGGTATTAATAACTTCAAAGATTCTTTAAAAGTAGACTCTTCGTGTCCTTTTGGTAGCCAGGGGGAAACTAACCTCTACATTGAAAAGCAGCAACGGAATATGTGCCTGCCCCTAAAGAGTCCAGTTATCTTCACTGCCAAGAACATCATGGAGTTACATCCCACGAAAAGTGAGGATTAATAGAGTCATCCTACTCGTGTGTGTGTGTCGCTCAGTCACGTCCAGCTGTTTGTGACCCCGTGGACTGTAGCCCACCAGGCTCCTCTGTCCATGGAATTCTCCAGGCAAGAATACTGGAGGCAGTTGCCATTTCCTTCTCCAGGGGATCTTCCCGACCCAGGGATCGAACCCGGGTCTCCTGCATTGCAGGGGGATTCTGTACCATCAAAACTCGTAAGCTTCCAACTCATACTGGGGCTTGAATCAGCTTCAGATCTGTCACTTATTAGCTGAGCACATGAGCTCAACTCTCTTGGCCTCACTTTGCTCATCCACAACGTGGGAACACCCCAGCTGCTAGCGGACTTGGCTGAGATGATGCCCATCGAGCTCCTCTCCTGGCTCAGGGTGCAAACAGTGACACCTAGTTTTTATTTCAGAAAAACAAAACAGGCAGGAATTATGCACACTCACAGGAAGGACAGGATAGGGGCCCTTTGCCTTCTTCAGGATTAGTTTGTAAATAACTCTGCCCAGAGTCCCCAGTACTTGGCCCATCTCTGCTGGGCAGTCTTCCTACAGCTTGGAAAGAGTGACACCAAGTGGCCAAGACTGAAACTACACCTTCAGGCCTCAGGCCTATTGCGAACCTGGGAGTGTCTCCTCATCCCCTCCGCCGGTGGTCTTGAGCAAGGTGCTGAACCTCTCCGGATCTCATTTTTCTCAGCTGTAAAGTGGAGATAAATGTGCTTTTGTGGTAGGGCAGAACTGAGGTGTAAATAGGGTAATCCAGGGACATCATCTCCAGGCCACTCTATTATACCGCAAACACCTGGGAGAACGCAGTTCTCATTATGATCACTCCCTCAAGCTTCTAGTCTCCTACGTCCTCCTCCAGAGTGATTCTAAATCAGAATCTCCCAAAGTATAGACCAAATACCAGTGATGCTTCAAGGAAAGATTTTAGTAGGTACAGGGCTGCTCCTTCCAATAACACTCCATTTTCTTTTGAATGTTCGTATTACATCTAGGTAACAGTTTGATTTAGGTCATACCTGATGGTCTAGTGGTTTTCCCTACTTTCTTCAATTTCAGTCTGAATTTGGCAATAAGGAGTTCATGGTCTGAGCCACAGTCAGCTCCTGGTCTTGTTTTTGCTGACTGTATAGAGCTTCTCCATCTTTGGCTGCAAAGAATATAATCAATCTGATTTCGGTATTGACCATCTGGTGATGTCCATGTGTAGAGTTTTCTCTTGTGTTGTTGGAAGAGGGCAATGCCAAAGAATGCTCAAACTACTGCACAATTGCACTCATCTCACACGCTAGTAAAGTAATGCTCAAAATTCTCCAAGCCAGGCTTCAGCAATACGCAAACCATAAACTTCCAGATGTTCAAGCTGATTTTAGAAAAGGCAGAGGAACCAGAGATCAAATTGCCAACATCCACACCATTTCTATCCTTTATTGAGCCCATCTTTGCATGAAATGTTCCTTTGGTATCTCTGATTTTCTTGAAGAGATCTCTAGTCTTTCCCATTTTGTTGTTTTCCTCTATTTCTTTGAGAATGCTCAAAATTCTCCAAGCCAGGCTTCAGCAATATGTGAACCATGAACTTCCTGATGTTCAAGCTGGTTTTAGAAAAGGCAGAGGAACCAGAGATCAAATTGCCAACATCTGCTGGATGGTGGAAAAGGCAAGAGAGTTCCAGAAAAACATCTATTTCTGCTTTATTGACTATGCCAAAGCCTTTGACTGTGTGGATCACAATAAACTGGAAAATTCTTCAGGAGATGGGAATACCAGACCACCTGATCTGCCTCTTGAGAAATTTGTATGCAGGTCAGGAACCAACAGTTAGAACTGGACATGGAACAACAGACTGGTTCCAAATAGGAAAAGGAGTACATCAAGGCTGTATATTGTCACCCTGCTTATTTCACTTCTATGCAGAGTACATCATAAGAAATGCTAGACTGGAAGAAACACAAGCTGGAATCAAGATTGCCGGGAGAAATATCAATAACCTCAGATATGCAGATGACACCACCCCTATGGCAGAAAGTGAAGAGGAACTCAAAAGCCTCTTGATGAAAATGAAAGAGGAGAGTGAAAAAGTTGGCTTAAAGCTCAACATTCAGAAAACAAAGATCATGGCATCCGGTCCCATCACTTCATGGGAAATAGATGGGGAAACAGTGGAAACAGTGTCAGATTTTATTTTTCTGGGCTCCAAAATCACTGCAGATGGTGATTACAGCCATGAAATTAAAAGACGCTTACTCCTTGGAAGGAAAGTTATGACCAACCTAGATAGCATATTCAAAAGCAGAGACATTACTTTGCCAACAAAGGTTCGTCCAGTCAAGGCTATGGTTTTTCCTGTGGTCATGTATGGATGTGAGAGTTGGATTGTGAAGAAGGCTGAGCACCGAAGAATTGATGCTTTTGAACTGTGGTGTTGGAGAAGACTCTTGAGAGTCCCTTGGACTGCAAGGAGATCCAACCAGTCCATTCTGAAGGAGATCAGCCCTGGGATTCCTTTGGAAGGACTGATGCTAAAGCTGAAACTCCAGTACTTTGGCCACCTCATGCGAAGAGTTGACTCATCGGAAAAGACTCTGATGCTGGGAGGGATTGGGGGCAGGAGGAGAAGGGGATGACAGAGGATGAGATGGCTGGATGGCATCACTAACTCGATGGACATGAGTCTGAGTGAACTCCAGGAGTTGGTGATGGACAGGGAGGCCTGGCATGCTGCAATTCATGGGGTCGCAAAGAGTCGGACACGACTGAGCGACTGATCTGATCTCTGATCTGATCTGGAACAACAGACTGGTTCTAAATAGGAAAAAGAGTACGTCAAGGCTGTAAATTGTCACCCTGCTTATTTAACTTATCTGAAACACTGGGCTGGAAGAAGCTCAAGCTGGAATCAAGATTGCCGGGAGAAATATCAATAACCTCAGATATGCAGATGACACCACCCTTATGGCAGAAAGTGAAGAGGAACTCAAAAGCCTCTTGATGAAAGTGAAAGAGGAGAGTGAAAAAGTTGGCTTAAAGCTCAACATTCAGAAAACGAAGATCATGGCATCCGGTCCCATCACTTCATGGGAAATAGATGGGGAAACAGTGGAAACAGTGTCAGACTTTATTGTTTTGGGCTCCAAAATCACTGCAGATGGTGATTACAGCCATGAAATTAAAAGACGCTTACTCCTTGGAAGGAAAGTTACGACCAACCTTGATAGCATATTGAAAGGCAGAGACATTACTTTGCCAACAAAGGTTCGTCTAGTCAAGGCTATGGTTTTTCCTGTGGTCATGTATGGATGTGAAAGTTGGACTGTGAAGAAAGCTGAGCGCCGCAGAATTGATGCTTTTGAACTGTGGTATTGGAGAAGACTCTTGAGAGTCCCTTGGACTGCAAGGAGATCCAACCAGTCCATTCTGAAGGAGATCAGCCCTGGGATTTCTTTGGAAGGAATGATGCTAAAGCTGAAACTCCAGTACTTTGGCCACCTCATGCAAAGAGTTGACTCATTGGAAAAGACTCTGATGCTGGGAGGGATTGGGGGCAGGAGGAGAAGGGGACGACAGAGGATGAGATGGCTGGATGGCATCACGGACTCGATGGACGTGAGTCTGAGTGAACTCCAGGAGTTGGTGATGGACAGGGAGGCCTGGCGTGCTGCGATTCATGGGGTCGCAAAGAGTCGGACAGGACTGGGCAACGGAACAAAAACAGGTTGGTACTGATACGTCTTCAATGCCTTTCTAACGCTCACCCATCTTCCTTTAGAACAAAATACAAGTGGGCCTTAGGCTTAGAGCCTTCAAAAGGCAAAGTTATTTGGCCATAATTTAATAAATTTAAATTTTTTCATGTTCACACTTTGTGATCGCCTTTTGTTGAAGGCAAGTGGTGCTGGTTTTCCATTTACAGTAGATGTAGCGGATCGTGTTATTCTCGATGTTTATCGGTCCTTCCTACTGGCACTTCACTGGTAACTCTCCCCACTGATGTCAGCCTTGGCGGTGTGACTTCCTTTGACCAATAGCATCTGAGTCAAAAGGACTTTGTTTTGGGGGGGGGCGTTAGTTCTAAAAGGTCTTGTAGGTCTTCATAGAACTGTTCAACTTCAGCTTCTTCAGCGTTACTGGTTTGGGCATAGACTTGGATTACTCTGATATTGAATGGTTTGCCTTGGAAACGAACAGAGATCATTCTGTCGTCTTTGAGATTGCATCCAAGTACTGCATTTCGGACTCTTTTGTTGACCATGATGGCCACTCCATTTCTTCTGAGGGATTCCTGCCCGCAGTAGTAGATATAATGGTCATCTGAGTTAAATTCACCCATTCCAGTCCATTTCAGTTCGATGATTCCTAGAATGTCGACATTCACTCTTGCCATCTCTTGTTTAACCACTTCCAATTTGCCTTGATTCATGGACCTGACATTCCAGGTTCCTATGCAATATTGCTCTTTACAGCATCGGACCTTGCTTCTATCACCAGTCACATCCACAGCTGGGTATTCTTTTTGCTTTGGCTCCATCCCTTCATTCTTTCTGGAGTTATTTCTCCACTGATCTCCAGTAGCCTATTGGGCACCTACTGACCTGGGGAGTTTCTCTTTCAGTATCCTATCATTTTGCCTTTTCATACTGTTCATGGGATTCTCAAGGCAAGAATACTGAAGTGGTTTGCCATTCCCTTCTCCAGTGGACCACATTCTGTCAAATCTCTCCACCATGACCCGCCCGTCTTGGGTTGCCCCAGGGGCATGGCTTAGTTTCATTGAGTTAGACAAGGCTGTGGTCCTAGTGTGATTAGATTGACTAGTTTTCTGTGAGTATGGTTTCACTGTGTTTGCCCTCTGATGCCCTCTTGCAACACCTACCGTCTTACTTGGGTTTCTCTTACCTTGGGCGTGGGGTATCTCTTCACGGCTGCTCCAGCAAAGCGCAGCCATTGCTTCTTACCTTGGACAAGGGGTATCTCCTCACCACTGCCCTTCCTGACCTTCAATGTGGGATAGCTCCTCTAGGCCCTCCTGCGCCCACGCAGCCACGGCTCCGGGACTGGAATACAAAAGTAGGAAGTCAAGAAACACCTGGAGTAACAGGCAAATTTGGCCTTGGAATACGGAATGAAGCAGGGCAAAGACTAATAGAGTTTTGCCAAGAAAATGCACTGGTCATAACAAACACCCTCTTCCAACAACACAAGAGAAGACTCTACACATGGACATCACCAGATGGTCAACACCGAAATCAGATTGATTGTATTCTTTGCAGCCAAAGATGGAGAAGCTCTATACAGTCAGCAAAAACAAGACCAGGAGCTGACTGTGGCTCAGACCATGAACTCCTTATTGCCAAATTCAGACTGAAATTGAAGAAAGTAGGGAAAACCACTAGACCATTCAGGTATGACCTAAATCAAATCCCTTATGATTACACAGTGGAAGTGAGAAATAGATTTAAGGGCCTAAATCTGATAGACAGAGTGCCTGATGAACTATGGAATGAGGTTCGTGACATTGTACAGGAGACAGGGATCAAGACCATCCCCATGGAAAAGAAATGCGAAAAAGCAAAATGGCTGTCTGGGGAGGCCTTACAAATAGCCGTGAAAAGAAGAGAAGTGAAAAGCAAAGGAGAAAAGGAAAGATATAAACATCTAAATGCAGAGTTCCAAAGAATAGCAAGAAGAGATAAGAAAGCCTTCTTCAGCAACCAATGCAAAGAAATAGAGGAAAACAACAGAATGGGAAAGACTAGGGATCTCTTCAAGAAAATTAGAGATACCAAAGGAACATTTCATGCAAAGATGGGCTCGATAAAGGACAGAAATGGTACGGACCTAACAGAAGCAGAAGATATCAAGAAGAGATGGCAAGAATACACAGAAGAACTGTACAAAAAAGATCTTCACGACCCAGATAATCACAATGGTGTGATCACTGACCTAGAGCCAGACATCCTGGAATGTGAAGTCAAGTGGGCCTTAGAAAGCATCACCACGAACAAAGCTAGTGGAGGTGATGGAATTCCAGTGGAGCTATTCCAAATCCTGAAAGATGATGCTGTGAAAGTGCTGCACTCAATATGCCAGCACATTTGGAAAACTCAGCAGTGGCCACAGGACTGGAAAAGGTCAGTTT
Source organism: Bubalus bubalis (assembly GCF_019923935.1). Lineage (NCBI taxonomy): Eukaryota > Metazoa > Chordata > Mammalia > Artiodactyla > Bovidae > Bubalus > Bubalus bubalis. The sequence continues at coordinate 4,982,342 of NC_059170.1, read as the reverse complement.
TCATTCCAATCTCAAAGAAAGGCAATTCCAAAGAATGCTCAAACTACCACACAATTGCACTCATCTCACACGCTAGTAAAGTAATGCTCAAAATTCTCCAAGCCAGGCTTCAGCAATACGTGAACCGTGAACTTCCAGATGTTCAAGCTGGTTTTAGAAAAGGCAGAGGAACCAGAGATCAAATTGCCAACATCTGCTGGATCATGGAAAAAGCAAGAGAGTTCCAGAAAAACATCTATTTCTGCTTTCTTGACTATGCCAAAGCCTTTGACTGTGTGGATCACAATAAACTGTGGAAAATTCTTCAGGAGATGGGAATACCAGACCACCTGATCTGCCTCTTGAGAAATCTGTATGCAGGTCAGGAAGCAACAGTTAGAACTGGACATGGAACAACAGACTGGTTCCAAATAGGAAAAGGAGTACGTCAAGGCTGTATATTGTCACCCTGTTTATTTAACTTACATGCAGAGTACATTATGAGAAACACTGGACTGGAAGAAACACAAGCTGGAATCAAGATTGCCGGGAGAAATATCAATAACCTCAGATATGCAGATGACACCACCCTTATGGCAGAAAATGAAGAGGAACTAAAAAGCCTCTTGATGAAAGTGAAAGAGGAGAGTGAAAAAGTTGGCCTAAAGCTCAACATTCAGAAAACAAAGATCATGGCATATAGTCTCACCACTTCATGGGAAATAGATGGGGAAACAGTGGAAACAGTGTCAGACTTTATTTTTCTGGGCTCCAAAATCACTACAGATGGTGATTGCAGCCATGAAATTCAAAGACGCTTACTCCTTGGAAGGAAAGTTATGACCAACTTAGACAGCATATTGAAAGGCAGAGACATTACTTTGCCAACAAAGGTTCGTCTAGTCAAGGCTATGGTTTTTCCAGTGGTCAAGTAGTGATGTGAGAGTTGGACTGTGAAGAAGGCTGAGCACCGAAGAATTGATGCTTTTGAACTGTGGTATTGGAGAAGACTCTTGAGAGTCCCTTGGACTGCAAGGAGATCCAACCAGCCCATTCTGAAGGAGATCAGCTCTGGGATTTCTTTGGAAGGAATGATGCTAAAGCTGAAACTCCAGTACTTTGGCCACCTCATGCGAAGAGTTGACTCATTGGGAAAGACTCTGATGCTGGGAGGGATTGGGGGCAGGAGGAGAAGGGGACGACAGAGGATGAGATGGCTGGATGGCATCACAGACTCGATGGACGTGAGTCTGAGTGAACTCCGGGAGTTGGTGATGGACAGGGAGGCCTGGCGTGCTGCGATTCATGGGGTTGCAAAGAGTCGGACACAACTGAGCGACTGATCTGATCTGATCTGAGTCAAGCTTCCAAGCAGGAGCTTTAAGAGCCAGCTTGTGGTCTTGCCACTTGCTCTTCTTTCTCTGCTGTGAGTCAGATGCAGGGGGTGGGCTGCTTCTTCGACCTGCATTCCAGAGTAAAGAGGACACCTGGACCAGAGCTGCAGTCAACCTGCAAACAGCATGAAACATGAATGAGAAACAAAGCTTTGTGGTCGACAGCCCACTGGGATTCTTGGGTTGTTCGTTATCGCAGCAGAATCTGGCTGAGTTGACTGATAGAGTAGAAATAACATATTGCCTTTAAAAATAAATATACTTTAGTAAAATAAATGTGTTTGTTTAAAGACACACACTGAGTAAGGAGGCAGGGACATGTTACAGGTTGATAGATTGTAGGCAGTAGGGGACAGACATAACCAAGGTAGTGGCTGGGTGACTGGAGCTGCGAACACTGGTGCCGAGTTTTAAATGTGGAGACTCTTGCTCTAGGTTGCACACGGCTCATCTCAGAGCCCCCGAAATACTTCTCAGTTCACATTTCCAGTTCTCCAGTCTCTGCCTCCCCTCACGCAGCCAGAGTGGGTTTCCTAGCATATACATTTGACCAGGTGCTCCCCTGCCCTAACCTCTCTGGGGGCCCCCCTGCACCCTCAGGACAAAGGCCGGGGTCTTCATCATGGCCACAGGCCTTCCCAGGCTGTCCCCTCATCCCGTCTCCTCTCCCCGTTGTGTTCTCGGTTCCAGCCACACTGACTTCTTTGTTGTTCTTTGAACAAGGCAAGCACGCTCTTGCTTCAGAGCTTTGCTTCAAATTTGAAATCCTCCCATCATAACGCCGCTCCCAAAGGTAGGAACATGGCCGTTCCTCACTCCCTGAGGTCTCTGCTTAAATATTACTTTCTCGAAGAGTTCTCCTCAGACCACGCTGTATAAAACAGCAGCCCTCTATTCTCCTGCCCCTTTATCCTGGTTTTTCGTTCCCTGTCACCTATGACGCTCCGACCACATTAAATATCTGTTTATAATCTGAATCCTCCATTAGAATGTTAGCTCCCTGAAGGCAAAGTTTTTGTTTGCTCACTACGGTGGCCCCCGTGCTGATGACACCACCTGGCACACAATAGGTGCCCAGGAAGCTTTTGCTGAGGGAAGGGATGAGTACAAGATGGCAAAGGTAAACCCCAGAAGCTTTAGGCCAGGACATAATAGTATCTTTTTTCCCCCACTATTTATTTATGTCTTCTATGTTACTTTTTAAAATTTTATTTATTTTTAATTAAAGGATAATTGCTTGATGTTTTAGTTTCTGCCATTCATCAACATGAATTAGCCATAGGTAAACATATGTCCCCTCCCTCTTGAACCTATTTATTTAATTTTAAATTTTATTTTATTTTTTTATTGAACATCATACTATCTTTAAGTCCAGCTGATAAAGAACTTCTCATTCCCAATGGTTTGGTTCACCTGGATCTCACTGGCTTCCCCAGATTACATGTCTCTCTCTGACCCAATCAGGCCAGGGAAATGGAACACTGGTCGGCCAGGCTGAGATCATACGCCCATAGCTAAGGCCAGGAGCAGGCTCAGCTCTTGGTAGCTACATGCACTGAGTCAGACAGGGTGTTCTGCAACAAAACTGTGATGCTCATATCAGAAAAAGAGGAAATAAATGTCAGGTAGGCAAACTCCCCAAAGTAGATTATTCACCTAGCTGAGTGCCTAGGAACTTAGCATGCACTCTATGAAACAGGAGCCTTATTTGGGATCAAGCTGAATACAGGTGGGAGGTGAAGTAGGGAGAACTCTGCTAACACCAGAGAGAGAGCTAGAATAAGGAGCAGGTGATTCAGGCAGAGCCCAGACCGCAATGTATCCATGGCATTAACAATGCTGGAAGAAATCAGAAGTTGGGAAGCAAAAGAAATCTTCAGTTTCTACACGCAACTTCTTACATAATCAGCAAAATATTAATCTCTCTTCTGATGCTGACACCCTTGAGAAGAAATTTAAAAATAAATTTTGTTGGCTCTAATCTATTACTGTTGATGAGTTTGAGGAGCCACATGTGCTTATTGCATGATACAACCATAAGGCAGCCCACAAATCCCAACGACCAGCCAAGTGGGGCCTCCTGAAACTGGCAGTCATGGTCAGCTGAAATTCTGAAACCATATGGTGTAGTGCTGTTATTGGGAATGAGTAATCTATTTTGTTCCAGAATCTAAAGTCCATACTCTTCAGTGGTAGAGTCTGAAAGTAGTCCCCCAATATCAGTCTTCCCCTTCCTATAATGATAGAAGCTCCATAAAAGCTTATGGCTGGTTGGAATAAAGACTACATTTCCCAGAGTCCTTTGCAGTGGGAAGTGGCCATGTGACTGAGGGATGGACAAAGGGGTGTGAACAGGGGAAGCAAACGTGGTGGTCAGCCACTTGGGTTTCGGGATGGGGACAACATGCTGCTAATGGGACCCGAGCCTCCGACAACTTCATGGTGGAGAGTCACCATCCCAGCTCAGGCTTCTGTGCAAAAGGGAAATTTTATCATATTTCCATCTGTTATGTCTCTGAACCCCACAGATGAAGTTATATTCAAAATATTGTTGTTCAGTCATTCAGTCGTGTCTAACTCTTTGCAACCCCACGGACTGCAGCACGCCAGGCTTCTCTGTCCATCACCAACACCCAGAGCTTGCTCAAACGCATGTCCATCGACTCGGTGGTGCTGTCCAACCATCTTGTCCTCTGTCGTCCCCTTCGCCTCCTGCCTTCAATCTTTCCCAGCATCAGGGTCTTTTCCAATGAGTCAGTTCTTCGCATTAGGTGGCCAAAGTATTGGAGCTTCAGCTTCAACATCAGTCCCACATTTCTAAAGAAGTGGGTCTGACTTGGAAAACTGCGTACAGTATATGCACGGAGTAAATCCTTAAAAAAAAAAAAAAAAAGAACAAACGAAAAGAAGTACACAGTTTTGATTCACTCTTATCAGTTTATTCCTGTTCTACAAATACTGAAGACTATGTCAAGGAAGACACCTTGCCCAGGGGCCCTGATATTTTAGCTGCTTTAACAAAACTGAGACAGGCTGGGACCTGGGACACTTTGCTGCAGTGCTGCAATCCTTGGACCTGGACACACCTCTCCTCCAGTAACGGAATTCAAAGAAACTGCATGGGCCTAAAAATAACTGCGTGCCTGCACAGCTGGGGCAAATTCTGGACCTCAAAGATACAAAGAGGCCAAAGAGCCCACCTGCCATTTTTGAGGATCCTGGAGCAAAAACAGAGCGTCAGGAGCAAAAGCAAACCCCTACACACACTACCACCTAGGGGTGGGCAAAACACCTGAGCCACCCCTCCAGGCTGACCCATGGACATGCCCTACCCCTCACCCCTATAAGAAACAAGCTTGCTGCCCCCTCAGCCGAGGGAGCAAGCAAGGAAGCAAGGAAACCTGTTTGTTCTCACCTCCCCCCGCCCTGCTGCAGCAGGGACCCCAATAAAGCCTCGCCTGCATTTCTTGTCTGGCCTCGGATCAATTTCTATTGATGTAGGAGGCCAAAAACCCTGGTTGGTAACAATCGCTCTGGCACCTTTAACTGAAGTCCCTCAGACTCTGAATTCCCAAACCTGGCTGACTATCAGGAGCATATGTAGAGTCGTTCTAAAATACAGATTCCTGGGCCTTGGCCAGTTCATTCGAAGAAGTCGGAGATGAGGAATTTATAATTTAGACAGTAAATTATAGCTGGTAAGCTCGCCTTACCAGCTGCGTGACCTTGGGCAAGTTACTTCACTTCCCTGTGCTGCCGTTCCCTCTCCCCAATGATGAGGGCAGTAATAGCAGGAGCCACGACAGGGCTGCCGTGAGGGTGAGCTGGTTCCACGTGTATGAAGCGCTAGCACAGCGCCCGGGACACAGTGAGATCCGTGTTAGTTCTCCTCACGCCTGTGGGCAGGAGTATAATTTTGTTTTTCCTTTTGGCCACATCGAGCGGCATGCAGGATAAGTTCCCCAACCAGGGATCAAACCCACACACCCCACAGTAGAAGCGTGGTTTTAACCACTGGACCACCAGGGAAGTCCTGGTAAGGGTATGCTGCTGCTGCTGCTAAGTTGCTTCAGTCGTGTCCGACTCTGTATGACCCCATAGACGGGAGCCCACTAGGCTCCCCCGTCCCTGGGATTCTCCAGGCAAGAACACTGGAGTGGGTTGCCATTTCCTTCTCCAATGCATGAAAGTGAAAAGTCAAAGTGAAGTCACTCAGTTGTGCTCAACTCTTAGCGACCCCATGGACTGCAGCCTACCAGGCTCCTCCGTCCATGGGGTTCTCCAGGCAAGAGTACTGGAGTGTGTTGCCATTATAAATGAATGCAAACTCTCAGGAGAACAATTTGCACTATCTACCAAGATGATGGGTTTCCCTGGTACCTCAGTGGTAAAGAATCCACCTGCCCATGCAGGAGACACTGGTTCAATCCCTGGGTTGGGAAGATCTCCCGGAGAAAGAAATGACAACCCACTCCAGTATTCTTGCTTGGGAAATCCCATGGACAGAGGAGCCTGGCGGGCTACAGTTCACTGGGTTGCAAAGAGTCGGACACAGCTTAGTGACTGAGTGTGAGCACACACCAAGATGTTCAGTATGTCTGCCTTGACCCAGAAACATGGTGGCTGAAAAACTTTGCCTAAGATTGCCCTTATTCATCCAGCAACGTGTGCAATAATGTTCTTTGAAAGTGTTTACTAAGCATCTGGAGAAGGAAATGGCAACCCACTCCAGTACTCTTGCCTGGAGAATCCCATGGATGGAGGAGCCTGGTGGGCTACAGTCCATGGGGTGACAAAGAGTCAGACACGACTAAGCGACTAACACACACACACACACACACACACAGAGCACCTACATTTTAGTCAGAATAAGACAGGCTATGCTGCATAACAACCTCCCAAGTGGCAGTGACTTAAGACAGGAAAGGTTGGTTCCTTACTTTCACATTATGACCCAGAGGGAGAGCCCTTCTGCATCTTGTTGCTGTGCCGTCTGGAATAGGTGGTCTTGGAGGTGGACTTGGCAGGCAAAGAGACAGCTAGAAGGTCGCATGGATTTTTTTAAGGACTAGGCTGGAAGTGGTTTCCATGATTTTTGCACATCCCATTGGGCAGAAATGAGCATAGTTACAACCTGATTGCAAAAGAAGGTGACGAAGGCAGAAGAGCAAATGGATACTGTCCATTTGTCCCTGTGAGATCTGCTACATTCAGGGACTGTTCTAGGACCTGGAGCCCCAGAGGTGAGCAAGACCAACAAGGTCTGGCTCTCAGAGCTTCCCTGATAATAAACTTCTACTTGAAACATGATCCCAGGTGTATGTCATTTTACGCCTGAGCAAGACCATCTGAAGGTTTCGTTTGCAGCAGTTAGGGCTGTTGCATGAAAGAGTATATGCGTTCGTCACTGTGATAGATGTGGTCAAATTGCTCTCCGAAGGACTGTGCCGGTTTCCACTTCCACCAGCAGGGTACGAGAGTGTGTCTTTTCGTGCAGACTCGAGTGCTATCAGACTTTGGATTTTTGCCAATCTGATAGATGAGAAATGCTCTCTGTGTGGACTTTTAATTTGCCTTTTTTTTTTTTATTACAAAGAAGGGTGAACATCCTCTCCTATATTTATGAGCTGTTTGTATTTCCTTTTCTGAGAACTGTGTGTTCATATCCCTCATCTATTTTTCTACTGACGTTTTTAAATGAAAAATGCAGGGGAAGAACAGGATGCATATTATATTCACTTTTGTAAATTAAAAGCAGAACAATATTTTGGTATATACATATAAATAGTCTTATGTATGTATAAAGGTTTTCTGAAAGCAACCACAAGAAACTGTTAACGGGGAGTAGACTCAGCGCCATTTTTTTGCCTGTGAGCTTTTTAAAAAAATGTCAGTTTTTAAACCCCTAAATGTGGGGGTGGTTTATTACACCTGTGTGCTACCTTTCAAGCCTTTCTGAAGGACTTCACTTTTCTAACCACGTACAAGTATTACTTGTTGTTGTTTTTTTATGTCAGTAAAGGTCTTTTGGCCTTTTTGCTTTTATATTTTATATATTTTATAAACTCTGACATATGTTGTTTTAATTCAAAAATATTTTAGAAGCCCACTGTATCTGAACTGTATCTGAACACATCACCAATAGGATCTGAGCCCAGTCCCAGAATTCAGCTCAAGTCTCACACAGTTTATAAGCGCTCAAGAAGGATTTGATCATCAAAAGACCCCAGATGCAGAATTACAATATTCTTTTTGTTTTCAAGATCAACAAGAGAGAGACCATAGTTGCCTTATCAGGATTCCTTTTTTATTTATTTTTTCCTTTCATTTTTACGTGAGAAGGCTGGTCCCTCTGTCCCAGAGCCAAGGGCCTCGGAAAATCTGTATGGGGAATGCCCCACCCTCTCTCAGTAACACCTCTCTGTAGGGAGATCGTATCTCATTGGTTGAGTTTAGGTCATGCGCCCATCTCAGCCAATCACCGTTGCCAGGGGTGGACCACAGATTGATCACGCCCCACACCTGAAGCCAGTGGGTGGAGTCCACACTATTCAAACTCCTTGGACCGGCAGCAATGGAGGTGTGGTTTTGTCAAAGGAAAATTGGAATGCAAATACTAGAAGGAAAAACAGATGCCAGAAGGCAGAAGCAACATCACATGTCCTCCACAAACACCTTCTATGTACAAGGCGCTGCGCACGCTGTGGGGTATATGATGGTGAAAAAGAGCTATCCCAGCCCTCAAGGAACTGGCATAGTGGGAGAGACCAAAAAGAGCAAGCTAACAAACGCTTTTAGAACTACAAATTGCACTAAGTTCTATGAAAGATACAGACAATGGACTGAGATAGGAAATACTTTGAACCGGATAGTCAGAGAGGAGGCAACATTTAAACAGAGTCAACAGCTATTTTTTCCAGTGGTCATGTATGGATGTGAGAGCTGGACTGTGAAGAAAGCTGAGCGCCGAAGAATTGATGCTTTTGAACTGTGGTGTTGGAGAAGACTCTTGAGAGTCCCTTGGACTGCAAGGAGATCCAACCAGTCCATTCTAAAGGAGATCAGCCCTGGGATTTCTTTGGAAGGACTGACACTAAAGCTGAAACTCCAGTACTTTGGCCACCTCATGCGAAGAGTTGACTCATTGGAAAAGACTCTGATGCTGGGAGAGATTGGGAGCAGGAGGAGAAGGGGATGACAGAGGATGCATGGCATCACTGACTCGATGGATGTGAGTCTGAGTGAACTCCGGGAGTTGGTGATGGACAGGGAGGCCTGGTGTGCTGCGATTCATGGGGTCGCAAAGAGTCGGACATGACTGAGCGACTGGACTGAACTGAACATGAGAAGAAACAATTCAGGTAGTCACTGGGAGGGGAAATCTAGTTGGACACCTCCTTCACACCTAAACCAGGACAAATTCCAAAAAGATCATGGGTTTAAATGTATATAGTGAAATTGTAAATGTAGTAAAATATGATGGGTATAAATCTATTATAACTTCAGACTCTGAAAGACCTTTTGAATAATGAAGCAAAACTGAAATGCCCGAAGTGAAGTCTCTCAGTTGTGTCTGACTCTTTGTGACCCCATGGACTGGGGCTTGCCAGACTTCTGTCCATGGAATCAGATTCCCCATGCAACAATACTGGAGCGGGTTGCCATTCCCTTCTCCAGGGGAATCTTCCCGACCTAGTGATCGAACCCAGGTCTCCTGCATTGCAGGTAGATTCTTTACCATCTAAGCCACCAGAGAAGCCTGAAATATCCTAAAATGAAATATAAATATGTTTGACAACATAAAGATGTTGAAAACACTCTTTATGGTTAAAAAGATTTACCAAATTCAATGACAAGAGGCAAATTGGGCTAATCACAAAAGGCTAATTTACCTAACATACAAAGTGTTTCAACAAATCAAAAGAAAAGTATCAACAATTCAGTGGGAAAACAGGCAAAAAGAGGTAGTTCTAAGAGGAGGAAAAGCAAATGGCTTTTAAGTATGTAAAGAAATGATCAACATCATGCATAATAAGAGATATCATTTACCTCCCCATCAAATCAACAGAAATCCCAGTCTGACAATCTACTGAGTTGGTGAGTAGAAACTGATGACCAGAGAATTCCCCAGCAGTCCAGTGGTTAAGACTCCAGGCATTCACCATACAGGATCCATCCCTGGTTGGAGAACTAAGATCCCACAAGCCCACGGTGTGGCCAATGAATAAATAATAGACAGTTATTCTACAGGTTTATTCATACATATGCTAAATGGCATATAGAGTTATTCATTATCACATTGTTTATAATAGCAAAAAAAAATGAAAACAGTATCTACTGACAAAGGACCGGATGAATAAATGGCAGTCCATCCCTACAGTGAAATAAAATTCAGTGATACGAAACAAGGAGGCAGGGGCTTCCCTGGTGGCTCAGTGGTAAAGAATCTGCCTGCTGATGTAGGAGACATGGGTTCAATTCCTGATCTGGGAAGATCCCACATGCTGCAGAGCAGCTAAGCCCGTGCACCACAATTATTGAGCCTGTGCTCCACAGCCCGGGAGCCACAGCTGCTGAAGCCCACGTGCCCCAGTGCGCCACAGGGGAAGGCACCGCAATCAGAAGCCTGTGGGCTATAACTGGAGAGCACCCCTGCCCATTGCGACTGTAGAAAAACGCCCACACAGTGACAAAGACCCAGCACAGCCCCACACAAATAAACAAAAATCATTTTTAAAAAGCAAGGAGGCAGGTTTGTGTGAATAGGTAAGTAAAGTTCATGCCAGGACTTCTTAAGCAAAACACACACACACACAAAATGTAACGAACCATGTGTACAGCATATACTCATTTGTGACATTTTCAGGGGGTGGAAAGGAAAAGAATATATTTTCATATTTGCTTATATGCAAAAGATATTTTAAAGGTTATGCAAGGGACTAATAACACAATGGTGGAGGGAACAGCAAACTCAAAAGTCCCCAAGGTTAAAAAAAGAAGGGGGGGCGGAGGTGGTAAATCCCAAGGACTAGGAGAGTGCCTGGGAGAGATGACATGTGACAGGTGGTGGCCAGATGCTTGTAAACTGCCCTTTAGGAGTCTGGTCTTGAGTCCAAGTGCAGTGGGAAGACATTCAAAAGAAGAATATGATCCGATTCACATTTTAAGAGCATCTTGCTGCCATTTGGAGAAGCTGTTAGAGGAAAGCAAGATGGAAACAGGGAGGCCCATTAGGAGGCTGGGCAGCTATCTAAGAGAGAGATGAGGTGGTCAGACCCGGAGGAGGCAGTGGAGACGGGGAGGAGAAGATGGGTTTGAAAGGGGAGTTTGAACTTGGAATCCACAGGCTGATGTGGCCCCAGGAGGAGCAGGGATTCAAATGAAGAGAAGACTGGGGGCTGACTTCTGGAGGCACTGTGGGGGCAGTGATGGTGTTGACTGAGCCGGGGGCACGGGGGAAAGCAGACTGGGGTTGGCTCAGGATGGGGTGCACTCCAGATCAGGCATGGTAAGGTCAAGAGGTCGGTAAAACATCCAAGCGGCAGCATCAAGTAGATGGCTGGGTGCTTGAGCCTGCAGTGGAGGAGGCCAGTAAGGACTGAGACAGCGTACACATAATAACAAGGACAGGTCCTGTGTGGATTCCAAATTAGAGCCCTAGGCCTACCTGGAGAGCTGGGTTCACATGTCCACCAAAAGTCATGTTCAAGAACATTCATGGCGGCTTTATCCATTACTGGAAATGGCTCAAGTGTTCTTCAACAGCAGGTGGATAAATAAATTGTGATAAATTAGATGACAGACAGATAGATGGATAGAAGGTACAAGCTAAAGTAATGAAAAAGAATGAAGCATGGATACACCCAACAACCTGAGTGAATCTCACAGACATTGTCCCTGAATCAAAGACGCCAGACACAGCCCCGGGCACCGCAGGTCCTTGTCCACCTGGGGGTGGACACTGGCCTGAAATTGCTGGAGGCCGAGGCCCCCCAGGGGCGTGTCCACCCAGCGCCCCCTTTACCTGTCCCACCGCCGGAAGCCTGGACGGGCCGCAGAGCGAGGGCCTCACTGGCCGCAGTCCTGGCCGGCTACCCCCACTCTAAGGCTCCAGCTGAGGTTCCTGCAGAGACAGGAGTTGTCAGGATGCCGGCTGCATGAGGTGGGGTGCAGCCTGGCCTCCCCGGAATCTCCACCGGGCCTGCCGTCTCCTGCTTCGGGATCTGGTCTGAGTCTGTGCCACCCGAGGCAGGGCCCGTGTGGCCAGCCTCCCACCTTCCGCACCGTGATTCCCACTGGAGCCTCTGCAGTTTCTGGACACGAGCTCGGTCGCCAGGACAGGAATGGATGACTGGCTGGTGGCCGTGAGGGGCGGCTGCCTGAAATCAGCAGCAATAAACCACTCAGGCCTTTCTCACCGCCAAAAAACCCCCACAAAAAACCGAAGCCAGACAGCAAAGAATGCATGCTGTATAATTCCATTTATACAGGGTCCTTGATTGGCAGAACTAACTTATAGTGATAAAAGTCACACCAGACTTTATATCGGGTTGGGGAGTAGAAGTCCCAAATTTAAGTAAAATTAAACTTAATTTTATTAACTATTCAATCAGTCACACCTACCATTTTAAAAAATTTCATGGTGGTGCCAGATGCTCCTGAGGGTGAAGGAACAGGAGGGGATGAGCACAGGAACCTCGACCAGAGGCTGGTGGAAGGCTCTCAATCCCCTCTGCCCCACTGTGTAGCCAGGTGACTGCCCCGCCCCCTCGGCAGGGGTCTGGGAGTTACTTTCCGGAGACACTGAGACAGAGAGGCTGGGGATGAAACAAGGAGCCAAAATGGTCAGACCCAGCTCCCTTCCCTGCCTCGGCTTCCAGAACACAGGCAGCCTGGCAGGCAGGATTCCTGGGCAGGACTCTGGGAGAGTCCTCCACAGAGAAGTAGAAGTGAACCTCCTTGGCAAAAACACTGATAATAACGATATTTGGGTCCCAGAATGAAAGAGCTGGCTCACTGCTCAGCCACACTGCAGAGAAACACATGGAGCTTCCAAAGAGTTGTTTATGCCTCCCTCTCCCACATGAATGGAGGTAAAGAGCCCCCGACATCTTAGAAACATTTCTAACATGAAAAGACAGAGACTGGAATCGACAAGCAGTAAGAGGCATCTGGAATAGATGGAAAGGCATCCAAGTAGGAGACTGGAGACTAGGCTTTGCATCGCAATTCTGTCTGTGGCTGGGCCGCCACATACAGTCGTGTGGGTTGTGGACTGCCCAAATCTAGGAGGCACCCTTCATACTGAGGTCCATGTAGATGGTGTCCGGGGGCTGTACAGTGCGTGCATCACCGTATTTGGGGCCCTGACCCATTATCTGCCCCTGGGAAGTACAGCAAAAGAACCTCCCAGTGGGGGGACTTCTGGAGGGCAGACAACCATCTTGGTTGTTTTCATAGCCCCAAGTCTAATAAAGCCTATGAGTTGGCTCTCCATAAATGCTTGTTGACTAAATAAATGAATTAATAAGTGAATGAACAGTGACTGTGAATCCAGTGATTTGCAGTGTCTGTATACTTCCACACCCTCCATGAGATCGCGGTACAGCAGGCAGCAGAATGTAGCGCTGGCTCTGGACACAGACTGCCTGCTTCAAATCCCAGTCACTTCATCCCTCAGAGTCTCTGTCTCCTCGTGAAATAGAAGTGATAATGATGATGCCTGCTTAGAAGTGCTAGTGGGAGGATTAACTGAGGTGCATAGTAAAAGCACTGTTCATGGGCCTGGCCAAGTCTTGTCAGTGAGAATTACATTTGGCTTTATAAAACAAAAAACCCAAGTAAGTGACTTAAGATAGAGCTCTTTTCCTTTTTCTCCCATCGCCAACTCCTCCTTTCCCTGTATGGACTTAAGAAATCAAAAGGTGTGACATCCAGGGTTAGAACGACGAATAGATAATCACAGGGGTCCTAGATTTCTATCATTTTGCTCCACCATCCTTGAGGTTGCCTCAAGGATCAAAACAGTTGCCAGAGTGCCAGCCATTGTGTCCACATTCTAGGCCCGAAGAAGGAGGGCATGAAGAGGGATGAAAGGTGTGTACTTGATAACTATCAGCTCCACCCAGCAACTTCTGCTAGCTTCTCCCCTAGCTGCATGGGAGGCACATTGCTGCCCAGATCAGGGTCTGTTAATAAGGAATAGATATTGGGAGAGCAGCCAGTCATCTCTGCCACATGCGGACTCAATAAATATCAGCTGTTAGTATTATTGTTGCTAATCCAGTTTTTGAGAGGGGAAAAAGGAAGCTCAGAGAAACTGGGCAATTTGCCTAAGATTTTTTATTCAATTCATTGAACAACTCTTAACTATATACCTATATACCTACCATGCTCTGGCCCCTTAGGATACAAATGCTGAATAAGACATAAGCTCTGCTCTCAAGGACATGAAATCAAGTAATTTCAAAAAGCACTAAGTCTAATGGTCCAAATGATAGAACACTCAGCCTGGGGTGAGGGCATGAGGCTAGAGGCAGGGAGGGCTTCCTGGAAGAGGTGGAAAAGTCATCATAAGAATAATAGCTGTACCCGCTATACATGAGATATGCTATATATCTCACATATATGAGATATATGTGTCTCTCTATATATCTACTGTACATGAGATATGCTATATATCTACTATAAAGGAGGTCTGCTACTGACGAGCTTAGCACAGTGCCTGGCACACAGTGATGCTCAAATTAAAGCAGCTCTTATGCTACTATGATCATTACATCATCATCATCTCGACCATTTTGCAGAAATTAAAATGGCCACTTCTCAACTTTATAATATTTTTTAAATGAACTCATCTTCAAAGGGTGTTGACCTCCAATACGTATTTAAAAAGCAGAACAACAGGAACCAAAAAATCCACATCTTCTGTTGACTCTAGGCCAGAAACTGCCCTTAGGAATGATAAATTTGTACCTTTTCAGGAAGAACTGGATTTAAAGACCTGGCATCTTAAATTTTAACATCAGGCACTTAACTGGCATCCTCTCTATGTGATAATAGGAAAGAAACAGCAAAAGATTAAGAGAAAAAATTTTAAACATTAAGAGAGTTTAGTTCCGAGAAGGCTAGACGCACTGAGGCTAATTCACATTTTACTCCAGTGACCCCAAGAGAAACCAAATTTCCTGGAAGATCAAAAGGCAAGGCAGGTTCTGTTTAAAAGCAAACTCTGAGTAAAATCAAATTATGGGGGTCGGAGGGTGGGGGGGGGCATGGTAGCCTTTTAAATGAAAGTGAAAGTTGCTCAGTTGTATCTGACTCTTTGTGACCACAAGGACTATACAGTCTATGGAATTCTCCAGGCCAGAATACTGCAGTGGGCAGCCGTTCCCTTTTCTAGGGGATCTTCCCAACCCAGGGATTGAACCCAGGTCTCCCACACTGCAGGCGGATTCTTTACCAGCTGAGCCACCAGGGAAGCCCAAGAACACTGGAGTGGGTAGCCTATCCGTTCTCCAGTGGATCTCCCCAACCCAGGAATCAAACTGGGGGCTCCTGCATTGCAGGCAGATTCTTTACCAGCTGGGCTGCTGAACCTCAAAAATAGCATTTGTCCCCTGGATATTTTGGGAGTGTCCTTGGCAGAGCATGGCAGGAACCAGGGGCCTGTTTGGACATCTCCTCCAAGGACACACCTAAAGCATGCATCACCCGCCCTCCCCTTGACCCCAAGCCCCACCCAGGCCCCAGAGCTGTGTCAGCAGCCCTACGTGGCACAGAGATAAAGGGAGATATTTAAACACCCAGAAATCATCTTCTAATTTAGGAACCAAGCTGCAAAATATCTTTCTCCCTTAACGGCTTGAGTTGGGAATTTGGATTTTGAAACTTTTCTCTTGCCAGGCTGCCAAAAATTCTTCATGAACTGATAGAAGGCGAATAGAAGACTTGAGGGACAGAAGGGCCGTGGGTCTTAAACTGTCTGGAATCGGAAGGTTCAGACCATCAGAGCCCTTTCTGGACTTCTTCGTTTACTGTCTGCTTCCGCTGGGGCTTCTGATCACCTCATCACTGCTGCCGTGGTGGCAGTGATGATTAAGCACCTTAATACTTGGACAAGGAGTGTGCAATCCTGCAATTACATTCCTCCCTGCCCCATTGTTGGGGGAGAGCTGGAATTGTTGTCCCTGTTTTGCACAAAGGAAAATGAAGGCCTGGGTGAGTGAACCAGTCCAGGGTCAAAAACTAGGCAGCACAAGGGAGATGCAGGATGTGGGTGGGGACGGGGCAGGCAGCGGCTCTAGCCCAGTGTGAAAAGCTTGCAGGTCTAAGTTCAGGACGTGTGCTTTATTCTTAAAGAGGTGGCTGCGGAGTTCATGTGTGTGGAATGTGTGCGTGGGTGTCCTGCAAGTTGTGTGTTTGTGTGTCTGTGTGTACTCCAGTGTTGGTGCTTCCATGTGTGTATCTATCTATGTATCTGTCTGTCTGTCTAGGTGTGTAGAAGGAGGGACAGAGGTGAGAGACCGAGGGTGATCAGGAGACAGGAAGGAGAACCAGTTAGTAAAGTTTAGAATGGCAAAGCCAGCTGCCCCCTTAAGAAGCATCTGGTCCCGTCTAAGGTCTCATTGCTAACTTTGGTAGGTATGGTAACAGTGTGGTGACTTAATTTTTAAAGTGGTTATCAAGTATTCACTGGTGAAATGACACGAGGCCAACCAGTTGCTTTTAGAAGAACTCTGGCAAAGAAAGGGTAATTTGAAGGATGATGACCAAATGAGTTTGGCAAAATGTGGATAATTGTTGGAAGATGGATACCCAAGTATTATCTATTTTTTCTATATGTTTAAAAATAAAAAGTTTTTCAATCTTGTCGGCTACTCACTGCAAACTAGCATCCTATGGGACAAACACTATTCATAAAAATCTTTATAAAAAGCGAATAGTTGCCAATACTTAGAAATGGCAGATTGCAAATTAAAGGCTTGGTTTCTAGTTTTTCTTGAAAAATCAGAAGCTCTCATAACTCCAGTCCCATGATCCTTTTTTTAATTCATAAATTTATGTGGCTGCGCCGAGTCCCAGTTGCTGCATGTGGGATCTTCTTAGTTGCAGCATGCAGGATCTTTTCTTCTTCTTTCCTCCCTTCCTCCCTTTCTTTCTTCTTCTCTCTCTCTTTCTAGTTGTGCCATACGGACTCTTAGTTGCAGCATATGGGATCTAGCACCCTGATCAGACATCGAGGCTGGGCCCCCTGCGTTGGGAGCACCAGGGAAGGCCCACATAACCCTTTTGGGTCACAAAGGCTTACCTACTGGGAAGCAGCTGGAAATCACCCCCTCTATAGGGCCTTCGCTTGAAGTTTGCCACAGTGCCCACCGTTCTCTATCGCTCCTGACACTGACGATGTTCATCATTGCCCTGAGGTCTCTGTTTCTCTATCAGTAGAAATAAGAGGAAATTGAATGAGACCTCCTGGAGCAAGGACTGCTGTTTGGCATCCACACGTCTAAGCTCTATTTCCCTCGTACTTACACCACTACACTGCTGGGGGTGGTGATATATTCAAGAATCACATTTTCCAGCTTTTCTCGAATGCGAGAGTGCTCTAATGTTTCCCAATCTAGGAAGTTTCGTCCCCGGAGATGTTTCTGGTTGTCACGGCTACCGGCGGGGAGCACTACTGACATCTAGTGGGCAGAGGAGGCGATGCCGCTGAACATCCTGTGGGCGCAGCGCCCGGGACGGATCCCACCACCAAGAATCCTTCAGTCCAAACCTCATTCGTGCTGAGTGGCCCGTGCGTTGCAAGTGAAAGCTGACGGTGGGGCTTCCAAGAATGCTTCTTGGTGCCTTGCCATTCTCCTGCATTTTCCCTGCAATGCAACCGTGATGGCTGGAGCTTAAGTAGCCCTGTTGTGACCTGAGAGAGCTTCTGTACAAAAGATGGAAGGAAACAGAATCTCTGTCCACACCACGGAGCAACCCCCTTGGAATGCTGACTTCCAGACTGGCTTTGAGTAAAAGGAAGGAACCTCTAATTGGTTTAAACTGCTACGGTCAAGTATTGATAACGGTTACTGTCAGCCAAGTGTAATTTCTAAATGACTTCTCTGGGTGCCTGGTTCTCTATGCTAGTGGGGAAGGGAAGATAGACAGGAGGGCCAGATCGTTGCAGGAAAGCAAGAGAAAGCGTGTTTCTTGGTGGCAGTGACGCAGTCCGTGTCCCTTGTTTCTGTCAGTTTTCAGCTTCCACAGGCACTGGGACTCGTAACTCTCGGACTAGCCCACTCCTTCACCAAACACATGAGGAACTGAGGCCCCCAGCAAGTTAATGATGACTTGGAGGATAATCCACAACCTTGTCCTTCTTGCCTCATATTTCGAGAAGCTAAGTCCAGTGTAGTGATAAAGAATGCAGTTTCCGGAGCCAGACCGCCCTGGTTCAAACACCGGTGCCACCATTTCCTAGCCCTGCGACTTCAGGCAGCTGACGTAACCACTCTGTCCCTCCGTTTCTCATCTGTGCAACAGGGATGATAATAAAGGCGTCTATGGCCTTTGACTGTTAGGAGGATTCCTACCGGTCAGAGACCCAGCAGGAGGGCAGTGCTATGAATGGACTGTTTACCAGGCGCTGGGCAGGGTGCAGCCCCCATGGACGCTACAACGCCCCCAGGGCTAATAACAGAGAGCGTGTTACCAGTCAGCAGTCGTAACGGGGCGGGGTGGGGGTGCATCCCAACCCCTAGGGTAACAGTGGAGGCGAAAAGGGCAAAGATGGAAGCGGTTGCCAGATCTGGAGAGAAGACCTCTGAAGAGGGTGTCTGAAGGACCTGTGACCTTCAGTCAAGGGACACGGTGGCCCAGGATCCCAACAGGAGAGCTGGGGGAATAACCAGACCCATGCTGCTCCTCTCCTCCCGTCTCCTGCCAGTGTCTCTCATCGATCAAACCCAACCAGAAGCCAGAGGGCAAGAGAGCCCTCTGATGCTGCACACAGGGGTCACAGAGCAGAGTGGGAAGGACTGGAGGGAAGGAGGAGGAGGCTGGAGACCAGGGCTCATGTCCCCAGCCCTGTGACGACAAGCTTCCGGATTGTGCCCTTGGAGGGAACAGAGGGCCCTCTTCCTCCCTTTCCCTCTTCCCACCGGCAGGAGGAAATACGATAGGAGCTAAAACAGCCCTCCCAGACCAGGAAGTGGAAGTCACACGTTAAGAGTGCCCAGCAACGAGACAGAGTCTGCACCCCAGACAAGGTGGAGCCACCATGGCGAACTGGACGCTAACCGCTGGGCTATTCCATGAGAGAAGATTCAACTTTCATTTTTTAAGCCAATTATTTCACCTTTTATTTACTGCAGTGGGACTGATATTCTGACCAACACAAGATTTAAATCAGGTATTTGCTCAGATTTTTTGGATCTATTTTAGACTGAGCTTTTTAAAACAAGCAGAAGTGACTAGAAAGTGACAGATGCTGCTCAAAAATACTGGTAAGGAATCCGCTCTCCAGGGAGATTGAACATAATACGATAATGAGCAGTGTTTGGTGAAAAAAGAATATTTTTTAGCATCTGAAATTCCTCTGGAATTGAGACGTTCAGTAAGCCGAGTTGTTTGTCAGCAACCCAACCACACTAAACTCCCAAGGGACGGCAAGACAGCCCTGCTTCCTGGCTGCTACCAAACAAATCCTGAGATGAACTCTGATTGGACCAATCTGCACCACATGTCATGGCGGCCCTTGTACTTCAGCTGCTCTGATTGGCTGGTGCTAAGTCACACGTTCTTTGTTGGGAGGAGCGTCACAGGAACCTTCTGGACAGAGAACTTGCATAAGGGCTGGTGCCAACAGAAACACAGAGCGCTTGGCATAGAAGAGGATGCAACTTGGTCTGACCTTCTCTGTTTCCTCCTCCTCTTGAGTTTCCGGGCCTGCACTGGTGCCCATGGTCATCCTCGTCAGCCCACCGTGGAGGACTGCCTGCAGCGTGGTGCACAGCTCCGTACTTGCCCGTGGCAGCTGCGTCACCGCCCAGGGCCCGTGAGCTCAGCATGTTCGCAGCAGGTCAACAGGGCAAGTGCCTGGGAGCTGACAGCCCCAGGCGGTACCGTCAACCCTTGAGAGATGGGCCCCCAAGGCAGCAGGGCCCTGAAATAGCAAACACCCTTTGTACTCACCACTATGAAAAGAAAGAAAATAGGGGGGAAAATTTTTAGAAAAATAACAAAGTGTCATGGGAGTGGGGGGACTAGTTGCTGTGGGATTTCCAATCAGCCACTCTGACATTTTTTTATTTTAAACAAATGAAAGTATTGAGCCAGACCGTTTGCTGCCAACATTCAACATGTGTGCCTATCCCCAGAAAGTAACTAAATAAATAGGAACAGGAGACGCCCCCCCCACTGGAGACCCAAGGGACGTTTCCAGGGCTACCAACAGAGCATCCTCTGTGTTTCAGACAACAAAGGAATCCGTGTGAAATACAGGGGGTGACTATGTACCCAAGGGTGGGGTGTGAGGCTTGTTAAAGCCACGGGAAGGATGAGGTCCTTCCACTCAGTGAATAGGAGTCATCTGCTTCGGCTCCAGGTGGAATTATTAGAAGAGTGCTGCTTCATTGGACAATAGTATGTTCCCTCCTATTCTTCAGAGATTTAAAGAGAAACTACAATTGGATCTAACGGATATCTTAGTTTGGAAACCCCCCACAGTAGAGCTTGTATGGTCATTTGGGTTTCCCCAGAGGCAGACCCTGAGACAAAGATTCAAGGACAAGTAATTTAGTTGGAAGGCAAAAGACACACCAACAGTGAAAAGGAAAGTGAGGGAGGGAAGGAAGAACAGCCAGGGTTAAGCAAGTTATCAAGGCAGTTACTACTCTGGGCAACTGGAGCTTAACCCCACGTCCCACCCCCAGGGCAGAACATGTGTCTCAGAGTTATTCTACCTGAAGGACCAGGAAGCTGGGGGCATTTATACACCGCTTCCTTCCATGCACAGGTTGACGGCTGCTGGGCAGAAGGGACAAAGCATTAATTCTTCAGTACTTCTAGCCTGCTTGACTCCTACAGCCAGGAAAAAAAGACACCAAACAAACTCATGCAAAAAGATGAAGATGCTAACAGCTAGAAGATGGGCAGACGAAGCTGAGCAAATGATAAAATCCGAGGCCGACAGATAGCGACTGCTACTCCCTGATACAAGTAGTTTATCTGGGAAACAACCTCGGGAAGGATAATGAGGAAGTGGGAGGTGAGACAGGGAAGGGAGAATGGCAGGCGTGTCAATGAGCATGGGGCTCAACCTCACGGAGGACCTCTGGGAGATGAGGTAGAGGACACTTCAGAACTGTCCCGGGAAGGGGTCAGGAAGCTGCGACATTTATCCACAATGCCCATCTCCCAGTGGTTGACGGTACCGCCTGGGGCTGTCAACTGCCAGGCACTTCCCTTGTTGACCTGCTGTGAACATGCCAATCACACGGGCCCTGGGCAGTGATGCAGCTGCCATAGGCATGTATGGAGCTGTCCACCACGCTGCAGGCAGTCCTCCAGCATGGGCTGACGAGGATGACCATGGGCACCGGTGCTGGCCCGGGAACTCAAGAGGAGGAAGAAACAGAGAAGAAGGTCAAAGCCCACATTTACAAAGTGCAGGGTGCTGACATCCATGAGCACATCTAATCTCCTTTTTATAATTCCCATTTTACAGATGAGGGAATGTGACTTGTTTCTGGCAATGTGGCAGTTAAGTGGCAGTGCTAGAATTTCAGCTCAGATTTAGTCTATGAAGACAATGTCTCTCTCTCTCTCTCTGTCTTGCTCATACATTTTTTTTTCCTGAATGATGTTTAGAGAGTCACCAAGACTGAAGTCCAGAGAAGCCTCCTGGCGTCCTCAAAATTTATTCTTCTATTTTTTAACTATTTATTAATTTACTTACTTATTTGGCTGTACTGGGTCTTAGTTGCAGCATGCAAACTCTTATCTGTGGCAGGTGGTATCTAGTTCCCTGATCAGGGATCGATCCCAGGCCCCCTGAATTGGGAGCCTAGAGTCTTAACTACTGTACCACCCATATCCTCAAATTTTAAAAATGCTTTATGAAATATAGTTTTTGTTTGCACTTTTCATACATTCAACACATTTATTAAGCAACTACTATATGGTGAGAACAAGAGACAAAATCCTTGCCCCTTAGAGTTTATATTACAGGAGGGAAAGGAGACATTAAACAAATAAATACACAGATGAGAAGCAACAGAAATATGGATCCCAGAGTGGGGAAGTGAGACAAGGAAGGGAAGGCTGACAGTAAAGGGAAATTACTTGAAATCACAGCTGTGATGCAGGCTGTCAACCTCAGCCTATTGATACCTTGGGCAGAATTGCTTCAGTGTTGGGGATTGTCCTGTGCATTATAGGATGTTTCATCTTGTAGAACTTGAC
The DNA here is from genome assembly GCF_019923935.1 of Bubalus bubalis. NCBI lineage: Eukaryota > Metazoa > Chordata > Mammalia > Artiodactyla > Bovidae > Bubalus > Bubalus bubalis. The sequence goes on along the minus strand of NC_059170.1, from coordinate 4,960,515 downwards.
CCTAAATAGGGTAAATCTTACAGTAAATAATGTCTTAATTTTTAAAAAAAAAGTAAATTATTTAGAAGACTCTACAATAGGACTATCAGGACTTCCCTGGCAGTCCAGTGGTTAAGACTCCATGCTTCCAATGCAGGGGTGAGAGTTCGCTCCCTGGTCAGGGAGTTAAGATCCCACATGTTGTGGGTGTGGCCAAAAAAAGCACGCAGGACTATCAGTTGGATGTTTGGGGGAAAATCAAGCTTGGTGAGAACTCTGAAGCAAATTTTGACCCCAGTGGGGGACTGTGTGAGAGGGAGTAAGAACCCAGGATCATTGGAACCAATCTACATGTAAGAAACTGGGAGATCTTTATGGAAATGCAGACGTTTGGTGTTAGATGTGGGGAATGACTATTTTCCACACATTAAAAAATTTTTAAAAAGCTCATTGCAGCACTATGAACAATAGCCAGGACATTGAAGCAACCTAGATATCTGCTGAGAGAGGAATGGATAAAGAGGTTGTGGTATATAAACACAATGGAATATTAAGCAGCCATAAAAAGGAACGACCGTGAGTCAGTTCTAGTGAAGTGGATGAACCGAGAGCCTGTTATACAGAGTGAAGTTAGTCAGAAAGAGAAAAACAAATATTGTATTGAATCTAGAAAAATGGTACTGATGAACCTATTTGCAGGGCAGGAATAGAGACACAGAGATAGAGAACAGACTTATGGACACAGCAGCAGGAGAGGGTGGGACAAAGTGAGAGAGCAGCATTGAAACATATACATTACCATGTGTAATACAGGGAGCGAACGGGAAATTGCTGTATAGTAGGGAGCTCAGCCTGGGGCTCTGTGACAACCTGAGGGGTGGGACGGGGTGGGAGGTGGGAGCGGGGGACAGGGTGGGAGGTGGGAGGGGCTTCAAGAGGGAGAGGCCATGTGCATGCTTGTGGCTGGTTTCATGTTGATGTATGGCTAAAACCACCACAACATTGTAAAGTAATTATCCTTCAATTAAAAATAAATTTTTTTTAATTAAAAATAAATTTTAAAAAAGATTGTTCCAAACAGATCAATGCAAAAGCAGTCTGGGGGAACACTACTGGATTTCATGCCAGTCTGTGTGAACTTAGCTCATGGATTGACCGACCTTGCTGCAAGATGAGGAAACTTCGCTGAGTAGAGAAGAATCTTCTTTGCACAAACTTTTGTCTATGTTCAGATTATAGATACATTCAGGCTCCATTTCAGAGACCCTGCAGAGCTTCTTTAAAGGTCATTAAAACTCAGTCTCAAAAGCAAAAGATTGACACAGTGGTTAAGATTTAAGCAACCTTCAAAATTACATCTGGTCCACCAAACCCCAAAGTGAATTGGGATTTTGTCTTCTCAAATGAGACACTTCAGTGCCAATGACAATAAAAGCCAATGAGTCAAAGGCTCATGCGATTTCAAAACTGTGGTTTTCATCTTATGGCTGGTGGGGACTTCCACAGAAGTCACAATGTTAACTTAATACAGGAACAAACAATGGAAAAAAAGATGGCAATATGACAAAGGCTTAAACCAACATCTGTATGTTTACCCAAGTCCAAATAAATCCTATACCAGTGGGTTTTATAAATATAACCATAAATGGTGGGCCAGCTTGGGCTCTGCCATTTAATACTCTGTGGCCTGAGGAAGTCCCTTTGTCCCTCTGAGCACCAGCTTCCTCATTTCTAAAATGCAGAGATGGTAACAGGACCTGCCTCATAGGCTGTTGTGGGAATTAAATAAGATACTGAGTGTTAAATGATTGATAAGGCAATGTACTAGTTTATGATAGCTGCTCTAACAAATGATCACAAGCTTAGTGGCTTAGTTACTATCTTATAGTCCTGAGGTCAGAAGTCCAAAACAATGGGTCTTATGGAGCTAAAACCAGGTGCTGGCAGAGCTGTGTTCCTTCTACAAACTCCAGAGGAGAATCTGTTTCCCTGCCTTTTCCAGCTTCTAGATGGCTGCTGAATCCCTTGGCTTGCAGCACATCTTCCATCTTCCAAGCAAACAACTTTGCATATTCTGCTCACTCTCTTGGACCCTGATTCCTTACCCACATTATCTTCTCTGACTTCAACCCAGCTGCCTCCCTTTTATAAAGACCCTTGTGGTTACACTAAGTCCATTGAAATAATCCAGGATAATCTCCCCATCTCAACATCCTCAACCTAAATCACACCCGCTGAGTCCCTTTTGCCACATAAAGTAACACATTTACAGGTTCAGGGGATTAGGGCATAGACATCTTTGGCGGTGTGTGTGTGTGCTCAGCTGACTCTTTACAACCACATGGGCTGTAGCCCACCAGGCTCCTCTGTCCACAGAATTTTCCAGGCAAGAATACTGGAGTGAAAAAAAAAAAAAAAAAAAGAATACTGGAGTGGGTTACCATTTCCTTCTCCAGCGGATACTCCCGACCCAGGGATCAAATTCACGACTCCTGCATCTCCTGCACTGGGAAGGCCGATTCTTTACCACTGTGCCACCTGGAAAGCCCTTAGACATCTTTAAGGGGACCGTCATTCTATCTACTATAAGCGGCTGTTAAGGGCATTATTAATATAGTTTGCTGGCTGCAAGAACTCTGTGGCAACGTAGAATATTGATGATGACATGTTGGTAAAGGGGAAAAAATATGCTCTCAAATTGCCCTATGAAAACCTTCCATAGGAAAGAAGACTGGGAGAATGCACACTTAAATGCTAATAATGGTTGTGACTGGAGTTAAATCAGAATAACTAGGGGTTATTCTCCATTTTTGGTAACACTTTTATAATAAAATATTTTAATGAAAATATTAGTAAATATTAAAATTGAAAACCTTAACTACATATATATTATTTTTATATATATTGTTCTCATGATCAATTGATGCATGACAAACCACCTCCAAATTTAGAGGCTTAAAAACAACGGTTTATTAATCTCACTCACAGTTAATGGGTTGACTGGGCTTGGCTGAGTGGTTCTCACTTGGACTCTCTCAGGCCTGAGTGGTTCTCACTTGGACTCTCTCAGGCCGTTGCAAGCAGATGGCTACAGGGCTTGATGCATCTTGACTTGGGCTGGACCTCCAAGATGGCACCTCAGCGCCCTCCCACTGGAGTAGCCTTGACTTCTTCCATGGTTGCTCCGGGCACCATGAGGCAGGAAGCCCAGAACTGGCCCAGGATCACTTTCACCATGTTCTACTGGTCAAAACAGACACAAAGTCTAGGCCAGTTCAGATTCAAGGGAGTGGAAGGTTAGACCCCATACCTGAAGGGAAAGAATGAATGGCAGCCATCTCTGAAGTCCAGTTAACATGTACTCTTTCTCTCCCCCCTCCTCCCCAACATCATTCCAGGATGTTGCCTGCTTCCCCCACTTCCCTATTTCATCCTGGGACATCTCCCTCTCCTTCTTTGAGGGGAGTGTCACTTCTCTGGGGGGAGATCACAGTTTCACAGGTTCTCAGTTAAGACCTAAAACTTGTCCCCTCCAGCAGTATCAAGAGCTTAAGCTTCTTAGAGAAGTTGAGGTGGGCTTTTTTTTTGCTTTGTTCTGCTAGTTTAACATCCCTTCCCGCTTCCTGTACCAGGAGCTTCCTGTGGGGGAACTACTGGTCAACCACGGTGCCTTACACTCTATAAGCTTATGAGTGGGCAAGTGGTCCAGGCCAAGCCAAACAAACCCTCCCTGAAATTTGAATCCCTAACACAGTGTCCCTAACAGAGTGACAAAGTCTGAAAAAAAAAGTTTGCAGTGGACACTGTAGGTGACTCCCCACCAACTATTACACCCCAATGCAGAGAGGGCCTGATTAGTCTAAGCCAGGGATTTTCAGCCTCTGCAGTGTTGACATTTCTCTGTAGTGTGTGAACGGGGGAGGCACCAGCCTGGCACTGAAGGGTATTTAGCTGCATCTCTGATTTCTACAGGCTTCCCTGTTGGCTCAGTGGTAAAAATTCGCCTGCCAATGTAGGAAATGTGGGTTTGGTTCCTGGGTCAGGAAGATCTCCTAGAGAAGGAAACAGCAGTCCACACCAGTATTCTTGCCTGGGAAATCCCATGGACAGAGGAGCCTGTCAGGTTACAGTCTGACAGGTTGCAAAAGAGTGGGACATAACTTAGTGACTAAACTTCTGATTTCTACCGTGAGATGCCACTAATACTTTCAGATGTCTACCAATGTTGCCAAAACATGTCCTTCAAATATGCCTCTTGCCAATGACTGGTTCAGGGGTGAACGGCCCCAAGCCACCTTAACCCACAAGACACCAGGATAGATATCCTGAGGACTTTGGGCAGCAACACTTCCTTACTCTTAAGAGAGAGTCCAAGAAAGCCACTCTTTCTTTTCTCCCCATTGGATGCTGACCATATTTTAGCCTGATTACTACAGGCCACAACTTTGCAGCCACAGAGGGAACCAGCTATGAGCTGAAGCCAGCGTGTGGATGGCAGAGGGAAGAGAGAGAGAGCCTGGGTTCTCAGTTACATTCTTAAGCCCCCAAGTCAAGCGACTTGAGAGCTGCCCTGCCTCCCAGCTCCTGTACTGCTTAAGCCCGTGTGAAGCCCTGCTCTCTGTTGCTTGCGGCCAAACACCCTAAGAGACACATGATCAGAGCTGACTTGCCCGCTTGTGTAACCAAGGCTCCCTCAGGCCATCCTGTTCTCAAGCCTTTTTTGAACTTGCTTCTGGCATTTTCTCCATTTCTATAAAGTGCCTACCTCCTTCTCACAAATTCCTTTACCATGCCTGCTGGCCTGAACCAATTTCATGATTTGGCAGTAGGAGAATTCTATAACTGCAGTTGACTAATTTCGGCTCCATAGAAACCGACATCCCCAGCCACCGCACCACGACCATGAGGCTACCTGAGAACCTGTTTGCTGAGGATGACTGACTCACCCGGTATTTCACAAAGTGCCGCTTATAAGCCCCGCGAGAAACATGGAGCCTCATGTTAACAGGTCAATGAGAAAACCAAGACAGAAAACATTTCCGTAAGTACTAAGGCAGGACCGCCCGGCTGCCGGGGTTGGGGAGGGGGTCAGGCCAAGGGGCAGCCAGGCAGGATCACCCCAGGGCATCCTAAGGGCTGCTACATCTAGCAGGAGATGAGAAGGAGGTGGAAGGGTGAAGAGAAGAACAGGATTCCCTGGTTAGAGAGGCCCTGGCTCCACCACCAACCCCCTCTGTGACCCCGAAGGAGTTGCTTCGTCCTCTGAGCCTCAGTTGCCTCATCTGTTAAACAAGCATGAGCCGTACTAACTTCTCAGGCTTGACGTGCGCTTTACCTGAGACACACACCTAACCAGTCTAGGGATATGTCTCAACTAGTTGAGGTGTTACTATGAAATCATTTTTATAATAATTACTACCAAATATCCTGTGTTGAAACCTCCGTGTTCCCTCTGGGTAATAATAAAAATCTAGAATAAAGGTAGGATTCATGGCAGAGACAGGAATGGAGGCAGCAGCAGGCTTCCATGGAGCGCCCCTCACAGGCCAGGCCCTGCTCTACACACCTTGTGTGTGAGTCTTGTCCATGGAGTCCTCCGGGCAAGAATACTGGAGCTGGTAGCCATTCCCTTCCCCAGGGGATCTTCCCGATCCAGGGATGGAAGCCCGGTCTCCTGCATTGCAGGCAGATTTTTTTTAACGTCTGAGCCACCAGGGAAGCCACTGCACACCTTGCAGACATTAATTCAGTGGGTCCTCACAGGAACCTTGTGAAGTAGGAACTTGTATTAGCCCCATGTTACAGAAATAGAGAAACAAGAAGTTTGATCACTTGCCCCAAGACATGTGGCGTCCTCAACCCACCTCTCTCCAATTCTATAATTTTGGGGACTCTTTTAGTTACCGAAACTATCTCCTTTCAGCTCTTAAAACTCGAAACTCCTCAAATAAAAATGTTGATCTCAACCAGTGAGCCACAGCTAGACCCAGCACGGATGAATCTCATGGCCACAATGTCGATGGGAAGAAGGCAAGGCAGGCATGAAAGAGCACACTCGGAGTGAGTCCACTGATGCAAAGTTCAAAACAGGCAAAACCAACTCAGAGTGTTCGGTGTCAGGATGGTGGTCGTCCTTGAGGAAGGGATGTGACTGGAAAGGGTACCAGGTGGTTCTCGGGGGGCTGGTCGGGCTCTGTGTCTCTGAACGCTGGCTACATGAGCGTGTTCAGCTGGGAGAAGTTCTTTAAACTGCGTACTTAAGACTGTGTACTTTAAACGGTGTACTTATTCTGTATATATGTTATATTTCTGTAAAAATTTGCTCGGAAAAAAAACCTTCAATCTAGAATTTGATTTAAAAAAAAAACTAGCAAAGGGACTTCCCTTGCAGTGCAGTAGTTAGGACTCTGGGCTCCCAGTGCTGAGGGCCCAGGTTCAATCCCTGGTCAGGGAACAAATATCCCACAGGTCACATGGTGCAGTCAAAAGAAGAAAATAAAATTAGAATTCGATGCAAAGTTCTTCTACACCTTCCTCACTTCCATCATCCAGTTCAAGTGAGACTTCTGGCTCTTATGGGCTTGGAAACGGAGGGGAGGGGAAGTAGGAGAGGAAGTCGGGTGCTTTCCCGCTGAAATGGCTTCACAGGGAGCCCAGAAGAGAAGCGACTGCCCCCACCTGCTAGAGGAGCTCTGAATTTAGACTGAGTAACCCAGAGGGCCCCTCATCATTTTATTGTATATATGTAGTGGCTGCAAAGCATATGTAATGGGGGGGCCTAGATGAAACCCAATATATTTGATGTCTCGAGGACTAGCAGTGGGGATGCTCTGCTCTTTTGAAGATGCCAGGAAGCTGTGGATCACACCTGGTTGAAGACGATGCGTCTATTCATGGCCCTTTAGTTAGAAGGAAAAGCCCAAGTATACCGTCTTGGGCAGAGTTCCTCCAGAAGCCAATACGGAGGCAAAGCTCTGAATGCAACTGAGTGACCTGAGAGGAGATCTTAGGGAGGACTGGTCCAGGGTTAAGGAAACAAGAAGGGCACTCAGGAGCCGGTCACCAGTGTGGGCAAGGAGGACTCCGCCCCCGAGGGGACACCCAAGAGTCCAGGAACAACCAGTCCCTGAGAGGCCCCGCTCTGAGGAGCAGGGAGTCGAGGTGTTTGCGCAAGAGCTTCCCCTCGTCCTTGGCTGAGGGCTGCTCCCAAAGGCGTGCACTCCTGGGCACTCGCGACCAGACCCCGAGGGCCACTGAGCCCACTCCAGTGACTGGAGGAAGCTTGCAGGTGTGAACACGGCGGGCCGAGGGGATGCGCAGGCCAGGAGCCTGACCAGGGGACACCTGTCCCCGGGTTTCTCATCCTGTGGGGAAACGAAGCTCTGACCTGCCTCAGCTGGAGTGTGACTTAGGGCCGAAGCATTCCCCACCGATGCAGGAAGAGCAAGGGAAGCTGGAGAGCAGGCTGAAGTAACCATTGAGAGCGAGAAGAGACAAGCGATAAGCTGAGTTCGAGGAAAAGGTACTCAGACTTCTCAGAAAGTGTTGCGGAGGCCAGGGCACTGAATTTCCTGCTGAGACGGGAATTAGATCAAGCTGAGTTGTTTATTAAGGAGGGCGGGGGACGACCCAGTCTGGAGGGTGAAGAACCTGGAAGTATTTAAATTTGAGAAGGAAAGAAAGCTACTTGGAGAGAGAGTGAGTGAGTCAAGAGGAGCTGAGGGAAAGAGGGAGATGGAGACAGAGGGGAAGAAACAGGGACAAACCAAAGAAATGTGGAAATGCACATACCAAAACGTTCAGTCACCATCATAAGTGGTCAGACTAAAAGACTAAGTTTCCTCTCTTTCATATGTGCTTTCCAAGCTTTCTTCACTAAACGTGTATCACTGTTGTAATTAGAAGAACTGAGGGGGGTGGGGAAGGTCTGAAATTGACAACCCTCAGTGGAGCGCATGCCCACTGCGAATCATTTCTGTCTCTAGTTCGTCCATGTTTCTTGAAATGATTTAAATACAAACATAGTTTCCTTTCTTCTCTCTCTCATTCCTTCCTTTTTTTTTTTTTTTTTTTTTTTGAGATGCTCTGGGTCAGAGTCAGCTCAGAGCTGAACCAGAGCTAAGGCTGACAGTGGGTGGATTAAAGGTAATTTAAGGAGAGAAGGATTGGAAGCTGCTTTGGAACTGAGAACTGAATTAACTTCTTCCTGTCCCTACCTCTGCAAGAACTGTCTTGTCCCAGAGTAGTGTAGGAGGGCAGTGGGGAGGGAAATTGGCTCTGTTTAGGGAGGTGATAAAATTGGGTTTAGATGATTCATTCTTTCATATAGTCATTCAACAAGCATTCAGGGAGCACCTCCTTTGCCCAGTCCTGAGCTACCCAAAGGTATACCAAGATGAACACTCCTCAGCCCATGCATGAGACAAGCTCCTGGTCAGCTGAGAGAGACACACATCCGGACGGATAAAGCCAATACAAGAGGACTGATCTGTGCCAAAAGAGAGGGTTGCACAAAGGTTGAAGTTCTGCTTTCACCCCACCCCACCCAGATACAGATCTTGGTTTGAAAAGAAGAAGTAAGACATGATGAGGGAGATTCTTATTTAGAAGAAAAGCAGTGACAAGTGGATGCAGGTGGTTTCCAGAAGAACTTGACTTCCAAAGCAATGAGGGCTTTGCAGAAGGAATAAGGTTACACTTGAGACCCACAGGGCTGGAGGAAGCTTGAGACACAAGACAAAGACAGTGTATCAGTTAGCATGCTTCTGGCGGCAAGGAACAAAAAAGCAGCTTCAACAATAAAACAAAAAAGCTTGTCATTACAAAGAAGTTCAGAGCCAGGTGGTTCCAGGGACAGCTCAGTAACTCACTGACTTTGTCAAGGACTCAGGGCTCTCTCTCTCTGTACTCCTCCAGCCTTAGCCTGTCAAGGAAGAAGCATAATTCCTTCCACGTGTCTCTTACAAGAGGGAGAAACCTTTCCCAGGAGCTCCTGGGCGGACTTTGCCTGACATCGAATTAGCTGCATTTGAGTTATATGTCCATGCTCTAACTGCCAAGACAGCTTGGAAAAAGAACAGCTCACTTTTTTTTGCCTCCGTTATATTGGGTGGGCTCAGTCAGCCAAGAAGAAGGGTGGGGGAAGGAATGGTGGGGAGATAGGCAACCAAAAAGTATCTGCCTCAGAAGGGAATTAACATTCTTTGAGCATGGTTTCTAACCCCAGCTGTCCCCGAAATTTCCAGCTTCCCCTTTAATGTCTAACTAACGATCAGACCCCATGACATGAACAAGACTAAACTTTATCAGGTTCTTTCTGCGGATATTACTCAGAATCTCTGGGGGATGTTCACATGTCCCATGGACCATCCCTGTGGTTGCTTGGCAACCACACTGAGCTGTCTGTCCCAGGACTTCTACGGCCCTTGTCTGCCTTCTCTTAACTGCCTGCCACAGGGTGCCACTCCTGTCCCCAACACCATCTGAATCTGGAGGCACTACCCAGCCCTCTTCCTTATCAGCCCCTTAAAACATGGCTGAGTTAACCAGAAAACAGATTCAATTACTGTAAGTGAGACTCCCACAAACAGTGGCTTAAACAAAGCAGAAGTTTATTTTTAACAGTAAGAATGTCTGTAAGCAACCATGATGACTAGACCTGTATGTATCAGCTGAGTATCAGCCTCCTTTATGTCCCTCTCATAGAACAATCCATGCATGACCAGTCTAGGGTGATGGGCCGGGCTCTTTTTCTCTTCCACCCGTGTATGTTGCCTTTGCCTGCACAGTTCAAGTTGGAACTCGCTACATCCTACACTCCAGGCAGAGGGATGAAGTAAAAAAGCAAAAGAAAGAACTTACCTGTCCCCCTGCCCAGAACTGCTTTGAGGGCACAATTTAGAAGTGGACCACATCACTAACACCCACATCCTATTGGCCAGTATGTAGTCACATGGCATAGTTACCTGCAAGGGAACATGGGAAATGTAGTCTTTAGTTGGGCAGCCATTGCCAAGGTACAATCCTGTTCCTATGAAAGAAGAAGAGAATTGATGTTGGTAACGATTAGCATCTAACCCCCAACATAAGATGAGCTTGTAGCAGTGAACAACATTTTAGTGAAGCCTTGAGTGTAACAGGTGGGAATTATACGCAGAAAAGGAAAACATAAAATGAAATTGCAAGCACAGAGTTTCTACAGGCCGTGCACCTGCATCCTACTTTCGCTCATGCTGGTCTCCTTCCTCATTTCTCTCCAGCCTGTGACTGTGTTGTGGGAGGCAGTCTACCTGCCACGGAGGGGGCCTTCCTGCCTCTCCCTCTAGACTGTGGACCCTTACTCTCTCTTGCCTACGCCAGATGTGGGCAGTGGGGAGATCCTGGTTATTTGAAGGAAAGCTCCACCCACTGTTCCGCATGGCTCAGGTGAGGATAGCAAAAGAGTTGTGAACCCATTTCCCCAAGCCTGGGTCCCTCTGCTCAGTCACTCCAAGTGTGGGACCTCTCCACAGGTCTCCCTCCAGCACAAGGAGAGAACGTTCAGGTCAGTCCCTCCCTGTCTGCACAGACAGTTCTCAAATGGAAGCTATTTCCATCTTCAAACACAAAAACTGCTGAAGCAGATACTTAATCAAAAAGCCCTAAGCCCGGGGCCCTGTGCAGCTGCAGAGATCACAGTGCGTGTGTGCTCACTCAGTCGTGTCTGACTCTTTGCAACCCTGTGGGCTGTAGCCCACCAGGCTGCTCTGTCCAAGGGATTTCCCAGACAAGAATACCGGAGTGGGTTGCCATTTCCTCCTCCAGGGGATCTTCTGACCCAGGGGTCGAACCTGCATCTCTTGTGTTTCCTGCATTAGCAGGCAGGTTCTTTACCCCTGAGCCACCAGATGAGAGACACACCCACAAAGCCAGCCCTTCTCACCTCCAGCAGCATGCCAAAAATTAGAGATGTAAAATAGGAGGTGGCAACATATACCATGAAAACATCTGGAAGCAGGTGGTAGCTTTTTTCACTCAGCAACCTACGCAATCGCAATAATAACAGCCATCTTTATGAAGTCCTGTCCTTGAACCAGAGACAAGGCTCAGACACCAACTCATTCAACCATCACATCCCTGTCTTAACGTAAAAGACAGAAAACTGACAATCAGAGAGGGTAAGTAACCTGTCCAAGGGCACATAAGCCCAAGTCAGCCAGATTGCAGAATCTACGCCCAGAACCACTGTAGTGGGGTGGCCTCTGGAAACCTTCCTTTGCTGAAAGCATGGGGCCAGGTCTAGTTTCCATCCTTGAGTCAAACTTCCCTGCTCGAAGGTTCCCTGCTTCAATCACTGCCCCACACCCTCCTTTCTCAGAAGACACGTGATTCCCCTAGTTCCCCTGAGCGCCTGCCCCTCCAGTCCCTGGGAACTCACCCTTGCAAGAGAGGCAGCTCCAGATTAGATTTATGTATTTATTTTTGTTTTTATTTTTAACGGCTTGGAGTCAAGTCTGAAATATTTTGTGGGGGTGGTGGGGCGGGGTGGGAGGGAGGTGGGAGAGTCTTCACAAGGATGGGGAAGGTCCTGGGAGGAGGTGAGGGAGGAGCTTCTGTGCTGCTAACCTTCTTGTGAGTTCTGAAACAGTGCAGAACTCAAATGTAGTCATAGAATTTCAGAATTAGAAACAGCATCTAGAGCTGAACTGGGTTCAAATCCCGACACCACCATTTCTTAGCCGTGTAACTACAAGCAAGCTGTGAAACTTTCTGTGCTTCCGTTCAAATGTGGGATAATAATAATAGTAGCTACACCATGCTGTTGTGATAATTATTCTCAGGATTATCATGTATCCATGGTTTATTATTAAGGCTTTCCTGATGGCTCAGATGGTAAAGAATCTTCCTGTAATGCAGGAGACCTGGGGTGGAGCCCTAGGTCAGGAAGATCCCCCGGAGAAGGGAATGGTTACCCACTCCATTATTCTTGACTGGAGAATCCCCTGGACAAAGGAACCTGGCGGGCTACAGCCCATGGGGTCAGACATGACTTAGCATGCACACATGGATATTATTTGTTAAGAGATCATGGGAGTTCTTGGAGAGACTGTGGCTGAGAGCACAGGTGCTGAAACCAGATTGCCTCTTATCTAAATCCTACTTCCATACTTATAGCTGTGTGACCTTGTAAGAAATTGACCTTTCTGGGCCTCAGTTTACTTATTTGCCAATATTTCCCTTAGACAAAGTGACTGGCTTAAAGATGGCATATGAGACTCAAGTGGACCCATGAGATTCAAGGCCAAGACTGGAGCTGGGACCACAGGGGAAGAAAAGCACTATTTCTGCCGCGGTTGCTGAGTCGGCAAGAAGTGAGCCTGGAACTGCCAGGGCCATCCTGGGTACCTGGCGAGGAGACCGAAGCTAACACAGAGGGAAGCACTGAGACAGCAGGAGTGGAAGAGAGTCACAGTGGCGAGGTTTGAGCTCCTGGATGCGGCTGTGCCTGAAGCCACTTTTGGACTTTCCAGCTTCATGCGCCAGTGAATTCCCCATTTTATGAAAGCTTACTTTCAGTTGAGCTTTTCTCACTGGAAAGCATCCAGGCTGCCACTAGAAGGTTAAGCAACTTGCCCAAAGCCTGAAAGGCAGCAAGCAGCAGACCTAGGGTTTAGAAGCTTCTAACCAACTGCAGTCAGACCAACATTCTATATTGGGGTGTTCACTGATTTCACCTCTTTTTACCCGTTTTCTCATCACAAAATGGCATCAAACCAGACTTTTAGGACTGTTGGAAAATATAAAATGCGAGATCAGGACTTCCCTGGCAGTCAGTGGTTAAGACTCCACACTTCCTCTGCAGGGGGTGCAGGCTCAAATGCTGGTCAGAGAACTAAGATGCTATGTGCCACACAGCCAAAAAAACAATTCTTTTTTTTTTTTTAATAAAAAGCCAAAATAAACTATTTAAAAAAAATAAAATGCAACATCACAGCTAGCATGTCTGTAACCCATGGCTGAAGCTCTCTCTACGCATCCAGTTTCCGTGCTGTGGGCCTGGGTTTTGTCCCGAGTCAGTTATCCCATCTCGGGGATGGAGATAACTCATCTCACTTATCCCATTTCAGGGATGTGTTTGGCTGTCACCAAATCAGCCAACTGGTCCAGATGCCCAAACCTCTTCAGGAGAGCAGCTGTGAATCTCAGAGAGAAGGGCTATGTCCCTTCTTGGCTGTGTATCCTCACTGGCAGACAGAAGGAGTTGGGGGCCCCCGAGGATTCTAGGGGTCCGACTCTATGAGGTAGGAAAAAGCCCTGTTGTCTTGATTTCTGGAACCTTCCAAGGTCTGGTGGGCCCATCTGGGAATGACCTGTAGCTCAAGGAAGACAACACTAAATCAGATCGACTTTGTCTCTTTTCTTCATGCAGTTTACATGCAGTGGTAGACGAAAACACAGAAAAATGTATGAGATAACACCACGTGGTAACAGTAGGGAGAAAATATGTCCTCAAAGGCGGATTCGGGGCACTGTTTACTCAGGGGCATTAGAAGGGGCCTCTCTGAGGAAGCGACATCACATCGGAAACTAGTTTGCTCTCCCCCTGAATCCCAAGCTCCTAACACTGGTCTACCTCCGAGAAAAAAAGACTGGGATGGATTTTTACCAGGAAACTTGCTGACACTGCTAAGTCAGGAGTCAATGATCTGTCCGAGGCTTGGTAAATACCCATCCTTCTCTACTGACAACTCTTTAGGACATTTTTAAAAGTTTAATGGGTCATTGATTTCCTCCATTAGCTAAATCTGTGAAGGAAAGACCTAGGAAATCGCGTGAGACCATCCCTTAGGCAGGCCTGCCAGGAAAAGGTTTTAGCTATCATGACACATGGTCATTTGTTTATTTTCTAACCGGTCATCACTAAAAGATTCCCCAACATCACCATCACATCTCTAGGGGATATCAAGCCTTAGCTAGTTCTAGGCCAGGCTTTGGCAGGGAACTGGCAGAGTGTTATGGACAAGAGCCAAGCCTCAGAGAGCTGCAGAGGATTCCAGCAACTCAAGTCTCTCCTCCCAACCCAATATCAGGGGCTTGGGACACGGCCCAAGAGGTCGAGGTCCCTACCCTCATGGAATACTTTAGTGGGAGGTGGGGGGCAGGAAAAGCAAACAAGCCCACGAATAAAGAGGGGGATTTAACACAGAGATGAACTCTGTGATGCAAAAAAATGAAAAAATACAAGCTCACTGTTAGAGAGTGACTGGGGTCTATTTTAGAGATGGTGGTTAGAGACCTGTGTGCAGAGGACATTTTACCTGGGATTTAAAGGGTGAGAAGAACTGCAAGAAGATCCGGGCAGCAGGAAAAGCTGGTGCAAAGGTCCTGAGGTTGAAACTCATTCAGTGGATTAGAGAATTGGACTAGAGTACAAAAAAAGGAGAGAGCTTGGTGAAGTGCACACCAAGGTTAGGAGTTATTTGGGTTTCATTCTAATAAGGATGGGTAACTATCAGAGGATTTTACATATAAGTTTTCATGATCTAAAAGTTAAGAGCACTTTCTGGCTGCTATGTGAAGAATGGATATCATAGTGACTAGCTGAAATCTGAAATGAGGGGTTTCATTCAGGATCTATATTGTGACAAAGTTTTACCCTCAGCCATTGTGGTAGGTTGAATGGGGGGCCTCAAAAAGATATACCTGAGTCCTATCCCCTAGAAGCTAGAATGCAACCTTATTCAGAAAAAGAGTCTTTGCAGATGTAATTAATTCATGGATCTCAACATGAGATCATCTTGGATCACCTGGCCATGCAAAGTCACCCTGCATTCGAGTAGGTCCTAGACCCAATGACCAGAGAAGGCAATGGCACCCCACTCCAGGACTCTTTCACTTTCACTTTCATGCACTGGAGAAGGAAATGGCAACCCACTCCAGTGTTCTTGCCTGGAGAATCCCAGGGACGGGGGAGCCTGGTGGGTTGCCGTCTATGGGGTCGCACAGAGTCGGACACGACTGAAGCAACTTAGCAGCAGCAGCAGCAGCAGACCCAATGACAGATACCCTTCAAAGAGTAAGGCAGAGGGAGATTAGACAGCCAGAAGAGGAGACAGAGAAGAAAACTGAGTAAAGACAAGACAGAGACCAGATTTATGCTGCCACAAGCTGAGGAACAACTGAAGCCACCAGGAGCTGGAAGAAGCCAAGAAAGATTCTCCCCTAGAGATTTCAGAGGGAGTGTGGCCCTGTCAACACGTTGACTTCAGATGTCTGGCCTCCAGTACTGTTCAAAAAATTTATTTCTGTTGCTTTAAGCCAACACATTTCTGGTAATTTGTTAGGGTCACCCTAGGTAACGAGTCCGTCCACTAAGCACACACAGAGCCTGCTCCCACCACACTCCTGCACCAACACCTGTGCGTAGCACTGGCGGCACCCAAAAGCCGCGCCACGCGCTGGGCGGCGCTCCCTGAAGGCACGAGGCCACTGGGCTCCATATGGGCATTTGATTTATTTACTTACTTAGCTCAGCCCCTGTGAGAGGAATGAACCAGCCTTGTTCTCTGTCCCCTTCAAGGAGCTCTTCTGTGAGTTCCAGACAAACAAGCACTTAAAGAAACAAGGGCAGGAAGAGTTCACGGACCTGGAGAGTCAAATAGCTAAGACTTAAATTAGGCAACTGCCAAGTGTGGGGTTCCCAAACTTTTCACTTGAAGGGACATCTTTTGTTAATTTCCCCCTCCATGAAATAGTTTCTGAAGACACTGCCTAGCAAACCAATTGCATTTACCCAATAATAATTTACCTCCCATTTGCTATTATTTGATGGAATATATTAACGGGGGCTCATATCTATTGATCCACCCACTAGACTAAAAGCACTGTGCTGTGTGTGTGTTCAGTTGCTTCAGTTGTGTCTGACTTTTCGCGACCCCATGGACCACAGCCTGCCAGGCTCCTGTGTCCATGGGATTCTCCAGGCAAGAATACTGGAGTGGGTTGCCATGCCTTCCTCCAGGGGAATCCTCCCCACCCAGGCATTGAACTCCACTCTCCTGTGTCTCCTGCATTGCAGGCAGATTCTTTACCGCTGAGGCACCAGGGAAGACCCCAAAAGACTATACATATTCTTTCAACCTTCACACCACCCTACGAGGTGGGTACTTTTATTATCTTCATTTTACAAAGGAGGGGACAGAGGCAGAGACGGGTTAGGTAATTTGCCCAAGGTTGCACAGCCAGTATTATATTTAATAGAGCTGCAATTTGGACTTAGGCAGCCTGGCTCCAAAGGGTGTTCTCTCCTGGAGACGGGTTAGAATCCTGGCTTCCATACCCATATGTAAAGGTACCTTGGCCAAGTGATTTTGCCTCCCAGCACCTCAGTTTCCTCATCTATAAAATGAGAATAATAAAAGTGCCTATATTGTAGGATGGTTGTAGAGATTAAATGAGAAAATGTACTTGAAATGCCAGGCACAGTACCCACCGTAAGCACTCAAGGAATGAGCTGGAATTCAACATAACTCTTGGGGAGGCTTGAGATGGGAACAGTGAAGAGAGATGATTCCCTCCTGTAGGGTCTCTGACCCCACGAAGTTCACAAAATCCAAATAAGGTGCTAGAGCCAAAGGTGGATGGCTTAAAGTAGAACCTGCGGGAAGGCAACTTGACCAGCTCTTTTCACGTGCGCTTCAAGGACCACAGGTACAGAATTAGCTGGGTTGGCGGGTGAAAAATACACATTCCCGTTTCCGAATCTTTTGGAGGTCGGCCCGGAAACCTGCCATTATTCAACACTATTGCACCGTGGGATGTGTGCTACAGTGAATCCAGTCTGACCAGGACTTCCTTGCTATTTTGGGAAATATTGAAAATCATTTCAAGATCCCAATCCATTCATTTCCGCAGCGCCCAGGAGACTCCAAAACGGAAAATACATTCAGAGAATAGCGGGGCCTTTCCCAACAGTCCGGTAAACCACGAAGCGCTAAGTTTCAAGAAACCAGGGCAGACATCGGGTCAGAGAAGGGAGCCTGGAAGGGGAGCACGTAACGCTCCCTTGCTCCTCGCGCCTCCTCCAGCTTTGAGCCCAGAGACTTCGGCCCTGGCGCTGCAGGAAAGAAGCATCACTGCTTCAAGGTCACTTGAATCCAACGCACCGCGTCACTGCGGGCACTCAAGACGCGTGGGCGGGGTGGCGGGGAGGCTGGTAAACCCATGCGCCGTGGGCGGGGCGCCAGGGGTCGCCTAGGCAACGGGCGCGCGCCACGCCCAAGCCCGGAGTCCGGGAAAGGAGAGGGGAACGCGCGCGGCAAGATGTCTGTCCAGGCCCCGCCCCCGGCCCCGCCCCGCGGAAGTGCTCGCCGACACCTACGAGAGCTGATTGGCTCTCCCGGCTGAGGGGCGGAGCTCGTGGCAGCGCGGTGCGTACTTCCGGTTGCCGGGTTGACATGAAGAAGCGGCGGCGGCGGCGGCAGCGGCGGCTGAGGCGGCGGTAGCGACGGAGCCGAGGCTTGCGGCGGGACTCGGGGCGGCGAGCGCGACGCGGCCTAGAGCGGCAGACGGCGCAGTGGGGCCGAGGGAGAGGCGCGGCAGCCGCCCCTGCCCGTCATGGAGATGGAGAAGGAGTTCGAGCAGATCGACAGAGCTGGGAGCTGGGCGGCCATTTACCAGGTGCGGGAGCGCCCCGGAGCGCTGCAGGCCTTTCCTGAGGCCTCGAGAGCCTTCCCCTCACACACACCGCCCCCGGCCCCGGTCTCCTTGTGCGTCCCGCCCTCCGCCTCGGCTCCCGCTGCTTGAGAACCCGATCGGACGGCGGCCGCGGCTGGCGCCCTGTGTCTTTGTCCCCCGGCGGGCCTGCGTCTCTCCCGGGCCTCGCAGCCCCCCGTTGACCCCCCCACTTTCCTCAGGTCCTCCAGCCCCGGCTGACCGACCTCGCGAGCCTGGAAGCCGCCGGCCTCCGCTCTCGGCGCGAAGCCTCCCACCCCGACCCCGCCCCCCTGCCCGGCCACTCTTTGTCCCTTGGGGTGGTGGGCAGAACGCCCCCCGCCCCCCACTTCCCTTCCTAGACCGGACCACCGCGGACTGCCTTCCTTTGTCTCCCCGGGGGGAGAGGGGGACTCCCGCCCTCCCTCTTTTACATTTCCTCTCCCCCTAGTCGCCGCCGTGCTGCGTCGAGTCCCAAGGATGACAGTCCTTTCCCCTTTCCTGTTCATTCATTTGATGGATCTGCATCCGCGTGCCTCTTACCGTGCTAGGCACCGCGGAGGCGCTGGAGGTAGTGTTTGCTGAACGAGACCCGCGAGATCCTATCCACCCCGGTAGCTTAGAGTCGAACGGGGGCAGTCAAACACGTGAACAGATGATTTCAAATGGTGACAGGGGCGACGAAGAAAACAATATCAGCGGGTCGAGAGTGACTTCAGGGGAGAGGGGCTGTCTCAGAGAAGGGGATCAGGGAAGATCTGTCAGACGAAGAGGCATTTGCTCCGTGCGCTCAGCCCTGAGAGGATCAAACTCAAGCGCTTTCCAGCCAGGAGGCCTGTAGCACCCACTCCACTGGGGCCAGAGGGTTACCCCGTGTCAGGCAGGTAGCGCCGGGGGAGGTTAGCGTTGTTACCCTCTCGAAAACAGCATCTTTTCCTCCGGCGAGCATCTGACCCTTTGGTCAGGGTACAGATGATGATGTCTTCCCAGTCCTCATCTCCTTGTGGGCTACGGTGGTTCATGAATAAAAACTTAGGGAGGTGGGGTTTCTCCCATATGTCTGCATCATCAGATAGAAAAGATGAAGAGGTCTGCTTTCAGGAACAGCTAAATCCTGAGAGGAAAATATGTTGCTCCTGATTAAATGTCATTGCGGGGGTTGTGAGGATTAACCAAAACCACACTGGGTATTTTAAATAAGCGATGTACAGAATAGAGAGATGTTGTTACTTGTGTAAAGGGAGAAGGCTGTTTTCGGCTTATAGGCTCAAAAGGCAAATTGTGAGACCCATCAGCTGGTAGTATTAAAATCTATTTTGAGCTCCACTTAAAAAAGAAGAAAGCTTTAAGCAGTTCTTTGGTATGCTCGACTAACAGAAGCCTTTTTTTGGCAGGCTTGGTTTCATGTGGATTTGCATCAAGCTTATTTGACAGGATTCTTTTTACTTGCACTGTAATGTATATTAGCTTCTGATAGACTAATGTTTATAACCACTCTAATCTGTCTAAGTACGGTCGATCAATATATAAAATTTTATTGCATGTCTGGTCTCTGAGTGAGTTGAATGAATTCCACGAGTGACTCAGAATGTGTAGACAAGTTTTCTGCATCAAATTTAATACACTAAAGTGATTTTAAAAGAAAAAATTCTTGGTCTGAAGTGTTGAAGTTGATTATGATGTACCCTGTTTCAAGTAGGGGTGGCCTCTAGGAGTTTTGGAGGAAAATCTTTTATATGGAAACTGACTCAGTTGGCAACAACAAATTCATATTGTAAAAAGCCTTTGGTTGAATTTGATTTGTTTTAGGGCAGAGTGAGAGACCTGCCACCCAAACATTGTTAAAACTGTGTTAAGCAAGCCACTAGCATGGAGCATGGTCTTCAATTAAATTTCCCTCATTGTTTTAAGTTTGTCTACCACCTTGAAGTCCCATGAGTTACATGTTGAGATTTCTCTAGACTCATAATGGATTGCCACATTTCTGGAGGTGGTTTCTTTTATCTTAGAGAATTATCCACTCAGGCTTTCTCACCTTTGCAGTACAGATATTTCTCTTTTACAAAATCGAAATTAGAAGCTCTTTTCCTTCTTATCGTTAAAGGTGTTAACAGCCAACTGTGGCACTTTAAAACAATGTAGAATTCAAATGACCTTGAGTTTAAGGTGGCAGATTTTCCAAAGTATGTGTCAATTTACCGAAACCATTATTCAGAAATTCAAAGAAATGTGTTTATGGTTGGTAGAAAATGGAAGTTAAAAATATTTTGTGTTATGTCACAATGAAGGCAACTTTCTACCAAGCCACTTTGAGCTTGCTTAGTCTATTGTGATTTTTAAAATAATACATAATTTTTGTAAACAAAGCAGTGCAGTTATTTCTCACTATACTAACTTCTAACTAGAACAAAAAGATGTAGAAACTCGGAAACAATGGGAAAAGAACAAAGGATGAAGTAGACTTTTACATGCTGAGGAATGTGGCGGCTTAGGAAACAAATGTTTCAAGCAAAGATTCTGTTTGTCAATTTGATAAAGTGAGTATAACTGGTTTTAGTCGTTAATGCTAATAAACAGCATAGACATTAATAAGCATTTAGGTCTCTAAAAAGTCAGCTCTGAAAGCATGTGCAGATGGCTTTAAAAGTTGTTTTCTATCACTTAAACGGTTGTATGTCTGGTTTGAAAAGTGGAAGTAATACATAGCGGGCCTTGAGTGCTCAAGAGAGAAGAGACAGGGGAAAGGGATTGGTTTTGGAGCTAGAATGAGAAGAGTGGGCTTGAATGAATGAAAATCGGAAAAACTACGCACTTGTAATTTAAAGTTGGGGTCAGGTATTTTCACTATTTCTCTCATCTCTAATTCTTTGATTCTGTGACACTGTTCACTACTTCTCAGTATGAATGATTTGATTGTCTCAGATAAAAGAGGTTGAACAATAGCTTGTGACTCGAAGGCAAGATTTATTCTGTGTTAGAGGCAGGCTTTGTAAAATGGGCCACTCTTCCAATTGACATTTGTTTTTATAGCTGCTTTCATTGTGAAATACGACTTAATGCCTGACTGTGTTAAAACCATGTTATAGCAATAGTCCACTAAAATTCCTTACTGTTCTATACTTTTGTCATTATAGTCTAAGGTGAATATTAAAATTTCCTAATAATTTTTTATATAAATCTATGCTCTTCAGACAAAAACTGTGCTTTGTGCAGAGGAAGAGATCTATATACTATGACTCACTTCAGTTTAAAAAAAAAAAAAGACAAACGGAAATGACATGGAGAGCTTGGGAAGCCCTCGTCATCTTGAGTGATCCATTAGATCTAAATGTTCTCTTGTAGCCCTGGTTTGAGTGCAGTAAATTTAGGTGTCTGATCCCCACTTTGGAAACATGCAAAGGCACTTGTAATTGTCTGGACTCCTCTTAGATTAACAGGGGGCACAAGTAGAAATAGTGAAAGGAAGAATGTTTTGCTGTCATTATTTGTTTGACATCACTGACGTATTTATAGGAATACTTTGGTTCTTTTGGAAGTACATCATAAACCATACCAGATGGTTCTAAAAAGTCAGCTGGCAGATAATGTGTGTGCGCGCACACGCGCACGTATGTGCTTAGTCGTGTCCAACTCTGTGCGACCCCATGGACTGTATCCCTCCAGTAATGCAGGGATTTTCAGTTACCTACCATTGGGCTCCAAGGTCTCTCCAGTACATTTTGCATTTTAGCACAAATAGCTCTCCCAAATCTATTTTTTTTTTTTAATTCTGGTATTGAGTAACGTAATTAATGTATATTGAATTTCATGATAAATCTTTAAATTTCCTGTAGGGTTTTTTTTCAGTCTCTAAACGGCTGAAATAACTGTGTCCGTCCCATGCCTTCCCCCCGCCTCGCCTTTTTTCTTTTTTTGAGTTGTCCGTTTTTTGATCATTTAGATCGCGGAGTCCTTTTGGCAGTTTTCGTCCAATGCTGTGCTCTTAATGGCATGCATTTTCCATCAGCCTACCTGACGGCGTGTGAGTTTTGCTCAAGCTGGCACCCCTCCCTACAGTGTTTCTGTGAATTCATTCATGGTAACGGGCTAATACTGACTGCAGAGAGGCTGGGCATGTTTCCTTGTGCTGGGAACAATGGGAAGTCCAGCTGGGTCTTTGTGTCCAAGACAGTGGAGTTTGGTACCAGTCATTGGGTGCACGTTTTGAATATCCAAGAGTGCTGAGAACTTTGCAGTGGTTCTAGATTGTTCTGCCACATCTCATTGACTGATCACCATGACATGCTTCCTACCATCCATTGGTCTCAGTTCTCAGATTTTGCCTATGCTGCTACCATTTCTGGTTTCACATGACAGAAATTAGTGAAACCAGAAACATACTAATAAGGTCCCTCAACAATCTCTCCACATCTTCCCCCGCCCTACCGGATGTAGTCTTCACATTGTCTCTAGAGTAATTGTGTTAAAAACAGACCTGAGCCTGTCCCTCCTCTGTTTACTTCTACGCTGTCGTTTATCTGTGAGGTCCAGACTCCTTGGCGTGGCAGCCAGGCTCCAGCCTTCCCCTCCCTCCCACATACCTTTTATTCTGGCCACCCTGGAAGGTGCCGTCTTCTCAGACACCCTTCTCTCTCATTAGGAACAGCTAAATCCTGTGAGGAAAATATGTTGACACCCTTCTCTCTGTCCCTTGGCTCAGCACTCTGTTTAGGCTGCCAGTCCCACTCTTTCTGGCTCAGACACATGCCCCTCACACTAGATTTTGGCCTTCTCATTTGTCTGCATCTGTACACCTTCACACCCATCTCTCTCGAAGCCCCGTGCTCTCACTGGAGTGGTTTCTTTGTATCTGGGCTCATCTCCTGTAGAGTCCAAGCTATGGAAGTCAGCTCATCCATCTTTCTCATTCATCTTGGTGTGCTTTGCACCGGCCACAGAGTGCCTTAAGAAATGTTGGGGTTGAATGGGTTGTCATCACTTTGCTCTGGGCCCTGACAATAGACGAGTCATGGTTCCCATCTCACATTCTCTGGGAGGAGGAATGGTAGACACACACATTAATAGATTAGCCTGTGTTGGTACTGATAGCAGAGCCACGCAGAGAAAACCAGCACGGTGGGAGCCATGGCTTGATGAGGCACTTTGGTCCTGCCCACTGTGGTGGCTTGGAAGAAAAGCTTGGGTTCTTACCCAGTAGGAGTTCACACCACCAGTGTGTTTCACAGGAACTTTCAGTTTAACAACAGATTTGTCATTGGCCTGGGGTGAACTTAATAGGAAACTTGGAGGTAGTATATTTGTCTCTCTAAAAATTTTTGAATTACTCTCTTCTCATCACTCTTGACTTATTCTCACATGCCTTCTAGAAGGGCTTCACATGTACCTGGTTTGTAAAATATGTTTTGACTGTGGTGGGATTAAAAATATGGTTCTCCATAAAGCAACCCTTTTAAAATCTGTGATTTTTCTTTTTTTTCCCCAAAGTATTAAAGGCAAACATATTTGGCCTTTGATCAGACCACACTTCTGGCCAAGAGAGTAGTTGAATCTTTTGCTTTTTCTCTAGTCAGTTCTAACACTAACTAGGCTGACGGGGTCCCTTCCCTGCTTTGAGCTTCAGTCCAGTCCCTTCCTTTGTAAAAATAATCCTCGACCTAACTGACCGCTAAGTTCTCATCAAGTAATAAAAGTCTTTAATGTACTCACAAAGAGAGTTGAATGTTCTTGAAGTAATCCTTGTAAACACTGCAGTGGTTACTCAGTTTTGTAAGGTGTGTGGGTGTCAGTGGATACAATTAGGCTCAAAAATGCATGAAAGTTTTGTGAGTATAGTTCAAGATTCAAAAGAATTGAAGCTTTTTTCCCCAAGAGGTATTGAAACCTTTTTAATAAGTGGGCTTCCTTGGTTCAGTAATGTGGGAAAATGAGTGGCACTGACATGTGAGCTACGCTTGCAATGTTTCTCGAAGTAGCAATTGGTGGTTTTTCCTGTAAAGATAGAGGAACTGATTCTTGAGAATTTACGAAAGACTCAGCCCCGGCTAGGCACACGAAGAGTCGCTGCCCTGTATGTTGTACTTTTAGAAAGAAACCTACATCTGGTCTAAATTCATTTGAAGAGTATGTTAGTATACACAGCTGCCATGTTTGCGAACAAAGTACCTGAGGCTCCAGCATTTGAGAAAGAATGCTTCACTTTGGGCTTCAGGGTTGCCTAACAGCCGCCCTCCCCTTTCTCAAGGCAGCTTGATGTAATCACAAGTGACTTACTGACAGCCTGTAAATTCTGAATGTCTGAAAGCTAGGAACAAGACCATTTCCCACGTAAGATCTTTTCTTTACCGAAATAAATAGCCAAAGGAAAATCAAGCGCACACACAGACACTCCCCCCGCCCCCATCAATCAGTCTTGAGACTGTGGTGCAAGTCACACTGCAGATAAAAATAACTACTGATACATGATTTTCAGTTTTCTTCTTTTTAAATTTGTGACCTGATTTAATTTGCAGTTCCAAATGCTTATGATTCTACCCAGGCTGTATGTAAAGTTTTACGGGTGGTTGTTGTGGTTTACTCACTAAGTCGTGTCTGACTCTTTGTGACTCTAGACCATAGCCCGCCAGACTCCTCTGTCCATGGGATTCTCCAGGCAAGAGTACTGGAGTGGGTTGCCATTTCTTTCTCCAAAAGTTTTATGGATACCCCATGGTAATTAGATTTAGTACTTAAGGAGTTCTGCAGCACAGAATCACACAGTCAACATGGCTTATTAGCAAAGGGACCCTTAAGGATTGTATTTTTCTCGGAAAAATACACATATTCCCTACTACTCTTAATCTAGTACTGTGCCAGGAAATTGTGAGTCCTTATTGAAGAAGGTTAACCACTTGTTGAAGCAAACCTTTGGGCCCAAGTAACCTTGTGTCCTGGGCTCTTTTACTTTCAGAGCAGTCTTCCCAAAGACGGAGTGAGGCATGCTTTCTTTGACAGATGAAGAAGGAAAAGCCTCAGTTGTGTTTGTGGCTTTTGTGGGCCAGCAGCACGACTTGCAAAGATAAGATGAGCATGGCAAAACTAGGGCTCCAAGACTGCGCTTTTCTGGTTTATTAGTGATTGGAGAGGGAAAACTCTCCCTTATAAGCTCTATTACTCTGTTATTAAATGTTCTCCCCCCTGACTTTTTTCTTCTCACCTAATGGCTTTGTTATTGGTACAACTCTTCCTTTTGAAGAATCACATTTAAAAATTGCCACACTGAGTCCCAGGGAACAGCTTAGCTAATTTTTATTCTGATGAGTACTGATTACTCAGAGAATTATGCACTGCTGTGAATTGCTTACAGGAAGGTGAACATCAAGTAATCACTCCAAATAGTTGGAGTTCTCTGAAGAACAGGGGGTCACTTAAAAATGTCTGCACATGAAATCACTTCTGAATATAACTTCACTCAGGAGAACAAATAGGCAAGCTGCATTTGTCATAATAGGGCAAATTAGCTTTAAATTCCTTTGGTGGTTAAACATTTGTCGCTGTTATATTTATCTCTCTTAGACCTTGTATTGCTTCACTATTCAGAGTCAGGCCTGAGTTTGCTTCTGCAGGGATAAAGGTGAAGTATGCTTCAGTGGCTAGTCAATATTTGTGTGGCCTTCGCACAGAGAGAAGAGGCCTCTCAGAAGATATTCAGAGGTGTATTGGAGGGAGTTTTGTTTTTTGTTGTTCTTGTTCTGCTTTATTTTTATCCTAATTTGAACTGTTTCTTGACAGCATCTTAGAGTTGAGCGTCGCCAGTGTTTTTCTCTGTCATGTGGATGTGCTGTGTATGTGTAGTTGCTCAGTCGTGTCTGACTCTTGGCGACCCTGTGGACTGTAGCCCACTAGGCTCCTCTGTCCATGGGGATTCTCCAGGCAAGAATACTGGAGTGGGTTGCCATGCCCTCCTCCAGGGGATCTTTCCAACCCAGGGATCAAACCCAGGTCTCCCACATTGCAGACAGCTCCTTTACTGTCTTAGCCACCAGGCAAGCCCAAGAATACTAGAGTGGGTAGCCTGTCCCTTCTCCAGGGGATCTTCCCAGCCTGGATGCCACTTCTTGGATCTTCCCCTACTGCCTGGATGCCACTTCCTTATTGCCAGGGTCTTTCAGATCATCATCCTAAGAGGTGGGGTGAAGGGGTGAAGCAGAGTGGTGCAAGATCAGGAAGTTGCATTAAGCCCCATCGGGTTGACAGGCGCAAAGCCCATCTCTGGAGCAACCCTCAGTGCACGGGGTGAGGTGGCCGTGCTGGAGGGCCAGCCAGGCCACATGTCTCTTGACTGTTGGTTGAGAATCCACATCCCCAGGATGTGTGCTGTGCTCTCAGGGGCCCTTCATGTGCCTATCATGGTACTGTTTCTAGGTGTATTTAAATACTCCTTCATGTCCTGCTGACAGTTTTTCTTAATGCATCCTAGGAATATTAGTGCCATTAGCAGAGTTTTATCTCATCTATTCTCATCATAGTATCCAGGTCTGCTCCTGTGCCTTGGTTTCCTACTTACTGGTAAGAATGTTTTTGATAATTTTAGTAGTAGTTTTGAAGAATGCACAGTAGCAGTTGGTAAGTTTTATGCTCATCTTTTCTTAACCACTTGTTTCCATCCTTTTTGAGCTTGAACTTGCCGCCGAAAACTTACCAAAACGTAGTCATCACTCAGAATAACTGTAAAAAAAAATAGTTGAAGTTTAACAAACTGGTACCTCCTCCCCTCCCCCGGCCAGGAACCCATATTTGTCAACTAAGCTTCCTTTTGCAACATGTTCCACTACTTGTTATTGTTTCCCAACAGACTTTGTTCATTGGAGGACGATGTTCCTTTTGAACGTAAGAGATAAATGGCTGGAGGAGATGGAGGCAAGGTTTGGTTTGCAGTAGGAGCCTGGTGTGTCCGTGGCTCTTTATGTGAAGTGCAGCTGGAGATGGGTGTGGTCCATCATCTAAAATTTCCTATCTTCAGTTTGAGGAGGTGGTTACCCTTCTAACCACTGAAGAGCTGCACAGTACATGCTATTTTATTTACAGGGCGAAACTTGGCTCTAGTGGTTTCCCCTGTACTTGCCTTCAAAGTAATAAAATGTCATTCTTTGGTAATGTTTCCACGTCAGGTCCACTTTAGAAGGAAGAAAGGATACAGCTGAAGTTAAAGGATTCAATTGGCATCACTCCTTTAGTTTTATAAATGCTTTTAATGTTTGATTTTTGTAGGTTGATCATAAGGAAGTGATAAGTGTGTTAGGTTATTTGTGGTTTGAGCTAATTTTAGTCTCCTGTTCACAGCTTGCTTTGTATCCTCTGACATTAAAACATGCTTTCTTAGAAAGACAAATTTTGAATGTAGGACTCAGTCTATATTCTGCACTTGGCTACATTTCAAAAGCATATTTTTCTCAGTACTTTGGTAGCTGGACACTTTGAAGCATAGCAGCTTTCTTTTAAAATCATCGATTCCTTTGCTGAGTTAATGTCTGTCCTTTTCCAGCAGGTCAATTAGATTCTTTCCTCCAGGCGTGGAACTGTTGCTCCAGGACAGCAGCTAAGAGGGTATTTTTAAAAAGAGTCTGTCTGATCCTGGGATGTAACTGTGCATAGGAAACCTTTCCCACCCTGTCCCCTTCATTAATGGAGCCTGTACTCCTAAAGACTGGGCTTTTGTCTCTTTCCAGTACTGGTTAGGTTCACACAGGAGTTTTGATTCAAAGCATTAGTTCCAAGCTGCCCTGCTCCCCACCCTTAAGGAACCACCCTGATATACCTAACCCAGGGACTTGTGAGGTGATGGAAGGGAGATCATGGGGTTTGGGTTCTGGGTCTGCCTTCAACTATTGTGGGACCTCAAAGGAGTTAACATTCAGGATCAGGAAAAATGTAGTGATTAGACCAGATAACCTTACAGCATGACTGGAATCTAACAATCTGCACCTCCGTGGTCAGATTAGGAGCCAGGAGAGTGGGACAACTTTGCTGGGAAAAGCGGGGCTTCATGTCCTACGGCTGCTAGATTCAGGAGCCTTCTGTGTTCCGTGCTCCCCCCTTATCTAACAGTGAGACAGAACTTCAAATTTTCATATTAGCTCAAATCAAAACTCAAAGACCTCATTATGTCTTTAAAAATAAAGAACGCACTCTATGTAGGCATAAATTGATTATTTTATAAAATGACCCACTGCCACGCTGACGAATGCAGTTTCTTCTGAAATCCTTCTCATGTCTAAAGAGGATTATTAGATTTTTGTAATTGGACTAATATTTCCCATTCAAGGGAGAAACACACGGTCTGATCCATGTTCTGCGCTCATTCATAATGAAACCCGGCATAGCTAACATTTACTGAAGTCTGCTGTATGCCCCAGGCACTGGGCAAAGCACTTTACATGCAGTGCCACTTATTACACACCATAAATTGGTCTTTAATAGCAGGAAATGCTTTAGGAGGACAATTAGGTGTCAGAGCGTCTATGTTCTTCCCTGCCTGAGGTCTCCCGTGTCCTAGATCCAGCTTTACAACGACCTGGTGGCCGTGCTCACACCGACGCACCACTGCAGGCAGGGGATTGTGCTGTGCCTCCTGGGCGATCAGCACCTGGAAAGAGAAGGTCAAGATTGGGACCACTGTCCGTATTTCTGACCTGTTACTCGGTCACGAGGTGACCACCCAGTTATATTGGACTTGGTCCACACAGTGTTTTAAAAACAAGAGGAGCTTGAACTTTTGTCGTTGTTGGTAAATCAGGAGGAATCACATACAAATCTGGGTTTCTGACTTCTCTTGAAAATCATCTGCAGATCATACGGTCTGAACCCAGCGTGATAGTGGTCTGGTGGGCCCAGGGGCACCACTCCTGCTAACTCCACACTAGTAATCTAACACTAGTAAATGTGTATCCTTCATTTACCACAGCTCTCCAGTGGGTCAGCCTGTCCTCTCTTGTATGAACTACCCAGCCCTTGGACCCTTGGATTTGAGCCTCTACTCCAGGCTGGGTTTTTTCCTTAGAGTTTGCTATCAGCATTAGAATTAAGATGATTTTTAAGATGATGTTTCCGCTTGTAAGTAGTTAGTGCTGTCATTAGATAAAATCAGAGCCTGAGATGTGGTGGCTGGTGTCAAAGTGCCCGAGGGCGGGCCCTTAAGCAGGGCTGCTTTCCTCCCTGCCCTTCCCCTCCCTCTCATCCTCTGCCCCCTTCTGCTATTTTGAGGAAGCTGGGAGCTGCCGCCATGTTTTTCCACCTCGAGCAACTGAGTGTGACTATATTTTTGTCCCATGTTCAATTATTTCCATGAACTATTTTTGATGATCAACTTGGAAATTAAATTGGATAGTCCATGTGGGACTTGATAAGAAGTCATTAAAAAGCAAATGACTTGCCCAAATGTATTTGCACTGAGAAATCTAAGAACTAAGGTTTTTAATGACTTGCTTTGTGACCTGGTTAGGAATGATACCATTTGTTTTGGGTCTCAATTCATGAAGTTTCTTTCTCTACCTTGTATACTCTAGCAAGAGATGAAAAAAATGATAGCCATGATAAGAAAATATATATATATATATAACAAAGACTAGATGTGAGAGGTCTCTATACCTGTTTAGCAACAGAAGTTCATATTTTATTGTAAGAGATGCTGTTTCTTTGATCTCTCTCGAACATCTGTTCTTCCGTAGAGCTGTGTTCTATGTAATAAGTCAGAACAAGCAATAGAGGGGAATCCCTGGTGGCCCAGTGGTTAGGACTTGTGCTTTCACCCCCCACTGACGTGGGTTCAGTCCCTGGTCAGGGAACTAAGATCTTGCAGGCTGCATGGCGCAGCCAAAAATAAATGCATTTATTAGTTAAAAATAAAGGTTTTTTAATAAGTACAAGCACTAGGTAGGGCAGATTCTTTACCATTATAAAACAATCAGGATCTTTGTTCTAGGGTTTATACGTTTTCCCTTCCTAAAGCTGAATCCCAGAAGGACAGAACTGACTCAGTGTTCCAACAGCCCTGAATCTGTGACATGATGGCACTGCTCATTTAATACTTTTTTGTATGCGTGCAGTTAAAGTCAATAACTGAAGATCAGTTTCTCCATGAAGCTTTTAGCTACCCTTTATTTCCTCTTCTGTTCTCTAGTTGCACACTCCTCTCAGGCAGAGCCCATTCACTCATTCAAGTATGTGAGCTAGGTGCCAGGCTCTGGGAGGCAGTGAGGATAAGTGGTGCGCGAGAAAGACACAGTCGGTCCTTGCTCTTAAGAAGCTTAGCAGTGCAGCTAGCGCTGGCCGAAGAGAGACAATCCCAGTTCAGTAATGAGAGCACTCTTGGCATAGGCCTGGGCCCTGGGGCATTCAGGAGAAGGAACGGCAGGCAGAGGCGCTCTCTGGAGAAACAGTTTATATGCGTCACATCTGGGCTTCCCTGGCGCCTCAGTGGCCAAGAATCCACCTGCCAGTGCCAGAGACACAGGTTCGATCCCTGATCAGGGAGGATCCCCCATCCCCGGGAGGATCCTCCATGCCCCGGAGCACCTAAGCCCGTACACCACAACCACTGAGCCTGCGCTGTGGAGCCAGGAACCGCACCTTCCGAAGCCTGAGTGCGCTACAACCTGTGCATCGCAGCGACAGCAGCCGCCGCGGCAAGAAGCCCTGCAGACATTCTGCAGTCTGTACAGAAAACAGCGTTACATTTTAACATGTAAAGTCGTTTTTAAAAGACTCTTTAAATATAAACTTGACTCACTAAGAGCAAATTGAAAATATGTGGCTATCCCCCTGATTTGCAGATGATACTTTAAGAATAAAGGTCTCATTTATTCATTGTGAACTTTAAAGGATATTTTTAATGGTGTTGGCCAGCTCATGCCATTATGTGGTCTGTGTTAGCGGTTCTCTATAAATAGATGGCTTTGTTTGAGTGATTCTTTCATGTCTAGTACTTTGTAAAATAAGTTTGCCGATAATTTATCCTAGATTCAAATGACTAAGCGATGGGCTTTAATTCTTAGGCATTTTAACATTTTGGATATGATTACAGATTCTGAGACTTTATGATTACTTAAATTTAAACATACAAATTACCATCTTGAGCAATTCTGAATGAGTTGCTGAATGTTGTCTGTTTTCCATTCACATACTTACTAAACTCATTCCTTGCTGTGTAGGAACAGTCAGAATTAGATATCTGCAAACCATTAAGGTTGTGAAACATCTATTTTTCCCTTTTTCTAATTCTGGCTATGAAGATCATGTATCAGAGTAACACTGGATTTTATTTTTTAAAGAATAATTGTTGATTACTAGTTGTCAGAGATTTGAAAAGGGGAGAGTTTTTCTTACTAATGGGCGATGAAGTAGAGTAAAGCAGGCTTTGACTAATTTTCTTTTAATAGTGAAGGAGGATGTTTACGTGTGCTTTTGGTTTTGTTTGTCCTCCTTCCAGTTGTATTTTGGAG
Source organism: Bubalus bubalis (assembly GCF_019923935.1). Lineage (NCBI taxonomy): Eukaryota > Metazoa > Chordata > Mammalia > Artiodactyla > Bovidae > Bubalus > Bubalus bubalis. The sequence goes on along the minus strand of NC_059170.1, from coordinate 4,929,370 downwards.
CCACCTGCATGTCACTGGATGGATGTACTATAGAACATCCATAGCAGGAGACGCATGGAGTAGAAAACCACTAGTTCACAGGCCTTTCGCAGAACCACTAAGCACAGCAGTTAAACGGGCAGAATATCGCCAGGCGTGGAGTGAGGGAACAGCTATTTTAAGATGGAAGTGGATAGGAAAGCATCATAAAAATAGACCTTCAATAGAAGTCCAAACTCTGGACAAGACTCCATTTCGTTGATTTTGCTGTGTCTTTAGATTTACTGAAGACAGTGAGAACAGTTAGGGCTGGAAGGGAGGTGTAGGTGGGGGGGTATATCTTAGAGAGGACCCCAGCAGGGATTCATCTCCTAGTCAGTAAATCGCCTTTGGGGACTGGTTTAATTACTCGCCTGCATTGTGTTGCTTATGTTTTAAGTAGGCCCCTCTGCATCCCTCCATCCCCCCTAATTTTCCTGGCTCCCAGCGTGTCCTCTGTCCCACGGCTGCGGTCCGTGCGGACCACGTCAGTGTTCGCTAGGGCCGGCCTCCTGCCATCCTCACCTTGTAGGGTTCGTGTCTCTCCTTTCGGTCCGACTCCCATAGGCATGCTCTGGCCCTTAGGGTCATCTCTGTCTTTGCTGTCTCGTTAGACTTAGACCTTCCACTCTCCGGTCACAGCACCCTGTGCCTCCACACCCCCCCCTCAGTTACTTCCCTCCTCTGGGTTTACTCCTTCAGCCAGATTTTCAGCTGCTCGTTTCCAGCCCAAGCCCGCTTCCCTCCTTAGGCAGTGGTCAGTCCCCTGAAATGCTGCCTCTTTAGTATTGCCACCGCCCGTCTTCTTGCCCTCAGCACACCTGACCAGCTCCACTCTGGACCAAGCCAGCCACCTGCTCGTCTTTCCCTGGGCCCCTGCTCCTAAGTGCTGCTGGAGAAAATCTTCCACTTGTGCAGATGGACCCCCTAGGAATCTGGTCAGTAACCTCAGATCTGTCTCCCCCAGCTCCTGGCTGTCAGGTCTGAAGTTTGCCAGCCATCCTTCAAGCCTTATTTCTCTTGACGGGAAAAAGGAGCTTTTGTTCCTAAGACAGCCCTTATATCTGTGCTCTCCACGCCTTTCCATCCTGCCTCTGCAAGGTGTCTTGTTCTGACAGCTTTGTGACACTTAGGTGTGTGTCCTTAGCCCTCTGTCTATTTTGCCATCTTTTTTGAACCACTTAAACATTGCACGCTTTCTCTGGCAGCAGCTCCCGCACCATCAGCGCTTCCCAATTGAAATGTTTGAAATAAATAGGTCGCTGTGTCCATTGTTCACCTCCTGGTCACTCCCCGACCCGGGGAAGCTACGCCCCACCCTGCCACACCATGAAAATAATTGTTCACAAGGCCACTGTTCGCTTCCTTGTTGCTAAATCCAACGGATTCTTTGCATCCTTATCATAACAGCACTTAACACGGTCGACCCGTTTGCTTCTTGAATATTCTGTAACCGCAGTCTCCACCGCGCTCCTTTCCTCTCCCTTTCCCTTATGTCTCCTCCCTTTCTAGCTGGTTAGTCCCAGCCGCCCTCCTGCGCTCCTGGGCTCCTCTGCTGGGGGAGCCCCCGTGCGTCCTCCCACACTGCTGCTTTCATCCGCCTCTCTGTTCTTCGCTGTTTCAGGTGTTCACCCAGAAGTCGTAACAGCCCCTGAATTCAGAGTGGCTCCCAGACGGCCTTGGAGTCAGGCACAGCTTCCAGAATGAGCTTCACTCCTGAAACGTCAGCTCGCTGTCCCCCACAGGGCCTTTGTGTCTGCTGTTTGGTCTGCCTGGAACATTCTCCCTCACCAAGTCTTGTTCTGCCTTCCAGTGCCAGCGTGGGCATCTCAGGAGGCTTTCTCAGACTTCCCCGACTCCCCCATCCCTGTACTTCCGCTTCCACAGCGCTCTGTGTGGTGAGACTGCAATGACACCCATTGTCCTGTAATTGCCTGTTTGCGTACGTATCGCCTGCTGACCCGTCTTAGAAGTCTTCAAAAGGGCAGGACTGGCGGGATTGCTTTTGTTTGAGTCATTTCTGTCCCTTAGTACCCGGTATGGTGCCGGGCACATAAAAGAACCTAATACGTAGTTCCTGCCTGAGTCGATGAGCTGTGCTCTTTGGGTCCGTGAACTGGAGACTGGTTGATAGGGAGGCATTGACTTGGCATTTACGCGTTGTGCAGACCATGTGTTACCGACCCACCGTCGGTTTAGCACACACTTTGTTTTCTCTCTGACCTTTGAGAATGTGTGTGAAGCCACCCCCTGCTCCACTGAGATGAGAAGCCCTTCTGAGCCGGATCCGCGTCGAATTCTTGGTGTCCCTCTGTGCGCTGCATGTAGGGGGGCTTCGTTCCAGTGGTCCGCATCTCAGGTAGATAGACACAGACACACGTAAATACACCCGCCGGAACTGGGTCTCGCCTGTAAACCGCCTTTGTCCTCCTCAGCAGGTCCTGCCTCGGGCGGTGCACAGCCCTCGCCGCTCGGGAGGGGCCTTTGCCCTGTGGCTTTTCAGTCCCGCGTGCTGGCCAAGTACGAGCGACGTCAGCCGGAGGGGGGGGGAGTCTTCCCTCATTGAAACTCCTTAGGTTTGATAGCTGCGACTGACCAGTGCTGACAGGAAATAGAGGCATTTCTTGAAAGCCAGAGTTGTCCACTTACAGGATGCAGAGCTCCTATTAGCATATGATTTTGTGGTTGGTTTGGTGCTCCTCTATAAAAGTAAAGAATTGGGCAAAAATGGGAGCAGCGTGCTTGGGTCTCTAAAGTTAGATCCTTTTTCCTAAGTAATTTGCCTTTAGAGTTTCATTTGTTTGGAATTTCCTGAGATTTTGATCTTGCCAGAAAATTTCCAGCAAAACAAAATTCTGGGCAGGTGAAGAATTTGCATGTGAAACGAAATCATTGTTGTTTTTTTTTTTTAACTCTTTTCTTAACATATTATCCTTGGTTCAACCCTGAAGGTTATTCTGTTTTTTGTGACTCTCAACTTTTCCCTCATCTTCTGGTTCTTTCGAAAGGAGTGGTATTGTTTGAATGGAGGAGAGGAATAAAAATAAACGTAAAGGCCTTATTCTTGCCTAGGCAGGCTTCGCTTTACGGCTTGGAGCGGAATGACGTGTCTAATCTGGTGAAGAAGGGGTGTTCTGGATTGGTTTGGCTTCTTGTTGGATTTTATTTTTTTTTTGAAGGTTTGTCTTTTAAACTGGGATGTTTATGTGAATGTAATCAAATGTGTATCAACACCCTTAGTTTCACAGTTGGCGTCACACATTTCTGTTACCTGCATTAAACACAAGTCATTGTGGTGAATGGTGTGAGGCAGGGTTGTTTTTTCAAATGAACCGAGGCCTGGCATGATTAAGTGGTCGTAAAGCAGACTTGTGACCAGAGAGTTCTTGTCTTCCTGGTCCAGCGCCCTTTCGTCCAGATGTGCGCCTTTCCCGGAGCCCGGGGATGCCTTCTGTCAGAGCAGCGGAGTAGAGGTTTCCCGTTGGGACTGCTGCACTCTCCTGCCTTCAACCTGCTAACCTTTGAACCCTCATTGCTCCTTACAGAAATTGTTTTTCTACATGAAAGTACCTTTAAACAAGTTTGAAGGCCAGAGGTAGACCAGTTGAGAACAAAGTCGAAATAGCATTAAAGCCAGAGCTGTTGGCAGAAGTCTTGTAAAATGTGTTGAAGATGGTTATGGGAAGCAGGAAGCATTTCTATCCCAATAGGTTGGGTTCAGGCATACTAACACAGTCCCGGGTTGTAGTCTCCGTTACCAAGTCCCCACTCAGCATCCCATTCTTTGTCTTGTTTCCCCCTTCCTTGCTTCTCCTTCTCACCAGCCTCTTCCCCCAAGGCCACCACAGCCACCGGTAGCAATTAGCCCCATGTTGGATCTCGAGGCTGCTTCCCTGAGGACACGGGGACAGTGGCGTTGGCTATGGGCGTCGGAACCAAGCTCTGCGGGTTCTCGCGCTGTGGCATTGGGACATTTGACTGGCTGCAAACTAGCAACAAATGATACTTCCACCATTTACTCTGTAGTTGTTTTCTGCCTCTGTGTTTAGGGCCGGTTGAAGAGGATGGATGATAGAAGCAAGCCTGTGTTAGGCTTGCCTAAGCAAGCCTGCAGCACTGTGGAGAAGGAAATGGCACCCCACTCCAGTGTTCTTGCCTGGAGAATCCCATGGACAGAGGAGCCTGGCGGGCTACAGTCCACGGGGTCGCAAAGAGTCGGGCACGACCGAGCGGCTTCACTTTCACTTTCAGCAGATTGGGAGAGGTGTTTATGAACAGCCGGAAAGCTGGGTGCAGCAGCCTGTAACAGAACAGGCTCCGAGTGGCCAAGTTCGGTGTCCACAGGTTTTGTTTTTTGTCTGAGTTTTAATCTCCCTGTTTTGTCTTTTTTAAATTGACAGGCCTCAGATAAAAAGCTGTGGGCGGTCTCATGTGTCGTGGAGTACCTGGGTGTGAGGCTCAAAGTTTATGACTGCCCGGAGCGTCCCTTAAATCTTACTTGGGTCAGTTCACGGGAACAGTGTTCAGATGGGCTTTTCCGGCTGGCAGATTCTAGAACGGTAACCAAGCATGAAAGTACAGACAGTCCCTAATATGTAAACGTGTCCAGTACAGAAGGTGGAAAGTTCATTGTTCGTGACACAGAACGTTGTTTCTATGGAATCAATGTGGTGGTTAAGGTCCAGACTTACCCTGGTACCTATTTAATCTGTAGTATCCCTGAAGTGCCCATATTAATATGTGCTTTTCCCGTACAATTATTATATATGATGATTACTATATATAATATTTAATATTATGCGTAATAGTGATTTTATTAATAAAAACCATTCCGGGTTCCATCTGGGAGGTAGAGTGTGTGTGTGTGTGTGTCTCTGGGGGAGGGGTGGGATGGGTGTGTATTAACGTATCCTGTTCTCATGCAGCCTTGGCACTGGAAGTAGTTTTTCTCCTCCCCTCCAGGTAAGTGTGGACTCCCATGGATTTTAGGGGAGAGGCTGGATTCAGGGATGCAGGGGGTAGACCGGAGCTTGAGGAATTGATGAGGCTGGTGCTTCTGGGGCTGGAGAACAGTGGCAGCTACCGCAGCACTTCTCGGGCCGGCCAGCTCTTCATTGTCTTCTGGGGTCTCCAGACATTGGCCCTTTTTCCTTGGTTACCTTTTTTTTTTGCTTGGACCAGGATTTTTGCTTCTGATCTGCACCTGAATTTCCTATCCGAGGCTCCTGTTTTTGAGATAAATATGTAGTCTTTTTGAGGTTTTCAAAATCAAATGTTGTAGCAGAGTTGTCACCTGTTAATTTTGCTGTGAGAAATTGTGGAATCCCAGGTGACCAAACTGTATAAACTATACCTGTATTTCAAGTTCATTCTCCCCTGACGTTTATCACATTGCAGAAAAGAAGAGCTTTTATAGTTAATACTGAAACATTTCCCTTGATTATATTTCTTATTTAAGACTTGTTTTCAGGTAAGACCTTTTCATGACTGTACATGAAGCTGTACAACGCACTTCCTACGTAAACCTTTGGAAACTGTCCACAGAGTCCAAGATGAGTCCCGCAGGCGCCTGGGTAAACCTCCAGGCAGGCGACCTCTGTGGCCTCCCCACCTGATGCACAGAGATCTTCACGGGCAAGGACGGGCAGCGCAAGCCAGGCCCAGCAGGCGGGGCCTAGAGAGTGTCTGAACGGCTCCGCAGGCCTGGCCCTCGCTGCCTTGGAGAAACAGTTTGCCTCTGGGGCTATCATCTCCCATAAATGTCACGTTCCCCTCCCTGAACCCACAAATAGCCAGCTTGCACTTCATCTTCATGCTCAACCAAGCAGTGCTGAGATGCGGGGGCCTTGGGCTGCAGGCTGACGGCGTAGTCGCCCTGGGTGTTTCCATTTTGCAGCTGGCTGCTTTTGAACTGGCTCGTGGAGAGCTGCAGGGTGCAGGTTCCCTGCTAGCTCACGTCCAGCTTTTTGTCCCTGACTGGACGGCTGCTGTTTCACTTCTCAGCAGAAAGGGACACTGGGCCTACCCACGCACTCGGAAAGGAAGGTGTGATGTACCACTCCTGAAAGATTGGGTCTAGCGTCATCGTAAACAAGAGTGGGGTGGGGTCAGGCGGGGCTGGAGGTGGAATGTGGCTGCTCCCTAGAATTACACATTGTTCCACAAGTGCACTCTGGCATAGTGTGATGGAAGTTTCTGGCATCTTATTCCTCTTAATAATCATAGCACAGAAGGGGATGGGGGAGTGGGCTTGTCTGGCTGTGGAAGCTGTCATATTAAACAGCACTTTTGGCTTTTAACAAGTTTTATCCAAATGAGACTTTAGGCTTTCTCTCTCAAATTTACTGGCAGTTTTTCTGAAAACATCTAATTATTTTGCCAGAAAATCACTCAAGGACAGCCCTTTTTTTTAACCTATGCAAATATGTTGCATTCTTTTAAAATAGATCAGACAGAAATGGGTTACCTGTAAGATTTTATATATTTTCTAATGCATTCTTTTTATATTAGATACATTTCTGTAGACTTTCTTATGCTCTTATTTGAAAGATGTATTTTGTAACATAAAGCACTGCTTTATCTTGTCTTAATAAGCTTGATAAATTTTTTAGCTACTAAACATTTTTTTGTATATTGTGAAATCCCCTGAGTAATTATAAAATCAGCAGACATTTGTTTACACGTTAACACATGTATCTATTCCTGCTGCTGCTGCTGCTAAGTCACTCCAGTCGTGTTCCTAGTTGCACTAAAAACCTAAAGTAACCTTCAGTTCTTTAGTTTTCCCTTTCTTCCAGCTGATTGCCAAGTCTTCCGGCTTCCTTCTTGAAGTGCGCGTCTGACCCTCTTCTTTCCTCATCTTCTCCCCTTGCCTCCATTCAGGCCCCCTCCTCTCTGGCCGTTACGGTCCCCTTCAACTGGTTTGGGCCCTTCGCTTCCAGCCTGTCTTTCATGGGACGAGAAGGGATATCCTTGTCCTACTTGAAGACTTCCAGTGGCTCCCTGTGCTGGGTCTGGCGTCTCCAGATTCCTTGGCCTCACCTAACACAGGTGCTTAAAGCTGGTCTGCGGAGGGTGTGGCCCTGTCTGCTGGTTAGCCTCCCTCACCACCCCACCCCCTCAAACCCCACTCACCCTGTTCCCTTTGCACTTCAGACCGAGTCATCGTGGGTGCTGGATCTCCTGTCTGCTGAGAGCCTCCTTTCGGCTCACAAGCCCCACCTCCATGGAGCACATGCCTCCTGCTCCCAACGCCGAGCTGACTGTCCTGTTAAGTTCCCTTTTTTAAAAAAACTATGGCAAATATTATGAGTATGCTTTCTCTGTTACCTCTGTGAATGCAGTAATTTTCCCTTATCCACCTGAGGAATCCATCTCCCTGGAGGAAAGTTAGTATTTGGTCCCAGGAAGAAAGCCACTGAGAAAGCATGTATTCTGCCTCTAACATGCCAAATAGCATTTTTTTTTTTTTTTACAGCATGTTGCTCCTTTTTAACAATTCCATTTTATGTGAATTAATATTTTTCTTCTATTGCTTATATATTATTTTCTTCTTAGCTAGAACATGAACCCTCCAAGAATATGGGATCGTGCCTTTCAGACCTTTGTATCCTCAGGACCAAGTGTATTGTGGTGTCTGGCTTACTGTCACCTTGTGGACCTGTATCGCACACGTGTTTAGTCATGCTCAGTTACACTGTACATAGTGCCACAGGCAAAAAGAGCAATTCCTCTAAGTACCACATTGTCCTATCTGACCACGTCTTGATATCCTCTGAAAGGAAGGGGAGACTGCAGGTGAAAGAGAAACAAAAGAAGTTAAGAGCTGGGCTTTAAAATATCTCAGGCTTCACTGTTGACAATTCAAGATTTTTTTCCCCAATGTTTTAATCTCAGTTGCATGTAATTTTTGCCTCATCGCAAATTATAGAATTTAGTTGCCATGTAAGATGGATACCTCTGTACACCCTTCAGAAATGTTTATGGAATTAAAGAAACCACATTAAGGACTCAGCACTTAAGGGTAAGCTACCTAACAATTATTCACTAACAGAAAGTTGTAATTTTCCCTACAAACCATTATGCTGGTCATCTATAAATTCATATAAATTATGTTGACACTTAATTCATTCCAACTTGATCGGGTGCCCGTGGATACCAGGCAGGACGCTAGGCAGTGACACGTGCACAGGTGCGGGTGATCGGAAGCACGGCCTGTGGTCTCTGTAACATCACAGCAGGGCGATGACATGAACGGTCACGCAGGCTAGGACTTGCGGAGGAAAGTGCCATGAAAGAAAACGAAAAGGTGCAAGGAGAGTATTGAAGAAAGGGCTTTAAGCTGGTGTGAAGAGGTCAGTGAGTGCCTCCGCGAGGCTTACAAGGTGGGGTGGGACAGCCTTTTGAACAGCAAGGGCTTAGCAGTTTTCAAGAAAGCAGGGAAGACATGCATGGCCTAAGCACTGGTCTCCAGAGTATGTCACCTCCTGAGATAATGACTCCCGGAAGTTAATTATTCACTTGCAGAAAGTAGGACCTCCTCTTTGTTTATAGACATTTTAAAATTACGGATTTGTCTTATACTAGAATCCCATGATTTATTGAAGAGTCCTCTATTCACTTTACTCACATTGCTTGAGATTTTATATAATATTTTGAGAATACCTAAAGTATTGATCTTACCCTTTTAACCCTTATTAAGTTCTAATTTATACTGTATTTCATTATACAGTGATATGTTTACTATGGAAAGCAAAAAAGAATGAAAGTTTTCTTTATCCCTATCACTGCACAGTGTAGGTACTATAACCATTTTGTCTATTTTCTGCCAATCATTTTTAATTGAAATTTTTATTGAGATAATTAGATTCATGTGAGAAATAATAGAAAGATCCCTTGTACTCTTTGCCCAGTTTCCTCCACCTTGATGATATTATGCAAAAGTGTAAGGCACTGTCGCAACCAGGATACTGATATTGATAGCAGTTTGTCCATCTTATCAGGTTTCCTCGACTTTACTTGTGCTCATTTGTGTGTGTGCTGTTTTCCATAGATTCTTGTATTAGTAATGCTGTTTTGTGGTGTGATTTCATTCCAGGTTTTTGGGTTTTTTTTTGCCCTCAAAAAGCATCTCCTCTCCTAATCATATATCCCTCTCATGTCCTTATGTGTTTTGTCGCAACTTGTGTTAAAAAGCAACTGCCCATAAGGGAAATAAGTACATTGAGAACAGAATTGTCAGTCTGAATGTACTTTACCAGCTTACTGATTGTCTGTAGACAGGTTAGCCAGTTTACAGTTTCTGGCCCTGCTACTGAAAGATCCTCTGGGTGGTTTGTAACGAAAGGAGAACCATTTAGTGCCATTCAAAACAGACCAAAGTATGTCTGAAAAAAAGCCTGACAGGGATGTGTAAATGCCAAGTTGCCTGTAATTTAAGCAGAGCAGAGTAAGTAGAATAAACATATACAGGGAAAGTACAGGTAACAAAGGAGGCTTTGAGAATTTTGCTCTTATTTCTTGAGTGAATAGTCTTCTCATTAAGCTAATAACCACTTGCTTGCTGCATGTGTGGTCAGTTGATTTTTCATTAGTCATATGATTTTCATATGTGGTCTGGTTTTTGGTATTGTTTGAGTTTTCTCAATGGGAATATATTATCTTAATAATCAGAAAATACCCCCAGTTTTCAATTTTGGAGTAAAAAGAAACAGTAGACATGTGAAAAGTAAGAAGGTAATTGGTTTAAAGTATCTGAGTTCAGGAAGCATGAATAGAAGTGGGAGAGAAGCCAAGATGATTGATGCCAGTCATGAAGCTGCAAAAGGTCGCTGAAAGCTCGGTGACCAGACAGTCCGCTTGGAGAAATTTCACAGGAGGAGGTAACTGCCAAGGGCATGCAAATAGAAAGGACCCCAGAAGGAACACGAGGCGTGAGTGTTAGTTTAGAGTTTGGAGAGGGAGAGAAGAGAGCGCCTTCTTGTCCAGAATAGGATCTCAGTGGAGGTTAGGCTCCCACTGATGAAAAAGAACTGTTCGGTTCTGGCTAACCTTGTTCAGCAACTCTTAATAATTAAGATTTAATAACGTAAGAATGTGTGGAAGGTACTTCAACAAGATAATCTGTCTCTCAAACCTGGTAAAGTGGTGAAGTTTTTTTTAACTTATTGTTTAGTCACTAAGTTGTGTCTGACTCTTTTCGAGCCCTGAACTGCAGTACGCCAGGCTTCCCTTTCACTACTTCCTGGAGTTTGCTCACAGTCATGTCCCTTGAGTCAGTGATGCCATCTAACCGTCTCATCCTCTGTCATCCCCATCTCCTCCCACTTTCAATCTTTCCCAGCATCAGGGTCTTTTCCAGTGGGTCAGCTCTTTGCATCAGGTGGCCAAAGTATTGGAGTTTCAGCTTCAGCATCAGTCCTTCTGGTGAATATTCAGGGTTGATTTCCTTTAGGATTGACTGGTTTGATCTGCTTGCTGTCCAGGGGACTCTCAAGAGTCTTCTCCAGCACCACGGTTCAAAAGCGTTAATTCTTTGGTGCTCCACCTTCTTTATGTTGGAGAAGGAAATGGCAACCCACTCCAGTGTTCTTGCTTGGAGAATCCCAGGGACGGGGGAGCCTGGTGGGCTGCCGTCTGTGGGGTCACACAGAGTCAGACATGACTGAAGTGACTTAGCAGCCGCCTTCTTTATGGTCCAGCTCTCACATCTGTGCATGGATGTGAGACTATTGAAAAAGCCACTGCTTTGACTAGACGGACCTTTGTCGGCAAAGCAGTATCTCTGCTCTTTAATACATTGTCTAGATTTGTCACAGCTTTTCTTCCAAGGAGCAAGCATCTTTTTGTAAGGTGGTCTGATATTCCTATCTCTCTAAGAATTTTCCACAGTTGTGATTCACAAGTCAAAGGCTTTTAGCCTAATCAGTGAAGCAGATATTCTTCTAGAATTCTCTTACTTTTTCTGTGAACCAGTGGATGCTGACAGTGTGATTTCTTCTATTTGCAATGTGATTGATAAACCCAGAAAATGCAGTTTTAGAAAAATTACCTGAGTAAATGAAGGTAGGTTAGATGGCTGGATAACGAGATTATATTATAGACTAATACATATATTGTGGGCCCGTCTATGTAAAAACAAGTAGTAAAAATTCAAAAATAATGAATTCATTATTTAAGAGTTCATTGTTTTGTATGTTTGGAGGAGTAGATAGTGCTAGACTGTTAACGCTGGTGAAGTTTTCCATTACCTTTATATTGTATACACTGGACATGTTTGCATAATTCCTGTGGAGGGATTTTGTAAGTAAGTCTTTGAGTATTTAGGGATGTTTGCATTTTCTGATGACTCCTTCGGCACTCATGTCGCTGTTCTGTACCCTTGATGCCCTCAGTTTGGGACTGTCCCTGCGATTCCCTTCTGTGAGCACTGTTGAAGTTAAGTAGTAATCAGCCGTTCTCGCCTTCCCTCTCCCCCAGCATCCAATGGGAAGTATTTTCGGTTGGCGTCTGAGAGACCCTCAGTTAGTATCCGCCCGCCGATTGCCCTTCCTGTTCCGCCCTCCGTCCCCTCTGGCGTTGTCCTCCACGTTGTATGCATGCTGCCCGCCTGCTCTGTTGTTGTTCAGTCACTAAGTCGTATCCAACTCTCCTCAATGCTCACGGTCATTTCTCCTTAAACCTTTCTTGTCATTTCGGTTGCCTGATGCTCCTTCTCTACTAGGTTCCTTGGGAATGGTTTATAGAAATATTCTGTGAATTATCAATGCATATTCCTAACAGTTTGCAGCTTTACTATTTGAAGGCCATTTTATCTATATAAAAATCTTTAGATCACATGTTATTTCCTTCAGTAATTTAAATGTTGCCCCACTGTGTGTCTCACGGTGTAGAGCGCTGCTGTGGGCGTTTGACGGTCTGGTTTTTTTTGCCTTTAAAGTGATTTGGTCCTTTTGCTAGATGCGCAGAAGAGTTTTTTCTTAACCTTTTGTATCAAAGTGTAATCATTTATTAAACTGTATCTTGCTCTTGGTCATCTTGGGTCATTCTCCTCCCAAATCTGTGTTCTTTTAATATATAGTTTCAAATCTTCTTTTTTTTAATTTCAGGAGAGTCTTAAATTCAAAGTTGCAGTATTTTCTTTTGTTCCATTGTTTTGATTTCCTTCTCAGGGACTCAGCCTGTTGTGTGTTTGTTTGATTTTCTTGTTCTATCATCTGTTTCTTTCACTTCCTCAAAAAAATTTTTAAATCTAATTAGCTTTTAAAGTAAAAGAAAAATTGTTAAATATAATTGCACGTTTAAAAAATACAATTTCAAACTTACACAATTAAAACAGTACAGAGAACCTATTTCTCTTTGGTTATATTTTTTGGAATTTTTTTTTTTTTTAACTCCACTATATCTGTTTCCTCGAAGGCATTAAACATGTATGTTTGCTCTTGGGTTGTCCTTGTTTTATCTTCATTTCTGAAAATACTTCCTTCTTTTCTTTTTACTTTGTCCCTGCTTTCTTGCACTAACCTTTCGAACCCTTCTGTTTTCCGGTCACTTTGTTCGTGCGTTCTCATCCTCATTCATGCTGTTCTTCCTGAGCTTCTACCATGTTCTTAGGGTCTTCTCAACTTGGGTTAGTTTCATCTTTTGTGGGCCTCTTTCTGGCTTGCTCTTCTTTTCCCTAGGGGCATCTTTTGTCCCTTGTTCTCTCGTATAGTAATGTTATGTGGAACTTAGCTGTTCCTTGTGTGTTGGCCATCTTTAAGCGAACAGTTTCCCAGCAGTTTTGAGGAGGAAGGGGTGGATCCCGTGGACGGTCTAGCTCAGGGCTCTCGGGCTCCCTCTTCAGCTGCCTTTGTGAAGTGACTTCTGTGTCTCCAGGATCTGCTTCCCCTGTTCCTCCTGTTGTTACCTATTATCTCAACCTTCTCTCTCCTCTGCCCCTTTTGTCCTTACCGTGCTCGATGTGGTCTACTCCCAGAAGCCTCTCGGTACAGGCTTTGTCTAGGAAGGTCTTAGTCGGGAGAGTCTGGAGGGCCTCCAGGTACCTGGGGGAGGGGGAGCCTGCAGGATCTGCTCCGGGTTTGGCTGCACACACGGTCGGCCTGTCACACCTCCCCGTGAGGCCTGATGCTTCAGGGTTCTCCTGATCACAGCCGTCAGAATCCCCCATGTCTTGATCCTCCTTCCTGCCATACAGTGCAGTGCCACATAGGTCTTAATCACTGGCTGTCCCCCACTTCCTTGCACTTTCAAAACCCTAAGGGGTTTGTTTGCGTTGTTGTCTGAGGGTTGTTTGTCAGTTTTGCCGTCCTGTTTACTTTTATGGGGGAGTTTGGGGGGGAAACCTGTGCTGCTGCCACTGACTTCCCAGAACCGTGAAACCAGCGTAGTCTCTCAGAAACACGCGTCCGATTGTAGTGTTCCTCCCTGCTTAAAAGAATTGAGTTGCAAGAGCCCTTCATGCAAACTTGCAAACATATAGAAATAGATGAGTGTAACGGACCCCTTTGTATTTGTCACCCAGTTTCAGTCATTATAAGCTCATGGCTCATCTTTTTTCCTCTGTAGCCCCTACCCATTAACCCCTCCCAGCTCATTTATTTTGAAGTATGTCCTAGCATCATAATAAATACTTAAAAAAGAAAAATTGAACACTCAGGGATCAGAGGAGCCAGAGCCACATCGCCTTTGGACTTGAGAAGGAAAGGGAAATGTCAGGGAAAGCTGACGTTAATGTCCAGGGTCTGGGCTGAGGCACTGTCAGCCCGGTCATACATGGACAGAAATTCAGAGTGCGGCCTCTAGGGAGCTGAACATCATGGCATGCTCTGCTAGGCAGGGAGCTGGAAAGACAGCACTTGCCCTTCCTGCCTGAATATTGTTTGCTGCAGAGGGCCCCGGGGGTGGGGGGTGTGCTTTCTACCAGGCTGAGTTCTCCTCAGCCCGGCTCCGGGCTCCAGAAAAGCCTTCTTGATACTCCAACTGCTGACCTGCTCCTCCGCTGGTCTGTGGGGGTGGGGTTCAGAGAGCCCGGATCCCATCTCAGATGGAGTGAAGCCTTCTTCAGGAATGTAGCACATCAGAGAGCCGTACCGCCTGCAGGAACAGTGGACAGGAAGCGGCACATCCTTCCAAGAAATGCTGCTCTCACACCCAGCCGTTCCCTGGGCATCATGGCAGGAAGTTACTCATTACTGGAAAATCACCCCGACCTTTCTGTTGAGGAAGTCCGAGAGCAGAGTGCTCAGAGATAGTGGGGTCACTGGTGCTCGCTTCTTACAGCCACTGTTTGTTTTCCAGCACCATCCTCACGCTTTCTCGGATTTCTTCACTCCACGTTCCTCCCTCTCGGCTTGGTTTGTCCTGTTTAGCCGAATCAACTCGGGATCGTTGATGAGGGCCATGCGTCTGCAGGAGTTGTGCTCTGCGGGGAAACACACAACCTGGCGTGTCTGCTCCTTGGAGCTGAGGAGGCTCAGATCACAGTCTCTGGGGAAGCCTGTGGAGCACAGGCAGGTTTAGGACATGGTAGCTGTGCCCGGTACGCCTCTGGGGGTCACAGACCCGGGTCGCAGGCCTGGATGAGTTGCGGGCCCACTCTCTCCTCTCTGACCATGGGCCTGGAGAGGCCCAGGCGGCAGGCTGCTGGGGTTGCTCCAGTCATGGATGGCCATCCTTTCTCCTCCCCAGCCCTCATTGCTCAGGCTTCCTTTGAATCAACAGTGTCAGAACAGACTAGGCAAAACAGCTTGGGTGTCAGCCGTCTGACTTCTTTTCTCCGCTTAGCGCCAGCCAGCATGGGCAAGGAGACGCAGCAGGTCAGCAGCGCCAGAAGAGCTCTGCTCTGCATCGATGTCGCTGCTCCCCAGGTGCTCCTGAGTGTGCTGTTCTCACTGTCACTGGCTCGTCTCGATGCCTCTCCCTTCTTCCTGTGAATAGATGTCCCCTCCGAGCAGGACTCCACTCAGTAGTGCTGTGTTTGGCCACAGCTGGTCTTCCCCACTGAGTGGGAACTCAGTGAGGACAGGGATCATGACAGAGCCACCTGCCCCACAACACTGGCGCAGCATGAAATGCAAGGCCAAAAATTGGCTGCAAGTACAATGATATATTGTGCTCTGGGTTCTGAAAGTGATTCTCAAAACTTGACTTTGGCATCATATGTAAGGCTTTGCTTTAGAAAATACACTTGGGTGTTAAGACTAATTACTTTTAAGAATGTTACAACTCTGGCTTTTTAACTATCCTGTTCTCTAATGAACATACCTTATTGAAGCTACACACTGTTTGCTCTGAGTAATCTTGTGAAGATTGCTTCTCAGGGCAGTAAGAAAGCAAACGTTCTAATGCTGAGCTTTTTTTCAAGTTTAGGCGTTGCTTGTTCCATGAAAATGTCACTAGACTTAGTGTCTCTAAAGTTCTTTATTTATCCTGGTTTTTGCAAAAATTTGTTTTATTTGGTCCTAGGGATTTATTTTCCTGCTAAACCAGCATAAATGTCTTCATTTTGTGAGCCTTGGGAAGAAGAGTGTTTGGCTATTATTGTAATATCTTAAGGGATATTGCTTCTGCAGTAGCTTCAGTTATTTATGTAATAATAGTGACCCTAGTCTGTATCTAGCAATATGAATATGGATTTTTAGTTCCTATATAGTTTTAGTTATAGCTTTGAGATATTGAGCAAATCCTCTTGAGGAAAGATTTGGCATGCATCAGCTTTCAAAAGCTTCTAAAAATTGATCATATATTATTAGAAGAGGTTTACTGCCTCTTTCCATCCCATAGAAAATGTATTTTTTATGTATCCAATTCTAAGAAGCCAGATGACCGAAAGATCATGCAGCTGTTGCCCATGGCTTATGACTAGAGAGGACGAGGGCACAGAACCCTTTTAAAGCAGTTTGTGGTGGTGGTGGTGGTTTAGCCACTAAGTCGTGTCTGACTCTTTGCGACCTCATGGACTGCAGGTCACCAGACCTGTCTGTCCATGGGATTTCCCAGGCAACAATACGGGAGTGGGTTGCCATTTCCTTCTCCAGGGCATCTTCCCAACCCAGGGATTGAACCTGTGGCTCCTGCATTGACAGGCATCTTCTTTAAACAATTGCATCTGAATATGTTGAAGGAGGTGGAAAGATGTTCTGATTTAATTTGTTGAGGTACAGCTATTTTTGGAGAAGGAAATGGCAACCCACTGCAGTATTCTTGCCTGGAAAATTCCATGGACAGAGGAGCCTGGCGGGCTACAGTCCACAGGGTCGCAAAGAGTCGGACACGACTGGGCGACCAAGCAACAACAACACAGCTATTTTATGCTGGATCTTGTTTGAAGTAGTTACTCAGAAAGTTGCTTTTTAATTAAATATCCCAAAGAAAGGCAGTGCCAAAGAATGCTCAAACTACCACACAATTGCACTCATTTCACACGCTAGTAAAGTAATGCTCAAAATTCTCCAAGCCAGGCTTCAGCAATACATGAACCGTGAACTTCCAGATGTTCAAGCTGGTTTTAGAAAAGGCAGAGGAACCAGAGATCAAATTGCCAACATTCGCTGGATCATGGAAAAAGCAAGAGAGTACCAGAAAAACATCTATTTCTGCTTTATTGACTATGCCAAAGCCTTTGCTGTGTGGATCACAATAGACTGTGGGAAGTTCTTCAAGAGATGGGAATCCCAGACCACCTGATCTGCCTCTTGAGAAACCTATATGCAGGTCAGGAAGCAACAGTTAGAACTGGACGTGGAACAACAGACTGGTTCCAAATAGGGAAAGGAGTACATCAAGGCTGTATATTGTCACCCTGCTTATTTCACTTCTATGCAGAGTACATCATGAGAAACACTGGGCTGGAAGAAGCACAAGCTGGAATCAAGATTGCCGAGAGAAATATCAATAACCTCAGATATGCAGATGACACCACCCTTATGGCAGAAAGTGAAGAGGAACTCAAAAGCCTCTTGATGAAAATGAAAGAGGAGGGAGAAAAAGTTGGCTTAAAGCTCAACATTCAGAAAACGAAGATCATGGCATCCGGTCCCATCACTTCATGGGAAATAGATGGGGAAACAGTGGAAACAGTGTCAGACTTTATTTTTCTGGGCTCCAAAATCACTGCAGATTGTGACTGCAGCCATGAAATTAAAAGACGCTTACTCCTTGGAAGGAAGTCATGACCAACCTAGATAGCATATTGAAAAGCAGAGATTACTTTGCCAACAAAGGTCCATCTAGTCAAGGTTATGGTTTTTCCAGTGGTCGTGTATGGATGTGAGAGTTGGACTGTGAAGAAAGCTGAGCACCGAAGAATTGATGCTTTTGAACTGTGGTGTTGGAGAAGACTCTTTGAGAGTCCCTTGGACTGCAAGGAGATCCAACCAGTCCATTCTGAAGGAGATCAGCCCTGGGATTTCTTTGGAGGGAATGATGCTAAAGCTGAAACTCCAGTACTTTGGCCACCTCATGCGAAGAGGTGACTCATTGGAAAAGACCTTGATGCTGGGAGGGATTGGGGGCAGGAGGAGAAGGGGACGATAGAGGATGAGATGGCTGGATGGCATCACTGACTCGATGGACATGAGTCTGAGTGAACTCTGGGAGTTGGTGATGGAGGCCTGGCGTGCTGCAATTCATGGGGTCGCAAAGAGTCGGACACGACTGAGCAACTGAACTGACTGACTCAGTAAAGTAAAATTTGCTTTGACAGAAGTTAAAAACTTAGACGTCAGGTAACATGGAGAAGTATGCTTTTTACAAAACAATCTGCTTATTGACATGGTGAACAGAAATAATTTAACGTTTTCATTTTTTCCATGTATTTCACTACAAGTTCAGACACATAATAATACACACCAGATAGACACGGGGCAGAACTCCGGGCAGAGCCGTGCTGCCTGCCCTCTCCTCACGGAAGAGCAGAGGAGCAGTGTCATCCGAAGTGCAGGGATGTTATTGTGGGTTTTTTTAATTTCCTACTATTTTAATCTGTGTTCCTCTTGATCTTTGCTAAATAGTTGCAAAGAATGAGTCGAGCCTTCATTAATCTTTTTTTTTTTAATTCTACCTAGTTTTAATGGTTTTTCTTTCTCTGAAAAGTAGTGATTTGTTCTTTCTGAAATCTGAATGATCAGATGCAGCTGCGTTTTTGTTGCTATTTGAGTTTAGGGAGAGGGAGGTGGAGCACTCTGAAGGGACACAGAGATTAGAGTAACTGTTAGGTTGACAGAAGAAGAAGAAACACCTATTCTTTGCCTAGTTTAAGATTTAGAGACAGTAGAGTGGATATAGGTGAAAATTGTAGAAGGAAAATAAACCAGATGGATTAAGTTTTTTTTTGTTTTTTTTTTTGTGTTACTAAAGTGTTACTACATACTGAAGAAGATGACGACGTTCTACCATTAGAAGCAATAAAGGAAATCGCAGAGGAAAAGGTCAATAGGCTTTGACTACTTAAAAATTTAGAACTACTTTAAAACTTTTTATTACTTAGATAATGCATGTGTGCTTAGAAAACCATTGGAAAACAATAGAAAATAAAAATTCCCTCAATCATTCTCCCAATTGGCAGCTCTAGCTATAATGACATTTTACAATCATCCTCCCACACTTAAAAAATTTTTTATGTAAGGGAAATTAAATGTGCAAACAAATAAATTGGAAAAGTGGTTTCCAGCACAGACAAAGAATTGATGGCTTTAAAATATGTAAAGAGCTTAAGAAAAATGTTTATATTCTCAAGGCAAAGACAGGCATCTGTTCCATTGTACGTTGTTCAGCAGATGTTGAGTGCGTCCTGTCACACACAGCTGTTAGAAGGGCCAGACATGGCGTTTTGTCGTCTGTGTGTTTTATTCCAGCGTTCTGAGTCATAATCAAGATATAAGTGAAACTATATGGGAAACATTTTTCTTTAAACTTTCAAAAATAATGTAGGCGAGTGTGTGTAAAAACTTCAGATGGAAACCCGTTTCTTAAGACTCCCCACAAAAACTAACAATAAAGGAAAAGATTCATAAATTGAACTGTGTTGACATGAAGAACTTCTTTGTCGAAAGACACCGTCGACGTTGGGTTGTCTGCAGAAGTGACCTGCGCATAGATCAGCGTATCCTTCATTTACCTGTGACATGTGGTGCGTGTGCTTCTATGCATGGTGCCTGGTGTCCCTCATTGTTCTCAGGCACAGTTCAGCGCTAAAACCCAGGAGGAAGCGAAAGGAATGCATGTGCGGATGGAGGTCGGGGCTTCGGAACTGCTCGTTCTGCTTCTCCAGGAGGGATCAGGTCCCAGGTGGTGGGAGAGGGTGTAGGTAGAGTATCCGCTTGCTCAGAGCTCTAATCCTTCTGTTTAACATCAGTCCCTGATGAATAGTCGTGGGCATGTTTGTGTGAGTTCTGTGTGGCAGCGCCTAGCTCAGAACCTCGTGTCTGTCTGTCTGGCCATCTTCCGCACTGGAGCACAAGGTCCACAGTGACAGGACTTTGCCTCCCTTGTTCACCCTCCTGTCCTTCTTGCTTTCCACATAGTCAGTGCTAAGTAAATATTTGGATGAATTGAAGAGATTCAAACATTGAATGTAAACCTTGCTTCCTTGATCCGCATGCGCTGAGTTCTTTGCAAAGCCAGGCAGAAGAGCTTGGTCACCGCTTCCTCTCTTCCCCGAATTGTGATTTTACTTTTGTGGCTTCACTAAAGAACTATCACTTTAGAATGCTTTTGAGCATTGGGCACATCTTCCTTCATCATCTCTAATCCCCAAATGGTGTGTAGAAAAGTACATTTATATCGAGAAGGTATTTAGAAAATTCACTTGTTTGGTAACAATAATACAAAAGCCTTTTCTTTGGTTATGGTAACAGAATCTTGTACTACTCTTGGAATGTTAAACAAATTCTTAACCAAAGCTGATTTCATTTTGACATTCTGTTTCCCTCCCATTCACACTCCCAGATTATCCACAGAATACCATCAGTTTCATAAATATGGTTTTCAGTTATTTCAAAGTAGGCATATTGTGTGGGTTCCTAAGGTCCCTGTAGGGAAATTAAGCGTGGAGGGAGGAAGCTGGTGGTTGGCAGTCTGGTTCCTTGTAAAGCAAGCTGTGAACCTTCCACTCTCAGATGTCTGCCAGCTACTTGTGTCCCTAGTCAGCTGTGCCACTGTCCTCGGCAAAGTGGCAGAACCCCAGGGCCTGAACACGCCAACTGTCCTTATGGAAAGCAGAAGGTAAACAAAACAGAAGTGAAAGTGGATTCAGTTTTTAGACTGTTCTCTTACAGGAACGGTTTTGTGGTTCTCAGCATTCAAAAAAAAAACTTGTTCCAATATGCTTCACTGACATCAGTTACTGTAAGTCTGATTCATTTTCTGCCTATTGATTTCTGCCCAAGGTGAAATTTATGACATTTAACAGAAAACGTAAGTGATGTTAAAAAGCAACAAAAACAAAAACCAGCTACTTTAAGGATTGTAAAAATAAGGTTTAAAGTCAGTGACCCTTGAAAACACAATTTTCATATTTCTCTGTTAACTATTTGACTGTGTAACCATAGAGTTGTTAAAAATAAATGATAATGTTAACGTCATATTAAGCATCCAAAGGATAATACAATTTACTTTGCAGATTTTTTTTTACCCCTAGTATCCTGCAGCTTCACTCTGATGCTAGCGTGCGGGCACTGACTTTTGTCTTGGAGGCTCGCTGGGGCCGCTCTGTCCTGTCTCCTGTTGTCCATGCTGCGTCCCTCTGCACTCGCTTCCAAAGTGCCTGTCCTTTGTGTTCAGTGCAGAGTTTATCTTCATCTGTTAAGGTCTGTTGTTGTTTAAATGTCAGTGGTTGTCAATTTCATTTCAAGATTTCTCATTTATTCTTTCCTATCTGCTTATTGTGGCTTCGTTTATTCCTTCCTAGATGTATATGTAACATCTTTTTTATACACAATTTCTTTATTTATCCCTGATCTCAAATACATTTATCTTTAAAGTGCCTGACAAGCCAACAGTAAATTTCATGTGAAATAGTTATTTTTCTAGTTGATTATCTTTTTCAGAACGAGTCTTTTGTGGTGGTGTGTGTTTTTCTTTTTTTGGTATTGTGCTTACAGATGATTTTGAGTGGGGGGCCTGTCGTTTTCGTTTGTTCTTGTTTTGTGTTTGAGCCTAGCTGTGCCTTTGTGGTGATCGACAGGGAAGCCTGGCGTGCTGCGATTCATGGGGTCGCAGAGTCGGACATGACTGAGCGACTGAACTGACTGTGCCTTTGTGTTCTTCTCTGTGTTTAATCGACCCTCACTTTGCGTTCAGAGCAGAGGGTGTAGTTCAGAGCTGAAATCAGCCCCACCACCTCCACCGGTTGGTTCCCCGGTTCCCCTTGCCAACTTTGTGGAGGGTACTCCACACTTCCCATGCCTGCCCTCATCATCTCATTTGTGGGGAATTTGTAAAACAATTTGATTCTGCTTTTTTCCATGTCATTTTCCAAATGCACATAATTGTTCTGGTAGTGATTTGTAACTCCATTATCTTTGAACCTCCCCCCGACCAGTGGACAGGATGACCCAGCGTCTCCGCAGGCTCTGGCGAGGCTGATCACTGCAGATCTGCTGTCTTTTGAACGCAGGCTGGTTGTGCTCATTTCTCCTTCCTCTCTCAGCTTACCACATTAGATTCTGAGGCTCTGGGTTTACTTTTCAGCATCTTTTTCTATTCAGTACATAATCATTTTAAACTTTAAGCCAAAGCAAGCTTGCTACTCGTTAACTAAATTTTAAACTGTTTATTATCTAAGCATTGTAGATTATCTTACAGTTTAGCAGTATTGACTATGACTTCTGGCATATTGATTATATAAATGGATAAATATAATCGTTTCCTAAGGTTTATTGGAAGGGCTGAATGAAGCTCCAATACTTTGGCCACCTGATATGAAGATCCGACTCCCTGGGAAAGACCCTGATGCTGGGAAAGACTGAAGGCAAAAGGAGAAAGAGGTGGCAGAGGGTGCGATGGTTAGGTAGCATCATTGACTCACTGGACATGAATTTGAGCAAACTCTGGGAGATAGTGAAGAACAGGGAAGCCTGGCATGCTGCAGTCCATGGGGTGGCAAAGAATTGGACGTGACTTAGTGATGACTTAGCAACTAAACCACAACAAAGATCTTTGTAGTAAATTACATTGTTCCATTAACCAGTATAGACAGAGCACAGCATTGCTTTCACCATGAAAGACGTTGAATTTCTGATTTTGAAAGTTGTGTATTTCTCAGTATGCTTTACTATACCGTAATTTTATATTGTCATTTATAATGAGATTTATGAGTAACAAAGTTGTTCAACACAAATGTCACTTTGAAGATTTGCTTCCTAAAATTCTAGTCTAGCCATCCCCGCCCCCCTCCCCACTTCTATATATCTTCCTATTCAGTGGTGACTACTTGCAAGAGTTCCAGGAAATGTATGCCCTATATGTTCACTTCTTATTTTAAATTATTGCCTTTACTGTACTTCTGTATTTCCCTTTGATCTAGCTCTATTTCTGAGAGCCAGTAGTTTCCTTAAAGTACTAGGTAGCAGCTAGAACAGTCAAATTAGGCAACCATTTGTAAAAAGAGGGTGTGGGGAGTAGAGAAAATGCTGAAGATATTGAGGAGCTGCAGTTCGCTGCAGTTCTAGCAAATACAGGGTGCCGCTGGGGTGTTTTCTTCCTTCATTTAAAACAGATGGCTGTCTAAATCATCTAAAAACAACTGTCTATGCTTTGAATTCGTGTTTTAGTAGCTCTTTTAGTACTATCTTGTTGAGAGGCTGTGTGACTCAATTGCAAAGCAAAATAGTAGTAATACTAATTATTGTTATTATTGGAAAGCAGGAGTGGACCAGACATTTGTTTAAACACATTCCCTTTCAAGAACTTTTCTAGTCCATAATATGAATCAGACTGGTATACAGTTAAGGACTCTTTGAGCACCTTTAGAACCACTCCGTAATTCAGTCATTAGAATTAGGTTGAATGCCCACTCTGGGCCCAGGCTGGTGCTAGGAAGGTTGCGAGTCTAGGACCTTCCTAGTAGACTCCCAGCCATAATGAGACACTGGCTCCACCTCATCACTCTTGCATAGTTTTAAGAGAAGTAGCGCGTTTTACAGTGGAGCCAGAGACATTCGCCCTCTTGTGGGACTGAAGAGAGAAGGATGTTCAAACCAAAATTGCTAGGTTTAACTTAACAAAGTGCTATAAACATTAGAATATTTCTGCAAGCCTGGCTTTTATGCCTATGTGTTTTCAAAAATTAGAGCTCTCACGTAAAACATTATCAGCTTTACCCCATGTTTGACTTTTGCCTAATTGGATTTGGGAGGTATTTAAATAATGGATAATGAGCTTTCTTGTAAGTAGAGAGACTGACTGACTCTGGGCCCTGATTCCTTCCGTTCCCAGACCCTTATGAGGAGCTCAGTGGGTGCTCGCTGGGAGGTCATCAGTCATCTTGTTAAGTGAGTGTGGAAGGATGGGGAGTCAGAACTAGCTTCAGAAATGCTTCAAGTAATGATGGTTTCTGCCCTACCTTGCCTCTTAAGATCGATTTTCAGTTCAGATGTTTTGTTTAAATTTTATGTATACCTGTGGTGGATTCATTTTGATATTTGGCAAAACTAATACAATTATGTAAAGTTTAAAAATAAAATAAAATAAATAAATAAATAAATAAAAAGAAAAAAAAATTTTTTATCAGACATCTTTATCCCAACTTTCTAGCCCAGGTCAGTCATAATTTTAAAAGAACTTTTTTTTTTTTTTTTCTCTCCCATGAAAATGATTCACTGTAGAAATGAGGCAGATCATTTTGGGTACCCAGTACCTCTATAAAATGACACGGTGTAATTTAAACCACTCACCAGTAAGCTGTGACTGAATGTGAGCTCTCCTTTGGCCACACACCATCAGATGTGTTCTCTAGGAGAGCGTGAACGTTTGATGTCTGTTACACGTGCTGCTTTCTTCTGTCACATTTCTGAAGAAACCTGTACCAAGAATAGGAAGTAGACTCCAGAAAAGCCAGTGAAGCACAGTCCGAGGGAAGGAGATGGGCAGCTTATCTGTTTGTTGGTGTGGGCCATTTCACTGTTCCCAGTTCTCATTCAATGTGATCTCATCCCTGAAAGGGTGAGGTGCACTTTGAATGGTGCTTGAAATGTTGAATGGGGTTTTTTTAGGGGATGCTTCTGAGAATATGTTTCATGGCAAGTTTACTATTTCCTTCTTGGCTTGGCTCCTAAATTTACCCAACAGTCATCTTATCATCATCAGCTTTAAGACCTTTATTCTGTTTTATTTTCTCTGTGTGGATGTTTTGCACGCCTCGGTGCATTCTTTAATCTTTGGTCAAAGTAGTACAAGATCTAGGGATGCCACGAGCTTGTGATGGCAGTCCCCTTAAACTTGAGCCGTAGTCAGTGTCTGCTTTCTCCAGCTGTTGGGAGGTCAGCTCACCTGTGATGCCCTTTTAGAATGCAGAAAGCTTGTTTTGCTGTAATTCTGTCACATTTCGAGGTACAGTGGTTCATCTACTTTTTTTCTAAACCACTATTGGTAGTTAACTTATAATTTTATAGGTGCTTTTATCACTCCTCAATATTAATACTATAATCCTGGCATTTTATTTTTCTGAGTGAAATGTAAACTCATATTTAGAGCCTGCATGTATTTCTCATGTGCAGTTCTGAAATAGAGAAACACTTAAACCGGGTTTGTTTTATTATTTGTAAATTATACCTCAAAATTGATTAGACAACAGGGACCTGTTGTGTAGCACATGGAACTCTGCTTAATGTTCTGTGCCAGCCTGGATGGGAGGGGGGTTTGGGGGAGAATGGATACAGGTCTGTGTGTGGCTGAGTCCCTTCTCCACTCACCCGAAACGGTCACAACATTGTTAATTGGCTATACCCCAGTACAGAATAAAAAGTATGACATTTGGAGAAAAAATAAATCAGGAAACAAAAAGAAATTGGTTAGAAAAACTAACTGAACTACGTATTTAAGATCTGTGCATTTGACTGTTTGAGTCTACCTTAATTTTAGACTCTTCTTTTAAAAGTATTGTGTGGATAGCTTCTATTTTCCCAATATTTTTATTAGCTGTTTTGGTGTGTTCTCTTCAACCAAAAAAGTACAGATTACTAGATCCTTCGGTTGCATAGAATCAGTCGCACACTGTTGTTATTTTGGCCCTTATTTCCTCAGAATGAATATTTTTTCAGTGGTTTATTCATATCAACTGTTGCTTCCATCTTCTTTCAGTCACACCAGCTGGACTGATCAAGATTGTTTCATGTCATAAGGCAGATTTGCACCTATTGGTGAACACTTCCAAATAACAACTAGAGTAAGAAATTTAAAAATGAGATTTTTTTTCCCCCTTCAAGTCATTTTTCTGTGCTCTGTAGCATTTCCCCAAAAGCTTAATCTCATCCGTAAAAGATGTGATGGATACATTACTACTAGACCAATTTGTTTAATCTCAAGTGAGTTTATATTATCATACTTTTCAGTTGCTATCTCTCTTGCTCGTATGAGTCAAAAACCTTGCCATTTTGTAGGTTTTTCTTTTAAATAGCAGAATGTGGACTTCCTCTTTAAATACAAGTTGAATGTATACATGGTTTAAGAAGTTAAATACTACCACCGTGGTCTTACAATCCAGTTATTTGCTGCCCACATCTCCCCATTCCCAGTCTTTCTCTTTATGAATGGCTTTTGAACTCTGAGCCTGCTTCGAGCTTGCATTTGTTTCCAGTTTTTAAGGAAAATGTCTGTCCTTTGATTCATGAGTTTAGATCTTCCAGGAGATGCAGGGTGTCGCTTTCTTAGGCAGCCGTCCCTTCCGCTACCCCGTCCCGCGCGTGTGATACTTTAGGTGAAAGCCGTGTGCAGTGTTTGCATTGTTGCCTCGCACACCGTCACAGTGGTGCTGTGCTGTCATGCTTTCCTTTTTAATAGATTTTCTTGTAGTTAAGAATTGCCTTTTCTTCATTTGCATAGTTTCCTTTCTGCCTGAGTCACCAGGGAAGCCCCTACCTGTTGTTAACTCTTCTCATACCTTCTGAGAACCTCTCACAACAATTTTCCACCAGCTCAGTTAGCACTATGCAATAGAAATAAGTACCAGCTATGTATGTAATTCTGCTTTTTCTAGTAGCTGCAGTAAGAAAGGGGCTTCCCAGGTGGCGCTAGTGGTAAAGAACCCGCCTGCCAGTGCAAGAGACGTAGGAGACCTGGGTTCGATCCCTGGGTCAGGAAGATCCCCTGGAGGAGGGCATGGCAACCCACTCCCGTATTCTTGCCTGGAGAATCCCATGGGCAGAGGAGCCTGGCAGCTACAGTCCATGGGGTCGCAAAGGGTCAGACACGACTGAAATGACTTAGCATGCAGCAAGAAAGGTAAAAGGAAGCAGATGAAAGTAACAATATAGTTTGCTTAATCCAGCATGTTCAAAGTGTCATTTCAACCCATAGTCAATGTTTCAAGTATTTGAGATATTTTAATTTCTTTTCTTAGTACTAAGTTATCAAAACCCGATGTGTGTTTTTTACACTTGCGCAGCATCTCTTTTCAGACTCGCCACATCTCGGGTGGCTTATGGCTACTGTATGAGACAGAGCAGGTTCAGGTGATTCGGCAGCTGCAGCCCTGGTCTCGGAGGAGGCATCCCTCCTGGACACCTCCGTCCCTCTGTCTGGGTCGCTTGCTCTGAAGACTGCCCCACGGCGCCCATCTTGAGACCGCTTTGCTTTGCTTCTTTCTCAGTTGGCGTCCCTGTTTTCTGGACTGCGGGTATTCTCGTTTCCCTCTGGTGGTCTTACTCAGTCACGGCGGGTATGCTGGACAGAGGCGTGCTGTTGGCGTGCCCACCTCCTGAGCCCCGCTGGCGCAGTCTGGCGTGCCCACCTCCTGAGCCCCGCTGGCGCGGTCTGGCGTGCCCACCTCCTGAGCCCTGCTGGCGCGGCCTGAGCGCTCGCCTCCTGGGGCTGGTGCGCTGCCACCCTGGCCCCACTGCAGCCTCGCGGGAACCTCCTGCGCCTTTGCTCTTGTGGTGCGTCCTTTTTTGTTTGTCTCTCCCCTGGGCACCTTATATCTTTCTCTTCCTTGGTTTTTTCCTTCACTCAGGTAGAAACACCAGTGGATGCTGAGAAAGGGAGCAGAGGTGGTGGGGTCTCTGAGGCCCTACAGATCTGAGCGGTGTCTCTCGTTCCTTCTTGCCTGATGATTATTGGGGCTGTGTATAGAATTCTAGGTTGGACATCATTTTTCTTCAGAATTTTGAAGGCATTGCTCTGTTGCCATTCAGCTTTCAGTGTTCTTGCAAAATCTGAAGCCATTCAGATCCCCTTACCTTTTGAAAGTGAACTATTTTTTCTTCCTGGAAACTTACAGAATCTTCTCTTTGTTGACGAGACCCTCGACCTGCACGTTACTGTGCTCCAGTGTAGGTCTGTTTTTATCATTTTGCTGAGCATCTGATGTGTCTGGTAGATTTCCTTGAACTATTTTTTAATGTTTTCTTTCCTTGTATTTTATTCTGCTTAATTTTCCGTTGTTATTTATTTTTGCCTTCTGGAAAAGCAGAGTTTCTTCTACCTTTATCTTCTGACTCTTCTGTTAAGCTTACCATTTCTGCCATCTTGTTTTCAAGTTCCAAGAGACATTTTTATCCAACATCCTGTTCTTAATCCATGAATGTATGGATCTTATCTTTCTGAGTATATTAATGATAAATATATTTTTAAGCTTTGGTTTCTCTGCACTCTTATTTCCTCCAAGGGGCTTGTTTTTCCCATTTTATTTTTCCTTTAGATCTCTTTCATACTACAGGTGTTCCTTCTGACGTCTCTTGACCAGTGGTCTGAGCGTGATGAAGATGGGGGCTTCCGGGGTCCACTGCAGGCTCCCAGCAGGTGCACGGGGCTGGTCGGCACACATCTGCCTCCAGGCCTCTGGGTGCAGGTGGGCTGTTATTTGTATACCCTCATGATGGTACCTTTTGGTCTTTCCTCTTGTTTGCTCATATCACCTGGACGGCGCTCTGCCCCCTGATTCACATTTTCCAAAAAGTAAATCTCCAGATTTCAGCAGAGGTGTGAGGCAGCAGGCACCCAGCAGCAGGAAGGGAGAGGTGGGAGTGGAGATGCAGTTCCTCTGGTCCAGCCCTGCCCCGCCCTGCGGTGAATCCCACCCCTCGTTCCAGAAGCAGGCTTCCTGGCCTTCTGGAGGGTTCTGTGGTGGAAACCAGGCCGGCGCTCTGCTCTCCCCGCCACCGGCTTGTGACTGAGCCTGCTCCCCCCCGCCAGCTGCTCATCAGTCTGATTGCCAGCCTGCAAAGCTGTGCTGCTGTTGTCTGCTCTCCTGTTCTCTCACTGCAGCCTTTCCCTTTTTTTAAGAAGTTCTGGTAAAACATACATAACATAAATTTACCATCATAACCATTTTTAGGTGTACAGTTCAGTGGCATTGAGTATATGCACATAGTTGTGCAAGCTTGTCTTTTCATGGTAGTACTAGTAAAATACAGACGTAAAGGAAAAGATCTCCACGTGGGATTATAGTGGTGTTGATGTAGAAGAGCAGAATGAGATGTGTGTGGTCTGTCTGGCAGGACACACGCTGCAGTCTTCTGTGAGTTCAGGCGCTTGCTCTCCTTCTGACAGTTTGATTTAATGGGATTTGTTTACCATCCCCTAGGAAAGCATTTGGGGCTTCCCAGGTAGTGCTAGTGGTAAAGAAGCCACCTGTCAATGCAGGAGACTTCAGAGATGCAGGTTTGATCCCTGGGTTGGAAAGATCCACTGAAGTAGGAAATGGCAACCCACTCCAGTATTTTTGCCTGGAAAATTCCATGGACAGAGGAGCCTGGCAGGCTGTAGTTCATGGGGCTGCAAAAGTTGGATATAACTGATGGCATTTGTGTGCGCGCACACACACACGCGGGAAAGTGTTCAGATAGTTGTTTGGCAGAAAGGGGCCTTTTATCTGCTCTTGATAAACTGTAGCTTTACAGGAGGTTGAGGATGGAATTCCCAGGCCTGACACAGAAGGCTCTCCAAGATCTGATCTCTACCCACCTGTGTACTCCAGCCCTGTCGTTCCTCCACCAGCCCACTCAGCATCCCCGCACAAAGTGTGAACCCCAGCCCCTGTGCCTCTGCTGTGCTGGGTGTTCTGAGTACTGCGCCCCGTTCCCGTCTCCTTGCCCTCTTCCGCGTCGTTCTAGCTCCCGGCCCCACACCGCCGCCTCCTGCCCGCGGCACGCAGGTGTCCTTCTGTCTCCCTCCCGTGATCTTGGACGTGCCTCTTGAAGTAGCACTTGCCTTTCCCGCACTCCCTGGCCCCCTTTGCTGTTTGTTTCTGCGCCGCGTCTTCCTCAGTGCTTGGCACATGGCCCGCACGCAGTCAGCTGTGTTTCTGGTGCCAGAGATTTCAAGAGAGAACTCTTTTATCTCTTATTTTGTAGGATATCCGACATGAAGCCAGTGACTTCCCATGCAGAGTGGCCAAGCTTCCTAAGAACAAAAACCGAAACAGGTACAGAGACGTCAGTCCCTGTAAGTATTCACACACCACAGTTACCTGCTCCCATCCAGCCGGCCCCTCCGAGGCTGCGGGCCTCTCAGACTCCTTTAGCCCTGGGGTTTGGTAATAAATCAGTAGCAGTTGAGGTTTATGCCTTGATTGTTTCCTACGATGAAGGCATTAGAGGCTTGTGTAATGGCTCACTTTTCCGCCCATGGAGGGATTAGGTTTCAGTTTCTAGAAAATTCAGCAAAGTTCAAAGCGCTTTTCTTAGCTTTGACTATTTTAATGATGATTCATTTTCCTACCAGCTGAGTGTGTGTAATGGCAGGTGTAATATAACCCCTTCTGGGTGACTCGGCGACAGTATTGTTGGGCCCCAAGCATTGTACTGACCGGTAGTGATGCCCTGCCCGGGCATGGGCCAGGGTCGGGGAGGCACTCACCTGCCGCCTCAGCTAGAGACGCGGTCGGCTCTGCTCGCTGACCACACCTCCCCCAGTCCTCCCCCTCCGCCATCACTGTTTTTCTGGCTCTTTCCTATCCTTAGCTCTCAGTGTGCCCGCTGGCAGCCTCCTCTGCCTTCCGAGTAATTGGCTTTCAGTCTGCTGATATCTCGAAAGTGAATGAACTGTGTTAGAATCTGTGTAAAGTGAGAAAAACTGGAGAGGAGGGAAGGACAGGAACTTCACCACCTCCTCTGGGTCACAGAGAGCCTTGGGACTCACCTCCACGTGGTGTCACCCAGCAGCGAGGGCCGTGGCTGCAGCGGCTCCATAGCAGTGCCCTCTGCCAGGGATGTGACGATGCCGCCAGGCCCCCGGGCAGGCCCGTCCTACCGAAGCCTGCTGCAGGGGCGGCTCCCGGTGCCCTCCACAGGAGAGTGGCAGTGCCTCCTGCCGGATGGCGCAGTGCCCCAGGCCGTAGGGGGGCGGAGTGAACCAGACCTGGGCTGGCGCTAAGCAGTCTGCCTCCGACGGCTGCCGCGGCGCTCTGCCCCTCTGAGCTGCGTGGCCTCAGGCGGGTTGCCCTCTCCCCTGATCTTCAGTCACACAGGAGTCACAGGGATCTCAGGACGGGGCGCAGACTGAAGTCAGGGCATATCAGTGCTTAGCCCCGAGTCTCACTCTCAGTGTCGGCTGTGGTTGAGACGGCCAGGAACTGAAGTGCCCACTGGGCACGTCCACCACGTGGGTCTAGGTCAGGTGACACAGGATTTTGCCCCAGTGTCTGATTGTCTTGATTTAGCACTTCCAGGCTATGGCTGCACATAGATTTTATTTAAAAATAATACTAATGGCCTCTTCTCAGGGAATTCTGCCATGAGGCCCTGGCCAGCTGCCCTGCGCTAGAATCACCATCGCAGTTCACATCATGCACACGGTGCCCACCGAGCCCTTGGTCTGTAGCCTTTGCTGTACTCGCTCTGAATTAGGCAACAGTATTATCTTTCATATTTCTTTTCTGTGTTTTCGATCAGTATTCATCTAAATAAGTTTGTAAACCAGCTTTACAGAGGAAAAAAACCCAGCATTTGAAATATTCTTCCAGGGATACAATTCCCAAACTTTTTAACCAGTCTTAACTCCTTGCATTTTTCTCCCCTACCTCCACTCTTCACTAGAGAAGGTAATTTGCTTTTAAAGTTATGAAGGAAATGGGGAGAATGTTTCAAGGTAGAAGGTGATCCTATTATCTTCCATTTGGCAGGTGAAAAACTCAGCACTCAGAAGATAAGTTGTCTGTCCAAGGTCACCACCCAGTGCTGTGAGACCTCTTATCTCCATGGCCCATTTCAGTATCACCCGAGTATTTCAGTGTGTACTAACCCTCTATGATGAGAAACGTTATTCCAAACAATGGCTAATTCACTAAAACATCTCTTTGGAATGCTTTCGAATAGAAAGCCCCTAACTGCTTATCCCTGCTAAGTTTTCCTTTCTCTCTGGGCAAGGGGAGAACTGTTTATGGGCCGTCACCTGAGTTTACCGTCCCTTGTGTGGTACCGGAAATAAAAACACCCACCCGCGCTTGTTAATGGCCCTGGCAAGATAAGGAAAGTTGCCTTCGGGAAAGCAGGGCTTTTGTGACAGTGTGGTAAAGAGGAAAAGAAGCGGTTGTGCTTTTTCTGTAACCTGGGATAGACCTTTCAAATGCAAGTGTATTTCTAAAAACTATTCTGAAAGTTACTTTAATGTATTTTCGGTGTTGTGTTTTGGATTCAGAGTCTATGTTTTCCTGTTAAACGCTCTTTTAAGTGTCTCTGATTGTGACATTTATGTTGTACTTTAGCTTTTCTAAAGACAACCTTGTATCATGGAGTTCAAGGTGTGAGTTTTCACCCTGTTGTAGACTTCAGCCGTTTAATCTTGGAAGTATTAGGCACAGGTGAGGCTGAGACGTGATCATAAATCTTACCAACTTGGTTCATTGTACCAACTTGAACTCTGGGGACTGGGTGGAATATTGGTGGATTTTGTTCCCTTTTAAAGATCAAAGCCATTGCATTTTTCACTCATTAAAGTATGTTTTAGGCCTCAGAGAACAGATTCCTTGACATCCCCTCCCCCCCAGTCTTCTGAGGTGTGAGGACAGTAATAAATATCATAAGACGATAAAGCCTAAAAACAGATTTCCCAAACAAGAATTAATAATCTATGTTTTAGTGTAATTTGTTTCTTTTGCTATTTTGTATTAAGTTTCAGATACTTTCAGAAACCTTCTGAAAGTACTAGCGGTTCCCATTATTGGAGACACTAAATTAATCTCAGAACAGTTTGGACTCAGCCAGTGTGAACACCCTGAGCGCCTCACTTGCCTTCTCTGCTTTCCCCTTAGGGCACATCACCTGTGCAAGCACTTAAGTCCCCCTGGATTAACCTTGCATTCTGGTTTGCCTTTCAGTTGATCACAGTCGGATTAAACTTCATCAAGAAGATAACGACTATATCAATGCTAGTTTGATAAAAATGGAAGAAGCCCAAAGGAGTTACATTCTCACCCAGGTAAACAGAGTCTGAATTTTTCACTAGTGGGCTTCACCTCTCTCGATGTCAGCCTAAGAGCCTGACAGCGCCGTTATCCACGCCTCAGATAAAGTCTGCCACATCTTTTAGAAGATCAGGTTTCTAACCCAAAAAAGCAACATGGAAGGGAGAAGTCTTCCTTCAGAGATTCAGTCTGGTCATGACATGAATCTTTTCTGGGAAGTGTGGCGCTGCCGGGTTTGTAGACAGCAGCAGTAAAAAGCCAGGGTTGTCTTGCTTGTTGAGGCAGCAGCTAGAGAAGACGGCGCCTGTGTTGGGTCCCTAAGTATTTGCCTCAGGGCATCAGGGCTGCTTATGGACACGTAAGAGGGTTGGTAATAGACCAGAAATCTTTATCCAGATGGCCTTTCAGAATTCCTCTGCATGGTCCTCATTCCTTGGGGGTGGAGGGGTGAGTTAGGTTATGTGGAGAAGCATGCAAACTCACTTGAAACTCCCATTGGTTTTTGGCATCTTTATGGAAAAAGAAAGCACAACAGTAGTTTCATAATTGGCCTTTTGTGAAACACTGGTATATGACCCAAAGACCACGGGAGCCTGGGGAAGAGTGAAGGGGTCTCTTTTAACCGATTTTCTCAAGTCTTCATCTATTACTGGTACATTGATATACACAGTCTAAATCTCTCTCTCTCTCTTTAAATCCTGGTTTCCTCTTTTCTCTTTCCATGTCAGTTTCTCAGTCTTACATTAGGTTTGGGTCCTAGGGTGACTGTGAACATCATCACCCTGTCTAATATTTGGAGGCTAAAATGACAGTGAAGCTAGGAAGCATGATGACGAAAGTCTGCTTTGGGGCGGGCGTCTTCCTGGTGGCCCTTCTTGACTGTCTCTTTTGTTCTATCCGGGTTCCTCTCCACACATGACCAGAGTTGGCCCACCACCCCCCCCAGTCATTGTACGGAACATCAGTCCCCAGGCCCTCAGCCCGTGATCCTCCCAGCCCTTCTGGGGTTGGGGTGAGGGGCAGGGAGACCTTGGTGGCAAGCTGGTGGGAAGATGTTGTGGCAAAGTGGCTTCTTGGGAACTTCTCTTTTAGAAGTAGTCAAGTTTCTTACTTCTGATTTCAGCCATTCAACTTTGGTCTGGGGTCAGCAAGCCCAAAGCAAAGATAGGGTATATAAAGTCAAACGGGCATTAGGAAATCACCGTGAAAACTTTTACCCCGCTGTCCTCCCCACGCTCACACCCTCGCAGTTGCTTGGCACATCTGAAGTTCTGTCTGTCCGTCAGATCGCTCCCCAGATGTATCCAGCTGCTTGCTGACGTGGTCTCCCTCTGCCCTGAGATTGACGTAAGGGGTTCAAGCAGCCTGGCCCCAAGTTGCACTGCTGGGCAGGGACTGAACTCATTTCCATGCCACAAAGCCAAGAACACGGTGCCCATTTTTAAAATGTTGTTCATTAAACAAATAATGCAAGGCTCTCGTCTCACTTTTTAAACCTGTAGGGAGAGTAATGTCACGGATACTGGCCTTCACGCCCACCTTCAAGTATTGGCTGTTTGGTGTGTGCCCTGTCAGATCTTCCATGACTTTAGTCCCTCAGACCCGTTCTGGGCTGGAGTGGTGTTTGGGGCCGTGACGAGAACCCTGGCTGTGGGCCAGTGGCACCACGGCCCTTGCCCACCCCGTCTGTGCCCTCATCTCTTAGGTTCCATGCTCCGAGGATGAGGGGAGCCCATGGTCGGGTTAGCCGTTAATATTAATGATGAGAGCTCACACTGTGTTGGGTATTCGCTGTGTCCCGGGTCCTGTGGAAAGGTATAGTAAGTCTGCCCACCTTTACAGCCCTGTGAACAGGCACCCTAATGGGTAGCGAGCTAGGTGGGGAAGCTGCGGGAAGAGAGGTGGGCGGCTCGTCCCAGGCTGTGCGGTTGGGGCCGCTCACCTGCAGCCAGCGGTGTTGCTCGCTGACCCCCCGCCCTGACGCAGAGATCTCTGGCGCCCTTGCTCCGGCCAGCCCAAACCAGAGAGCAGAATCAGTGTTTTCTCTCCTCTATCATTCGGTCTGAACCAGCTCTTAGATACGGAAATGACCTTTCACTACATGGTAGAAAATAGAACTGTGGTTACTGACCACCAGGCAGGGAGAGGCGGGCCCCGGCCATAGCCCCGGCTTCCATGCTGCCTGAGGGCGCCTCGCGCCAGGGCGGGTTTGTACGTAAGATGCACACTGTGGATTGTGTTTGCAGGGCCCTCTACCCAACACCTGTGGCCACTTCTGGGAGATGGTGTGGGAGCAGAAGAGCCGGGGCGTCGTCATGCTCAACAGAGTGATGGAGAAAGGATCGGTGAGTGAGCCTCACGCCGCCTCCTGCGGCGCCAGTCCGTAAGGGTGACATCTGTCTGTTCCTCTCCTCAAGTTGCCTTAGATTTCTGTTAGAAAAATCCAACGAAGCAGTATATAATCACATGTTTATTGTAAACAAGTCAGATAAACAGGTGAATTTAAAGGAGAGAAAGGTCAGACAGCCCTTGCCCTGGTCTCCACCCCACCCTGTCAGCCGGCCTCCCAGCGCCTGGTGCGTGAGCCCCGCTTTCCTCTCCCCGGTGCCTCTGGTGCTGCTCTGCTGGCCTCGTGGAGCGGTGCGAGCAGAGTTTCACTTTGAAAAGCAAGTTCCTACTGTGCCTTGATCGTGCGTGCTTTCTCTGGTGAAGTGTCCCTTTGCACAGCCAAGCGGTGGGAGCAGCTGGACGCAGATTCAGCCCTGTCAGACCCACAGACGCTGGGCCCCTGGCCACTCCTTTCACAGGGACGGTGTCCACTTGCGCTTCCCTTCAGGAGTGTGAGCCTCTCTTCTGAGTACTCTGCAACGTGAGCCTGTTTGTTCAGGCCACTCCTGCCTCTCCTCAGTCTCTTCTGCCCCTACATCCGGAGCACTCTTTCTAAACCAGGTCTCCCACACCTCTTGCCAGCTGAAACCTTTCTGGGGCTCCCACTGCCTCCCAGGACATACGCCGTGTGACTGCTGGACCGGATACAGCTGGGCCCCGCTCTCTCCCTTCATCAGCCGACTCCAGCCATAACAGACTTGTATTTTATTTAAAAAACTTTTTTTTTTTTTAGTCTTTTGCCCCTTCTCTGGACTAATGACCCAAATCGCACTCACCCCCTCCAGGCGCGCATGGCTGCCCTCAGCACCGCGTGGCCTCTGACCTCCCCTCACGTCTGAGGGCACAGTGTGGTCTTCACCGCAGGGTATAGGTGCCATGTCCTCCTCCCAGGCTCCTGCCCTCTCCCTGATGCCCACTGCCAGCCACGCGGGGCTCCGCAGCCTCCGAGGTGGAGGCCCCAGGGGAAGAGAGCCGAGGAGCGTGGAGGCCAGTGGGAGGGGCCAGGCGGGGCTGGCACTGGCACCGTGCTCGGACTCAGCGGGGACGTCGCTGTCCCGGCTTCCAGAAGGACGTGAACGCTCCAGAGAAGCCCGCCTCCGGAGAAAGGACCATCGTGGCCCTCGGGAAAAGTACAAGTGTGAAGCAGTCATGTGTCAAAGGAAACTTGAACGGCGACAACCTGAAGGGGTAACGCACCCCCTCATGGACTCGTCCGTCCCCCAGAAGGGACGGGCTTGGCGACAGCAAACGGCGCTCTTAGGACAGTTCCTGTTTAGAGTCGTCTTTTTGCCTCTGCCTCCTTCTCTGAGAAGAAAGGATTCATTTGCTCTACAGAAACAGATAAAGCGCTTACCTGAATGTTCAACTGCTGCAGCAGTGTGTTTTGTCTGAGAAAAAAAAAGTCTTCAGTGAAAGTGGTTTTTTAATTTTCTCTGCAGTGGCTTGATTAGTAAAACACAAAGTTGCAAACATGAAGTAAGCCCTCTCCACCACCTTTCTTGTCAGCAACTTTGAATAAAGGAACAAAACATCAGATTCCTGCCATGCAGGCGCTCCGCAAGGGAAAGCAAACCGTGGTGGCTGGCGCGGGTGCTGAGCGCAGAGAAGCGTCAGGGTCTCCCAGCCCCAGTGCTGCTGCCGCTCCGGGTCGCACTCTGCCGAGGGGCGGGAAGGCCCGGCCTGTGCCTTGGGGCATCATGGTCTCCACCCACCAGCTGCTGGGAGCACCCTGCCCGCGGCCAAAGCCTGTAAAAGCGTCCCCAGACACTGTCCGGTGTCCCTGGGGAGGCAGACTTGCCCGCATTTGCGACTCACTCTATCGTGGTGTGGAGGGTTGAGAATTTTAAATCAAGACTGACTTATTCAAAATTCATCAGAGAAGGTAGCATTTGCCTTTTATTTGTTTGTCACTAAAAGTTGAGGTGAAACCTCGTCACTGTTTGCACACGGTTTGCTCCAGCTGCTGTGGTCGGAGGACACCAGGAAGGGGATCCAGGTACTCAGGCCGCGTGCTCCTCAGCAGGCCCTGCCCTCGGTGGCCTCCCACCAGGGCTGAGTGTAAACAGACCCCAGATCCACTGTGCCGTCCTTCCCCTTGGACTGCTGTGCTGGCCGTTGAGAGACACATGAGTGATTCTTACATGTGGTTTACTGTGGTGGTGTGGCGCAGTCCCTGTTTGCCTCTGTAGCTCTCCTTTTTACCCTAGGGCACTTGGGCATGCAAATTGGCATGGAAAGCAGTGTATGGTTTATGGTTCTTAAACCTTCCTTGGTATAAACATTTTAAATTCTGCATCAGCGTTCTCAGTTATCACCCCCATCAGAGCTGATCGGGGGAAATTATAAGAAATTGCAGTGTCTTGTTTGCTCAACTAATCTAATTGTAATTTCTCCACTACAGCCTGTGGCTAAAAACCAGCTTGCAGAGCGTCTCCGTGTAATGCATGTTTGTTTTCTGGTTTCTTTCACCAAGTAGTGTCCAGTGGCCCCCCTCGTATGTTTTGGCAGAACTACCCATTACCCTTTTGGGACCTGATATACTTCCTGGAAGACAGTTGTGCAAAAAATGATTGTGTGTGTTAGACCAAGTTCGTCCAGGTGGCCAAAGTTCTCATTCATTCTATGTAGACATTGCATTTAGACATGATAAGCTAGCGTGCATATGTGTGCAGGGGCCGGGAACGCAAGTTGTCTAGGCAGGGGGAATAAGCCAGGCCATGTTCACCCAGAAGCGTCGCCCGAATCTCTCTCCTGAAGTCCCCACTAGAGATGCTGTTTGATTTCAAGGACTTTCAGCCTTGGGACCCTGAGTTGTATATCACGGGTGCTTTAGGCTTTGTCCGTCTCTCTCACACTCCACTTTTAGTTCTCCGTGTTCATCATTCTTTCAGCCAGATCACCCATCAGAGGGTCACCTCAGATGACTGTGGGTTTTTCTCAGCATGCCCTAGCTGTTTTAGCAGAACCCGAGAGCTCTCACACCGCCTCCTGGTGGTGACGGCACCTCTGACAGGTGCAGCGCTGGCCTGGCCTGTGGCTGCTTCTGCCCCCTCAAGACACGCCTCAGTTTAACTCAGTAAAGGACTGCTTTCCAACAAGATAATCCCCTTTTCCGGGCCCTGTGGATCAGCTTAATAGGGTCGTAGGAAATGGTGATCTTGTGCTGCTTCTGTTTTGTTTTATTTTATGTGTTTACAGCAAAAAACTTCTACAGGAAATGACAGAGAGCAGACTGTGGCATGTTGCTGGAGATGCCTAAGAGTTCTTTGAAGAACTCCTATTTTTAAATAAGTATTGGTTGATTGACACTTAGTGTGTGCCAAAATTCCTCAGCGATAAAGTTTCAGAGTCTTGGTCTTTATCCAGATAACAGAGATTTGTGAGGCTTTATATTCACTTTTGAAAGTGAGTGCTTGCTGTGTGGAGATGAGATTTAAAAGACTTGCCTCTCCTGCCCATGAGATATGAAAACACTGGTCCTTTCTCTGAGAGCAACTGGCCGTTCTGCGTTTCTGCTGCTTGGCTTCACCCTCTTGTCTGCTCACTGCCTTGGGTGCCCACTCCAGCACTCGTCGCTCTGGGCCTACCAAGGTGGTTTCTTTGTTTCTGGTGTCTCAAGGCATTGCACAGATCTGATTATTAGAAGTATAGGAATAAATGCCTCCTTTAAACATCCTCTAAAGTCTTACTCTCACCTGCCTCGTCCACTGTGGCTAAGCATGCAGTTGTGATCGTGCGATGCCATCAATGCTTCTGTGTCCTGAGTGGCAGGATCATTTTGATGCTGATAGTTGGGCTCTGTTCCAGGGGTTCATTCTGGCAGCTGGGCTTCCCAGGTGGCGCTAGTTATAAAGAACCCGCCTGCCCAGTGCAGGAGACTGAAGAGATGCAAGCTTGATCCCTAGGTTGGGAAGATCCCTGGAGGAGGGCATGGCAGCCCACTCCAGTGTTCTTGCCTGGAGAACCCCATGGACAGAGGAGCCTGGAGGGCTACAGTCCATAGGATGTCAAAGAGTCAGACGCGACTGAAGCGACTTAGCACGCACACGTGCACATCGGTGCAGGGAGATGACATGGGTGAAACTGTCCAAAACTTCCGTGTCCAGGCTCTTTAGAAAACCTTACTGGCCTTCTGTTTGGGGACCATAAAGTTGGATGCTTTGGTGGCTTCACAATGTGGTGTTTCTTAATTTGTTTCCCTCTCTTTTTTCTGTGGCTTTGGTTTTCATTAAAGCAGGATCAATGGGCATTTGTTGTTCTGTCTTCAGCCACTTCAGGAGCCTCCTGGCTCCTCTGAGTCAGTGCGTGTTGAATTGTAAGTGTCTTGAACTTGTACTGTTTCCCAAAGAGCTGTTGACACGCACTGATACTTCATTTGATGGAAGTCATACTGCCTCTGAGGGCCTCTGTCTGGGGATGTGTCAGTTCTTCTGGCTTATGGACCCGGCAGCTTCTCCCCATCTACCTGCTGGTTTTGTCCAGAATAGTCATCAGCAACCAGAAATGTCTGGTGTAAAAACTTGGTTCACACAAAGCATTGGCACTGAATTTGACCCAAATTTTCTTTCTTGACCTCTAAATGAAACCAAGTCTGTGGGAGCTTGCTTGCTTTAAGGAAAATGTTAATGAGCTACATTTAAATCAAGACTATTAAGTAGTTCCTGGGATTTTTAAACTTGAACATCAAAAGGACTTTTCTG
This sequence comes from Bubalus bubalis, assembly GCF_019923935.1. Lineage (NCBI taxonomy): Eukaryota > Metazoa > Chordata > Mammalia > Artiodactyla > Bovidae > Bubalus > Bubalus bubalis. The sequence goes on along the minus strand of NC_059170.1, from coordinate 4,889,707 downwards.
AATTGAACCAGACCAGAATAAAAGGGTGGGATGGGGCAGGAGGTGATCCCCAGCCTTGGAGGACCTCTCTCAAGCCTTCTAGATCCTGGTTTGCATTTGATTACAGCCTTCAAGGGGCTCCCTGGTGGCTCAGCAGTAAGGAATCCACCTGCAGTGCAGGAGCCTCAGGAGGCGTGGGTTCCATCCCTGGTCGGGAAGATCCCCTGGAGGACGGCATGGCAACCCACTCCAGTATCCTTGCCTGGAGAATCCCATGAACAGAGGAGCCTGGTGGGCTACAGTCATGGGGTTGCCAAAATTTGTGGACACCACTGAAGCAAATTAGCATGCACAACCCCTCAAGCTTTTCACGGTCTAGTCTTGTTATCGTCCCCAAGGTAAGGAGTTGGCGCTGTGCCAAGGGCACCAGTCAGGTTCTTGATAATCTTTGAAATGGCTACATGAAGTCATTCCTGAGAGACAACCTTGTGTGCAGGCTGGCTCCTCTCCTGGGTGACAGGGAGGGGATGCGACGCCTGGAGCACATCTCTGTGCGGATAACCAGGGCGGCTGGGCGTGGAGTGCATGTCCTGTCTGCCCGCCTCACCCTGGCCTAGGTCTTCACAGGCCCCGCCCCATCTCCCCAGGAGGCAGGCAGCTTACACTGATGTCAGCTTCCAAGGTCAGAAAACCCTCGGTTTGGTGGTTACCATGAAGCTCGTGGACAGTACTCCACACTCCATAGGAAGACAGTCCATTGCTCACAGTAACGGCGCTGTTTTCTGTCCTAGTTAAAATGTGCACAGTACTGGCCTCAGAAAGAAGAGAGAGAGATGGTCTTTGAAGACACAAATTTGAAATTGACATTGATCTCGGAAGACATTAAGTCCTATTACACAGTACGACAGCTGGAATTGGAAAACCTCTTGGTGAGTACGACCCGCACCTGAGTGCCGGGGCGGGCCTGTTGGTGACGTCTCCTTGAGGTGTTGTTTCAGTCGTGATTTACTTAGCACCAGTGGTTTTCTGAGCTCTGAGCAAGATGCGGTTTTCACACCATGGTGAGCAGCGCCTACCTGCTTACCTGCCAGGTGACCAGCAGTGTCTGGGGGGCAGACACGTCTTAGTACCTCCCTTTCCACAGAACTCTCTCTCAGCCCCAGCTAACACCAGTTCTTAGGGGAAAGGATAGGTTCTTACCTCAGACCAACTGCAGAGGGTCTAACATGATAGCCTGGGAGTTAACACCAGCGGAGCACGCGGGCCTCTCATCCACAGTCACTAGTCGGCAGTGACGGAAGAAAGGCCCAGTTTGTGGTCAGTGTAAAGTTTCTAGATGAAGTCCTGGGCTTCTGGCGGGGGTGGCAGGGAGTTTATAACACCAGGGGCCAGCTCTCATTAAATAATGGCCTTGGACCACCTCTTGGCTCTGCTGGAGGCAGCCCCGCTGAGGACCCGTTCACGGGGAGGCTACAGAGCTCACCTGCACCCCCGCTGGTGACAGAGACCGCGGAGGGGAGCTCCGGGGGTCTCCCTCAGACGCAGGCACCCCAGCCTTGTGCAGTCCCACGGCCCACCTCCTCACACTGTCGGCCCTGAGCCAAGGGCGCTGCGTCCCCACAGGTCAGTCTGCCCCCAGCCCGGGCTTTTGGAAGGCTTCCTGCAGTGGTCATGTGGGTGTGAGCAACGCAGGCCCAGAGCGCGCCGTGAGGGGCTCGCGGGCTCCAGCGGAGCCAAAGGAGCACGGACCCCCAGGGCTGCGGGCGGGCTGACGGGCAGGGTCTGCTCCGGCCTTGTCTTTATTCTCAGCTTAACTTTCGACTTCTGCTCTGTAGTCGCTGTGACTCCTGGGGTGGGTTCAGAGTGGGAGTGAGATGGAGAGCTCCGCGCAGGTGCCTGGGAGTGGAGGAGAGGTGGAAACCGTGCGGCTCCGGGGAACCGTGCCGGTCCAGGCCCTGCCCTGCTGAGCGCTGCAGCCGGGGCAGGATGGCAGGGGGAGGGTTGGGAGGCGCACACAGGCTCCCGCGCTGACCAATGGAGGGGCTGAGACGGGTGGTTTTCAGGAGTAATCTTGGCGGAGGGTTGGAATGTGCCTGGAGGATTGTGTGGTAGACTTTTTTTTTTAATGCTTTTGAGCACTTGCGAGCCTGGCGTTACGAATGACTTCTGGTAAACTCTTGAGAAAATTTCTTTCGCTCGTTGAAGAGAATGGAATACAACCTGAGCAGAAGAGGCTCGCGCTGTCTGGGCGGCAGAGCAGAGAGGTTTGGGGGAGATCTGTTTGCTCTAACAGAATGTGGTTTTCAAAAAAAAAATCTGTTCTGAGCCTTGTGGATCTGTTCGCGCGTACGTCTGGAATGAATTCCTTGAGAAAGAGGTGGGTAGGCATGAGGGAGGGAGTAAACAGATGACCCACACCTTTTCAAGAATTTAAGGAAGGAACTTGCTTTTGGCCTGTTTTCTTATTCCATTTTTTAAAAATCTGTTTTTAAGTGCTTTTCTTACCGCCCCCCCCCCCCCCAAAAAGGAAGACACGTTTGTCTTTTAAACCATTAAAGTATGTAAGGAGGTCGTTTTCTAGGGAGAAAGGCGTGGAGCTGTCTGCGTGGTTCTCGAAGTTATCCTGATGTGACCAGCAGATTGGTTCCAGTTCTGCAGGAAGATACCAGCATGTGTCATGGCTGGTGCGGGGTGACCCGTGTGTGTTCTCTGCGGGTGTCAGGTCCTTGCTGTTTGTTGTGGGTCCTTTCCCACGTTTCTGTCACCCTCAGGTCAGAGAGGGTGGTTGTACCGGAGGCATGAGCTCTGGGAAGAGGGCAGGGCCGAGTCGCTCCCTCGTGGCACCTGGCACCCAGGAGGCACGTGGTGGACATTCGCTAAATGAGGGGAGGGGCACTGTTGGCCACCAGGTCTCTGGCCCAGTGTTTCCCCATCAGCTGCTCTGCAGGCAACCTGGGTGCTGGCGTGGCTCTTGGCTCCGCGCCGCTGGTGGGGTTCCTGTCTCAGGCCTTACTTGCCCCGTGACTGTGGGCTCTTAGCGTGAGGGCTCTCCTCAGTGAGAACCACGGTTTGACCATCGCCCCTGGCAGCCCGCTGTCTGCCCTGGGAGTGGAGTCTCAGAGGAGCAGAGCTGGAATCAGCCCCAGAGGCCGTCCTCACAGGTCCCCTGGGAGCTGATGGGGCCACGAGGAGAAACACTTGGGGACAAGTGTCAGGATCCACCTTCAAGGGTCCCTGCAGCAGGCTGTGAACGCGGGCTCTGGAGTCAGGCAACTCAGATTGCAAGTCCTGCCCCCTACCTAGTAGAGGGGTGCCTGCCAAGCCTCAGGCTTCTCATCTGGAGCATGGGAGTAACTGGACTAGTGGGGTTGCATGCGAGAGCTCCGGGAGCCCGGGCACCCAGCGCGGGAGCACGTAGACGCTCACTGTGGGGCCGGGCCAGCTGGTCTTATCGCACCCCTTCCTCACTGACCGCCTGTTCAGAAGGGATTGAGCCACACATACAGTCTCCAGTCTTCGGGGACCGAGTTAGTAACCTTTTTCTGTAAAATGACAGTCCTCTGAGACATCCAGATCGCCTTGTAAAGCCCTGAGTTCCCCAGAGCTGGCGCCCCACATGTGTGGTTACATTTCTACTCTCATGTGAAAGCCTGAGGCGCTGATGACAAGACTGCTGTGGGCGGTAGTGCAGCATCACTTTGACTTACGGAGAGAAGTCATTGTGACCTGGAAGACAGCAGAAGGGAGAGGGGCGTCGAGATGAGGGCTCCTGGAGGCGAAAGTGTTGCAGCTGGCAGGAGCAGCCTGGCGCCTGCCTGGGGCTCAGATCTTGTCCGCTGAGTCTGTGGTCCTGAGGAGAGAATCCGGGAACAAAGACTCCTCATGGAGGCAGGCGTGTTGAAAGGCGCTTCACGCTTACTTGAAGTCAGTGGTTCTCACACAGGAGATTCTTTGAGAGTCGTCACGTGTGTATTTCTCTTTCAGTCTCGAGAAACCCGAGAGATCTTACATTTCCACTACACCACGTGGCCTGACTTCGGAGTCCCCGAATCGCCGGCCTCGTTTCTGAACTTTCTCTTCAAAGTCCGAGAGTCGGGCTCGCTCAGCCGTGAGCACGGCCCCATCGTGGTTCACTGCAGCGCTGGCATCGGCAGGTCAGGCACCTTCTGCCTGGCTGACACCTGCCTCTTGCTGGTAAGACGGCCCTCAAGACCGCAGGAAGCAGAGGGAGCATGCAGTGACCTCCAGGCTGGCCTGGCCGTGGCCCTCCGTCACTGTCTGCAGTCAGCCAGCTTTGGTCTTGACTTTCTAGCAGCTTCCCTCCCATCAAGGGAGCTTTACCCTAAACAGCTTCATTTGGAGCAGTGCTCTTAATTTTGATGTGGAAGCCAAAGAATCCCCTTCCCTCACACTTTTCCCTCTCACGCTCCCCTAGGACGTGTACAGTCATGTTGTACCTGACACCCAGACCTCACTCAGCTGTGTCTCCTCTCTGGCTTTCAGATGGACAAAAGGAAAGACCCTTCTTCTGTTGATATCAAGAAAGTTTTGTTAGAGATGCGGAAATTTCGGATGGGACTGATCCAGACAGCAGACCAGCTCCGCTTCTCCTACCTGGCTGTGATCGAGGGCGCCAAGTTCATCATGGGAGACTCTTCGGTGCAGGTCGGCATCCCTTCCGCTTTAATCCGGGTGTGCTGGTTTAAACTTTTGCCCCTAAAGGAGGCTGTTCACTGTCGAAGTTGAAATGATGTCACGTGTCAGGGGAAATAGCTAGACTTCATGTTTAATCTGTTTAGCTAGAAAGTCGTGGAAATTGTCACCATGTTCCAGTTTCTTTGAAGTGCTCACACGGAGAGCATTAATAGGGAGAATAGACTTTATTTTCCAAAGATCTCATGTTCTAAGCACATGGTTGGAGACCCGAGAAGCTGAAAGGCCCCTCATCTAGCCCTCGCCTCTCCTCACTTGAAAGGGAGCAGATTTCCTGACAAATCACCAACTGTGAAATCTTCCTCTTACTGCTTTTTCAAGGAGCAATGGAAAGAGCTCTCCCACGAGGATCTGGAGCCCCCACCTGAGCACGTCCCCCCACCTCCCCGGCCCCCCAAGCGAGTCCTGGAGCCACACAACGGGAAGTGCAAAGAATTCTTCCCCAACCATCAGTGGGTAAAGGATGACACTGAGGAGGAGGATAAAGAAGACGGCCCCATCCAGGAAGCAACCAGAGCCCCGTTAAACGCCCCCTGCAGCCTGGAGAGGTAAAGGAAGAGGGTCCTGGCTTACTGGAGGGGGCGGGGGCGGGCAGCCTCCTCTTGGCAACGGGTACTTCTGTGTCCTTGGGGAGACGGGCCCTGGACCAGCTCTGCACCTCCGCCACCGCTGGTTGGCGGAGCCTCTGGACTGAGCACAGGTTGGCCGGGGAGAGGGACGGACTGCAGCAGGGGTCTGGCGCCACCTGGTGGTGCCTGTTGGAACCGGGGCTCCGGCACGACAGTCAGGTGGCCCAGGGTTGACAGCGACAGAAAACAGGAGCCGGGCTTCGGGCAGGTCCTAAAACTGATGTCCAGGCTTGACCACGTACCTTCAGCCCCCAGAACTTAACCTTTTCATGTAGCTTTGATTGTCATTTTGCTTCCTTACAGTTTGAGAAAGATTACTGAGCACCTACTGATGTCTGTGAGAAATGAGATCATTAGATCAGGGCCCCTGCTCTGTGTTCTGGACCACCTTGTTGGGAAGGGAACAGTAGGTTGTGGTGGGGGCCCCATGGACGGGACGTGATGGAGGTGCATGCTGAGGCGGTCAGCCTTAGAGAAGAGCCACCCAGCCTTGCCTGGGAGGTCAGGGAGGGCTGCCTGCAGGAGGTGGCGTTGTGCAGGAGCTCGAAGGATGGACAGGGGTCAGCCTGAGCCCGTGGAAGCAGCGCCCTCAGTGCCTGCTGTTTTAGAGGGCAGCTTAAGATTAGCTCCCACTCTGACCTCACGTTTGTCTGCACCTTGAAATCCAGCCTGCCGCAGTTCTCAGCGGGCGTGTGGAGTGCAGAGGGGTGTCGGCGAGGTGTTCATGCTGGCATCACCTGTAATGTTGAAAAACTAGAGCTGGGTTGATTCTGTATCCAGGGAGCGTATCGGGAGGGCTTTCTCCCTGTGCTGAATGTTCTGCAGCTGTTGAAAGACGAGATCAGAGTGTATTCTTGTGGCCGGGCTTGGGAACATCATGCGTGAGAGAGCAGGTTACACATGGTGTGTGCCCCGCCAGGTCCTCCGGCTAAGCTCACCATCCAGATCTTCCCTGGTTACTTTGCCAAATGCTGGCTTCCAGACCTGAGTCCCCACCCATGAACCTACTCCCAGGACCTTCCGTGCACCTCTGGTTCTGGGGCTCTAGAGACACTTGTCCGGTGGAGCCTCCCAGAGCAGATCCTGAGTGCAGGAGGCTGTGCCCGGCTTCCTGGGCCTCCGCTGACATTCGCGGGTGGACCGGTGTGCTCCCCCCGAGGGCTCATCATGGGCCACGTGAGAGGCGGGAGCCAGCACACGGCTTGTGTCACGTCAGTGTCATGTGTCCCGTTGCTGTATTCATGAAGACCGTGGGCAGAGGGGCCCTCCACACTCCGTGGGTGAAAGTGAGGAGCAGGGAAGCGTGGATCTGGGCGCTGAAAGCCAGAGGATGCTAGGAGACCGTGGAGCGGGCCGAGACCCTGAGCACCTGCACCGGGGGGAGCCCACATGCACCCAGGCCTCGCCCCGGACCCCTGCCCTGGCCCTGCAGTCGGGCCCTGGGAAGGAGGTGGTGACAGGCAGGCTTCTGGCCAGTGTCCGCGTCGTCAGGCCGTTTCCAGGGGGCTCCCCTTCCCTACAGCTCTTCCCATGGTAATAGCATCCTTGCCATTGTCTTCCCGGGTGAGTAACCCTTCTCTGCCCCCTCACTCCTCAGCGCGAGTCAAGACACTGAAGTCAGAAGGCGGGTCGTGGGCGCAGACCCTGCGCAGGGGGAGCCGTCGCTGCCTGCAGAGGAGCGAGACCAGCCGCTGAGCCACTGGAAGCCCTTCCTGGTCAACGTGTGCGTGGCCACGGTCCTCACGGCCGGCGCGTACCTCTGCTACAGGGTCTGTTTCCACTGACGGACGTGCTGGCCGGACCGCCTGCAGAGAGCCTGGCCTTTGCCCGGCGGCGGCGCTCAGTGCAGGGGGCGCGCTGAGCCTGTCCCAGAAGAAGCAGGCCAGAGGTTTTCAGAGTCTGGAACTGTGAAGGGCTAACGAGAGAGGACTGGGGATTGGTGCACTGGGGTCTGGAGGCGCTGTGGTCCCAGGAGTAGAAGAGTCTAATCTCAGGGCCTTAACCTATTCAGGAGTAAGTAGAGGAAATGCCAAATACGTCTCTCTCTCTTTTCCTTTTTTTTGCTCATTTGTTTTTGAAAAAAAAATAATAGAATTACAACACATTGTTGTTTTTAACCTTTATAAAAAGCAGCTTTTTGTTATTTCTGGCGTGGTGGGGAGAAAAGACTAGGCACTTAAGAGACTGTCTTGTGCCCTTAGGTGGCGTCACCAGATACAGTTTTTATTTGATTTCCCAGGGAAAGACTCCCACACGTGTACGAATGTAAACTCCTTTGGAGAAGAGGGTTGAGGGTCGGACCCTGTCTGGCTTGGGCGCAGCCCCTGCTGCGGGCTTCCCCACTGGGAGAAGGAGAGCAGCAAAGGCCATCTCTAGAAATCAGAACCTGGCTTCTGCTTCTGCTCAGGGTGTCCCGCTGTGTCCCACCGTCTGTTTCCCCACACAGCCCTCCCCTCTCGGCCGGCCTGCCCGCCCTGCCCGCCTCGCTCCATCCCCACTCAGGGTCCCCTGGGGCCAGAGGTCGCCACAGGGCGGCCGCCGGCCCTCCACCCAGGCCTCGAGACCCAGACGGAGCAGGTTCCGCTCGGCCCAGAATAGGAATGCCGTCTCGGCAGAAATCCCCCTGTTGGAATGTGTTGCTGTTGAAGTTAGGGAAAACGTCAAGGAGGTGATTCATTCTTTGTTGGTTTTTCACATTTTACTTCTTTTCTAAGTAACCGTCTTTGCATCCCGCGGTTTAGCAGCATGCAAACAATTTTTTCTTTGGAGGTGATTTTTGGGAAGGCAGAGCTCCTGTGAAAAATCAAACTCTTCGTGGGAGGTGGGGGTGGCCAGGGTGTGCGTGCGTCTGCAGCTCTGCAGCGCCGGGCTCATCTGGAAATGCTTGGTTTCTTTTCAGTTCCTATTCAGCAGCAACATACAGCCTGACCCAGTGCCAGGCTCGTCCGCCTGGTGGGCAGTTGCCGTGAGTGAGGCAGCGGGCAGGGCCGCAGCTGCCCTTGAGCCGCGGGTCTGCACTGAAGCGGCCCTCCTGGGCACTTGGCCTCGGCTCCACCGTCCCCCCTTCCTCCCCCTCCCCTGCTTGGACGACCAGACCCACAGCCCAGTTCTGAGAGGGCACAGGAGGGTGTGCCCGTGGCACGGGGCAGGGCAGCCTGGATGGGCAGCGGGACGAGCCTCACATGGGGCCTTCAGTGGGTGGCACACAGAGTCCTTGCCACCGCCGTCCTGGGAGACTGCCCGTGTGAGCCCCTCTCCACTCCATGTTTATTTTTACATTGTTTCCCCGAGGGCATCCACAGTGCACTAGCAAATTCTTAAACCAATAATAGGTTCCAGTTTTTTGATGTCAGCCTTGCACCAAGGGCTTTATCCAGAAGTACAGCAGTGGACCCTCAGGTCGGGCTGGGAATGGAGGACTTTGCTGTGAGCCTCTGCATAGACCAGTGCCCAGTGGGAGGATGGCTGGGAGCTGTCGTGTCGCGATGCTGCGGGGAGCTTGAGAGGAAGTCTGCGTGTGTTCATAGAGCAAGGGGATAATGATAATGGACACTTGGCTATTTAAGACATGGTGTGAGGTTCCTTTGTCCCGGTTCCTCACCTCCCCAGTTATCTGTTCAACCTTGATCTCAGCCACCACTCCCCCTGTGTGTATTAGGATGCATGTCCCGTCTTCCTGTGTCCCCATCAGATACAGCGTGCTTGGAATACTTAGCGCTCTGCTGACTAGCGTGCCCCGTGTACAAGTCCAGTTTCCCTTTGCACGGTCTGATCATTACGTGGCTGTGGTTCCTAAGACTGTTGCTGAAATAGTCGCCATTCAGCAGTGGAATGACGTTTTCCAGTAACAGATAGTTGTGTAATTCCTGGCGCGACACTCGGGTGACTTCCTAGTGAGGCCCAGCCCGTCCTGCTCCAGCAGGGTCCACTGCAGCTCAGACATTCCGAGGGTGTGGGAGCCATGGCGACACCTGCAGTCTGGACATGTAGGGAAGCAGGGTCCTCCCTCCCGCCCGCACACCCACACACACACACACACACACACAGCTGTGGGATCTGGACATGTAGGGAAGCAGGGTCCTCCCTCCCGCCCGCACACCCACACACACACACACACACACACAGCTGTGGGATCTGGACATGTAGGGAAGCAGGGTCCTCCCTCCCGCCCGCACACCCACACACACACACACACACAGCTGTGGGATCTGGACATGTAGAGAAGCAGGGCCCTCCCACCCGCCCCCCCCCCACACACACACACACAGCTGTGGGATCGGCCTCCACTGCACCCAAGTTCACACTCACCTTGAGCGGACCGTGATTTGGAACCAAGGCAACTGTCGGAAACTGCCCTTCCTGAGACAGCCTGGACGACGGTCCCTTCAAGTTGGCCTGTGGCCCTCTAGGGCCAGGGGCCTTGCTGCACGAGGCGTCTGCCCCCACCTCGAACTCTGGGGACTGATGGTGCTCAGGACTCCGCCTGCGTGGGGGGAACCTATGACCTCCACATTCAATAGCTTTTTTTACCAAGAAAAAAAAGGCAGCTGTAGCTCACGAGCTGCTCTTTTGCCAGCATTTTCACATTTTTGCCTTTCACGTGTTAGAAGCTCTGCAAGAAGTTACCATGGGGGGGCATCTGCGGTGTTGCCCGCAGGCCTTGGTGAGGTGCGGATGAGGCTGGGGGCCAGGCTGTAAGCGTGTGTGAGCTGGGCTTGTGCGTCTGTTCTGTTAGGTCCTGTATGTGTATGTAGTAGTTTGGGTGTGTATATACAGTAGCATTTCAAAGTGGATATACTGGTTTAACCTCCTGTCCTTGGAAAACAGATGGCTCTGCGTCCTGTCGCCCGTATGTTAGAGAAGTAGTGAGCTGCTCTGCTATATGCCTTAAGCCAACATTTACTCATCAGGTCATTATTTTTTACAATGGCCATAGAATAAACCATTTTTACAAAAATAAAAACAAAACAAACAGCCAGGTGTTTTGGTATAATACCTTTCCAGGTGTGTGTATACGTGGGTGCATGACGGGGGTGGGGGGCGCGTCTCAGGGTCTTCTGTGACCTCACAGAACTGTCAAACTGTACAGTTTTCCAATTTGCCATATCAATGATGGTTTGCATTTTAGTTGCAACAATAAAAATCTCTTTTTCTAAAGAACATGGATTTGGGGTGCTTCTCATTTCTTCACTTAATGGGCCTAAACCAGGCTGGGCAACTCGTGTCTCTTTCCATGCCTGCTGCTGCGAAGCAGATGCTGTCGTTCAGGAGGGGCTGCAGCTTTTCCACGTCTGAGGATTACGACAGCCTCCTGGGGTCGTGGGTGTCTTTGGCCTGCGAGAACGTTCCCCGCCTGGTGCGTTTACTCGGAGCTTCGGGGCCTCTTCTTCTTCTTATCCCTCAGTAACGGTAATAAAACTCACCATTTCAGTGTATTAGGGCCCTTGGATGACTTGACGAGTTTATACAAGTTGTTTGAAGAACCACCCAACCTGACAGGCGTGTGCCCGCGCCGGGGCCGCCTCTCAGCCCATTTCCCGAGTCGCACTGATGCGGGACTGATGGAGCCATAATAGTGAACGGGTTCATGTCGTCTGAAATCAAATGGGACTCTCCCCTAAGGTGTTTTTTTTTCTTTTAACTTCTTATTCTGAATAATTTCAGATTTGCAAAATGTTGAGGAAATAGTACAGAGAGTTCCCTTTCGGCCTTTAAGGTTTTATGGTTGTTTCAAAGCTGGCTGCTGAGTAAGCTGCAGGTGCTGTGGCCTCCCCGTGAGAGCGTGGAGCCCAGCAGGGCAGATAGCCCGTGGTCATGGGGCCCCTGAGCGCCCAGCGAGGACAGTGGGGACCGTCACGGTCGTCTCAGGTACAAAAAAAGGCAGCTGAGCGTTCCTGAGGAGGTGGGATTCCAGTGTGAAAAACAAATTTGTAACCTTGAGGAGAAATTAGACAGGGCCTAGGGCCCGAGAAGGATGGCCTCCTGGTGTCTAAGGAGAGAGGACCCAGGGTGCCTGGGGAGACTCCAAGGGGCGCCCTGCCCCAACACCGCCCTCCGCTGCCGCCACGTGTATGGCAGCAGTCACTTCACAGAAAGTCTCGTTGGAAAGGGCCCTGGGGAATGGGGTCGGGTGAGGGTGGCTTCTTCCTTCAGGATATTTGAGAAAACCACCACTGCCTTCCTCGTGTGTCAGGTAGAGCGAAACACCAATAAAAAGTTATTTTTATTGATATTTCAGAAAACAACATATCGGCAAGGCAATAAATACTGAATTAAACCAAAGAGCACAAAATATATACATGAAATGTAAATGAGCATGTTTAAATTACAGAGCTTTACCAATTCCACTGTGGATTCCACATCCAGAACCCAGGGTGCCTCTGTATTAACCCAGAAACATCCCAGGACACTCTGGGGTTTTCTTAAGACTTAAATAGGAAACTGATTTTCTTTCTTTAAACGTGATGTTCAGTGAAATCTTTCTTCAGACCAGCGCGTGGCCTCTGAAGCAGTGTATTTAACAAGCCCTAAGTGGACTTGCTTCAGAACTCCATTTGGATTTGTGCTTCATTGCGCTTAGTCGTCACACTTGCGACCCCATGGACGGCAGCCTGCCAGGCTCCTCTGTCCATGGAATTCTCCAGGCAAGAACACTGGAGTGGGGTTGCCATCTCCTCCTCCCGGGGATGTTCCCGACCCAGGGATCGAACCCCGAGTCTCCCGCAGTGCAGGCAGATTCATTACTGATGAGCCATCGGGGAAGCCCCTCTGTTCTGACTGGTGAAGGTCAAGGCAAAGGACACTTGGACTTCCCAGCAGAGGCCCCGTCCTTGTTTCCTCGTGTCGTAGAACCACAGTGAGATCAAGGTCCGTGGTTGGCAGGCTGCCGCCCGGCTCCACAGACATCTGGGCTGCGTGTCTGGCTGAAGTGAACAGTGGACACCCTGGCTGGGCCCTCCCGCATGCCCTGCGACCCACACCACCTCCTTAGCAGGGTCAGCCAGCCCACTCGCCGCCTCAGTCCGGGGCGTGAGGGAACCAGATGGCGCCGAGTCGGCTGCCCTGACTCCCAGCCTCAGCCTCCCCATAGCAGGACCAGCCGACACTGACCCGGCTCTGCAACCTGCGGAAAGTCAGGCAGATGCTCAAAGCCAAAGGCGGACCGGAGTGCAGCCCTCAAAGTGCCGTGCTTGCTCTGCCCCGGGACGGAAGTCCCACATACGCCCCAGGGCTTCGTAACTGCCTGGACGGTCAGGAAGCAGCTTGGCCAGTTGATGCTTTTCGGGGAGTGCTCAGCCTGCCCCCCGCCGCACCCTCCCAAAACCCTCCGTGTGTTGGGGCCAGGCTACAGCACAGACAAGGACCCCGGATGTGAGCCCATCAGCTGAGGCTTTTTAAAAGATTGTGATTTCAACATCTGCCTCCTGGCCAAAGGCCGCATCTCTCTGTTCTGAGCAGAGTCTGTCCATCTTCTCAAAAGCCAAGCGGCCTTTCTCTCCTGAAATATCAAGGTTGTCTGTCAGGGGACTGTCCCCCCACCTCGCTCTCATCTCTGGTGAGCCACGGTGGCCTCAGTGCTTCCAGACGCCTGGGCCTCCGGGGCCGCTGGAGCCCGAGGGCCTGGCTCACGTGGACCCCGTGACCCGCCTGTGTCCAGCACGGTCTGCCGAACCTTAGTCCCACCTTACATCTGGCCTTTGTCCCCACGGATCATAAACGGGGCAGGTTGAGATGTTAACAGAGCGCCTCCTGCCTCCTCAACCGTGAAGGAAACCTGCCCCCGCCAGGCGCGGTGAAGTGGGTCGCTGGCGGTGCCCGTGCTGTGTGCAGGTTTGCGTCTTTGGGGAGCTGACCGTGGCCTCCCCAGCACAATCTCTCCATGGGCCCCGGCACCCCCCAGCCCCTGCCCGCAGTTGGGAGTACGGGACGCTGGACCTCACCAAATGACAGCGTGGTTTCCCGGGCGGCTGCACGCACGGCCTCCACGTCAGACTGGCACAGGCTGGCGATCTGATCGATGCTTTCCACGCCCTGTTCGAGGTTGGGGAAAGCAGACCCCTCAGGCGACATTTTAAGGAACAAGTGTCCGCTTTCATAAACCCCTGCATGACCAGCCCTAGCATGGCTTCTGCGACCTCAGCCCCTTCCTTCTCTGAAGGCTTCCATGCTTCTCACGAGGCCTCGGGTTCACTGAAGTGCCATTGGCAAACATCATCTTTTCCACCCTGACACCTTCTGAAAGGCCCATGTTGGAATAAGACCTGCTTTCTTCTGGACCTTTCTACCTCCTCTGCCTCACCCAACCCCACCCTCCAGGTCAGACCAGGAGAGGAGTGACCAGTGTCCTGGTCCAGGCACGGCTGCCCACCCGCTGACCTGGCCACTCCTGGTTATTTGATCATAACCAGATGGACCTCATAGAATTTCCTGTCGGTTCCTTCCAGAAATAATTTAGACTGTTCGGACCATTTTTCATCTAGCAAAATGGCAATGAGTTTTTTTAAAATAAGAGTTACAAACACAAATAGTAAAACCAGCACCCCCTGGTATCTGTATCTTTACACAAATGAGTGTAAAGTGGTGTGTTGTCTCAAGAGTCTCAAAAGCATTGAGGGGCTTCCCTGGTGGTTCACTGGATAAGAATCCATCTGTCAATGCAGAGGACACGGGTTCAATTCCTGGTCCGGGAGGATCCCACATGCTGCGGAGCAGCTCACCCCATGGCCACGGCCACTGAGCCAGCATGCTGCGACAGCCGAAGCCCGTGCGCCTAGAGCCTTTGCTCCATGAGAGGAGAAGCCTACGCTCTGCAACAAAGAGGAGCCCGCACTTGTCACAACTAGAGAAAGCCTGGACACAGCCACAGAGACCCAGGGCAACCAAACATATGTTATTTTTTTTTATTTATATTTTCTGGCCCTGGGATAACACTTAGCGCTAAGTCTAGCGTAAGAAAGTAATTCAGAACTCCATATAAATTTTAAAACTTTATGCACAGAGAGGGATAACTTTGGGGGAATTCCCTGTGGATCAGTGGTCAGGGCTCCACACTTCCGCTTAAGGGGGCACTGGTTCGAAACCTCGTTGGGGAACTAAAATCCCATGTGCCTCGAGGTGTGACCAAAAAAAAAGATGAGTAACTTTTGCATTTCTGCATTTTACACTTTTTTCGTTTATTTTTGGCTGTTTTGGCTCTTCATTGCCGCACAGGCTTTTCTCCAGTTGCGACGAGCCGGGGCCGCTCTGGCTGAGGTGCTGGGCCTCTCGCTGCAGTGACTTGTTGCGGAGTCTGGGCTCTGGAGCACGTGGGAGTCTGCAGACGTGACACGTGGGCTCGCTGGTGGGAGTTCAGGGCTCTAGAGCACAGCCTCGATAGTTACGGTGCACAGAATTGCTTGCTTCGAGGTATGTGGGATCTTCCTGGACCAGGGATCAAACCCCATGTCTCCTGCATTAGCAGGTGGATTCTTTGCTCCTGAGCCACCAGAGAAGCTCTACGCTGTTTTTCTACAATGAGCTTATCGTGCTTTTAGAAAATCTTAAATTGAGGCTATTCAACCATATAATCCAAGAGCACAGAAGTGAGTCTTTTGGGGCTACCTGCTTGCTCACACAGAGCCAGAGCGGACGTGCCCCAGGCCACTGCTGAGGGGCCTCTGCCCACAGAGCTGCTGGCGGAGCTGAGGCCGTTGCTCTACAGCCAGCTCTTTCCGGTGCTTTTCCACTGCAGTGATTTTTTTTTTTTTTTTTTTTTTTGGTCCCAGTGGAATCATTTCGAAATGCACTAACTTCAGCATTAATCACAACCAGGATTCTCTCCATCACCAGCAAGGGCAGGTTAGACTCACCCGGAGATGTCTTAGCGCCACGCACGCAGCTTGCTGTAGTTTTGCATCATTTTCGGTCAGGGCGTTGGTGTAGAAGAGCAAGGCCTGGGAAATAAGGTGGCTGTGAACGGGGGGCTGGTGAGAGCATAACCCTTGGTACTACCCACCACCCGCCTTCCAGTATGCTCACAGCCTGCGTACACAGCATGGAGTTGGAGGCTGTGGTACTCAGCTCATCTGCAAGCACTGGTCTCAGGACTTCCCTGGGGGTCCAGTGGCTATGACCACTCGCAATGCGGGGAGCCTGGGTCCCATCCCCCATCAGGGAGCTGGATGCCACATGCCACAGCTAAGACCCAGTGCGGCCAAATACATAGTTTTTTGAAAACTCATCTAATGTTTACAAAATGCATTCTGAAACTACCATCTAGATAAAACGCGACATCAGAGAGACCCGCTGTCCACGGGGGACAGCAGAACTGAACACAGGGAGCTTTGGTGAGGCCGCTGGAAGGAAAAGCATTTCATCACCCTTTCCGGTCATAGCTCTGACCCCGCCCCATCAGTCACGTGACCATGGCCATGTCCGTCCAGCTGGAAAATAAGCTGGTGCTTCCTTTGCAATATTGCTTTAGGGGCTCATAGGAAGCAGGCGGGGGCAGGGGGGATGGGGGATGTGCCTGGCACTAGGATGCGCCCAAGACTACGGTAAGTATTGCCCAGTATTGTCCTCCGACCCTGGTGGGCTGGTCCCCTAAATCTAGAATAGTCACAGGGCCAGGAACCTAAAAGGCGGAGGGGTCCCGTCTCTTGGTTTTTCAAGTGAACCAAACAACGAGCCAGCCAGCCACATGTGTTAGTCGAAAGTAAAGGAGGGCAACTGTCAGAATTCTGAAGAAGGAACACCCTACACGCAGGTGACGTCTCAGAGACCGAATAGACAACGTGGCTGTAGAAACACTGAGCTGAGTGAGCTGGTACGCATGGGGCACGCAGTCATGACAGCTTGGCAACCCCGGCCCCGCCCCCAGGACCGGGGCCACCCTTGGTGAGGACGGCCACGCACGAGACTGGTCATGCCGGGACCATCTCACAAATGCAGCACCCCCATCACCCCCCTTGCGTTTCTCCGAGACGAAGCCCACCTGCCCCCGGCTCACAGGCCCACAGAGGCCACCGCCAGCCCCACGCACCTTTTCCCGAAAGCTCTTGTTTCTGGCCGCGCCGGCCAGGCGGGCGCTGGCCGCTCTGCAGGCCCGGGGGGGTCCGTCCAGCTGAAGCAGCGCCCAGGCCCTCAGCGTCTGTGGCAGGGGCTGGAGCTGGCCCAGCCGCTTCCCCTGCAGCCTCCTGACTGTCCTGGCCTGAGCCCTGCATTGCAGCTCCTCCGCGAGCGTTACTGGAAGAGACAGAAGGTGGCAGCTGGGGTCCCCGCTGACTGAGGCTGGTCCAGGCAGCTGCAGGCTGAACATCAGCTATGGAGGAGCAAATCCCAAGACGTGTCCATGTGCTCACCGAGGCCCCGCCCAAACTGGTCCCGCAGAGGCCTCCTGGAATCTCCAGGAAGGCGTTCTAGCTAGGGGTCAAATACACCCTGAAGATGAATCAACGCCAGCCCCTATTTCAGGGACTCGGGCCAGCCCAGCGCACCCTCCTGTCCACTTCCGACCTCTGCTCTGTGCTTCGTACAACCTCCTGCCCTTGGAGCTCATTTCTACATGGAGTCAACAGGGAATGTAATTAAATCCGGTTCTCAAAAGAACAGCTGGAGGGGAAAGGCATTCTGAAAAACTGGCTTCACAGAGCTGAGACAGAGGGCTCCGCAATGGGCTGTCCCCAACACGGGGCGCCGGCCCGCCGCCCCAGCCCCTACCTTCCTTGATGAGCTCGGCGAAGTGCTTCTCCAGGTCAGAGACGCTCTGCCTCCGCAGGTAGCTGTGAAACTGGAACCAGGTGATGGTCTGTTCCTCGGGGAGCCCCGCTCCAGGCAGCAGCCCGCTGCAGCTGACCACCTGCTCCAGGAGCCTGCGACAGGCTGGCGACACAGAGAGAGGGTGAGGGGGAGATGGGGGTCTCAACCCCTGGGCTACACCCTGGGAGCCCAGCCAGGTCAGTCTGGAGGCTCCGTGACAGCCCATGCATGGGATCTCTGGGGCACCCCCCATTCCCACGAGGACACACTCCAGCTGAGGCCCCTCAGTCTGAATCCCAGCGGCAGGGCGGGTGGTTAGAACTGCTTGAGGTCCAGAGCCACTGCCTGGAGTACGCGAGCCACCCTTCAGTGGTCAACACAAAGAGGCCACAGCTCTACGTTCCGGGGAAGAGTCCAGCCAAGATTCACGATGCTGCTGTCGAGCAGAGAGGGTCCTGCCTACCTTCCCCGGGGGGCCCTTCTCTAAGGTTCTGGTGGAAGCTATGCAATCAACCAGTCCCCAGAAGCACCAGCCCACAGATGGACGCAGGCCACTCCCGGGGTTCACTGGCTCCGCCCTCCTCCCCCAGGGAAGAGGAGGTGCTTTGTGGTCAAGTGAGCGACGCCTCCCTTCGATGCCACGCGGGCATCTGCAGCAGAGGCGGGTACGGAAGGGGCAAAAGGGAGGCCTGTGGTAGTGATGCTCCAGACCCTGGGGGCTCCACACAGCGTTTCCCAGGGATCATGGGGAGGGAAGGGGCTACCTATCTCTAGCTGTCCCGGGTATTTCCCCCTGACTCTGTGCAGGAACGTCTTCTTGAGTTGGTCCAGCAGCGCCGTCCCTGGGCAGGACAGGGTGGCACCAGGCCCCGTGCAGCCCCTCCAGAGCTTCAGGCAGCCCTTCCTCCGCGTGGCCTGTGGGAGGACTGAAGGGCCGGGCTCAGAGAGCCGCCCGGCATGGGGGGAAGGGTGAGCAACGAGGAGGCCCGGGGGGTCCCTGCCCCTGGGACCCAAGGGCTCGGGGAGCGGGGCACGGCCTGGCCTAAGGCAGGCCCCTTCCCCACGCGCAGGCGTCACCTGCAGAGACGAGCAGCTTCGGCCCTGAGCCTCATCCTGTAACCGCCCGCCGGCCCCACGACACCCCCGGGACTGCTGCTCCCAGTCTCCCCTGACGGACAAGGGCAGGTCCCACAGGGCTGGGGTCCCTGCCCCTATTGGGCAGCACGCCGTGTGTGCCTTGAATGTGTGCTGGGGATTCCTTCATTGACATTCCAGGGGCCTCCCCATTATACAGATGGGGAAGCTGAGGCTCGGAGCAGCGACTCGTTTGCTCAGAGCAGTGACCCTCGTCCAGGGTCACCCGGCTGACCGAGGATAGCTGGCCTCCCTTCCCGCCCCCACGGTGTGGCTCTGGTCCCAGCCCAGACACTCCCCACTCGCGTCCCCTGGGTGCCACTGACTGACAAGTGTCGGGAAGGGAGAGGAGCCCCCCATCCCCCACGGGCTCTCATCCTCATCACTTCCTGCCATTCACACGGCCGGCCAGCAGGTACTTACTCTCCTCAATGGACATCGCTTTGCTGACCTTCTCAAAGTCAAGCACGGAAAGCGTCTCTAGAACCTGCTTCTGCTGCGCAGCTTCTTCCAGAAGGCACTCCTGGACCATCCTCGACAGATTAGGGGAGCCCAGTTTCTGGGAAGCAGCCCACGGTGTGCCAGGTTAGCCCAGAACATGCCCTCTGAGGTCAGCTACCATGCCCATGACCCCCACCCACCCCTTCCCCATCTGCCCCTTCCCCGTCCCTCCTATCCCTACGGTAGCGCCCTGTCGTCTGGGGATTCCTCCTCGCCAGAGCAGCGGAGAGGACAGGATGCAGGCTGGAGCTGCCAGGAGCCTGCCAGAGCGTGAGGCCAACCAGCACAGGCAAGCAGAGCCAAGAGAGGGTGAGACCCAATCGTGATGTTGTTTGCAACCCTGGATCCAGCTGGACCTGAAGCCCACCTCTGGGCCTTTCAAGTCTGTGAACCAGATCATTTCCTTCCGAACCAGTTTGGATTGGAGCTCCAGCATCTGCCACCTAAAGAGTCACCACCACTGCCTTTGGTTTGTGGCCTGGGCTGCCTGAGGACCACAGGACTACTGACCCCTCCCGCCTTGAATCTTCCACCCGCCCCGCCCCCAGGTCCTCGCCCACCTGCAGCAGCGCTGTGCAGACCTGGAGGTGAACCGTGAGCAGCACGTCGAGCTCTGGGGCGCCAGCCGTGAGCTCCCTGGATGGCGCTTTCAGCGGCGGTGTTGGAGGTGGGCTCTTGTTCTTTCTGAGTAGAAGTGAGAACTGGGTGACTGGTCCGTTAGCATTCAGCTGCCTCCAAGGACAGAGGAAACCCTCCCTCCCTGGAGAGCTCTGATCACGGGGGCCGACTCCGGGTCCCAGGAAGGTGAAGTTAAACTGGGGAGAAAACTAAGAAACGGAGACGCGGCAAATGGGAGCAACAACTCTCACAAAGCAGAGGCTGGAAAGGCCGCCCCCGCCCCGCCCACTTTCCGGGGTGTGCAGAAGCCTGAGGTTCAGACGAATCCCTAGCTCTGGGACTCTGGATGAGTCTGCCTCCTGGAGCCTCAGTTTACTCATCTGGAAAGTGGGGGCAGGAACCCCAAGCTTGGGCCACAGGGGGGTTGAGTAAGACACCAGCGCACCCGGCACTGTGTCTGCTCCATGACGGGCTGAGCCCGAGCCCTGAGGGGGTGGACGTGGCACCCCCTCCCCGGGGGGTCCCGAGAGGTGGGGAGAAATGTAACCCATTCGTGTACTTCTGTGCTGCTGAGCTGTGGGTGCCCGCCATGCTCGTGGGGGCGGGGCTGCAAGATTGCTCCGCAGAGGTCTGAGGTTCTACTGCGTGTGCCGGCGTCATTTTATAAGATTTAAAAAGAAAGCCCACTGCTCAGAGCAGACGCTCAAGGCCAGCTGAGTGATCCTTGTTTGCTCCGCTGGTCACATGCCAGGCAGGGCCAGGGCCATAATAAAGAAGACAGACGCAGAGTTGGGGGTGAGGGGCCGGTAGGCCGCTGGGCCCGAGGCTGGACTCCAGGTCAGTGCTGAGAGGGGCGCACTCACCGCAGGCCCTGGGAGCCCCCAAACAGGGCCAGCTCATGGGGGGCGATGTGGGCGTTGAGGAAGGAGAAGCTCTCCAGGATGCACTCCATCAGACTCTCAGTGGATGCATGCTCCCGGCGAGCTCTGCGGGGCTGCAGGTGGACGGACGGATGGACGGCCAGGCCTCAGGGGCGCCCGGGCTGGGGGTCACGTCCCCAGGGCCCTCCCCAAGGGTCCCTGCCACCCGGGGTGTGGGGCCTGAGGCGGACTGTTAACATTTCCAAGAAAAACCTGAAACCTCGACTTTGTGGGGAGCTGCCCAGTTTTCAACTATCGACAACTAATTGTAAATTATTTTGTTAAGACAGCGTGGGTCAGGCCCGACAACCCAGGCCAAAGGCCACCAGGTGAGCCTCTGGATTGCAGATGTCTCCTCTCCCAGGAAAGCGTGGAAGGGGAGGAGTTTGGAGGCAGCCCCTGCCTGCGGGACGGGAAGGGTCAAGTCATCAAAGCCTCCCAGGGGCCGCTCCCCTGTGGCTGAGTCCCACAGAGTACACAGGGCTGGCTCAGACCCCATGAGTCAGAACTGGGCTCCCGAAGGTTGATCCCAGGGAGAACATCTTGAGCAACAAGACAAGAATAAGGCTACTTGCAGATGCTTCCTTGCTTGATGGGGAAAAAATGTGTGCACATGTATGTATGCACACACGCACAGGCACACACACACACGGCCCCCATTATTCACAGCAGTTACGATGCATGAAGTCACCGTGACCCCTGGGATTTGAAACTGAACCAGTCTGCTCGCACGGGAAATGCAGAGGCCATGAGTCTCGGGTCAACGCTTTTTATCTGCCCGTCAATACAGAACCTTGTTGTATGTGTCTCTGTGTGTGTGTGCGTGTGCTCAGTCGTGTTTGACTCTGTAACCCCAAGGGCTGTAGCCTGCCAGATTCCTCTGTCCATGGAATTTTCCAGGCAAGAATACTCATGTGGGCTGCCATTTCCTTCTCCAGGGAATCTTCCCGACCCAGGGATGGAACCCTCATCTCTTGTGTCTCCTGTACTGGCAGGCAGATTCTTTCCCACTGTGCCACCTGGGATGCCTATGTCTGCTTAAAGGCATCTCATTTAATATAGACATATCACTGACTTAACACTGAACTCAAAGGCTGTTCAGCCAAGGCTGAACAAGGCTTATCCAGCACACAGATTTCCTCCACAAGGTGCACCAGGAACACTGGCCAGCATCTCAGCCCAGCCCTTGGGGGCTGTTTCAAACAGCAAAGTCACCAAACCTAAGTACTTTGTGGGCCAAAAGTTCATTTCAGTTTTTCCCTAACATGCCAGGCTCCCTGTCCCACTGCCAGTCACGGCACCATCAGCAAGCAGGGTGTGCCCCCCCCGCAGAGAGCCCACATACCTTCAGCCGGTCCCTGAAGGCGAGGATCTGGTACTCCAGCTCCCGGAGCTGCGGCAGGGCAGGGTCCACGGACCTCAGTAAGTCCAGCACCTCCTGCAGAGGCCTCTCGAGGGACAGCCCAGGCCCACTTGCCGTGTCCTCGGGGTCTCCTTCGTCAGGGCCTCCCTGGCTCCCCGGGAGCACGTCGTTGTGGAAGGGGGAGCCCCGTGACAGGTCGGGGGTTCCCACCCCCAAGTCTCTCCAGCCCGGCTGCTCCACGAACGAACCCTCCGCCAGGTGCAGCATGTCTGGCAGGAGGCCCAGGGGCGGGGGTTCCTCTTGGGCCTCCTCTTCGATGGAGGTGTTGGGGCCCATGGCTGAGGGCAGGAAGCCCACGTCCGAAGTGGATGCCGATGTGCTGGTCTCCGTGTCTCGGGGGTCCTCGGAGCTGAAGGAGTCCATCTCGGGCAGCTCCTGACTGCGGCTCCGCAGGCCGGGGCCCCGAAGGTCGCCGTCGGACAGGCAGCTGAGGACGGAGGGGGCCCTCGGCCTGTCCAGCAGCAAGGCCTGCTGTGCCCGCGGCTGCAGGACAGACTGGAGACAGACAGACAGACAGGCCAGCCAGCCTCAGCAGCTGCCCTGGGGATCAGAGTCAGACCCCCGAGGGTGGCCCCCAGACGTCTGCTCTGTATACCCACAGCCGCAGGATGACCGGGTCCACCAAGGTGCCTGGCACCCAGAAGCGCCGGTGAGAGCCAGGCACCTCTCCTATCCCGCTCGCTCACTCCTTTCCATCCCCAGCCCCCGAGTCAGCTCGCAGTGAACCCTCACCACACCTCCCTGAGGGTGGCACTCTTCTGCCCCCGGAGAAGCGAGGTGCGCGCAAGGAAGGATGGATGCGCGGGCATTTTAATCCAGGCCAGCAGACACGAACTTTGAGCCCCTCTGCTGTGCCCTCCCCCTCATCACCCAGACCAGTGGCTGACGTTCCTACAGCACCGCCTGTAATTGCCAGGCCTTCCAGGAAGCACTCCTCAGTTACAAAGTCACTTATTTAACCCTCACAAAGCCCCATAGGGGCAGAGCTGTGAGTTTCATTTCTCCGATACAGAAACGGAAGTTCAGAGAGGTTGAGTGACTTGCTCAAGGTCACACGGCAGATGAAAGGCAGAGATAGAATTTGGAGCCCAGGCCATCTGGCTTCAGAGTCCATGCTCTTGACCGTAGATGACTTTGTAAGCAAAGTACGCTGGGACCACCCCGGCCGGACAACCAGTTTCCTTTAAATGCACAAGCTGCCTGGCTCATCTAAAGCTGCCTTCCCCACCTAAGGTCCGGAGGAGGGCGGCAGGGTGGTCCCGCTCCGCATGCCTGGACCCTCCCTGGGCATCGACACACACAGGGTGACATGTGTACCAGGTCGTTTACTGCCCGCTTGTTGGTCACAGCAAAAACTGAGCCTCAGTATCTTGTTAAGTCAAGTGCGGTTTTTAGCCAAATACGGGAGATGCTGCATGGCGCCAACACGACAGAGAAGGTCTCCAGGGCGTCACCAGGGCAAGGGCTGCTGAGGGACACAGGCTAGAGAGGCTGCATCTGCTCCCAGATGGCCCAGAGCCTCTCTGGAGGACCACGGAGGAAGCTGAGAAGAGTAGGGGTGCTAAGGAGGGGACCCAGGCCCCTGGAGGTCACAGGAAAGAGGTATCTATCTCACCATACACGAAGTCAAGCTATTACCTACTGGAAACACATTCCAAAGTGCGAAACGAAAGAGCCCAAGGCTGTGGCCGGGATGGTAGAACCATCTGGAGAACCCCACCCAGTCAAGGCCAGAACCAAGTCCAGAGGCCGCAGAACAGAGGGCAGGCAGTGAAAAAGAAAAGGTACCCCAAAACACCCCCAAACAAGGGAGGCTGAGCCCAAAGCTTGCTGCAGCTGGAGGTGCACGTGCTGACCACGTGCTGACCCCTGGGGAGTCACACCCCCCACCCCCAATCCCAGCCCGCCCACTACATCCCCAACCAGGGAGGCTCACTCACCAGGTAGTATCTCTCCCGGAAGCTGGGGGTGTTTGGGGGTGTCCAGTTGTACAAGGAGCCCTTCCTGCTGCCTATGGAGAACTTGCCCGGGGGGCTGGGCGACACCAGGAAGCTCTCGGTATCAAATGGGCTGGAGGAGAGCAGAGGCCAGGGTGTCATCGACGGCCGGAGGACATCGGACCACAGACAGGACCAGGGGACTTGAGACAGAGGCTCGGTGTGGGGGGCTGCGGACAGGCATAGTGGAGGGACTCCAGGTCCCCGCTCTGAAGCCTCCTGGAAACGTCTCAGATATCCATTGCCCCGAGGATCCTTAGCCAAATGGGGAGGGGCAGCGATTGGCCCCTTTGGAGGGGCCAATGAATGACCCCCCTTTGGAGGCCCTTCGAGAAGCTCAGCAGAGCAGCAGCGGACACTCAGAGCTGCCGTCTTCTGCGTAAACCACATCACCGCCCCCCACAGGTTCCTCCCGGTCAGGGGGCTCCCGTCACAGTCCCGGGGGAAGATACAGACCTGCAGGGGAAGCATGAGAAGCGACGCTCCAGCCAGGCCCTTGCCTGTCCTTGGAGCTACCAGAGCTGGGTCAGCCCTCCCTGCCTCGTGGACACTGGCTTACCTGTCTGCACGCTGGCCCTGCTCACAGCGTCTAGAGCCCAGCTCAGCCACGAGGGCCCACAGCCCAAGGGCCCTGCCTGGATGCCTGTCCTGCCTGCCCAGGGCACTTATGGGCCAGCCGGACGCCCGCGTCCTTGGACCTTCCCGACCTGGGGTTGCAGGGCGCTGCAGGGCCACCCCCTGCCCTGACCGCTTGAGCGGTGTGCTCACCCCCACTAGACAAATGCAGGCACTGAAGCAGGGGTGTCACTCCTCCAAGTCCACCCAGTTCACCCCCAGGGAGAAAAGACAGACTGGCCCCAACTGGTCAGAACGGGCACCAGAGTAGAGGAAGCGTGTGTCTGCCCCTTTGCTCCTGCAGCACCTGCCCTGGGGAATCAGGAAAAGGGAATTTCCTCGAAACACAAGGTTTCATTTAGCGATAAAAAAAAAAAGATCTCTGCTGCCAAAAACCAAAACCTGTGGAAACCACCAGGATGGGATGCTCAGTGGAAAGCCCCACACTAGGCAGGGGTGCTTCCCACGAGCGTCCCCCATCTGTGGCAGTGGCCCAGGGGGACCACAGGGTGACCGCTCACCCCTGTGCCTGGTGGGCGCTGGGGTCAGCAGGTAAGGAGATGGTGGGTGTAGGAAGGCGGAAGTGGGTTTCTCCTGGGAATCCAGCCCAGGAGGCTGCCATAAAGGGTCCTGGCCGGCCCAGTCTTTAATAGCCACTAATTCAAAAGTGAAAAAAAAAAAAAGAGAGAATTTAAACGCGGGGCGGGGCTCAGGCCGCAGCATGGACAGGGCTGCAGAAAGGGGTCTGGTCTGAGCCCCTGCTTGTCTAGGGGGCAGCCTGAGGGCGGGCCGCCCCGGGGCGGATGCTGGGGTGAGGTCAGGCCACCAGGGGGAGCCGGAGAGGCCTCTCCGCGGTCATGGAGGGGGCGGGTTTGGGGCCGACCCCACTCTCCCTAGGCCCCTGCCCCCACCACCCCCCCCCCCCGCTCACCCCCCACCCCTCCGGAGGGGCAGCGGGGAAGCGGCCGCCCGCACTCACTTCCACAGCACCTCCAGCTGCAGCTTGATGGTGCCCAGCTCTGTGATGTCCACCACGATGACCTGCGGCCGGGTGGTGAAGAAGTCGGTGATGTCGCAGGTCACCGCGCCCACCGCCAGCGAGCTCAGGCCGCGCAGCTCCGTCACCTGGGGGAGGGCGGAGTGGTGGGTGTGGGCGCCGCGCCCCCACTCCCTCCCGGTCCGCTCTCCGCCCCCGGCCCCACCCACCTTGATCTCGAAGTTCTCGTGCAGGGTGGGGATAAAGGCCTTCTCCTCCTCGTCCCAGGTCTGGCTGTCGTCCGACTCGATGCGGCCCCGCAGCTTCCAGCGTTGGCGGCCCAGACGCAGGAGCACCTGTGCGCCCGGGCCGAGAAAGGAGCAGTCAGCCGCGCCCCCTTGCCACCCCCTGGGGGCCCTCCCTGCCAACTGGGGCGGGGGACAGGAACCCAGCGGAGACCCTGGTTCCCAGAAACCCCACTTCCGAAGGCCTGGCGGGGAGCCCTGAGGACGGATCCCAGAGGGCGCGCGTACCTCGTACAGGTCTCCAGGACAAAGACGTGCGTAGCCCACCAAGCCTGGAACACAGAGACGGGCTCATCTCTCCGCTGTCCACTGTCCTTACCCCGTGGGTCACAGGCTCTCAAGTGGGGAGACCCCCGCCACACTGGGGGTCATCAGCTTCGGGGGGGCGGGCAGTGAGCTAGGCCATCAGGATGACAAGGGGCAGACCAGGGCCCTCACTTTCAACTCAGAGAGCGGGCGGGACTTGCCCGAGGTCACAAGTCACAGGAGTGGAAACCCGGGCTGGGCCTGGAACCCTGGGGTTCTGACCATCACCCCCCACCCTCAGCACAAGCCCCAGGTCCCGGAGAAGGCCCGAGGCTCCACCCAGACTGCCCCCACCCCAGCCCAGCCCTGTCACCTTTCATCCTGACGTGGAACTCGCCCAGGTGAACCTCCAGGGCCCCCTCGATGAGCCACATGTCCTGCAAAGCCCCACAGAAGGCGGCTCACCACCTGCCCTGGGATGGACCACGGGGCAGGCACGGACCCTGCCAGACAGAGACCCCCCACCCCCGGGGGCAGAAACAGAGGCTGCCTCAGGACCCAGTGAGCCCCCGCACCGGCCCTCCCCCACCCACCTCGGCGCATTCCTGCAGGCTGCGGCCCAGCTCCTGCAGGCTCTCTCTGGATGCACGGCTGGGCGGGCACCGGGAGAAGGCCCGCTGCATGTTGGAGGCGCCGTCGCGCAGGCGGCACTGGATGCAGTAGCCTTCGTAGAGCTCGTCCACCTGCGGGGCGCACGCATCGGGGACTGTCTCCCCACCCCAGCCCCTCAGGAGGCCACACCCCACGTCGTGCTGGCCCCGCCCCCGGCGAACGTGCGCCCTCGCGGTTAGGGACCGCGTCTGTCCCATCCACTCCACATCCCCAGCACCTGGCAGCGGCTGGCGCACAGCTCAGGCACGATAAAAACTAGTGAGCTGGATGGGTGGATGTGGTTTTCAGCGGTCAAACAGGGAAGCTCCGTGTGTGATGTTCCGTCCACCCGCGGGGCTCCCAGGGAGCAGAGCGAGTTCATGGAGGGGTTTGCCCACATAAAGCTTGAGGGACTTGCTGTGTGACCTTGAGCCCGTCGTGTCCCTCTCCGGGCCTCTACAGCCCCGTTCGTACAACCGGGTGGTTGGACTCATCACTTTGCCCTCTAACCCCACCCCCTGATCCCCACCTCTGGGCTCAGCCCCCACGGTCTCTGCACCCCCTTGGCTTTCTGCAGCCACCTGGCACCCAGAGAGCCCTCCTCCACTGATGGGACAGAGGTCCCCCCCTCAAGCAGAGAGGCGCCCCCGAAACCAGGCTGACCTTGCTGATGTGAAACTCCATCTTCCGAATGTGCCTCTCCACTGAGCGTGTTTGCTTCTCCCAGAAGAAGAGAAGGTGCTTTAAAAAGAGCCTGGGCCACCCCCCACCCCAAGCCCACACCACTCTCCTGCAGGTCCTGACACAGAACTGGGCTCGAAGTCAGGCCAGCCCCTCACTATCCCTGAGGAAGGCTCATCGCCGAGCCTCAGTTTCCCCATCTGTCAAGTGGGGAGGAAACCCAAGTATTCCTCCCATAGGATGGCCGGGGGATGGAAGACCCACGAAGACGTTATTCCCATCCAGCCAGGCCTAGCCGCAGCCCGCCTTGCTTACCCCATGCGGAAAGAAGTTTCCCTCACCTTGTCCAGATCGTAATAGAAAGCCTGTTGGGGGGAGAGGTGTCAGGGCTCCAGCGTTCCTCCGAGACCCGTGAGCCTCCATCCCAGGGGCACCCGAGCTCAGAGGACAAAAAGCCAGCGGCCGCTCCGTCCTCCAAGGCCTGCAGTCAGCAAGCTGCGGTCCAGACCGCGCAAGAAGAATGAGCGAACACATGGGCTTTGGGGGATGCAGCTAAGGCCTGACTCTACGTGCCAGCTGCGTATCCCAGGCAAGCTTCTCTGCCTCTCTGAGCCTCCATCTCCTTTTGAAAGAGGAGACACCATTGCGCCTACCCCACAGCGTTGTTATGAAAAGGACGGTGAAAACTCGAGAGGGGAACCACTGTGATTTGCTTATTTAAGGGGCGACTTCAGCCACGACCAGAGACTCGGAAAAGGCAGCCGGCAGCACCAGGAGTTCAGATGGAAGGAGACTGGGCATCCCCACCAGGCGCCATGGTACAGCCAGTGAAAAGAATCTATTGTCAGGGCGAGGGGGTCTCTGTGCAAAGGGCCAGAGAGTAAATAGCGCAGCTTGGGCCTGCCACGTGGTTCCTACCTCTGGAGCGTGAAAAGCAGCCACAAACAGTGTGCCCACGATGGGTGTGCCTGTGATCACGTGAAAGTTATTTCCAAAACAGGCCTTGCTTTGCCCACGTGGGTTAGGGTCACTATATCTGAGCCTGGATGAATTTCCACAAAGTTGGCGACCACCAACGAAAAGAAGTAAGACAAGGGAGAGTTTGCAAGTTGTGACTTCACTTTGTAAGGTGACCCTTACAGATACCTCTATATATATATACACAGTCTGCGTACTTGCAGTAAGGTGGCGAGGGAGGAAACTATGGAAAGATAAATACTAGATGATCCTCAAGGGTTAAACAGGATGGGACAGAGAAGATCGGGGAGGGGGGTCGGTCAAGCAAGAGGGAAAAGATGGTTGACCACCCCCCAGAGGGGCTCTGCTTTCCTAGGTGTGCATCTGTGACATCGTATAGGTGGGATTATGAGATGAAAACCCTATGTAAGAAATTAACAACTGGGAAAGTTCCCAAGGCTTTGGAAAGAACAGTAACTGTACAGCAATTTCTCAGAGACTGGGAATCCGGCCCCATGTGCTTCGTCCCTCTGGGTGGCCCCTTTGCGGCCTCAGTGTACCCACCTATGAAATGGGAGCAGCTAAAACATACAGAACTCTACACAAGCCTCGCCTTCCTCAGAGTTACTTCTGGAAGGGAGAGACAGAGACAGCTGAACAGCCGCAGCTGTTGGAGAGGGAGGTGTGACAAGTGCAGCCAGATAGAGACGAGGGGGCCGAGAGGGACTCCCCAGGACGGAAAAACCTGAGTGCTGGAGAGACACAGGTCCCCCGCGGGGGGTCCTGGAAATGCCAGCAGATAAATGACAAGACAGCCAGTTCCATTTAAATTTCAAATGAACAATGGATTAAGTTTCTTTTTTAGTGTAACTATGTCCTGAAGATGGCAGGGGACATACTTACACTGAAAAATGATTTGTTATTTATCTGAAAATCAGATTTAACTGGCATCGTATTTTTTTTGGTTTGTTTTTGGTATTGTGCTTTTCTGGAGTTTTGTTTTTTGTTTTGGGTCCAAGTGAGGTTCATTCATTAAAAATAAAGCCTACTCTGTCGGCCTCTGCGTTCCCAAGACTAAGGTTCACACCCACGAGGCAGGCAAGGGCGTGCACCCGGGCACGTGGCTGGGAGGGGCCGGGGAGGGGTCTCACCAGCCTGGAGTTCCTGAGAGTGTCCTTGTGGCGTCCCGTCAGGTAATCCAGCTCGGCCTGCTGGGCGCACAGATGCTCCCTGCGGGGAGGGCGAGGGAGAGGAGTTTGGGAAGGAGAAGAGGAAGGAACAAAATGGGCGGGGGCACGGTGCTCCGCAGAGGAGGCAGCCATGGCCGGGCCTGGGGAGAAGCGGGGTGCTCAGCAGGCTCAAGGGTCAGAGGGCAGAGCCAGACCCCCTGCCGAGAACCTGGCCCCCCGCCAGCTCTGCCTCCACATCCCACACACTGTGTGCCCTGCACTGTGCCTAGCAGGAATTCCCCAAACAGCCCTGCCAACAGGAGGGAGCTGCTGTTATTATACCCATTTTAGAGATGGGCAAAATGACTCGGAAGCCACCCAGTACAGGGTCCACAAGGCAGGGAAGAGTCTGAACCCAGATCTGAAAACACGTGATGGCTTCCAGAGGCCAATATCCTCCCCACAGCCATGGGAGCTGTGGGGGGCAGGGAGGGGGAAGGACACGCCTTCCTCACAGACAAAGGCTGGCTGTCCTGCTCTCTGGATGGCCGGGACCAGAATGGGTCTTAGCGAACCCCTATTTTGGAAAACACAGAAAAAGCCGTGGGTCCAAGGGGGACTTTTCACATTGTGTTTTGCAGCCAATGAGACTCTTGAGAGTCCCTTGGACTGCAAGGAGACCAAACCAGCCCATCCTAAAGGAAATCAGCCCTGAATATTCACTGGAAGGACTGATGCTGAGGCTGAAGCTCCAATACTTTGGCCACCTGATGCGAAGAGCTGACTCATTTGAAAAGACTGAGGCTGGGAAAGACTGAAGGCAGGAGGAAAAGGGGTCGACAGAGATGAGATGGTTAGATGGCATCACCGACTCAATGGACATGAGTTTGAGTAAACTCTGGGAGATGGTGATGGACAGGGAGGCCTGGCATGCTGCAAGCCCTGGGGTCGCAAAGAGTCAGACACGACTGAGAGGCTGAACTGAACTGAACTCTGCGGCTGGCACTTGATAAGCCTCCAATAAAAATATGGGGAACAAGTGACTGACTCCTCTGTCCCAGCCTCTGCTCAGTCAATCAGTCGCTCTCTCCCTCACTCAAGCCCAGCCGCCCTGGCCCTGACCTCCGGCTCCTCTGCAAGCTCCTACCACAGGGCCTTTGCATGTGCTTTCCCTCTGCCCGGGATGTTTGTCGCCCAGAGGCTAGCATCATGGGTCCTTCTCAGAAACAGCCAGGACATCCTCAGGGAGGCCTCCGGAACACCCTGTGTGACGGGCCCTCCAGGTGCCGCCTCTCCATCACGTCCGCTTGTCACTGCCCTCAGGGTGCGTGGAAGTTACGGTGTTGACCACACTACTCCTTTATGGCCATCGGCTCCTGCCCACCGTGGGTGTTCTCCATGGCAACAGGGGCCCCTGCCATTATTCCCTCATCCCGGCGCCCAAGGAAGGGGCCGAGCATGTGGCTGCACCCGGGACATGCTTGTTGATTAAACGGATAACCAGGAGCTCACTCTGTGGCCGCGCACAGACAAGACCCACCCCCGATGCCCAGGGAGAGGCAGAGAGGAGCGAGCAGACGAGGCCAGAGGATGCAGCGGGCAGCATGCTGCCCCCTTACTTGAGCCCCCTCTTCAGTGCTTCGAAGATCTTCTTTACTTGCTGGGGCTTGGGGTCTGAACAGACGCACCCCTTCCTCAGCGTGCCGTACGTCTTGGAGGATTTCGCAGGCATCCGAGATCTCACTGAGTTCCTGTGGACGGACTTTCTGTGAGAAGGATGGGAGGATCAGGGTGGGGGTCTGGGCATGGCCCTTCTCGGGGACAAGCCCTTTGGGAATGGTGGCCAGAGCCCCAGGCAGTCAGGAGACCTCGCTGAGTCATGCCCCCAAGCTGCATGGTCTCAAGAAGGTTGTCAAGACTCCCTGGGACTCAGCTTCCTCATCTGCAAAATGAGCGCTTGAATTTGAAGATGAAAAGACCAGTAACACTAACCTGATATGAGAAATTAGCTTAGAGTGAGCAATACAATCCAGCAGCCTGAATGCCAATGCTGTCTGTCTGTCTGCGCTCTTCAGTAAGCTCTGTGCAGGCCAAGCAACATGAAGACCAAACCCTAGTCCAGTGGCGTTCCCAGGCCGGGCACCTGTTGGCTTCGGCGGCCCAGCATCCACCCCCCTCCCTCTGTTAACAGCGCCTCAGTTTGCCTCTGGGGCATGTCCCCAGCCCTGCTCTTTATTCATGTAGTCTGGCGAGAGGTAGAGCGACAAACTGCTGCACGCATGAACACGCACGCACATCCATAGGCATTCTGAGGCAAACCGCTGTCCCACGCCTGGATTAGCCAACACATCCCTCCCCCCGAAAGAGAACTTCTCCCCCTTCCTGGGCTTTCTCGGTGCGCTGAGCAGCAGGCTCCAGCCCCGTGCACTGGGACCCACTCAGGGGACCGCTGAGCAACAAGAGCTGGGAGAGGC
The DNA here is from genome assembly GCF_019923935.1 of Bubalus bubalis. Classification (NCBI taxonomy): domain Eukaryota; kingdom Metazoa; phylum Chordata; class Mammalia; order Artiodactyla; family Bovidae; genus Bubalus; species Bubalus bubalis. The sequence goes on along the minus strand of NC_059170.1, from coordinate 4,857,983 downwards.
CGCCCCTGGAGCGGACCATCCACCGGCTCCATGCGCTCAGGAGAAGGAGGAAGGAGCAACTGGTCTCATCTAAGACTCTAAATCTTGGGAGGTTTCTGTGTCAAAGCAACTTCACTTCTACACTAATACACTACCGAGCCTCAGTTTTTTTCATCTGTAAAATGGGAAATACAGCAGAACCTGAATCAGAGCGTAATGCTAACAATTCTCCCAGATACCAAATCAAAGGTTTGGCAGGGTGGGGTCAGTTAGTAGGTGCTTAATAAATGTCCATTACTGTTAAAGTAATGGTATCCTATCTGTAGCCTTCCCTGTAACACAGCCTGGAAGATAGTAGGGGCTCAGTAAATACTGAGCTAAGCTGAACAAGGGAAATGCCACATGTCAAGGGCCCTTGGCTGGACCTTGAAGGAAGAGCAGGAACAAAGGTACTTCCACCCCCAAGAAGGGTGTTCCAGGTGAGCGGACAGACTGAACAAGGGTGGAGAGGAGCCGGCGGAGTTGTGTGTGATGGGGGCGGTGGTCCTGCGGGGCAAGGCTTGACTGAAGCAGAAGCAGGAAGATGCTGGGAGGTGCTGGACACAGGGCCCTACCTGCCTTGGGGACCCCGGGACGAGTGTGGGGAGGAGAGCGTCAGGTCCTAGCAAAGTTCCAGCCTCAAAGACCTTAACAGTGACAACTAAGATTTCCACAGAGCAGAGAAAATGAAGCCCTAGCCCACAGGTCCTGGGCCGCTGGATTCTCCGACACCATCCCCCCGACGGCCCAGGGAGCGGAGTGATAAGATGCGGCAGAAGGGTACACACTGAGCATCCGCTGTTGCCCGGCGCTTGCTAAAGGCTTTGTATAAATAGCGACGTGCACAGCCACCCTGAGTGGGGCTTTCTATGAGCCAGGCACCTTGATGGGAGCCAAGGGGCCAGAGGCCTAATCTTGGAGGCTCAAGGTCCTCAGGGAATGGGGTCGGGACTTGGGGTCCGGAGAGCAGGCAGGAGGCCAGCAGGACAGAGTTCCAGCTCCTTCACCAGGCCTGGGAGCAGGCCACTGGGCCACCGATGAGCCCTGGTCCCCGCAAGGGCTGGCAGGGTGCTGGGCTGCCTTTCCAGTCTAGTCAGGACACTGCCCGCTCCATGGACGGTCACAGAGACCTGCGGTTGACTCAGGAGCGCTGTCCTGCCCCCCTGCCGACGGGGACCAAGCCCCGAGCCCCATGCTTCCCCAGCATGGATGCCACATCACAAACCAGCGTGCCAGAGATTCAGATCCAAGCCTTGCCTAGGCATGCTGAGAACTCCGTCCCAAGGATGGTGTGGGAAAGAAGGATCTGGAACCCCGCCCTGGAAACCTCGGGGCCTCGCCAAGCTAGAAACTCATATCATCTCTTGGGACACAGCTCCTGGTCAGCTGCCCATGTCCAAATCCTAACCCCAGAGATCACGGGTACTTAATCTGCTGGAGCCTCAGTTTTCCCATCTGTAAAAGAGGGATGATGAGAAGGCACGTCCCACAGAGTTGTCATGAGATGGTCATTCACTCAGGAAATATTTACTGAGCTCCTATTACGCACCAGATGCCATTCCAGGAGCCGGGACTAGGACAGTGACCAAAACAGTGACAAAACCTCCACCCTGTGAGCTGCCCTGCCAGCTGGGGGGAGGTCGTGGGAGGCGGTAGCAAGCAGAGACTCTGGAGCCAGGGATACGATCTGGCTCCCCCAGTTTTAAGCTGTGTGACCTTGGGTAAGTCACTGGGTCTGTCTGTACATCAGCTTTCTCATGTGTAAAATGAGGACCAGAGGAAGGGTTGCTGTGAGAGTGAGTAAATGTAAAGAGATTCAAGCAGCTCCCAGGAAAGAGTGAGTGCTATATATATGCTGGAGTTAATAAGGTGACTTTTTAAAGTGCATACATCATTTATATCATACAGCAACTATTTATTTTCATTGTTTAGTTGCTAGGTCATGTCTTAGCACGACTTAGCCCAGCAGACTCTTTTGCCTCCAGGCTCCTCTGTCCACGGGATTGCCCAGGCAAGAACACTGGAGTGGGTTGCCATTTCCTTCTGCAGAAGGTCTATCTGACCCAGGGATGGAACCTGCGTCTCCTGCATTGGCAGGGGATTCTTTATCACTGAGCCACCTGGAAAGCCCACAACAACTATACTCCAATTCAAAAGTTATAATCAGATAGTACCTAGAGGCCAGAAAAAACAAAGGCCGGATAATGAATTTCAATAGGTTGACTAGGGAAGGCTCCTCCATTCAGGCTGTGCTTGACCAGGTAACGTGCATGGAGCCCTGGCATAAAGCCTGTCACATCAGTAGCGCTCACCCCTGCACCTGTTGTCGCTGTTATCCACATACTGTATGTCAAGTGACACTTTGCACAGCCCAGGAAGGGGCTCTGTGCCTCGCTCTCCCACCCTCCCGGATGCCCCGTCACCCACCTCTTAGCACACAGCCTCCGCAAAGTTGCCATCTCCAGGCCGGCAGGGACAGGCAGGACTGTAGCCTCGAGAGAAGCAGGTTTCAGACAGGCTAGGGCCCCCGGCCGGAGAAGGCAATAGCAACCCACTCCAGTATGCTTGCCTGGAGAATCCCAGGGACAGAGGAGCCTGTTGGGCTGCCGTCTATGGGGTCACACAGAGTCGGACACGACTGACGAGACTTAGCAGCAGCAGCAGGGCCCCCGGCAGATGGGCAGGGAGGCAGGTGCAGTGGGCACGCCGCTAGGAGGGGGGGCTGCAGGAGCCCCCCTCACCTGCCAGCTCCCGGGGCCCCACGGTCCCCAGCGGGTGCGCACCCTGGCTGGCCCCACTTCCATCTACCTGGAGGCTTCCCTGCCCTTGGTCTCCAGCTGTGCCTGAAAGCACGGTCTCCCGGGGAAGCTCTGTGCCCTGTGCGCCTGTCTGAGGTCCCACGGAGCAGGTGTGGCGGCCACTCGGAGCCGGCGTGGTGGCCACTCCAGGGTCAGCAATGCAGCCTCCGGATGGTGAAATCAGGTTGCACGTCTGGCCCAGTGTCACGACCGCCAGGGCAGGGAGCACCCTCCAGGGGCGGATGTTACACTAGCCCTGGGAGGACTCAGTAAATATTAAACACCCTCGGCATGCCAGACAAGCTTCCAGATGGGCACGTGCGACCCACTGGACCCATCCCTCACAGGAGGCTGCCGGGCCGGTCGGTCTGCCTAGGGTCGTTGAGAAACATCAGTGGCCCCGGGTGCATGACAGCGGCAGGTGCGGGATCCAGAGGCGGGCGGGGCTGGCGATGGGGCAATAAATAATAGTATCGACCGGACGTGTTTCAGGTGAAGACTCAGAGCTGGCTGCAAGCTCACCTTTCCTCCTGCATCGGTGGTTCAATGCCCAGGATGAGGACAGACACCCACACACCTGCCACGGTCGGGTCTGCTCTGGGGGCTCCCTGGGTGCCAGCACGTGTCTCCTGACATCTCTGAGCTCTAGCCCCCATCTGTCCTTTCTCTAGTCTCCTCTCCTTGGAAATCAAGGGCTGATGCTTAGTTTTCACACTGACATTTCCCAGGCATGTCAGCGGAGGAATTCCCAAGGCGAAGGGGACATCGCAGCAGATCCTGGCTCGGGAGTGTCCCTGCCCCACAGCCTGGGGGAGGGGAGACCTGGCTGAGGAACGGCAGGAAGGGGTTAAGAGCGGCCCTGCCTGTTAATCAGGGCAGAAAGGGGACAGTGTCAAGACCTGGCCTTCTTCTTCACCTCCCCACCTTAGTATATATGCCTTATGTTATAATATATTATTATGTATCAATATTTATTACTCATGGCCTGGTTATATTAATAACAGTCCTTCATGCCTTAGTGGAAAATTTCCAGATTACTTCCCCAAGTAAATTCTTTGATTATGCAATTAAAAAGAAAAAATGTCCAGAGTCAAAGGGTGCCAGAGCAGGAATGTGGGCTGGGGACACCTAAGTGGAGCCTGGCTCTCCTGTTGTCCCGTCTAAGGTTATTTTTGCCTGACCCGCCCCCACTGCCGAGCGCCTTGGCGAGCGGCTCTGTTTCAGCCTGGTTGGATTACCTGGGCCATTAAGCCAGAAGGTGAGGCCTGAAACCCAATCCCCAGAGCCAAGGGTCCGGACCCCTGGGCGCGGGACAGGGACAGGAAGTTAAAGATAGACCTGCTGCTTCCTGCGGTTGCGGGCAGCGTCTCCCCCACCCCTGGCGAGGGGACTGCAGAGGGTGAGGCCCGATGGTGGCCACTCAGGAACCTCAGACCCCATCCAGGGTACATCTCCTCTGGAACTCCCTGTGGGGTTGAGAGGGGCTGGACGAGGATCCCCAGGAGGGGCCTGGGACATTTACAGCCACCGAGGCCATCTCTCTCAGACTGGGATACAGACTCTGCAGGCATCTGGTCAAGACAGGCTTGCTGATGACCACTGAGCTCTAGGGTCAACAGGTCAGATCTGCTCAGTTCTCTTTCTGCCCAGAGACCCCAGGAATCCAGGAGAGGCCAGCAAGAGCCCGGGGATCCCCCTTGGCACACTCTTTGTGCAGAGCTCCCAGTGGGGACATTTGCCATGTATACAGGGAGTCCGGAGGCCCCCAGAAGCCTCGCAGGAGGAGAGCTGACGGCAGGATGGGAGGCAGAATCAGTGATGAGGCAGGGCAAGAGAAAGCGCAGGACCCTTTGGTCAACACTTGCTAAGGATTTTGGGATCGTGACAGCAGAGTGTGGACTGTGAGCGCGGGCAGGGTCCACAGACCCCTCCCTGCTGCAGAGCCCAGGGACAGAGCCCGGAGTTCTTCCATAGAAGTCAGAGGAAGGCGCCCTCCCGGAGGCCCAGCCGCACACTTGGCTCCACGCGCATTCAGCCAGGGCAGGTCCCACGGGCGGGAGGCCCCCGGGGACAGGCACAGCTGTCCTTGGCAGCCCTGTACAGACCCAAAGGGGTGGGGGCCCGGTGAAGCCCAAGAAGAGGCAGCTCAGAAATGACTGGGTGCAGAAACAACGTCGTTCCCTGGCCAGTTTGGATGTAGCCCCTCTCCGCAGCATTTACGGAGCACCCACTGTGCACCTCCCTCATCGCCCCAGCCCCTCTCTGCAGCATTTATGGAGCACCCACTGTGTGCTTTCCTCATCGCCCCTAGCTCCTCTCCGCAGCATTTATGGAGTGCCTACTGTGTGCCTTCCTCATCGCACCAGCCCCTCTCCGCAGCATTTACGGAGTGCCCACTGTGTGCCTCCCTCATCGCCCCTAGCACCTCTCCGCAGCATTTATGGAGCGCCCACTGTATGCTTTCCTCATCATCCCTAGCCCCTCTCTGCAGCATTTATGGAGTGCCCACTGTGTGCCTTCCTCATAGAGGCACCCACATGGTCCCTCCTCAGAGGCTTAGCATCAGGGGTGCTGATGCTAACTCTCTTTGAGGCTTTGGCCAAATTTCTCCCCATCTTGGGGCCTCAGTTTCCTCTGTGCCAGCCTGTCCATGGCTCCCCTCATGCTGTGCATGTCCCAAGAGCCCCCATCGGGTCCCCTCCCTTCCTGAGCACTGTCTCCCCGGCCGGCCACACTTTCTGCCCCTCAAAGCTCATTCCCGCCCAAGGGCCTTTGCACCGCTGTCCCGCCGCCTGGAAGGCCTCCCCACCCCCATGCCCTCTCTGCAGTACTCGACTCCTCTCCCCTCCAGCTTCACTGAACTGGGTCCCTCCTCCCTGTAGCCCCCGCTGCCCGCTTGCCTGCCCTGCTCCAACTCCGTCATGACACCTGCCTCCAGCTGCACCCAACCCGAGTGTCATTGGCTTAGAGGGTGCAGCCTGGAACAGGGCCTGACCAGAGTCAGTGTCCAGAAATACGTAGGGAATGAATTACAGGTTCCTTAGGGTTTCACCGGACCTCAGTTGGTAAAAGAATCTGCCTGCAATGCAGGAGACCCCAGTGTGATTCCTGGGTCGGGAAGATCCACTGGAGAAGGGAATGGCTACCTGCTCCGGCATTCTGGCCTGGAGAATTCCACGGACAGAGGAGTCGGGCAGGCTACAGTCCACGGGGTCGCAAAGAGTCAGACACTAACTGAACAGCTTTCCTAAGGGTGCTTCCAGGATTTCAAAGCTGGCGCACCTCGGAACTGAGGAGCTGAGCGGGGTGAGGGAGCTGGGAGGGCCTGACTGAGGGGCCCAGCCTCACAGCGGCGGGGGCCCCCTTCCCCACCCCAGGATGCGGCAGTGAAGCTCAGGCCCCTGAAACTCAGCAGGACCGGGCCAGGTGAAGGAGGGTGGGGAGAGTTCTGGGTGGAGGTGGGCGTGGGGCTGAACAAAGGCCCGGAGGGGGCAGAGACGCCAGCGGGGGCTCACAGAGCAGCAGGCCGGCCAGGCCTGGGGGGCAGGACTGGACTCTGGGTGGGACGGGAGCCCCTGGAGGGTCTCGGGAGGGGAGCGCCGTGGTGAGCTCGGGTCACTGACGGAGTCAGTGGCCCACCAGGCCCTGCGCCCTGCTCAGCTGCCGTCACAGCCGCTCGGCCGGCGGTTGGCGGGCCCCTCAGGATGCCAGGGCCGGCAGGGCCGTGGCCCCAGGAGCGGGAACGCACCTTGCTCCCGGGCACTCCCTGAGGTTAGAGGAGACGTGACGGAGCCGTCGTGAACCCAATTCTGGGGGTGAGTGCCGACCAGGTCTGTCTCTGCAGAGGCCGCTCCGCCTCCCTGGAAACCTCCCACGAGCACCTACTGTGTGCCAGCATGCCCCAGTAGTCACCACGTGTCGCCTCCCTGTACCCACATGGCAAGCCCGCAAGGGAAGGACACTGGGCCTCCCCACTGGGCACACGAGGAAGCCAGGCTCAGGGAGGTGAAGTCACTTGCCCCAGGTCACAGGTGGCCCTATTTCCTGTTCCGTCACCCAGGAAGGACATTCTATCCCAATCCCACCTCCAGGAGACTAAGTTCCAACTCTGAATCTGTCTTGCTGTGTGGCCTTGGGTAAGTGGCTCCACCTCTCTGAGCCTCAGTTTTCTGATCTGCCAAGTGGGCCTGATAAATTCAGGCAGATCAGCTTACAGGATCAACAGCCAGGAATATGTGAGATGACACCTGTTTGGATCCGAAGCAAATTAGAGGTTTCTCCTAGCACTGAGTCTCACGCACGCACGCACGCACACACACACACACACACATACACACACTGCCCTGGGCTGCAGGGCTGGCAGGAGTGAGAGCCTCAGGGCCACTGGCAGCAGAGAAGAACACCCTCACCACCCTCCTCCCCAGTCCTTGGCCTTCAGACAAGCCTCCCCCGCGTGGCGTGGGCAGAACTTACGCGATCCTCCGGCTCTGGGTGCTGCTGAAGCCCGCGAAGGAGGCGCTCCGGCCCATGACCCCCACGGTCCCCGTGTCCCCGGAGGACAGGAACCGCACCCTCACCGACATGGTGGTCACCTGCGGGGAGAGGGCGGGACAGTCAGCCTTGCAGTGGCACCTGGCAAGTGCTGACTGCAGGCCGACCACCCTCCACCAGGGCGCCCAAGGGACCGGGGGGACGGCCATGCTGTGCTCAGCTCACAGATGAGAACACTGAGGCTCGGTGAGTTTGCCGGAGCAGGAGCAAGATGGGAACCGGGTCTCTCTCTGCACTCTGCGCTTGGGTTCTCAGCACCTATGCAATGCTGAGTCCTCGTGCAGGGGGGTCCAGCAAGTCCTGAGCCAGCTCTTCTCACCATCCCTCTGCCAGGAATCCCGACCCCCTCCACAAACTCCTATAGAGCATCTCCTGTGAGCCAGACACCGAGCAAGGTGGGCCAAGCCCTCGCCCTCTGGGGCTCCCGGTCCAGCTGGAGGCTAATGAGCCACCAGGGACAGGAGGGTGTCCCTAGCAGAGTGATAGGGGTACCGGACCCACCCATGGAAAAGGCGACCAAGAGCTGAGAAGGCAAGGCTGAGGAGGGAAGAAGGACAAAGAGAGGGGGGGAAGGGCATCTGAGGCAGGGGAACAGCACAGGCAAAGGCCTGGAGGCGCAGAGGACCAGGTACAACCCAGGGACGGGCAGCTCAGTGGGTGGGGGTGTGGCCCCAGGTGAGGCTGGAGAGGCCAGCAGAGCACAGGCCAGGGGGGCCTCAGCGGCCCCAGGGAGGGCTCTAGCCTTGCAGTTGGCTGAGGGTAACTGGGAGCCATGTGAGGTTTTGACCAGGAGGTGACGAAGCCCAGTTCACAGGATGCCAGGCCACTGGCATCGGAGGCTCCCAGAGGCTCCCGGTCCACTCTCTCATCTCTGACCCAGCTGCAGCGAGGCCGGCCTAGAACCCTGACTGTCTTTTCCTTTTTCCAAACCATCTTGAGACTGGAAAAAAAAATGCCACTACATCCCTTGGGAATAACGCCAACTCTCTTCCAGCAATCGGAAAGTTCTCCTGCATATCTAACCTAAATCTCTGCTGCTACAGTTTCATTCCTCACTCCTCGACCAGGGTGGGGTCAGTGCTAGGGTTTCAGAGACCCCCCTGGCCTGCGGGGGGTCTGCCCCACCACGTCATCTCCTTCCTGCTCCCCCTCGGTGAGGCCCCTGCTTCCCACAGCCCCCCAACCCAGAGGCTGAGTCCAGACTCCACGCCTCTGCCCACCCTGGGGCCTCTGGCTGGAATAACACTCTCCTTGGGGCCATGTCTGTCCAGTGTCTAGCCCTGCACTGTGTTTGTAGCCCCTGACAGAGGCTCCAGAGCCCTCACTGTGAACCCCCTGGAAGATCAGTGTAGCCCCACAAGCTTCCTCCTTCTCCAACACCCCTCACACCCCTCAGCCCCACACCCACTGTGCATAGGTGAGCGCTGGAAACCAAAAAGCCAGACCTGGGCTCAAATCCCAGCTGCAGCTGGGCCACTCCCTGGCTCTGGGCCTCAGTGATCACATCTGTAAAATGGGAATTCAGGAAAGGCTCAAGGAGACAACAGACTGAACAGCACATAATGTGAAGTAGACACTGGAAAGAGCTGGTTGTTTGTGTGGCGGTCGGCTGACCAAGACCCCAGCCTGGAGACCCCGATGCTGGGCAGGTGAGCCAAGGAACAACCCCTGGCCCTGACGGGGGAAGCAGCGACGGTTTGCTGAGCACCCACTGCATGGCGAGCCCCAGTGCCCAGGGCTGTCCCACCCTATAGACCCGTGACCCGCAGCCAGGTGTACGGACGGGGAGGTGGATGCAATCTGGAGGCGGAGGCAATTTATTGAGTGCTCATAAGTGCACGAAGTGCCTAAGTGAATTATCTTATTAGCTCCACACAACCCCCTTGGCGTAGGAGCTACCTAGCTCAGTAGATGAGGAAACTGAGGCTCAGAGAGACAACAAGGGAGCCCAGGGACCCAGCTAGGAAGCAGCAGAGCCAGGCTGAGGACCCAAGAGTTCTCAGACACAGACGCGGATGCCAGCACCTCTCAGGTACGCAGTCAGGCATCCCCCACTCTGGGGGCTCACCCAGCCCCGTGGGGGGACCCCCATGACCCCCACAGTCCCTACCTGGACTGCACAGGTGCCAGCCCGGACCAGCTCACAAGAGTCGAAGGTTAAACTGTCAGGAATGTTGGTAGCTTGAAATCAGCCGCGATAGAATTAAGTGCAGCGTGGAACTGGGCAAGTGCTACAAATTAGGTTTTGAGGGTTTTTTTTTTTCCCTTGCTAGTTGTTAAACTTTTATCTTCATGCCGCTGCCCCCACTCCTATCAGCACAGGCTCTGGGTGGCACTGGAACCTCCTCAAACTGCCAAACACCCACTCCCTCCACCTCAACCAAGCTGGGTGAGGGAACAGGAGGGAGCAGGCAAGGGGACCCCCAAGGTCAGCAGCTGGGGCATGCCCACCCTGAGGGTTGGGACCGGAATGCCTTCCTGCCACCCTTCCCCTCTGCCCCCCACCACCCTCCCTCCCTGGCCTTCTGGGGCCTTCCTCCAGCCTCCCTCTAGTCCTCCGCTTCAGGATAAAAGAGAAAGACAATTGCTCAACCGCTCAACAGTTCCTCTGCATGCAGTTCGCTAGAACAAACCCACCATCTTCCTGCCGAGAGCCAGGAAAGGAGGGCCAAGGAGGAGGAGATCTAAGGTTCGGTGCAGACCCACACGAGGTATCAGCCCCTGGCTGTGGACTAACAATTCATGGCAGGGCCGTGAGGGCCAATGACCCCACGTTTCGTGTGAGGAAAGAGGCGCTAAGAGGTGAAGAGGCTGGCTCAGGTTTCTGTGTTTTCCATGTGAGCACAGAGGATGAGATGGTTGGATGGCATCACCGACTCAATGGACATGAGTTTGAGCAAGCTCCGGAAGATGGTGATGGACAGGGGAGCCTGGCATGCTGCGGTCCACAGGGTCGCAAAGAGTCGGACACGACTGAGTGACTGAACAACGATTCAAGGTCTGGCTGCCACGTGGGGGCTGATTCCCTGACTGATACCTCTGCCCTCTGCCTCCAGCCCAGATGTCACCTCCCCCAGGAAGCCTTCCTGGACCTCCCCCCAGTCCCCAACTCCCTCTAATTATGGTGAACTGTGAAAGGTGAGTTTTTTTGTCTCCTCCACTAGACAGTTGCCAGCAGGCAGGGCCAGGGATGTTCTCTGGGGCCTGGAGGATTCACGGCACATCTTTTTGGGACCAGAGGCCACGTGCTTCCCCAACTTCACCAGGCTGTGCAGCTCAAGATGGAGGCCATGGAAGAACAGGATACAGATAAGAACTTCGACTGTGTGCTGGACTCCAGGGAGTGGGGGACAAGCATCTGCTGTCAGGGCCAGATAGTGCAAGTTCTTGGCTCTGCAGGCAGGCCTTGTAGTCTTTATCACAGCTACGCAGCTCTATCGTTTTAGAAAGAAAGCAGTCACCGACAATATGCAAATAAATGAGCCTGGCTAAGTTCCGCCTAAACTTTACTTACAAATGCAGCAGCTTTTGACAGATGACCCCTGGCCAGCTCTGTGCCTGCTACCTGCTCCAAAAGCTTAAAATCTCATTTCACTCTTTCATCACTATAGGAGTCAAGTATCATTATTATCGTTCCCATTTTGCATATGAAGAAACCGAGGCTCAGAGACGAGGGAAAATAAGTCATCCAAGGTCACACAGGTCGGAACCTTTAGAGCTGGGTTGAACTTGAACCTGACAGGCTTCAAAGCCTGGCTGCTTCATGCTAGGCTACCCCTGCTTCTGTGGGGTCTGCGCTGACATAACACAACCGCCCCCCACACCCAACATGAGCCTGAAGCGGGGAAAGGGGGCCCAGAAGGTAAGCAAGCTCATGATCGAGACCTGCCAGGCTAGGATGCGGCACTGGAGGTGGCTGAGAAACCCAGCGCCATCCCCGGTAGGCTTCAGTGGGGTGTGGAGCCCAGGTCCCTTCGGACCAGCGCCTGGTCTCAGCAGCGCCCCCTCCTGACCGGCCCCTGGTAGGGCCGATCCTTGGTCGCGGACCCTTGGGATCGCACCTAGCGGACTGCAGGACCGCCCCCATCTGGTGGACTGGCCGTCAGCTGGCCGAGCTGAGACCCCTGGGTTCCCAGGAGCCCCCAGTGGGCTCCCGACGGCCCCCAACGGATGTCTGTCACCTTTAACCAAGGGTCATCCTCGTAACGATGCTCCACTGTTGACACGACAGCAGAACTGACCACTCAGAGCAGAGACCGGGCTCCCTGGAGCCCCCTCTCTTCCCCGCACGACCGTCCCCCTCCTCCGCCCTCTTCCCCCGCCAGCGTGATCCTTTAGCGGCTGGGCTGTGGGCAGGTCGGCGGCCGCTGGCACTCTGCAGGGCTTGAGAAACTGGCAGGGATCTCATGGGGGCCCCTGGGCAGAGGAGAGAGACACAGAAGTCATGCAGACACCAAACCTCCGTTGGCAGACAGGACGTGTCCCTCGCTGCCTCTCTGCCGCCCGGCGCCCGAGGCTTGGGGAGCGCGGGGCCGGAGGGGCGGATGAAGGGGCTCCTCACCCAGCAGCAGCTCCCCAGACACTGAAGGGACCGTCCTGGGCCTTCCCTGCCAGGTGCAGCCGGAGGGGGCCGGCCCCTGCCCCCGCTAAATCTGTCCCGTTCAGTGCTGCCCAAAGCTGCCCGCCGGCCGCAGGAACCTGCAATTTCACCTCATTTGGAGGTGATGCTTCTAAATTTAACGGCGTGGGCTCTCTGGGCTGGGCAGCGTTTATGCCCGTGTCCCTCACTTGGGGCTCTTTTAGATCCGCTCAAATGCCAGCCAGGGATTAGTTTGCTTATAGGAGTTTCCAAAATAGCCCTTGGTTTAGCAGGAAAGGAAATGGCAAAATAGCCCAGGATGAGGGGTGTGAGTTTATACCGAAGAGGGAAGGGCTGCCCAGGAACCAGACCGTCTGTGCCGGACACAGTCCAGCTCCCTCGTCTTCTCGATGGCCAGACCCAGCCCAGAGGGGTCAGACGACCTGCCCAGATCACCCTCAGGGGAATGGAGGGGCCAGAAGAGCCAAAACTCCCCCTCCCTGCCCAAACCCACCGCCCCCCTCTTCGCGCCTCTCCTCACCCCGTAAAGCCCAGTTGCTGACCCCCGCCCCGGATGGAAGCCGCGGAGACCCCCAGGGCCGCCAGCTCGGGCTCCCCCAGTCTCCGCCGAGCCCCTCCCAAGCCAGGTTGCCTGGGACCGGGGAGGCGTGGCCAGGGAAACAGGAGAAGGTGGTTCCAGCCGCACGCGATCTTGAACAAGTTCGCTGCCCTCTAAACCTCTGTCTCGCGGTCTGTAAACCGGGAGGACTGGGCTAGAATGCAGGCACACTCTGGGCCAATGAGGGACGCACCGCGGCCCGGGCCTCTCCGCTGAAGGGTTATCTCAGTCTTCAGTCCCCCTTTCATCCCGGGTCCCTGGCTCCCTGACACTTGTCACCCTTCCTGTTCAACAGAGCACAGAGCTGGCCCCGCGACAGAGCCAGGGGCAGCAGAGGAGGAGCTGGAATGCAGTCAGTTGTTTTGTTTTTGCTGAATTTCATTTAAGGTAACCCTCCATTTAGAGCGACGTCTTCTGTATGATTTAAAGTGGGTGTTTTTGTTTTTGTTTTTGTTTTAATGCTGTGTTTAAATGAAGAGAGTATGGACTTGAAGGACACTTGGTTTAAAGACAGCAAGTAGAAACCCCCCTGCCCAGCAGGTCACATTCCTGGGTCCCCACCAGCTCTCAGGGGCCATCGTGGAACGGGCACCCGGAGCCAGGAGGGGACACCCTGGGTGTGTCTCTGCAGACAGACAGACAGCCTCATGGGGACAGATCAGCTGACAGTTCCAGCTTCTGCTGTAAGACAAGAGCAAGTAGCTCTTGGGGAGCCCAGCTGGACCTCATAGTTCACTGTCCCTTGGCTGCAGGGCAAACAGAAACTTCCTGACGGTTCACGACCAGACGCTGGTGTCAGGATCCCTGCTGCAAGAGGGCCCCTTGCCACCATGTATCATGCAGTCCATGGCCCCCTGTGTCCTTCCTGCCCAGGGCAGGCCTGGAAGAGTTCCTGTCCTGCTCCAACTCCAGCTGTACCCCGTCAAGGACCAGTCACAGGACAGGGCAGGCAGGCTCTCTCATTGGCCTTCTCAGCACACCTGTGCCCATTTCACAGATGGGAACACTGGGGCATGGCTACAAGTGGCCAAGTACAAGACCCAGGGTCAATAACCCATTTGTGTGGCTGTTAGGAATATGATTTTGAGGAAGAATGACATGAGAAATTTTTGAAATAAGATGTAAGTAAATTTTCCTAAAGGAAATCAACCCTGAATATTCACTGGAAGGGCTGAAGCTAAAACTCTAGTCCTTTGGCCACCTGAATTGAAGAGCCAACTCATTGGAAAAGACCCTGATGCTGGGGAAGATTGAAGGCAAGAGGAGAAAGGGGCATCAGAGGACAAGACGGTTGAAAGGCATCATTGACTCAATGGACATGAGTTTGAGCAAACTATGGGAGATAGTGGAGGACAGAGGAGGCTGGCGTGCTGCAGTCCATGGGGTTGCAAAGAGTCCGACTCGACTGAAGCTATTGAACAAAAAAACCAGAGCAAGATGTAAACTATATACAGCATGTTTTACTTGTGAAACAATGAAGTGAAGTGAAGTCACTCAGTCGTGTCCAACTCTTTGTGACCCCATGGGCTGTAGCCTACCATGCTCCTCTGTCCACGGGATTTTCCAGGCAAGAGCACTGGAGTGGATTTCCATTTCCTTAACGTAATTGGAAAAAAGTATTAATTTGAAGAAAATCAAGAGGTTGATTAAGCTGCCCTTGGTCAGGCAGTAATCAAGTGGCCAAGCTGACTGTATGTCCGCCAACCTAGAGAACCCTGTTTTTCAGGGTGAATCTGGGGTCTAAGGAGAGACTTCCCTCTTTAAAAAACAATTTTTTTCCAAAGGTCCGCAGATATCATCTACATGCCCAGCTAACTCCACTGGGGTTTTACGAGGCAAAGATGATTCATGAATTTCTGTGAAATATTCGGAGGGTGTTTTAATTTAAATGGCCCCCGATCACCACTGACACACTCCGTTGGCAGGTCAACCAGGGGTCTTCCGGAAGAGCCAGCAAGTCTTAGCAGAAGCAGCCTCCTGAGGTCCATGGAGGGGAGTGTGTGTGGCTGCGGAGGTGGGAAGGGCAGGGAGCTCGGGTACCCAGGGAGGTAGGGGTGATGAAGCTGGGCCTCTGGGAACACCACCCCCACCCTGGTCCACTTAGGACCAGGAATAAAAATAGGACCAGGCAAAAGGAACGGGGCATCTCGCCACAGCACCCTTCTGAGGTGGGCACTGTGACTACCCCCATTTTGCAGACTGGGAAACAGGCTGGTAGAACTGAAATGGCCTGAACTAACAAGTGGCAGCAAGAGGTCTTCAATAGTTCACCTTAAGCCACTTCCCTGCTGGTCCAGCGGCTAAGACTCCATGTCTCCAATCCCAGGAGCGAGGGTTCAATCCCTGGTCAGGAAACTAAGATCCTACATGCCCCTTGGCATGGCCAAATTAAAAAAAAAAATTCACTGTAAAATTCTTGCAGGTGGGCAGGCATGGCCCAGCTGTGCGTAGACCTAACCCTCATCCTAGGGGTGAATAGGTATCCCGTGGGTGTCAGGTGGAGGGTGCTAATTAGGGTCCCATCCAGAAGCAGCCATGGGAGGGTCTCTAGCTCAGCACGGCTGCCATCTGGGGCAGGCTCATCTTCACCGCGAGCATTGTCCTCTGTATTTACAGTACCCCCCCCACACACACCAGGAGCTCTCCACCCTCCAGTTGCGATAACCAAGATTATCCGCAGGCACTGCACTGTTCCTTGGGGCGAGTGGGGGGCAGAATGGTGACCACGGTGCCCGAGGGGAACAGCCAGGGTAGAGGCCGCTGGCCAGATCTGCACGGCGAGGCCGGGATTGGCGTGCTGGGGGTCAGGAATGAGTTCTCACGGGCGAGAGGAGTGGTGGAGGAGATGCAGTGTTCTGTGGGCGACACGTGTTGTTCAGGCTTCTTCTCCTGACCTGAAAAGGGAGGGGGACGCAGGGGGTCCTTGCATCCTGACGTCTTCAGAAGGGGCCCTGGGCCTACGGCCCCCACTGGGCCTGGGCCACCACCACCCTTCACACTCACATGCACACGTGTACACACACCCGGGCGCGGATGAGAACCTGGAAGCCCGAGCTCAACGACAGCTCAGCTCCTCGGGGGTGCTGGCTGTGGTACCTGAGCTCTGCAGGACGTCTCCCTTCACTGTAGACCCCCACCTGCAGCCAGGAGAGACCCAGAGGCTACGCAGCTTTTTAATCCCAAGGAACCTGACTGCTGACGGAACGCACATCCTGGTCTGGGCAGCCCAACCCAGGCCAGGTTTGGATTCAAAGCCAGGCGGGCAGAGCTCTGATGGCCACATGGGCCAACCACTCTGCCCTGGATGAAATCGACCGGAATTCTTGGTATCCTGGAGACACAGAGCATCCCCTCACCAGACAGCTGGACATCAGCGACCAGGAGTCTCTCTCCAAACCAGCCCAAAGGTCTGGGAAAGAATTCTGTTCCTGGCTGCGGTCTGTGAAGAACATTTAGGGCCAATTTCTCCACCAGGGATGGGGTCACAGGGCACAGGCTCCACGAAAATAAGAGGATTATTTTTAAAATCAGAAGACTGAAAATGAACTTTCAGGTCAAAGGGAATGCTTTACTATAAAATTATAAAATTACATTACTTACTAATAGGATGTATTTTATCACATAATACATTCCTCTTTATACCAGTCGTAAAATACTGTACTATTTAATATTTTTTGCGGTGGGGGTGGGGTAGGGATGAAAGCCTTCACATGGCCGTGTCCTTGGCCCCCTCCTAGTCCCTACTCCAATCTGTCAGCCTGCAGACCAACCCTTCCTCCTCCAGCCCAGGGCCCCCTCTCCAGCTCCCTCCCACCAAGCCTTTATTATGCAAATCGGATTCATCCTTCCCGCTAAGTTTTATCTCCCTCCTCCCTCCTCCCAGTTCCACTGGGCCTGGCCCCCCAAGATGCAAGAGCTAAGACAGCCACATCAGACCTTGCACTTGACCCAAATCAGCTCATTTGAAAGCGTGTCCGACTCTTGCGACTCCATGGACTGTAACCCACCAGGCTCCTCTGTCCATGGGATTCTCCAGGCAAGAATATTGGAATGGGTTGCCACGCCCTCCTCTAGGGATCTTCCCGACCCGGGGGTCAAACCCTCATTTCCTGTGTCTTCTGCACTGGTGGGCGGATGCTTTACCACCGAGCCACCTGGGAATTTCAGCAAAACCTGGAGCTGGGTGTTTCATCTCATCCGATTCTGGCCTTTGAGTTTGAGGAAGGCAAGCACAGGCTGCCAGCCTTCTCTCAACCAAGGTCTTACCTGCTAGGTCTCTAAAATGGGCTGACGTGCCCTTCAACAGAAGTCACGTATGGACCTGATTCCTAGTGAGAGCGCGTGTATTTCCATTTGTGCCTTGTCCTTAAGAGTCTCTTCTTCTGGGACTCACAGATTCATCCTCCCTTGTACAGTTATCTAGCTTGATCTACTTGATTTCCAGGGGCTGTTTATAAATCCTGGATGGTGATCTTTTCTTGATTTTCTTCCAGCCCCTCACTTACTTTCTACGTAACGGGGTGTGCTTGCATGCGTGTGCATGTGTAACAGAAGCTTCAAATATTTATGTGACTGGCTCTGTGAACATTCCTTCTGTGTTTCCGAGTTAAGAACCTACTTTTCCACCTCTGAAATTGTTTCAGAACTGTTGACCACCGAAGTCTAGGTCCCCGGGAGAGAGTTTTGTCTTCCTGGCAGCCAGGCTGGAAGACCCCCGGGGCATCTCTTTCCTCCTCCTTGGTCACCGCGCTCCCCACTTCTCAGAAACACCCCGAGTCTGTCCCCTCTTCCCACCCTGGACCCCACGGACAAGCCCCCATCCCCGCACTGGTCTCCACTGGTCTCTCCGCCTCCACTTGCCCTCTGCCCCAACCTGAAAACCAGAGCAAGCCTTTAAAAATGTCTATCAGCTTCTTATACCCCACCGCAAGTTCGGGGCTTCTGGAAACTCTAAGGATTAAAAATGTCACCCCTTACTGCACCCACAAAGCCCCAAAGGAGGCGGTGCCTAAGGATGGAACCCAGGCAGGGATGGCAGAGAGCTCCCTGCTGACCACCCAGGAATTCAAGAGCCCCCTTGGTGCTCAGCCACTCAGTCATGTCTGATTCTTGCAGCCCCATGGACTGTAGCCTACTAGGCTCCGCTGTCCATGGGATTTCCCAGGCCAGAATACTGGAGTGGCTTGCCATTTCTTCTCCAGGGGATCTTCCCGACTCTGGGATTGAACCCAGGTCTCCTGCATTGCAGGCAGATTCTTTACCTTCTGAGCAGTCTCCTTCCTACCTTCCTACCCCTCAAACATTAATCACAACCGGGTATTCTCATGGTAAAGGCGGGGGCAGGGTGGGGGTGAAGGGGGAGGGCCTGGGAGGGGGCAGGGACTGCAAAGCCTTTACATCACCCCTCCTATTCCCACCCTGTGAGGCAGCCCCTCACCCCACTTAGAGCCAAAGTGCCTGGACCCTGCGCCCCATGAAGCTCCTTAGCCCAGGGGTGCTGAGTCAGCCTCCTGGAATACCAGAGGCTTCCCCAGCCCGCAGGCCTGGGACTCCTGCATGTGGGCTGGTGGAGCAGGACTGTTTGCTAATAGATGCTGTTAACAGCACGAGAAATGGTCAAGGGGTCAGCAAGAAAGGAGCCATCTGGTTGTCCCGAGGTAAACAATTTACAAGAGAAAAGTCAAGCCAGCCTGTTCTTCTGGTTTTTCTTTCGACAGTGTGAGTAGACAGAGACTGTCCCAGGCACCCTGGCTTCAGCTCCAATGCCCCCCGGGGGTAGGGGGTAGGGGTAGGCAAGAAGGCAGGAAAAGTCAGATTTTGTTCACACATTTTCTTGCCCTATTCTCAGGACTGGGTGACTTCATGCCAGCTGGTTAACTCACATTGTGAGGATTTGCTCCCAAATGAACAGCCTTATTTTCTAGCACCCAAAGCCTTGACCGGCAAGAATCTTCAGCCTTAAATTTATTTCCTGTTGGAGGAAAACCCCTACTGGTCTCCCCAGGGATTGCAGCCCTGCTCTACCAACCACTACAAATGCCCGCGGGAAGTGAGAGATGGTCCTCCATTCTTGCCATTCAGCGTGTGGCCAGTGGATTCCCAAGCATGAAGAATATGCATGTGGTTTAATAGCCTGAAATAAACAAATTGTGCTGAAATCAGAACCCGAAAGTGTTGCAAAACATTCCAGGCAGACACTGGAGTTGGGATACTACAAGCTGTTTACCAATTAATTCCTTCTTTGCCAAACATTCTTACTTGGGTCTATTGGGAGATGATTTTGGTGGGAATGCATCTCCTGTTTTGTAATGAAAATCACGCGGGAAAGAGGGCTCGATCTGCAGAGGCTCGGATTCCAGAAAATGTGGTTGGAACAGGTAGTTCCCTTAAGGACAAAGCTAGCACTAAGTTTCGCAATAAAGAAAAAGGACATCTGGGAACTAGGATCTGGGGACTCTGCAATGACCCATGAGAGCAACGTCCACACATTCTCAGGGAGGGTGGTGAGTACAAGCCTTGGGGTCCAAAAAACTTGTGTTCAAGTCCAGCCTCTGCCTCCTTCTAACTACGTGACTTGGACAAGTCACACACTCTGAGCCTCAGTTTCCTCGTCTGTAAAACAGAAACTGTTAAAATTAGTTCCTTTTCTGTACAGTTTCCAGGAGGTGCTTTTCTTTTTTTTTCTCCTTATTAAAAGGAAAAACCAAACCATCATTTATGGCTTTTCCTACTGCTTTGTGCTGCTGAGGTCAGAGACCTGAGGTAGTATCTTAGTTTTCTGTGGCTGCTGTTAACAAAGTACCATTAACACAACAGAAATGTGGGACTTGCCTGGTTGCCCAGTGGCTAGGACTCCATGCTTCCAGTGCAGAGGGCTCAGGTTCGATCCCTGGTTGGGGAACTAACATCCCACATGCCTTGCAGTTGGGCCAAAAAAAACCAAAACATGAAGTGGCTCTTCCTATTATTAAACAACAAGGGTAGAATGTATCGTCTCACAGTTCTGGAAGCAGTAGTCCAGTCAAGGCGTCAGCAGGGCCCTGTCCCCTCTAAAGCCTCTAGGAAAGAGTCCTTGCTTGCCGAGTCCAGCTTCTGATGGTGGCCACCAGTCCCCCACCTTCCTTGGTTTTCAGCCACACCCTTCAGTCCTGCCTCAAGGGCGACATGGCCTCTTCACCTGTGTTCTGTCTTCACAAGCATTCCCTCTAGTTATAAGCAAGCATGCCATCACTAGGTCGAGGCCCACCCCAAAGGCCTCACCTGAACTTGATTCATCCACAAAGACCCTACTTCTTTTTTTCGATTTATTTATTTTTGGCTGCACTGGGTCTTCGTTGCTACATGCCAGCTTCCTCTAGTTGTGGTGAGCGGGGGCTCCTCATGGCAGCGGCTTCTCCTGCTGCGGAGCACCAGCTCCAGGGCTCATGGGCTCAGTTGCTCCGTGGCACGTGGGATCTTCTGGGACCAGGAATCGAACCCCTGTCGCCTGCATTGGCAGGAGGATTCCCAACCACTGGACCACCAGGGAAGTCTTGCCAAGACCCTATTTCTGAACAAGGTCACGTTCGCAGGTATGAGGGGGTAGGAATTTGGCATATATTTTGCAGGGAGAACGCACATTCAATCCATCAGATCAAATCGGTCGCTTAGTCATGTCTGACTCTTTGCGACCCCATGAATCGCAGCATGCCAGGCCTCCCTGTCCATCACCAACTCCCGGAGTTCACTCAGACTCAAGTCCATTGAGTCAGTGATGCCATCCAGCCATCTCAGCCTCTGTCGTCCCCTTCTCCTCCTGCCCCCAATCCCTCCCAGCATCAGAGTCTTTTCCAATGAGTCAACTCTTCGCATGAGGTGGCCAAAGTACTGGAGTTTCAGCTTTAGCATCATTCCCTCCAAAGAAATCCCAGGGCTGATCTCCTTCAGAATGGGCTGGTTGGATCTCCTTGCAGTCCAAGGGACTCTCAAGAGTCTTCTCCAACACCACAGTTCAAAAGCATCAATTCTTCAGTGCTCAGCCTTCTTCACAGTCCAACTCTCACATCCATACATGACCACAGGAAAAACCATAGCCTTGACTAGACAAACCTTTGTTGGCAAAGTAATGTCTCTGCTTTTGAATATGCTATCTAGGTTGGTCGTAACTTTCCTTCCAAGGAGTAAGCATCTTTTAATTTCATGGTGCAGTCACCATCTGCAGTGATTTTGGAGCCCAGAAAAATAAAGTCTGACACTGTTTCCACTGTTTCCCCATCTATTTCCCATGAAGTGATGGGACCGGATGCCATGATCTTCATTTTCTGAATGTTGAGCTTTAAGCCAACTTTTTCACTCTCTTCTTTCACTCTCATCAAGAGGCTTTTGAGTTCCTCTTCACTTTCTGCAATAAGGGTGGTGTCATCTGCATATCTGAGGTTATGGATATTTCTCCCGGGAATCTTGATTCCAGCTTGTGTTTCTTCCAGTCCAGCGTTTCTCATGATGTATTCTGCATATAAGTTAAATAAGCAGGGTGACAATATACAGCCTTGATGAACTCCTTTTCCTATTTGGAACCAGTCTGTTGTTCCTTGTCCAGTTCTAACTATTGCTTCCTGACCTGCATACAAATTTCTCAAGAGGCAGATCAGATGGTCTGGTATTCCCATCTCCTTCAGAATTTTCCAGTTTATTGTGATCCACACAGTCAAAGGCTTTGGCATAGTCAAGAAAGCAGAAATAGATGTTTTTCTGGAACTCTCTTGCTTTTTCCATGATCCAGCGGATGTTGGCAATTTGATCTCTGGTTCCTCTGCCTTTTCTAAAACCAGCTTGAACATCAGGAAGTTCACGGTTCACGTATTGCTGAAGCCTGGCTTGGAGAATTTTGAGCATTACTTTACTAGCGTGTGAGATAAGCGCAATTGTGCGGTAGTTTGAGCATTCTTTGGCATTGCCTTTCTTTGGGATTGGAATGAAAACTGACCTTTTCCAGTCCTGTGGCCACTGCTGAGTTTTCCAAATTTGCTGGCATATTGAGTGCAGCACTTTCACAGCATCATCTTTCAGGATTTGGAATAGCTCAACTGGAATTCAATCCATAACAGGTCAAAAATACGTTGTTTAGCTGGGGGGTGTATTCAGGTTTGGAACACGCTAAGCTGAGCTCTGATCATTGCCGAGGGCGGTGGGAGGAGAGATGCTGATCTTTCTCAGTAAGAAGGCACAGGCCTGCGAGTGTTGATGATTGACAGCTGGAACTGGGGAGGCTGTGGGGGAGGGGAGGGCAGCGCGCAGGATCCCCCCTGGGATCCCATCACCCCCGATTCTGTGGACTTCCGTTCTTCCCTACGGCACCCCGGTTTCCGTCGGTCTGCTTCTCCAGCCTCACCACCCCCTCACTAAGGAGAGAAGCACAGGCTAAGCAGACACGGCCTCCCCGGGGAAGGAAACTCAAGTAGAGGGACCGGAGACAACACGCAGGAGTCGTTTACTCGGGCTGCGGAGAGCCCCCAACTGCGAGGTCTGTCACGAGCTCACCTCGGGTTCCTGAGCCTGTGGTTCAGGCCATTTCCAGGCCTGCTTTTCTGGATCCATTCAGGGAGCCCCCCGCCCCACCCCACCCCAGATGGCCTTCCAGGAGACCCCCCTCAGCTTAAATTAACCGGATTCTTTTGCACCAGCTCATAACAGAGATGGCCAAAGTCTGCTCTCCCAGCAGACTTGTGTCAGCAAAACTGGGAAAAAGGAAAGAACTGGAGCAGTATCCAGCATGGGATGAAAGGGGACAAGACAGCAATTTTAGGAGAAGAACGGAAATTTTTAAAACCTTGATCTATCAGCACAAATGTGTCTAGAAGAAATGTTAAGACCCTTGAGAATCCTTGGGGATAGTGCATGGGGGTGGGGGGCAGGGATTGCTCGCTGGGGTCTCAGGCTCTGGTTAGTATTAAGGGGTGGAGCACCTGGAGGATGTGGGCACCCAGGGCATCCACGAGTCCTGGGCGTGGTGTGTGCAGATGAGGGTCAGTGATGACCGCTCCTTGACACAGAGCCCTCTGGACTGCATGGCCCCCTCTTTCGGCCAGAGCATCGCAGCCTGGGCGGACGCCCTCCCCCGCTGCGGGTCCCTTCCTGCACACATGCTGTTTTGATTCTGCGCCCCCTCAGTCTTGCCTAGCTTTCCTGCCTAATGAGGTGAGCTTCACCCAGCCCAGGGGCAGTTCCTGTAAACGCAGCTTCGATGACCCAACGGGGTGAGTGCGCAGGGAAGCACTCCCCGAGGGCTGGGCTGGCTGGAAACAGATGCTTCATCCTTTCCAAGGACAGTAATGAGGTCTGAGGGTTCTGATGGCAGGCGGGGGAGCTGTGGGCGCCAAGGGCCCCCAGCTGGCTTGGGGTCAGAAGATCTGGGCTCCAGCCCCAGACACGCTAAGGAGGCATCCATCTCTCTCCTGGATAAAACGGAGATAATGCACACACCTCACAGCATCGCTGTCAGGCTCCAACCAGATCACAGATGTAGTCAGTCTGAAAACCATGACGCTCTGAGTGAGTAACAGGAAGTACCACTGTTCCTGTGGCTGTAATTTGGTTATTATTAGAACCTAAGGGGACTTCCCTGGTGGTCCAGTGGTTCAGACCTTGCCTTCCACTGCAGTGGATGTGCGTTCGACCCCAGGTCAAGAAACTAGATCCTACATGCCTTGCGGCCAAAAAGCCAAAACATAAAACCAAAGCGATGCTGTAACCAATTTAGCAAAGATTTTAAAAATGGTCCACATCAAAAATCTTAAAAAAAAACACCCCCAAACCTAAGATCTTCCATGACGGACGATCCCAGGGGACTTTGAGCTTGAATGAAATCCTCTGCCCTTTGAGTGTGGGCAGAACCTGGGAATACCAGGAGACTCTACTCCTGTGAGTGTGTCAGTGTCTGTGACAAAGAGGGGGTTATCCTGGGCAGGCCTGGCCTTCTCAGGGGAGCCCTGAGGCAGGACTGGCCCTTCCAGCCAGAAGAGGTTTAAAGCAAGAGAGAGAATCGGTGTGAGAGTCTCTATTGATGGGTTTGAAGATGGGAGGCCACGTGGCAAGGACACCAGAGGCCCCTGGAAGCTGCCGGCTGACAGCTGGGGAGGAAGCAGAACTTCAGTCCTCCATGGGTGTGCGTGCCTGCTCAGTCGCTCAGTTGTGTCCGACTCTTTGCGACCCCATGGACTGTAGCCCACTAGGCTCCTCTGTCCATGGGATTCTCCAGGCAAGAGTACTAGAGTTGGCATTCCCTTTTCCAGGGGATTTTCCCGACCCAGGGATCGAATCTGGGTCTCCTGCATTGCAGGCGGATTCTTTACCACTGATCCACTGGGGAAGCCCATAGTCCTATGACCACATGGAATTGCATGATGTCAACAAGAACAGTCTTGGAAGCAAATTTGTCCTTGGACCGTCCAAACAAGAACTCGGTCTACCCACTATCTCCAATACCAACTTCTGTTCTCCAGAGCTGGGAGCCCGTCATGGGGACTGCGTTGTGCTGCTGGGTTTCTGGCAGTTTGTTCCATGGCAATAGAAACCCATCTGCCCCCCGTGAAAGTGAGTGGTAGTTGCTCAGTCACGTCCATCTCTTTCAACCCCATGGACTGAGGCCCCTTTCCCTTGTGAAGGAGGCCTTAAAGCAGAAGGCTCCTACACCATCTCCCTCCTAGTGTGGCCTGGTCAGTAGAGACGGGGTTGGATTCCTGACTAGACCTCTCATCGGCTGTGTATAGTGAGCTGCAAGACCTCCCTCAGGGCTCGGGACCTCAGCTGGCTCATCTCTGGAATGGGGATGGAAATTAAATGCAAGTAAAACATCAGAGCTCCCCTGGTGGCTCAGTGGGTAAAGAACCCACCTGCGATGCAGGAGACACAGGAGACACAGGTTCCATCCCTGGGTTGGGAAGATCCCCTGGAGGAAGAAATGGCAACTCACTTCAGTGTTCTTGCCTGGGAAGATCCCATGGACAGAGGCCCTAGTGGGCTACAGTCCAGGGGGTCACAGAGAGTGGGACACGACGGAGCAGGAGCATAGGGAATGGAAAGCATCAGAGCGGACCAGGTCACAAGGACACACAGCAGATGCCCAAGAAACACGAACACTGTGCATGTTAGTGACAGACATCAGCCGGCAGGGACACGCCGTCTTGAAAGCCTTGGCCCACTGTGGCCCATTTTGGCAAAGCAAAAAAAGTATTATTTTCTACTCTACCCGCCCCCTCAAAAGAAATGAGCCAGCCGCTGACAAAGAGCGTTGAGTCTGGGGTCGTGAGAGCCCTGCCCCCACCCCACGAGCACAGGAATGAGCCCCAGCCAGGTCCTGGGGGGCAGGACTGAAGGCCAAAACCTTGGAGACAGAGGGCAGTAGGTGCCCAGTGTTATTCGTGGGCTGCAGGCCAGGCCTGGAGCTCAGAGCCTGGCGCACAGCGGGGGGTGCTGCCCGCCTCAAGACCCCCTTCGCTCCAGCTTCCGTGAGTGGAGTCTGTGGCCTCACTCTGGCCCCCTGGGTCTCAGTGAAGCTGAAGTCCAAGGCCCGTGCTTGTGAGGACACAGCTCACCCTGGGCCCCGGAGGAGAGGTGGGTGCCATCTCCCAGCTCCGTTCCTGGCACGAGTCCTCGCCAGCACATCACCCCCCCAATTCTCCAGCCTCCAGACCCCAGGGACCCTCTGACAGCCCTTCCAGCTCCCTGCAGTCCTCAGAGTAGCCGCGAAGCCTGGCCGCCCCCACCCAGCCTCCATCAGCCCTCCCTCTCCTGCGCCCACTGACCCCAGTTCCAGCCACACCAGGTTGAGGCTTGAGCTGTGGAGACGGTAAGTTTCCAATTAATCACAGCTGCGGACTTCCTTGGCGGTCCAATGGTTAAGAATTTGTCTGCCAAGGCAGGGGACAGTGGTTTGATTCCTGGTCCAGGAAGATCCCATGGGGCCTCGGGGCAACAAAGCCCGAGGGCCACGATATGCCCAGAGCCTGTGCTCCACAACGAGAGAAGCCACCGCAGCTGAGAGCAGCCCCGACTCGCTGCAACTGGAGGAAGGCTGCGAGCGGCAACGACGACCCAGCACAGCCAATAAATGAATAAATAAAATTTGAGAAAAAGAAGACAGTCAAGGAGAAGGACTGCTAACTTAGCCCTTCCTTTCCACCATGGCTTTAGATGAAAAACAAACAATCATAATTTGCCTGCTAGGGATGCCAGTCGATATAGTGAGGTACCATCTGACATCCACTAAGATGGCCATAACCCAAGAGATGGAAAATAGCAAGAGTGGAGACACCGGAGCCCTCGGACACTGCTAGTGGACACGCAGGACGGTGCAGGCGCCTAGGAAGACCGTCTGGCATTTCCCCTCAAAGAGTTAAACACAGACTTAACACATGACCCAGCAATCCCACGCCCAGATATATCCCCAAAGGAACGAAAACATATGTCCTCACAAAGCCTGTACGCAAATGTTCGCAGTGGCGTTATTCCTAAGAGCCAAGAAGTAAAAACCATCCAAATGTTCATCAACTGATGAAAGATAAACAGAGTGTGGTACGTTGACACAATGGGATATTTTCCAGCCATCTAAAGGAATGCAGCACAGATATATGTCACAACACAGATGAAGCTAGAAGACATTATGCTGACGAAAAGAAGCCAGACACAAAAGGCAACGTATTATACGATTCCATTTATATGAAGAGTCCAGAACAGGCAAATCCAGGGAGACAGAAACTATAGACTAGTGGTTGCTACAGTCGGAACCAGAGGAGCGTGGGCATGACTGCTCACTTGTCCAGGGTGTCTTCTGGGGATGCTGAAACTGTCCTGCGGACTTTCCTGCCAGTCCTGCGGTTAAGACTTCACCTTTCCAATGCAGGGAGTGTGGGCTGGATCCCTGGTCAACTCACATGCCTCTTGGGCAAAAAACCAAAACATTATGCAGAAGTAGTAACAAATTCAATAAAGACTTTAAAAATGGTCCAGACTGGGGAAAAAAAAGAACCTTTGATTTAAAAAAAAAAAAACAACTGTTCTGGAGTTGGATGGTGGCAATGGTTGGGAAGATCCCCCAGTTCAGTTCAGTTCAGTCGCTCAGTCGTGTCTGACTCTTTGCGACCCCATGAATCACAGCACGCCAGGCCTCCCTGTCCATCACCAACTCCCGGAGTTCACTCAGACTCACATCCATCGAGTCAGCGATGCCATTCAGCCATCTCATCCTCTGTCGTCCCCTTCTCCTCCTGCCCCCAATCCCTCCCAGCATCAGAGTCTTTTCCAATGAGTCAACTCTTCGCATGAGGTGGCCAAAGTACTGCAGTTTCAGCTTCAGCATCATTCCCTCCAAAGAAATCCTAGGGCTGATCTCCTTCAGCATGGACTGGTTGGATCTCCTTGCAGTCCAAGGGACTCTCAAGAGTCTTCTCCAACACCACAGTTCAAAAGCATCAATTCTTCAGTGCTCAGCCTTTTTCACAGTCCAACTCTCACATCCATACATGACCACAGGAAAAACCATAGCCTTGACTAGATGGACCTTTGTTGGCAAAGTGATGTCTTTGCTTTTGAATATGCTATCTAGGTTGGACATAACTTACCTTCCAAGGAGTAAGCGTCTTTTAATTTCATGGCTGCAATCACCATCTGCAGTGATTTTGGAGCCCAGAAAAATAAAGTCTGACACTGTTTCCCCATCTATTTCCCATGAAGTGATGGGACTGGATGCCATGATCTTCATTTTCTGAATATTGAGCTTTAAGCCAACTTTTTCACTCTCTTCTTTCACTTTCATCAAGAGGCTTTTGAGTTCTCTTCACTTTCTGCCATAAGGGTGGTGTCATCTGCGTATCTGAGGTTATTGATATTTCTCCCGGGAATCTTGATTCCAGCTTGTGTTTCTTCCAGTCCAGCGTTTCTCATGATGTACTCTGCATAGAAGTTAAATAAGCAGGGTGATAATATACAGCCTTGGCGTACTCCTTTTCCTAATTGGAACCAGTCTGTTGTTCCTTGTCCAGTTCTAACTGTTGCTTCTTGACCTGCATACAAATTTCTCAAGAGGCAGGTCAGGTGGTCTGGTATTCCCATCTCCTTCAGAATTTTCCAGTTTATTGTGATCCACACAGTCAAAGGCTTTGGCATAGTCAAGAAAGCAGAAATAGATGTTTTTCTGGAACTCTCTTGCTTTTTCCATGATCCAGCGGATGTTGGCAATTTGATCTCTGGTTCCTCTGCCTTTTCTAAAACCAGCTTGAACATCAGGAAGTTCACAGTTCACGTATTGCTAAAGCCTGGCTTGGAGAATTTTGAGCATTACTTTACTAGCGTGTGAGATGAGTGCAATTGTGCAGTAGTTTGAGCATTCTTTGGCATTGCCTTTCTTTGGGATTGGAATGAAAACTGACCTTTTCCAGTCCTGTAGCCACTGCTGAGTTTTCCAAATTTGCTGGCATATTGAGTGCAGCACTTTCACAGCATCATCTTTCAGGATTTGAAATAGCTCAATTGGAAGATCCCTCAGGATTAGGAAATGGCAACCCACACCAGTATTCTTGCCTGGGGAATCCCGTGGACAGAGGAGCCTGTCGGGTTACAGTCCAGGGAGTCACAAAGAGTGGACATGACTGAGCAACACATCTGCGCAATGGTTGGAGGACTTCATGAAAAGGCTAAAAGCCCCTGAATTGTACACTTTAAACGGTGCGCTTTATGGTATGTGAATTATGACTGAATTTTTTTAACAGAGATTCTTTTTTAAGGTCCCGAGAGCAGCCTACCATGCATCACCTTGCCTGGGTGACCTGGCCAAGCCTGCAACTCCCAATCTGAGAAACAGGACTAACCACAACGCTGCCTTGTGGGTCCACTGACATCACAGAAGAAAAGGCAGGCAGGCTGTGCTCAAGATGAATGGAACTCGTGTTAGGATGAGTCCTGGGACAAGCGCAAACTTGGGGTGGTCTCCCAAGGGGCCGCCTCCCCCAGCAACGCGGCCCCTGACACACTTGCTGCCTGGTGGCTGTCCCCACCTTTCCACCCCCGCTGCCTGGCTCCCTGTTCCCGCTGCCTGGAATGTCCTGCTCGGCCACACTCGGCAGGTCCAGACTCGCCCCTGCCATCAGCGGTGCCCCAACCAGCAGCCTCCCCTCCAACCAGATCCCCCTGACCCATCAGAGCCTCGGAAAACGCTGCCCCCTTCCGGAAGCCCTTAAAGGGAACCGATGAGCGAAGACTGAGTCACAGGGATGAGCTTTCATCTCCCGAGCCAGGCTCTGGGCAACTCTAGGTGAAGGGTCATGTCTGATTTTCGCATATCCCAAATTTCATTCATTGATCACCTTTACAATTTCCCCCATGTTTGAGGACCACCTGTATTTCAAGTTCCTTAATACTTTTTCAAATCAACTCCCTCTTCAAAAACTAGAAAAAATTATAAAGATGCTTTTCATAACTGTAAGTGAAGAGTTAGTATCCTTTGCCATCAATAGTAATATTAAACAGGAACTGCAAAACAGTCATACTGAACACAATGTCAAGTTCAGGCACTGATAGGCACGCTTACCTACCAAGCCTCTGAGCTTTCAAGGGGAAGCAGGGAAGATTTCAGGGTCTTAGGGAGGCATCAAAGACATATTGACAATAAGTAGAGACTTTCTGATTGGCATTATCAGAACTGAAAGATACTTGAAAGGGGACTTAGGCATGATCCATGAGTCACTGTTACTGAATTTCTGTGCCTCTTGAACCATCTCCACTCATCTCCTGCAAGCTGTTACTTAACATCTCCTTTCCTGGCCCCTCATCTAAGTGGGACCACCCCTGCTCCCCTTTTCCTAACCACCCATCCCAGCTTTACTTCATCTGCTTAGCATTTAACACCATCTGATATTCCTACATGCTTCATCTTCCTTCTCTGTCACCCCAGCTAGAATCCAGGCCCTAAGAAGCAGTTTCCTGCTAACAGCCCAGCCTCCCCAGAAGGTGCCTGGCTCCTAGGAGGCTTCAGTAAGAATCTGCCAGATGGATGGATCTGGTATCTCCAGTGGCTTTCTACTATCTTAACACTAGCTTTGTATCAAATCTTACACACAGGAGATGGCCCAGTAAACAATTGTTGAGTGAGCCAGTGAATGAATGAATTCATCAATTGACACATTTTTGCCTGGAGAGTAAAGCTCTCAGTTTTTGAGATAATCCAGACTTCTTTGTGTGTATATGTTTTCAAAGTCCCTGATTCTAAATTCTTCCTGCAGATTGTCTCCAGGACTCAAGGAATGGGGCGGCTTTGCCAAGAACAGAATTTGAATTCTGAGGCCTCCAGTTTATATTAAATAGAGATGGTTTACCGGGAAAAGAAAGTTGGGGACCCCAAGAAGTTGTGGGGAGATCTGGAGAGCCTTCCCCAGAGCCAAAGCCCTCCATGCCCCTCTGCCCAGTGCCCCTGGCACCCTGCCGAGCTGGAGAAGCCAGCCAGACATTCAGGCACGCTGCAGTTACTAAGTGATCCTAAGTACATCAAGATGGGTGCATTGATGCGAGCCACTTGGAGAGGATCTGGAATGAATTGGGGGGTTGTTAAGATCACTGATTTAAGCCTCTCCTCACAGGAAAAATATTTATTTCACTGAGCTCTGCTTTTTGGAAGCTGTGCCTGTAACAGTCTGCATCGATCTAGCAGAGTTTTGGCTACTGCTGGGTTTTGTCTTCTCTTCTGTTGTGTGTGTGTGTGTGTGTGTGTGTGTCCATGATTATTAAGCAATCAGCCAGAACGCACAGCTCGGACACTCTGCTCTAACCAGAAAAAAAAAAATGAACACAAACTGAGTTCGTGGCAGGAGACACAAGACCTGGAGGTTTCATCTTCAAAGATGCCTGCTTGCAACAGGCAACTGCCTGTTTCTTTTCCTGTTTATCTGATATGTGCTCTCCCCACCCCCGGCTTTGGAGGGAAAAATACAGACAAGCATAGGGAAGAAAATAAAATTAACTCCCTCCTGCTCTTCCAAGGAGCATGGCTATTTTCTAGTGCACCGTGTTCTTTCCATTCCTCTTCTACTCTTTGGAGCCCAGGGGCCTGGGTTAGAATCTCAGATCTGCCACTTTCTGGCTGCGTGACACTGAAAGTCACCCCTTGGGTCCTCTGTCTTCTCATCTGTAAAATGGGGTAATAATAGTACCCACCTCTTCGGGTTGTTGGGAGGAGTAAGTAAAAAAGAACTTAGCAGAGTTTCTGGCACAGAGTAAACGCTCAATAAATGTTACATATTTTTATAGGATCAATATAGTCAATATTTATACCTTCTTTTGCATGAAAGGGTGGAGCACGTACAGTTTCTCATTTCACTGTTCTCATCAGCATTTTTACTGACGACAAAATAATCCATTGCAGGACTTGCTGTTCAGTCGTGTCTGACTCCTTTGCAACCCCTATGAAGTGTATCCCGCCAGGCTCCTCTGTCCATGGGATTTCCTAGGCAAGAATAACTGGAGTGGGTTGCCATTTCTTCCTCCAGGCCATGACAGGACTACACCAGCCTTATTTTCTTCATTGTCCCCAATGGATGGAAATAGAGGATGCCTCCACAATATTAGAAAGCTAGCTGTGACAGACTTCTCCAGAGTCAAATATCAGCCTGCAATTGATGTTCTTTAGGATGAGTTCTCAGAAGTGGAATTATTGAGTCAAATGGTATGAACACTTCCAAGAACCTCAATGCATCATATTGAGCACTGCAAGTCATTTCCAGAAAGATTACCCACGGATGTCTATGAGAGAATCCATCTCACCATGTCGCAACTGCATTATTTTTTCACTGTTGCTAAGATGGCAGGGGAAAATGTCATCTCATTCTTTCATTTGCATTTTTTAAAATTTTACCCACTATTTTTCTAATACTGATTTTTTAAAATCAGCTACAATATGTTGAGTGCTTACTAAACACCAAACATGGGCTAAGGGCTCTTTTTAAATTATCTCAATCACACTCTGGGTAAGAAGTGGAAGCTGGGGCTTGATCAGATGTTTATACACCTGTGTTCACAGCAGCATTTGTTCACAATCCCCAAAAGGTAGAAGCAACTCCAGTGTCTATTGACAGATGAATGGATAAACAAAATGCTGTCTATCCAAACAACAGAATATTCTTCAGCTTTAAAAATGTAAGAAATTCTGACACATGCTACAGGATGGGTGAACGCTTAAGACATTGTACTGAGTGAAATAAACCAGTCAAAAAGGACAAGTCTGGTTTGATTCCACTTACACGAGGTTCCTAAAGTAATCGGATTCAGAGAGACAGAAATGAGAATGGTGGTTACCAAGGGCTGGGGAGAGGGGATGAGGAGCTATTGTTTAATGGGTGCAGGGTTTCAGGGGGCGAAGACGAAATGATTCTGAAGATGAACGGCCGTGATGACCACGCACAACAGTGTGAATGTACGTGATCCCACAGAACTGTGCACTGAAATATGATCAAAATGGTAAATTCTGTGTGATATATATTTTAGCACATAGAAATGGCTTAATCAATTCTCATAACAACCAATGCGCTGTGCTGAGCTGCTCAGTCGTGTCTGACTCTGTGACCCCATGAACTGTAACCCACCAGGCTCCTCTGTCCACGGGGATTCTCCAAGCAAGAATACTGGCGTGGGTTGCCATACCCTCCTCCAGGGGATCTTCCCGACCCAGGAATTAAACCCGGGTCTCCTGCATTGCAGGCAGATTCTTTACCATCTGAGCCACCAGGGAAGCCCAGGAATACTGGAGTGGGTA
Organism: Bubalus bubalis; assembly: GCF_019923935.1. Taxonomy (NCBI): domain Eukaryota; kingdom Metazoa; phylum Chordata; class Mammalia; order Artiodactyla; family Bovidae; genus Bubalus; species Bubalus bubalis. The sequence continues at coordinate 4,825,644 of NC_059170.1, read as the reverse complement.
GCCTATCCCTTCTCCAGGGGATCTTCCTGACCCAAGAATCAAACAGGGGTCTCTTGCATTGCAGGCAGATTCTTTACCAGCTGAGCTACCAGGGAAGCCCCACACCCGATGAGGCAGATGCTATTATTACCCTCCCCTCTTCTTTAAAAATGACGAGGGCTTTCCCTGGCAGTCCAGTAATTAAGACTTCACCTTCCAATGCAGGGGATGTGGGTTTGATCCCTGGTCGGGGAGCTGAGATCTCACATGCCTTGTGGTCAAAAACAAACAAACAAACAAACATAAAACAGAAGCCATATTGTAACAAATTCAATAAAGAGTAAAAAAAAAAACAAAAAAACCATATGATGAAACTAAGGCCCAGATGATGATGCACATTCCCAGAGTCACACAGCCTATGAAGTAGTAGAGAGGCATTTTAGACGCCAGGTCATACCCTTAAAGACCACGTTATCCTGCGAGAATAGATGCAGAATCAGAGGTGAAAAGTCAACCAAACTCAAGGTAGCAGGTGGAGTTAGCAGGCAGCCAGGGCCAGACAGAGCTGCTGGTGCTCAGGGATCAGAGGTCAGTTCTAAATTTATTCTCTGACCTTCTTGTGGCTTCTACATTTGACCAAACAAGTTCTTCCAGTCTAATTGATGACGTCTGTGCTTTGTTTTGAAGACCAAACCTTTTTCCTGGTATGAAAGTAAGAAAATAAGGCAGAGTGTGTTTGATGAGGCAGCCAGGCTGCCTGTCAAAGCCACCTGAGGATAACCCTGGGCTTGTTCACGGTGGACACACGCAGTTACTGATCAGTTTCTCAGGAACTGTGATCAACACCATCTCCTGAACTATGTCTGAATTTCTTCTCCTGAATGAATCATTAACAGAGCCTAGAGAAATAGCTATGCGGGGGAAAAAAAAAAAGTAACCAGAACCAATCTTAAAATTTCCCTAAAATTACTAATTAGAACAAATGAGGACTCTTCAGATAGTCTTCAGGCCAGGGAGGACTTGCAGAGTCCCTGGGGACTTGTGGCACTCAGCCTGTGGATCCCCACTTCTCTGGGAAGGTATCAGGGAGACTGACTGGTCCGTGACCACTTCTCAGACATCCTGCCTCCTCAGCAACCACGTGACCTTTGTGGTCTGGCCATTCGTGACCAAACCCAGGAGAGACCATCCACTCACTGGCCTGAAACACACAACTTCCGGTACTTGGCCTGAGAGAATGAGTCTAAACATCTGATTCCCTCCCTCAGGAATATAAATGAAGAGACGCAGAAGGACACTGTGGTTGTTTTAGGTCCTTGAACTGAAGGGTCATGAATGTTTGAAGTTGGAACAGCCATTCTGGGAGCACATGCAAACAGATATATATGGAAGAGGGACAGGGGCCGTGGCAGTCTGAATCCCCACGATGTTGCTGAGTGGCTGGATCAAACCTCACCTGAAACCCACCCTACTGCTGGAAATTTCCATTACCTGAATCAACAAAGCTTTCTTCAAATTGGTTTTACTGGGTTTTCTAGGATTTGGTGTTTGTTTGTTATTTTTGTATAATCAAAAAGAACATTTCTGTAATCTTCCAAGGCACCCTCCTTTTACCTGGAATTGTTAGAGCAGATTTATGACCCCCTGAACCCTAACACACCACGCCAAAGTGGGGAGAAGCCCTTTGAGAGAGTCAGGATTCAAAGCCCTGTCCTTGCATGTCCCTAAGGACAAGCTCCTTGCTCTGCGCTGAAGCACTTGGAGAAGGCAGCAGGAGGTTGGGGCTTTGCTGCAGGAACACGCTGTCCTCACGGCGGCCCCTTCTCAGCCTCAGCACTGCTGTTATCAGCGTCGCTCTGGAGGTCCTGGACAAAGGGTGAAGCCAGGACCTCCTGAGGCCAAGGGGCAGGTCAGGGGCCTGGGAGAGAAGGGGCAGAAATAGGCCTTCCGTTTCGCTAGGGCCCCCGCAGCACAGCTGCTGTGCACAGGGAGTCTAGTGGACCACGGGGACGATCGCAGGCACGCTGCGGGCCGCGCCCCAGCGCTCGGCGGGCACTCCTGGGGGTGAACCCAGTCTCATCAGCGGTCCGTGTGGTTCTGGGACGCGAACCTGCATCTCGTGGGCTCCAGGAGTGGAGTCTTTTCCAAAAAAGCTGCAGCGAAGCCCTGCTTACCGTGGGCCTTTGTCTGTAGCCACATCTGCCCTCGCACTTCCCTTCCGGCTGCTTCCGCCATCAGCAGCCCCCGCAGAGGCGCCGAGGCGCTGACTGCGCATGAGCAGAGGATCAGCCGCGCACTCGGCTCTCCCTCCGGCGGCTGCCGGACCCACCGGAGGCGCGGGCGTCTCCGGCCTACCTGGGAGCCTCTGCTTTTGTCATCAGTCAGGCTGCCTTGATTAGGGCCAGGCCCCCCTGAGGACGGGGAGAGCCAAAACGTATTAGAAGTGAATTTCCAAAGGAAATCAAGAAGCAGAAATAATTGGCCACATCTGTGAAATCGGCAGCTTGTTAAGTGCCAGGTCCCGGGCCTGGGTTTGAGCCCAGGCGGTGGACGTCACGGGCGCTGCCGTCATCACGGCCGTCCCACGCCCGCCGCGCACGGCACCCTTGGGTGTTTCTCCGTCCGGGGCACCCCCAGCACCCTCCTCTTGGATGCTCCAGCACTGCCCCGCCACGGTTTGGTCCCTATCATTTCTCATGGGTCTCCAACGGAGTCAGCTGAACTGGGACCCCGATACGGATTCGAGTCCTGGCCCCACGGCTCCCCGCTGTGCAACTTGGGGGAAGTCAGTTTGCCTTCTTGAACCTCAGTTTTCTCACCTGTACAATGGGCGGGGAGGGGGACTTGTTCTAGACCAGAAGCTTTCAAACTGATTGTGTCTCTCTGTGGGCCACGAGCTTAAATGTCACAGAGGGCACTTATTACATTATTAGCGTCCCCAGAGATGTTCGTCCCAAAGGCACACCCTGTGCTTTCTGGGAACGACCATGTGTTTCTCTGAGCCCAGCAGCAGCTCGCAACCTGCTGCTGGGGGTGATGGACTGAATGGCTCTCCAGGGGCTCACACGTTCCCTTCTGCCCCTCCTCACCATGTCTGCCAGCCCATGGCATGGCGCTTGGTCAGGACCAGGGTCGGGCAGGTCCGACTGGGAGCCCAGCTCTGCCCTCTCTCACGGGTGGCCAGGGGCGGTGTGGCTTCTCTCCAAGCCTCCAGTTCAGCCTCTGTTCATAGGGGCAAACTCCACCTCCTCTTTAGGGTTGTGTGAATTTGATTTAAGATAATGCAGGGCTTCCCTGCTAGCTCAGATGGGGAGGAATCTGCCTACAATGCAGGAGCCCCAGATTCGATCCCTGCCTGAGTCAGGAAGATCCCCCTGGAGAAGCAACCGGCAACCCACTCTAGTATTCTTGCCTGCAGAATCCCAGGGATTCACAGTGCAGGCAAAGGGCTTCTCAGGTGGCCCTAGTGGTAAAGAACACACCTGCCTGCTAACGCAGGAGATGTAAGAGACGCAGGTTCAATCCCTGCATTGAGAAAATCCCTGGAGGAGGGCATGGCAACCCACTCCAGTATCCTTGCCTGGAGAATCCCATGGACAGAGGAGCCTGGTGGGCTATAGTCCATAGGGTTGCAAAGAGTCGGATGTGATTTAGCACGCAGTGCAAGCAAAGCCCCCACACTTCCTTTTTTTTTTTTTAAGATTTTGTTTTTGTCCATGGGGACCATTTTTAAAGTCTTTGTTGAATTTGTTACAATGTTGCTTCTGTTCTATATTTTTTGATTTTTGGGGCATATAGCATGTGGGATCTTAGCCCCCTAGCCGGGGATTAAACTCGCATCCCAGATATTGGAAGGCATAGTCTTAAACACTGAGCCACCAGGGAAGTCCCCTAAGATGATACAGACAAATCTTTTGCCTTTGTGAGAGGCGCATGGTGAGCCCAATGTCAGTCCTCCAAAGTTATTAGTGAATTCATGTCGCATACTTGACACAGGCTCCTTAAGGTCAGGATCCCCTCCGGTACCTTCCTATGGCCAGATAACCAGCTGGTCATTCGGCACGCACTTTCTTCCTCAGACTGGGTGAGGCTGAGCTGGGATAAAGGCTAACATAAAGACTATGTTAGGACTCAGTCTCTGCTTTCTGGCTTCCCAGCCCTTTCTCCTTCCCTCTAAGACAACTCTGACCCCAGTCCCCAGGAGGAAGTAAATTCAGCATCATCTCCCGTGAATAGAGTGTGTCTAGTAGAGCACGTTTTATTATATTTGAGGTAGAGCACCCGGGTTTTATTATATTTAAGGTAGGGCACGCAAATGCCCATTGAGAGCTCTGTGGGTGCACGAATGGTTTGACTGGTGGTTTCCACATGAATTGCCCTGCCCGCCGAATCACACTCAGCCCCAGGGAACGTTCTCAGCCTGAGCTGGGTCAGTGGCTGGGCTTTCTGGCTTTCCTCTGACCCCAAGTCTATTTCTTTACCACGTGCAGCAGTTGTCTGGAATGGAAATCTCCACTGAGGGACAGACCTCCTCTCAAGGCTCAAATCAGGCAGAATCCCACAGGAAAGGCAGCCAGCCAGAGTCATTCGGGTTCAGTCCGAGTTCCTGCGTGAACTCGGCAAATCACGTAACTCTCAGAGCTTTGGTTTCCTTTACTCCATCGGCTTAGAACAGAAATTGCACATGGTTTCGACCCCTGTTCTAACACCGACTGACGGATATGGGGTGCTTCCAAATCAGTACTGAGTTGGAGTCTGCAGCTCACTGCGAAAGGGAGCTGTGATCCATTAACATTCATGCCTGCCATGAATTGAAGGAGGGGAAAGAGGAGTATTTACGTGGCACATGCTTGCCATGCCAATCCAGCTGCTCTATAAGGTCCTCAGAGCTTGGAATGGCTCAGAGACTTAAGATCTCATTTGACCACACAGGAACTTAAGAAGATCTCTCTGTCGATGTGACTTTTCTTCCAACAGCACCAAAGGTTTCTCCCAACCAGTGACCTCGTCACCACTTTCCAGTACACACCACTGACACCCATTCAGACCATCACATTCTCACAGCTGCCATGATTGGTTCAGCCAAAGAAATCGCTCCTGCTCTAGGCCACTGAAAAGCAACCTTAAGATCTTCCACCCCTAACCGCTCCACTGGATCCAGCCACACCTGAAGCTGTACCTAATCCTAGACTTAAATGTGAGCCAATACATTCTCTTTTTATTTTTTAAAAAACATTCATCAACAGATTTATTTATTTTTAAATTTATTTATTTGTTTATTTAAGCTCTTAGTTTCAGCACGTGGGATCTAGTTCCCTGACCAGGGACTGAACCCAGGGCCTCTGCTTTGGGAGCACAGAATCTTAGCCACTGGACCACCAGAGAAATCCCCACTCTCTTTTCAGCTTGAGCCAGTATGACTTGGGGTTTCATCACATGTAACTCAGACTCCTAATGCAGAGGTTATTTTTCCCAGGAAGGCCCCAGAATGGGGACCAAAGCAGGTTTAGCGAATATGTCTAGGGGGTTGTTTTTGTTTTTACTCTTTGATCCAGCCAAGACAAAAGGCAATCAGACAGGGGACACCACCTTCTTCAGCTGTTGGTGCCTGGAAGGTGCCTCCCGAGGGGTCTCAGTGATGGGGGGGTGGGGAGGGCCCTCTGCTTTGGATGGGTAGAGTCAGAAAGGAGGCAAATTGTCTGGCATATCCTTTTATTCCCCCACCCTGAACAGTTTCCAGGACGGCTATCTCCTTAGCTTCCTGGGGCACTGAGTCTAGCTTGGTTGAATTTTGTTTCAAAACATGGGCATAAATCATGCATATCCTTGGGAGGGAACATTAACCATCAACCAGCAAAATCAGTGTCCCCCCACCCCCCACCCCGTCTCCTCCAGTGACATGGACCAGAACCTCCACCCCTTCCCCAAAGGACCCTTCCCCGCCTTGTCCTAGAACATTTCAGAACTGGGTTTCTGCTCAAAGTTCCTGACATCTGCTCCCACAGCTTGGCTCCTTCACAGTGAGGGGAAGGCATGGCCACAACACAGCTCACAGCTCTGGGCATTTCTGGAGTCTGGCACTTGAAGTTTTTTTTCCCCCTGGGCAAATTCTTCTCTCCTCCACTCTGTCCCCCATCCAGGGACCTGAATGGCCCCACAGGCATGGGAGGACAGTGAAGGGTGTGGAGTCAGACAGCCCTGGGGGACAAATCCCAGCCTGCCACGTTCTCGCAGCATCATCAAGGCGAGTTGCTCAAGCTGGCTGAGCCTCAGTTTTCCTTCATGTAAAATGGGAACGATGACACTACTCTCTGTCAATGAGAATTCGTGGCTATAACGCTTGCCCAGTGGTTGGCACAGGGGCCTTCTCATTGAGATCGGCCTAGGTGGGGGCAGGGAGGACAGAGGATGGAGGCAACTGAGAGAGGGGAGGGTCTGGAATGCCCACGGGACTCCTGTATCCTTCTGCCCTGGGCGGTCCCGACCTGCTCTCCCCGGTCACCCTGGTTTCAGCATCCCAGGCCACTCCCAGGAAAGCTGCTCCACCTTTTCGGGCTGACGGGCTGACCTCCTTGTTCCCAGGTGGGGAGACTAAAGCTGGGCCTCTGCTGGGTCCCAGAACTGAAGCTGGATGGCGGCTCTGACCGCCGGGTCTCTGGAGCTTTGCCCCCGCAGCCTAAATGGGCTCAGACGATTGCAGCACAGCCGCGTTGCTCTGTGTGTTTCTCCTTCAGCACATTTGTCACGACTGTGACTGATGAAGTGTATGGCCACTTCTGTAACAGGTTGGAAAAATATTGTGCACTTTCCTCTCTGCTTTGTGGGGAACCGCCCTCCCCTCCTGAACTCAATCCTCGACTTGCCCGGGTAGAGGGAGATTCCTACAAAGGCAGAAAGAGCAGGACCATGGCCAGGCTCAGTTCCCGACAATCCAAATAGATTCTGCCACAAGACAGGAGACTTAAAAGCCTCTTAAAAGCCTCCACTGTGAGAAAACATTCTTTGAAAGGCCCTTAGCTCTCCATGAACACAGCAATTCCCAAATTACCAAGAAAGTAAGAAGGCCTCCCTTCAGCCATGACCCCGGGCTGGCCAACTACCCCCAAAGGAACATATGCAGAGGAAGTGAGGACCCCGCTGCCCGCCTCTGCCTCAGCCCAGAGAGGACACAGATGGAGAATGCCAGTGGTGAAGAGCGTGGACTCTGGGGCACCTGGGCCCACATCCCAGCTCCACCACTTACTGGCTCTGTGACCACAAGCAAGCCATTTCCCTCCTCTGTGCCTCAGTCTCCCCATCTGTAAAATGGGACTAACAGTACTTCTTCACAGAGTTGCTGTATTAAGTGAGCTCATGCGTGAAGTGCTGAGAAGAGACCCCAGTGTATAACAGGCACCCTGTGTGTCAGCTACTTCTATTTATTGGTGTTTTCATACAGGCGGGGTCAGCTCCAAAGGCAACTTCATCTTCCGGAGGCTCAAGGAATTAGCTGCCTTGAAACCACTGCCCACCACTTAGGGTTGGGGAACCCAGACATGCAGCAGGTTGAAGAGAAAGAAGCCCCACGGTCCACTCTCCCCGGCTACACGGGGTCCCCCCATGACCAAGATGGGGCTCAACACATCCCTTCTGGGGTTGGGGGGGGACATGTTTTCGGGGCAGGGGCCAAGTGACCGCAGCAGAGGCTGGCAGTGGACAGCTGAGGCAGGGGGCCAAATGCAGGGGTGATGGAGGGGGGTGTGAGCCAAGGTAGAGACAAGCCAGCCAGGCAGGGCTCTGGGCCCAGAGCGTGAGTTCTTCCAGCCGCCAGCTGCAGCCACAAGTGCCAGAGAGGCAAGCGGTGATCCAGGCATCAGACGTGGCTGCAGACCCGCCTCCTCCCCTCGGCAGGGAGCCTGGCCCGCGGCATCCCTGCCCAGTGCACAGACTCAGACGCGCTTAGAGAGAGGCTCAGGGGGAGCGGGAGCCTTACCTCCAGGCCTCCGTCAGATTATGCTTGCCAGCTTAGACTAAACTGAGCGCTTTCCCATGTTGCCCTACGACCGGGGCTTCTGAGAAATCTCAGATCAGTCACAGGACATGTTTCTCGCCACACACACGTGACAGTGTGAGGAGATGTGCAGCTAGCTACCCAAGGTCAGTCCCTGGGATGGACCTTCCCGTGGGTGTGAACCACAGCTGTGCAGGGCCTGAAACATAGTGGGTGCTCAGTAAATGCTCCCTGAGTACGTGAACGGGCGGCCCAACTCTGACCTGGCGGGTAGCAGACAGGTGGCCAGTCTCTAGGACTGGGGAGGAAAGAACTCTTTGCTCAGCTTTCTTTGGCAGGGCAGGGGGTTGGGGGAGCAGGCTTTGGAGTCAGACCCAACTGGGTTAACATTCTGAGGCTGGGCAGCTTCCAAAGTGGCCCGCAACCACCCACCCCTGCTGGCGCCCACCCTCTGCTCTTAAGTATGAGTTGGCCCAGTGACTTGCTTCTAATGAATGGAATATGGCAAAAGTGAAGGGGATGGATGTCATCTCCAAGATTAGGTTATAAAAGACAGTGACTCAAGTACACACACACACACACACACACACACACACACACACACGCCCCTTCCTGGCTTGCCCACTTTGACAGAGCAAGCTGCTGTGCTGGAGAGGGCCACGGGGCCAGGAAACCGAGGGCTTCCCACCAACAGCTGTGGAGGAACTGCACCCTGCCGGCACTGCCACGAGAATATGGGAAAGGATCCTCCCCCGTCAGACCCTGAAGTGACTGGAGCCTCTCACCCCTTGACTGTCGCCTGTGAGAGACCCTGAAGCAGAGGACCTAGCTGAGCCAGGCCTGGACCTCCAATCCGCAGAAGCAATGAGATTATAAACACGCAGCGTTCTAAGCCGCTAAACTTTGGAGTCGTGTGTCACGGAGCTACACACAACTAATACAGCCCCTCCTTAGCTCTGTGCCCAAGAACTAGTTACTTAAGCTCTATGTGTATTCCCCCATCTAAAAATGTGCGTAAAATAATAGCACCTCCCTGCCTTATGGGTTCGTTGTGAAGACTAAGAAAATGAATGAATGGGACCTCTGGCTGGAGCAGTGAAATGAAGAATCAGGAATTAGAATCAGGAAATAAAGCCCATCGGAATGGAGCTGTGGGACTTCCCTGGTGGTACAGTGGATGAGAATCTACAGGGGACAAGGGTTGGACCCCTGGTCCGGGAAGATTCCTCATGGCATAGAGCAGCTAAGCCCATGAGCCACGACTACTGAGCCGTGTGCGCTAGGGCCCACGCGCGGCCACAACCAGGGCCCACGCGCGGCCACAGCTAGAGCCCGCGTGCCCAAAGCCTGTGCCCCGCGACGGGAGAAACCACCAAACCACCACAGCAGGAAGCCCAAGCATTGCAACAGGGAGTATCTCCCACCTGCCACAACTAGGGAAAGCCCGTGCACAGCGATCAAGACCCAGGGCAACCCAAAAATGAAGTTAAATACATATGTAAATAAGAATGGAGCCAGGAAGGTCCCTCACTGAGCAGCTGTGACAAGGTCAGGGTCCAGCGGCCCTCCAGGGATGGTCCCCCGCCCTGGAGAAGCCTCCCCTCCATCCTCACTTTGCTGGCCTCCTGGGCTCCAAAGGACTATGCTCAGAGCTGCCTGCAGCCGGGGCACCCAGCATCCTGTGCCTCCCCCCCGGCTACCCCCATGGTGGGTTCTACAGTCCCGTCTTCACAGACTTTGGGGCTCCTGTTGCCCAAAAGCTGGCCAGGCTTGGAGCCATGGAGATAAACAAGCCAAGAGCCACACATCTGAGAGCTCCAGAAACTGGCCTTCATGGGAGAGTTGTAGCCAGCTGGCACGGCCTAGCCATGACCCCCAGGCAGTCAGACCTGGAGGTGATGGGGACGTCAGGGAAGGGTCAGGCCTCAGCCTTCACGTGCTGACAGATACCTGACTCCAGGTCTGGAGAACAGACTTGTAGCCCAGATGCAGCTCACAGGACCTGGGCGCCTTGATGGCTCTGATGTCAGGTGCTCCCCACCCCAGGTCTGTGTGATCCCCACCCCTGAGCTGGACCTGCCATGCAGCCCACCCCCCACCCCAGGCTGGCTGCCCATAAAGACATGGGTCCCTCCCCGCCTCTCCTCCGGGGTTGGAGCCACCTGAGAAGGACCGCAGGGACCACGTGGTCACCATCTGCCCTTCCACCGGCCCTAAGCTGGGAATGTGAATCAGACCCTTGACGTCCACAGGCCTGGCTTCTTGGATGCTGAGCACACGGACCACCCAGGCCGGGTGAGACCACCTCGACACTCGTCTCCCAGTTACCCTGAGGGAGGAAGCTCCTGCCCGGCTTTGGTGGGCGGGTTAGGAGTCTGGCCCTGGAGCCACAGCGAGAAGTCCGCTGTCTCGGCTCCTCTCCATCTGCAGGCAGCCCCGCGCTGGACCCGGGTCCTGAGGACACTGGCTGGGGTTAGTGAGAACTCGACCATGCTGTTAGCTCAGGGCTTCCCGCAAGCCCCCAGGGGAGGCTCTGCGATAATCCCTGTCCAACAGAGGGGCTGACCAGGGTGTTCGGAAGGAGACAGGACCTGGACGCAGACAGCCTACTGAGCTCTCGGTCCTGTGGCCCCCACCAAGTGCTGCAGGCCGGCTGGGACCTCTGGGGACCCCGATCTCCCAGGGATGTCCAATCCATTCACTTTCTCCGGGCTGACAGAGCCAATATTTCCTGGCCCCAAAGCCCCAGTTGTTGGAAATGACAATTTTTCTTTCCCGACTCCTAATTGCCCACACCTCCCATCAGCCAAAGCATGTTCTTTCCTCGGCAAGCATGATGAAAGCTGACCTGCCAGGCACCATCTGGCTGGCGCTCATTTGTCTCCATCAGGCCCATCCCGGCCCCCAGGCCCCACTCTCCCCTCTCTGCTGACATCAAAAAACCAGCCCCACTTTTGCTGCCAGGCCATGGCCGGGCCCGGCCTGAGAAGTCAGGGCTGTGGGTCCGACAGAGTGAATGGACTCTGCGCGAGCATTTAATAGCACAGTCTCGATGATGAGTAAATCCCACCTTAAAGGACCCCTTTGCAATTTGTAGCCCCCAGTCAAGACTCCGAAAACGTTCCCAGATGTGAGGGATGACGTGAGTGCCTCTGGCATGCTCTCACACGCATGGGGGCCACGCCAGCTTCCTGCCCACAGGAGACCCGGGCACCAGCGACCCGTGGCAGAGCACAACCTCATGTTTCCCGAATAAAGAATCCTACCCCCTGCCCTTTTATAGCCTCTCTGGGGGAGATGTTTCTGGAGAGACGTGTGGGCCAGGAGCGAGCCTGTCTCAGATGGCGGGATCCTGGGAGGAAAAGTACGGTGACCCCAAGCTCTTGGGGTGGGATCTGAGCTGCTCGAAACCTTGTCAGCTTTGCAGTTAGAGAAAAAAGGGTCCGAAAGTCAGGTTTGTTGTTTACCAGCTGTGTGAGCTGGGGCAAGTCAGTCCACCCCTCTGAGTCTCATAGATAACCATGAAACCACTTTGCACAGCTTCGGAGGGGGCCAGAGGAATAAAGAGAGAAGGAATGCAAGAAGCTCGGGGGGAAGGGATAGTTAGGGAGTTTGGGATGGACATGGACACACTGCTGTATTTAAAATGGATAACCAGCAAGGACCTACGTATAGCACAGGGAACTCTGCTCAGTGTGACGTGGCAGCATGGATGGAAGCGGGGTTTGGGGGAAGAATGGACACATGTACACGTATAACTGAGGCCCTTTCCTGTCCACCTGGAACTATCGCAGCATTGTTAATCTTCACGCGTGCTAAGTCACTTCAGTTGTGTCCAACTGTGCAATCCTATGGGCTGTAACCCACAAGGCTCCTCTGTCCATGGGATTCTCCAGGAAAGAATACTGGAGTGGGTTGCCATGTCCTTCTCCAGGGGAATCTTCCCAACCCAGGGATCAAACCTGTGTTTCTTATGTCTCCTGCACTGGCAGGTGGATTCTTTACCAAGGGTGCCACCTGGGAAGCCCTAATTGGCTATACTCCATTACAAAATAAAAAGCTTTTTTAAAAATGAAAAAAAAGAAAGGTGCTCAGAGAAGCACCGACACTTGTGTGTGCTGCTTCGGTGGGCGGTGGCGGAAGTGATAACCATGGTGGCTGTCAGCTGCTGTCGCGAGTTGGACAGTGTCCCCCCAAAAGTCGTGTCTACACAGAGACACAGGACACAACCTTATTTAGAAATGGTGTATCACAGATGTAATTAGTTCCACTGAGGTCACACTGGATTAGGGGGGCCCCGAATCCCGTGGCTGGTGTCCTCATGAGAGGAGAGGGCACACGGATGCGGGCCAGGGGAGGGCAGTGACCCCCTGCTCCTTCCTGGGCTCTCTCATTCAAGGCAGGTCCCACAGCAGGCCAGGTGGGACTGGGGCCTCCAGCATCCACAGTTCAGGGGCCTCCTGCCCTTCAGATACCCTGGAACAGCTCCTGAGGTTTTCAGCACATTCGCCCTCTCTGGATCTTCTGCAGTCGGGTGCAGGGGAGAAGGGAAAAACCCAGACAAAACCACGCTTCTGACCGACCCAGTCCAACAACAAACATCCCTCACCCCGGGTCAGCAGTGTTTGTCCACCAGGAAACCAGAACGGTTCATCTGAGTTTCTTCACCCCGTGTCCCCAGATGCAAAAATGACAGATATGTGCAAGGGCCATGCTCAATGAGGGACTCTGTATCTCGCCCCCGCGGTCCATTTCCTGTGCAAGGCGGGGTGAGGACCACTGCTCTGAGGGTCAGGAAAAGTGGGTCGGCCCCTGCTACGCTGTGAGCTGGCTGTGGAACACGGCGAGAGGCTCTCCCGTCTTGAGCCCCTTTTCCTCATCTGTAAAATGGGGGTGCTGACGCCGGCTCCAGCATCCCACAGAGCTAGGTGCCGGCAGATGGCATGAACCACAGGTCAGGTCATCTTCTCTCTAAGGGCATCAACCACAGGAGAAACGGAGCCTTCCATCAATGCCTCCCGCAGACCCTACCTTATAACCAGCGCACTTGGCCCTGACAGTCAGTGCGTTTGATTCACAAAGTACCCAGGGCATGTACAACGCTGTGCCAGGTTCTGGGAGGATGTTTTACAATTAGTAACACAACATGCATGATACCAGTAATAAGCAGCGTTTATTGAGCATCTGCCAGGTCCAAAGCATTATTTGCTCTGGCCTCACTGAATTCCCCAAACAAACCCGTTACATAGGTATCATCGGGACCCCCATTTTCGAGAGAAAACTCAGTCCAGAAAGAGAACGACTAGCCCAAGGCCACACCGTTAGGTTGGGCTCCGTTTATTCGATTCCAGACCGGACACCACTGCCTGCAAGTGCCCACAGCCCAGCGGGCAGGCAGCTGGACCTGTGCCCACAGCCCAGCAGGCAGGCAGCTGGACCCTCCCACAGGCGACATTCCTAGTCCAAGCTTGTTTCTCAGGACCAACGCAGGGTCAAACATTCCACCAATGTTATGTTGCTGAGACCTCCCAAGACCTTTCTGAGGAGTTGCTATCATTATTGTTATTATCTGGTTCACACAGAAGAGGACATGGAGGCCCCAGGGGTTACGTGGGTGGAGGACTAAGAAGTCAGGCCTTCCTGACTCCTCATCTTAAGGCCTTGCCCTCCTCAAAAGGGAGCAGGACACCACGGTACTAAATCCATGCAGAGACAGTCACGAGTGTCAGAACATAGATCCCAGGAGGCTTCCTGGAGGAAGAGGATCGCAAAAGATGGGCAGAGCTGCATGGCACAGCTTTATTCTCTCCAGGCCACCTTGGACATTGGCCAGGATCACGGGGGCTGGATGGCTCAGAAGGGCCCAACCCTGCCCTGTCCCACAGGCCTGTCTGCATGCCAGGCCGGGGCTGGCCCTTCGTCCACATACCTCTCCTCGTTCTACAGGCCCTAGGAAGGAAAGTGCGGAGACAAGGTTATCATGGGGTTCACATATCTTAGGGGAGCGGTGGATTCAATACAGGTGATTCGATGCCGCATGATTTGAAATCACAAAAGACTGGAACCGATCACAGGTCTATCAACAGGGGGCTGGGTTAAGATACCGTGGCACAACCACAAACGCCTCGAGTGTCAGCGGAGTAGGAACGGGAGGGTCCTGAGTCAGTAATAAAAACTGACGTTTAGGGACTTCCCTGGAGGTCCAGTGGTTAAGCATCCACCTGCCAATACAGGGGCCACTGGATTGATCCCCGGTCCAGGAACTAAGATCCCACGTGCCTCGAGGCAGCCGAACCTGTGCACGGCACCCACGAAGCCCTCGCTCCCTAGAGCTCAAGCTCCGCAAATAGAGAAGCCACCACAACAAGAAGTCCACACACTGCAACTAGAGAGCAACTCGAGAAAGCCCGTGTGCAGCAACAAAGAGCTCCTGCGCCGCAGCAAAGACCCCGTGTAGCCACAGGTAAATAAATTTTAAACTTGAAAGCTGACGTTTAGGAAGGACTTTACGTGCAGTCAGGGGCTCCTCCAAGTGGATCCACTTGTGTGGTCCTGACAGCGATCTCAGGAGGAAGGACCACGACCATCACTTTAAAAATGAGGAAACTGAGGCCACAGGACCTCAAGTCCACGGCTCGTGGCTACAGCAGAGCTGGGCTCTGGTGTGGGCAGGGGGCGTCGGAGGCCCTCAGGGGACCAGCCTACCGCATGGCCTCCCAGCTGCTCCATCTTGCCAAGAGCCCCTGCAGCTCTTGGGAGCCGGGAAGGAAGATAGACAGACAAACTCCCTTCAGCAGCCCCCGCCCTGCACTGGCCTGGGGCCCAGGTGCAAGGAGAAGAGGCTTGACTGAAGCATCTTCATCTCAACCGGCTTCTGATAACTCGGCCTCTGGGGTAGCTAACTTCCGCTCCAGCCAGTTACGGCCAGTGGGGCCCACTGATGGTTTTTATAGCCTTTCCTGGAGTCAGCATGACAAGGAAAACTAAGTGAGCTACAGGACCCCTTTCAACACTAGCAGCCGGGTATCACGGTTGGGGGGTGCAAGAAGGAAAGAAAAGTCACTTTTCCCCCTCCACCTTGAGCTCATCCGCAGAACACGAGCCTGGGCGGCCAACATGCTGGTGTTGAGAAAAGCTGTTCTCAAGCGGAACTGATTGGCAACAGAAGTGGAATTTTCCCCCCAAGAAAAGTATAAACACGCTTTCTCCCTGGGAATTACCCTTCGGAATAGGTATTCCAGACGTGTGTGTGCAACGGCCTGAGCACAGCATCAGCCTCACGTGGATGAGGCCAGAGACCAGTGCTGGTCACCACTCGTCCCGGACAGTCTCTCTGGCCATAAGATGGTCACCAAGGTCAATGGCCAAACCAGCCGAGCCTGGAGTGGACATCTGCCCTCGTGTGGCCCAGCCCCTGCTTGCTCCCCCCAAGAGTTGCCGCTGGCTTTGGGGCAGCTCAGGGCTTCCCTGGTGGCTCAGCTGGTAAAGAATCTGCCTGCAATGCGGGAGACCTGGGTTCGATCCCTGGGTTGGGAAGATCCCCTGGAGAAGGGAAAGGCTACCCACTCCAGTATTCTGGCCTGGAGAATTCCATGGACTGTATAGTCCATGGGGTCGCAAAGAGCAGGACACGACTGAGCGACTTTCATTTTGGGGGCCACCTCATGTCCGGATTCGCCGACACTGGTTTGGGTGGAATTGATTCCCATTCAGCTCCAAGGATGAGCCTTGTCGGTTCCTTATGCCAATGAGACAACTCCAGGGATACTTCAGGAATGAGCACACAACCCAACAGGAAACACCACAGCAGGAGAAGAACCATGGAACGCTTCACACGGCTTCTGGAAGAGAGCGCTCTTGCATTCTAGAGGTGCAGAGAGGTGGAGTAATTTGCCCAGAGTCACACAGCACATTGACAGGGGATCCAGGATTTGAACTCAAATCTGGAGGACTGAGGCCTTCCCTGGGGGCTCAGTGGTAAAGACTCTGCTGGTCAACGCAGAAGCAAGCGAATATTTCCATAAGACTTAACTGAGTGCGTGCTATGGGATAGATACAGCACTGAAGAAAACAGGAAAAAAACAGAGAGAATCCTGCCCTCAGGAAACTCTCATTTTATTTTAAAAAATAATCGTGTCTGTTTGGCGGTGCTGGGTCTTCGTTGCTGCGCTCCAGCTTTCTCCAGTTGCAGCGAGCAGGGGTTACCCTCTAGATGCGGCGTGCGGCCTTCTCGTTGCCGCGGCTTCTCTTGTTGCCGAGCTTTGGTAGTCGAGGCTGCCCGGCTCGAGAGCACAGGCTCAGGAGTCATGGTGCACGGGCTTAGTTGCTCCGCGGCACATGGGATCTTCCCGGATCAGGGAGCAAACCCGTGTCTCCTGCACTGGCAGGTGGATTCTTTACCACGGAGCCACCAGGGAAGCCCCTCAAGCAGAAGATACTTTGAAAAAGAAAAATAACGTATCATGTGTTAGATGATGGCAAGAGGTACGGAGGGAGCCATGTGGCGATCTGGAGAATGAGTGTCCCAGGCAGAGGGGGCGGCAAGGGCAAAGGGCGAAGGTCCTGAGGCCGCACTGTGCTCAGGACTGTACTCAGCAGCGAGTTCAGTGACGGGGCGGGCAGGGGAGATGAGGTCCAGGTTCTGTGGGGCCTGGCGGCTGTGGTTAGGACTGCCAGGCTGGCGGGGAGGAGGTGCCCTGAGCAGAGGAGGGGCGGGATCCGGTCTCCTTTGAACAAGACCCCCCTGGCTGCAGGTGCACAACAGACCGTCAGAGAGGCAGGCAGAGCGGCAGAGACATCAGGGAGGAGGCGACCACAGCAGAGCGGAAAGAGACTGCAGCCGCGGGGGCAGAGGGGAACGGTCAACTTCCAGAGACAGGCGGACAGTGGAGCCAACAGAGTGTCCTTTAACTGAGAATTGGAAGCCCCTGGGCTCTATTTGTGTGTTCGGCGGTCAAGAAAGTTCCAGACTTGGGACTTCCCTGGTGGTCCAGTGCTTAAGAATCCGCCTTGCAGGGCAGGGGACACAGGTTCAGTCCCTGGTTGGGGAACTAAGATCCCACATGCAGCACCCACGAGCCACAACAAAAGCAGCTAAGACCCAACGCAGCCAAATTAACTAGTTTAAAAAAGAGTTCTGCATGCCCTGGCAAAGACTGAAGATCCTGCAAGCTGTAGGCTGCAGCTGAGACCCAGCACAACCAGATAAATAATAAAAATATATTAAAAAATTTTTAAATAGAAAATCTGAGACCTGATGTGAAAACAGAGATATGGTTGTCACCATAGCTCCCCTCTCACAGTCCTCCTGGAGGCAGGCATGGAAAGCTTTAGGTCTTCCTGTGCTAACAGGGAAAAACACCCAAGGTGTATCATCAAGTGAAAAAAGAAAAATGCAGAATAAAATGTAAGAATGATCTCATTTTTGAAAATTAAAATTACATATGCGAGTGAATATAGGCTTCCCAGGAGGTGCAGGTAAAGAATCCACCTGCAATGCAGGGAACCTGGGTTCAATCCCTGGGTCAGGAAGGTCCCTGGGAGGAGGAAATGGCAAACCCACTCCAGTATTCCTGCCTGGAGAATCCCCATGGACAGAGGAGCCTGGGGGCTACAATCCATGGGGGTCACAAAGAGTCGGACACGACTGAGCAACTAACATACACACTCACACGCATGTGAGTGAATGAACGGTCTGGAAAAGGTTGCCTGGAGTGGGACCCACTGAGATTTAAACTCAGGATTGCTGTTACTACATGCAAAATTAAAATTAAAAAAAAAAAAAAAAAAAAAAAAACTGGTTTTAGCTCTTTTTAAAATTGCTGTGGGCAGGGCTCACTTCCTGCCATCTGAGCCTCGCTTCTCTGAGGCGGCCAGTGTCCCCACCTGGGCCTCCTCCTTGGCCGGGACCCTAAGAAGGCGGAGCAGGGGAATGAGAAATATTTTCCTCTCGTGCTTGCTGGCCTGGGAGACTGGAAAGAGCCCACCTGGCTCCGAGGCTTTCTAAAAATAGAAGGTGGTCTGAACTTCCCTACAGGTTTGGCTTAGCTGTTCCTCCTCCGCGATCCAAGACGCCGTTTTGATTACAGAATCGTGTATTGTGCATTAACAACAAGGATGGAAGGAGCGAGACCTGAAATGGGGTGGGATTTCCACGGAGCTGCCCCCGAGGTGACCTGGAAACACCCAGCAGACATGGGAGGGCATGAATGAGGGAACCAAGGGACGAGGGGAGCGGGGCCTTCCTGCTGCCCGAGCTGGGCCCCTGGAGGCAGCTGGTGCCAACGACACCCTCTGCCCCTCCCAGTCTCTGCATCCATTCCAGCGCTTAGGGCAGGAGAGAGGAGTTTGGCTGTTGGTCTGCTTGAGGCCAGAGGAAGAAGCTGAGGAATTGTATCCAAGGCCCGCTGCCTGGAGTTTGAATCCCTCTGGGTGAGAGCTGAGCACAGTCTCTCGGGCGGTCCATAAGATTTCTAAGACTCTGGGCACAAGCTGTGGCGAGCGGTGTGTGGGTAAAGGCTTTAACAACCAGTTTTCCAGGGGAACGTGTATGTGTGTAAGCACATGCACACGTGTGTAAATCTATGCATTTACACACACTCTCGAACACATATATACTCAGGTTTGCTATAGATTGTATTGACACAAAGGCTGTGTAACACACAACTTACAGATAAACATAAAATGTACGATGACCCCCTTTCCGTAAATTTCATATACTCCAGTGATTCACACAGGACGTTGTTATCGATTTTTGCCCCTCAACTCTTGTATCTATTGTCAACCTATGGTTATAATTGATGAGCGACTGTAGTTCCTTCCAGAACACAGGCTGATATCTGCTTTCACACTAAGGAGTGAGAAAAAAGGATACAGCAGAGAGCAGGTCGGCGCTTTCCTGGCTTGTCCACAAAGTGAGCAACTTCCTCGGTTTTTGGTGCTATTCCCACTGTACCAAGCAGAGAGATAACACACGTCTGTGTTCAATCTGCATCAACCTTTTCTCCCTTCCTTTGTCTAGGTCATTTTGTCTGTTGAGCTAGATAATCAACAAAACAATAAATCAAGCCCTGAGTTGCACTGTTTGCGATTTCTCTTAGTGTCATTCCTCCCACCCATGGCCAACTTCAGGCTACCAACCTGAAGTCACAAAAAAAATGGAATCGGGAAGAGATCTGCAATAGTGCACTGGATATTTCCACCAGACAGACCCACAGGATGTAAATATCCCCAGGAACACCAGTATCAGTAACTAGGTAGCTTTTTTAAAAATGGAAAGTGATGAGTTTTGAGTACCTACGACCTTTGTTTTTAATATCATTTATTTAATTATAAATCTACATAGTTTAATTTTTAATAATGGCTCTGTTTACCAATGAATTCACCAAGTTCCTAAAAATCTGACAACTGGTTTTCACGAGTCGGTCCAAGCTGGCTCCAGCGCACCACGTGCAAGGGCCACACAGCTGAGAACGTCCCAGGCAGGGCAGGAACCCACAGCAGGTCAGGCACTAAGCGATGGAGTTTGGCCCCACCAGATGGGTGTTGGCAACAGAGTTGCCCAGGTGGTGTTACTGGTAAAGACTCTGCCTACAGGAGATACAAGAGTTGAGGGTTCAATCTCTGGGTCTGAAAGATTCCCAGACTCCTGGGAATGGCGGGAAATGGCAACCCACTGGTATTCTTGCCTCAAGAATCCCATGGACAGAGGAGCCTGGCGGGCTACACTCCATGGGGTTGCAAAAAGTCAGACATGATTGAGCAACTGAACGCACACCTTTCTGAAGCCTGTGGATACCCAGGGCTGTTCTCACTGACAGCAGTCACTGGGCGCTGCAGGCCAGCAGTCACTTCTTCAAGCTCGACCGAATTCCAGCCTCCTCCAGCACATTCCCAGATGCGCTGGGGGACTCACGGGGAGGTTTTCCTCCTCTTTAAGCTTGTGTCTCACCCGCATTTAGAACTTGAGTGCTCTGACTCTCTCTAGCCAGAGTCACAGCATTTTAGAGTTGCAAAGAGATTGTAAAGATTTCCTAAAATAATCCTTTTGTTTTACAGATGGAAGAAAGCGAGTCACTAGCTCAAAGTTGCAAAGGAAAAAAAAAAAAGAAGAAATCAAGGGCAGAACTGCGTAGGGTGACCAACCATCTGGGTTTGCCCAGGACTGAGGGGAATCTCCTGGGACAAGCTGGTCACTCTTGAGCAAGGACCGCCAGTCGGGTCTCCAGTCAAGCCCAGGGCAGAGGGCTTGGGCCAGACCCAGAAAGAAAAGAGTGAGTACACAGCTGCCATGGGGTGGAATTTTCCCAGAAAAGAAGAAAGAGGAGGCCACATCTGGGTGCTGGGACTTCCAGCTCTGCCCAGATGCCGGACACCCAAGGGACTTCCCACCTGCCACGGCCTGGCCGTGGATTTCCCAGCCCTCGTTGATGTAACGTGCTTCCTCCTTGTAGGTGCCAGAGAGACACTCGCTGGCTTTATCTGCAGCTTATCTCTTGGCTGCTGCTATCAACAGCTGCAGGGATGCATGTGCAAATAGCCTCTGATGATGTGAATACGTGATGCCCCCAAGGGAGGCATGTGGAAAGCACTGTATGTGTTTCACAATTCTGTTTGGGCCAGAGGAGCAGTGGGAGCCCAGAATGATTCAAAACAGATTTTTGAAAAGGCAAAATAAAATTGGAACACAACCTCATACAGACGTGTGCCACCCTCCCCACCCCCAGCTCTCTCCACCCCTGCCTGACATTAACCCTCTTCTCTCACTGCCCTGGGAGCCTCCTGTAACAGGGCAGCAAATACCTCAAGGGGCATCAGGCCCTCTGCATTCAAGCCAGGAGTCCCTGCCCATCCCCGGGCTGACAGACCCTCCCAAGAGTCAAAGGCTGCTCGGCCTATGGCTTTGCCTGTCCAGTCCCTCTGCCTGCCTCCTACACACAACACTTCCTCTCCTCCTTCACTTCTGCTTTCTGGGATCATCACAGACTCAGAGGACACAAGTCCCAACTACTCCTGGAGGTGCAGAGCTTAGCAAGAGGCAAGTTAGAAAGATCGAGATCTGATTCCCATCTCTGCTGCCAACCAGCTGCGTGACCTCGGGCAAGTCACTTCATTTCTCTGAGCCTCCCTTTGTCAGTGTACGATGAGGATAATAGTAAAAAGAATCTCTATCCCGCCCGGGGGCTGGAGGGGATTGTCCAAGCTGAAGCTTCATCAATGGCTGGTGCAGCAGACCCACAAAACATATTAGTCATAGGGAATTCCCTGGCATCCAGTGGTTAGGACTCTGTACTTCCACTGAAAGGGCCCAGGGTTCAATCTCTGGACGGGGAACTAAGATCCTGCAAGCCTGCCGCACAGTCAAAAACAAGAAAAATAAAAAAATAGTAGTCATAGTAAGACCCCCTTAAAGACGACCTCCTTCAACCACCCATTTTAGGGATGGACAAAGGGAGGCCCGGAGTGGGGGAAAGAACTTGCCCAAGGCCACACAGCGAGGTCCTCCTACGATCCCATCTCAGCCTCAGGGTTCGCGGAGCTCCAGGTGGGATGTGCTGGACACGCCGCTCTCCCACCCCAGAGTCTGGTCCACACTCACCACCCGGCAGGTCCGAACATTCTCTGCCGGAGTCGCCCCGTCCCCCTGGAGGAAGCTCGACTTTCTTTATCGCTGAGACGAGCGAGCGGCGGCTCCCACCGGCGCGGGGCTCAGGAGACGAGGCTGTGCGCTCGGAACATGGCCTCGGAGGACCCCCCGGCCCGGCCTCCCTCGCGGGGCCGGCGCTCCCCGGGCTCGGATAGAGCGACCGGGCTCTTATCGGGCCCGGTCAGGGTGCAGGCGGCCTCGGAGCAGGGTTCCAGGAAGCCCGCCTGGGGCCCCCGGGCCGGCCCGGTCCCCCCCGGATGCCGCCTGCGGCTCTGGCCGCGGCCGATCGCCCGACGGTGTCACTCTGAGCTCCGCCGGGGAGAGTCCCATGCTGGCCCCCAGCAGGCGGGGCCCCCACCCCTCACGGCCCGGCCCTCACTCCCATCTTGGCAAGGGGGCCTGGAGAAGGCAGCTAATTTCAAGTCTGCACGGCGTTTGTGGTCGTGTCCTGAACTCTCCACGATTAATCACCGGAGCATCTGATTTCTGCTTGGCCTCGGAGGGGGGTGTGGGGACGCCTGGAAGTTTCTGCTTACTCATTCGGCACCAGCTTCGGTGCTAATCGCAAACAGACCCGACGCAGGCTCCCCCTCCCGCTCTCTCCTCGTCCCCCTCACCTTGCCACTTTCGGTCCCCCCACCCAGTCTCTCTCCTTTCTCCCCTCTTTCCCGTCAGTCCCCCTCCCCCGCCTCTGTCCTGGATCCGACCCTGCGCACTCCCCATCCCCGGGTCCAGCTTCCCGCCTCAAGCCTCATCCCCCTTCACACCTCCCACTTCCCCTGGGGTGGGAATTAGCTTGGCCTTTTCCCTTCACGTCTTTGCACTTAGTGGTCAGCCTCTTTTACTTCCTCTTTTCCTTATTTACAACCTAATTATTTCAGGGTTTGGACCCCGCCCCACCCCTGTTACATGTATGTGGAATTCCTATGAAGTTGACAGTGTCTGCCAGTCAAGAGTGGGGTCCAGACACAA
Organism: Bubalus bubalis; assembly: GCF_019923935.1. Lineage (NCBI taxonomy): Eukaryota > Metazoa > Chordata > Mammalia > Artiodactyla > Bovidae > Bubalus > Bubalus bubalis. The sequence goes on along the minus strand of NC_059170.1, from coordinate 4,803,058 downwards.
TCCACGGCTGGTTTGGTCACCTGGATGCACCTCGGTTTGGGATCCTGCTCAGGGATGGACCTGGGAACAAAGCCCCCAGTGACGCCACTAGGGAGACTGCCCCCTCACACCCGTCCCCACCCCTGTGGTGCCTCCCAGCCTGTAACACCTAGAGATGAATTTCTCTCTGCACCCCTTGGCTCCCTGCCACCCTGCAGCCACTGCAGACAAGACACTGGGAATAAACAACCTCAAAGAAGAGACACTGACACCCCTCTCCACAGCGACACACACAGGTAGTCTGACAGGTAAGTTGGTGATAACTTGGAAAACCAGAAATAAGCATAGACTGCCAGCCAGAGCATCACTTAATGCGCATCCATAAAGAGGCATGCACATTGACGTCTGCTTAAAAAGGAAAAAAAAACGTTTATCATAAGAAACATCAGAAATATCCATCCAAAAAAAAAAGACTGATTAAATGGAATGTGCAAGAATCCAAGGCAGGGATTTAAAGGGTGAGCTGCGTCTGTATGTTACAATGGAGATGGGTCTTCAAGACGTATTAGTGAGTGAAAAGGGGATCAGAATGGTACAGTCAATAAATATAATCTTGGTTGTGCAACCCTCCGCCCTTACACACACATAAGATGAAATGCTATGGAAACACATATAAAGCCAGGAAAATAGTCTGGAAGAATGTACACTTCACTGAGTCACTACCTCTGGGAAAGGGGAGAGGCACATTTTAAGGGTGGTGCTCCTGCGTGTAGTAGCTTCATTTCAAAAAGTGAGATGGATTTATCAATTATCTCTGTCCCAACCAGCTTCCTTCCCCAGCAACACGGCACCCCGTACTCGGAGAAAATTTCATCCATCCATGGGCCTCCTTGGACTAACTCAAAGAATTCTGCAATCTGTCAGCCAAGAACTAAATGTCAGCCGTGAGGAGTGAACCCAGAAATCCTGCAAACGGTCTGCTTTGATCACCTCTCCCAGGTGGCAGTAGTGGTAAAGCGTCCGCCTGCCAGCGCAGGGGATGTAAGAGATGCGGGTTCGATCCCTGGGTCAGGTAGACCCCCTGGAGGAGGGCATGGCAACCCACTCCAGTATGCTTGCCTGGAGAATCCCGTGGAGAGGAGCCTGGTGGGCCACAGTCCACATGGTCACAGAGTTAGACATGACTGAGGCAACTTAGCATACACTCATGCAGTCAGGTGTTGGGACCCAGAGCTGAAAGTGACTTTCCACCGAGTAAAATTCCTTAAGAGCCAGGGAGCTGTCCGAATTACTCCGGAGCGGGCTTTGGTCTCCCAGAAAGGAGGCCAGCAGATCTCTATCTGAAAGCAAAGTGCTGGATTGGAAAGTGATGACTTGGTTTCAGGAAACGATGTCACCTACTCTAAGTCATGAAACACGAAAACCAGTGTGAAGCCTTCTAAAGGAATGAGCGTGAATGAGTTCAGACGTTTCACCGAGACAAGGGCTGCTGAGAAGCCCAGTTTCGGTTCAGCCCTCCGGCTCACCGTCCACTCACACCAGCTGTCTCACACACGACGGGCAAGCAGGCCTGAGGCCACGCAAGGTGTTTCCTTCCCACGGGCTGTGACGCGATGGAATCCTCCAGAAAGCTCTCTATGCCCTCCTTGTCCAGGGCCTGCAGGCTTTGGGGATTCAGCTGGGGCATTACTATGAAGAAGACAGATGATGTCCCCACAGCCCTGGGCCAGTGGAGGCTCCAGCCCCTCCACCTTGTCCTCCAGGGCAGAAAGGAGCCCCCAGGTTGGGAAGTCTGCAGCCTCAGACTTGGGGTTTCCAACCATGTGAGGGTTGGCAGTTCCCAAGGGGAGGCTCACACGGGGCAGTGACGGAGATGACTCCGGGCGGCACCCAGAGTGGGCATGGAGCAGTCCCACTGACTCTACAGTGCCAATGTCACTTTACTTCCGTGGCAATTCTCTTGGCATCCAGTGCCAATGTCATTTTACTTCCGTGGCAATTCTCTTGGCATCCAGTGCCAATGTCATTTTACTTCCGTGGCAATTCTCTTGGCATCCCGTTTGGCCTGGGAGAGTCTCAGCTTCATGCTAACCCATCTTTAACACCTCTGCCCTCTACTAACATCCCTTTTGGACCAAGAGAAAGCAGGCCTCAAGTTTAAGTCAGCCACGAGGCAACAGCGTCCAGGGCCTCGAGCTTAAGCAGCCATGAGCCAACAGCGTCCAGCTAGAATCCCATTTCCCAAGTGAGCATGGTTTTCCACTGTCTTTCATTTTCCTATTTTTAACTTTTTTAAGTTTAAAAGGGAGTCCATCAGATAAGGGAAAATCTAACAAAACCTTAATAAGACACAGATGTCAGTTAATGATGCTGCATCAACACTGGGTCGTTAGTTATGACAAATGAACCGTAGCAGTGTAAGACAACAACAAGGGGGACGATGAGAAATTGGGTGCAAACTATGTAAGAGTTCTCTGTACTATCCTCGCAACTTTTCTGAAAATTTCAAACTAGCCTACGATTGAGAGATGAGCGGTGATCATGTTGTAATGTGTAGAGATACCGAAGCATTGTGTCATATAACAGGAACTAACATAACATTGTAAGTCAATTACACTTCAAAAAACGGACAAAGTCATAGAAGAAAGGTCTGGTTTGTGGATACCGGAGGTGGGGGTTTGGAGGAGGGAGGAATTGGATGAAGGTGGTCAAGAGGTACAAGCTTCCAGTTGTAAGATAAATAAGGGGGCTCCCCTGGTGGCTCAGTGGTAAAGAATCCGTCCATCAAGGCAGAAGATACAGGTTCGATCTCTGATCCCGGAAGATCCCACATGCTGTGCAGCACGTGTCCTCCAGAGCACAGGCTCTGGAGCCCGGGAGACGCGACTATAGATGCCCACGAGCCCTAGAGCCAGTGCTCCTCAACTAGAGACCCTTAAAAAAAAAAAAGATAAATAAGTCCTAGGGATGTAACGTAGAACACAATTAATATAATCACTGCTACACGTTCCTGAGAAGGTTGTTAAGAGAGTGAATCCTAGGAGTTCTCATCACAAGCAAAAAAGTATTTTTTTTTTATTTTTCTTTATTTTGTATTTATATGAGGTGATGAATTCTCACCTCATTGTTGCGTCATTATTTAATGATGTATGTAGGTCAAGCCTTATGCTGTGCACCTTAAACTTATACGATGCTATGTGTAAATTACATCTCAATAAAACTGAAAGACAAACAAGTAAATAAAATTGAAAGTTCATTTAAATATGCTTTATGAACTCAAGGGCTTCCCTGGTGGCTTAGCTGGTAAAGAATCTGCCTGCAAGGCAGGAGACCCGGGTTCGATCATTGGGTCAGGAAGAGCCCCTGGAGAAGGAAATGGTCACCTGCTCCAGTATCCTTGCCAGGAGCATTCTATGGACAGAGGAGCCTGGTGGGCTACAGTCCATGGGGTTGCAAAGAGTTGGACCTGATTGAGTGACTAACACTATGAACTCAGAAAAAAAATGTTAGGTGATAAAGTAAATCGATGGAAAGAAAAATATTTAGTACACAAGGGCCCAGGTGGCAAATGGATATGACCAGGTTGCCAAGGTGGTGCTGAGTTACTGGCATTTAGGAGACCCTGGGCTCAGAGGTAGTCTGGCAGGGAGACCTATGATGACTCTAAAGGACCCTCCCAAGTCCCAAGAGCGACCACACTCCTCCCCGTTGCCCCAGAATCCCCTCTGCAGCCCCCCATAGGCACCCACCTTCCAGGGCGCCATGTTCGTCAGGCTGTCAAACCATTTTTCCAAAGTCCCAACCCCTCTAAGTCAGCAGGGCAGGTGCTCTCACCCCCCATGCCAGGCTGAGGCTTTCAGGGACAGAGACAAAGAAGGAGGAAACGTTCCAGCGGGAGACAGACATGCAAACGGAAGCCTATACTGCCAAGTGCTAATTCAGCCGGGTAGCAAGTACCAGGTGGGCAGGGCATTGAGGCAGGGCCCTTCCTCGCCCACCGCCCGCCTTGAGAATGAAGGGGACGCCCAGGGAAGTGTCACCAGGGCAGGATGAGTCAACGGAAAGGTTACCGATCCTTCTAGAGAACCTCTGTTTTCCAGCCCTGGGGGAACGTCAGAGCTGTGCCCTGAAGGCCCCGCAGCGCCTGGGACTCTACCCCTCTCCTCCTCGGCAACCCCGCCCCGTCCCTCTCCTGTGGTTCCCCCAGCAGAACTCTCACCCCTGGGCCATCTCCCCCTGCCCTCCTGGATTTTACCTGGTTGATACCTTAACCGTTAACCTGCTGGAACCCCCTAAGGAGCCACATTCTCCAAAACGTTCTCTGAAGCCCTAGTCTGTCGGGGAGTCCCTCTGCCCGGCAGCCCCGCTGCCTCATCACGGCAGAGCTGGGTGAGCACACAGGCCCCGGTGTCCGGCCCTGGCTCCTCTCCTTGGCACGTGAATGACCTCGGGCAAGTCACCTGACATCTCCATTTCCTCATCTGTAAAATGGGAATAACTCTACAGAGCCTCACTGGGTTGTTGTGAGGATTAGATGAGACAAAATCTTGTTGCTCAGTCTTATGGACCAGAGGATGGGGCATCACCTGGGAGCCTGTTAGTACAGAGCCCCAGGTCTCACCCCCAACCTTCTGAACCAGATTCACAGGATCCCAAAGTGATTCACACGCACTTTAATACTGAGACGCACTGAAACGTTATCTGTAAAGTGTGTAGGCCCCGCCGGGCGTGCGGCCGGCTCCTGTTGCGTAGACATGGTTGTCGTTGTCAACAGCATCTCCTTCTTCCCCGGCTGCCTCGCACACCATTGCACACTCAGAGGCCAGAGCAGAGAAGGGACTTTATGAATGATGGCTGGATCAAGTCCTTTTGTCTAATTTTCATGGAAAAGCCCGCCTGGAACCCAGGAGTCTCACTCCTAGCTGAGCTTTTTTGAACTCACCCCTTTCCTTTGCAGACACAAGGAACGGAGTCTAGGATGGTGAAAGGGTCTCCCATTCGGAAAGGCATGGGGGTGAGCTGGATGGGAGGAAATTCGTCCCACTTGGTAAAACCCGTCATTTTCCTGCAGGTCGTAGGATCACAGCTCTCCTCTTTTATCAAGCCTTTGGCACCAAAGAGAACATCCAGTTGCTGACTCTTCCTGGAGGTAAATATTCCGATCTGTCATTGCGCAAGTGTCTTCTCCTCTCCCATCTTGCTCAGAGTCCAGTTCCTGGCACCTCCGGTCCGCAGTGACAAGCTCAACGGATTCGTCAGCTAGAGGCTGGCTCTCTAGAGCTGGGCAAGGCTCTGAAATGACAGGTTCCCCCTCTGGCCTCGGCCGGGCCATAAAGCTTGCTTCAGCGGAGGAATGAATCCACCCTAAAAATCAGGGCACCTTATCAGTTGGGGGGATTAGCAAAGGCCTTGTCCTGACCTGAAGGAAAATCCCGGACACCCTCCACCCTCCCTGAGGGACCCTCCGGAGTCAAATATTTTCCGAACCAACTCCAGTTAAGTAAATACTTCTCCCGCACGTGAGTGCCCACGGGGCTTCTCAGAGGACCTGACATTCTCCACTTAGTGACTGTCATTTCCTTACAAACACAACCTTGGAAGCAGTCTTCGCATTCCCTGAATGACTTCCCCAGCTGAGGAATTCTGCATTTCTCCTGGAGTTCAGGGTTGTGGCTTTAGTTTGCACTTTTATGACAACATCCTGTAAATGCATCTTGTATAATTTGATAAGAAAACCTTCCCCACCACACCCCCAACCCCATGCGTGTCTTTCTTTGCCACAGATTTCTAGTAAACTCTTCAAAAGAAACACGCAGCCTAAATTGAACCCTGATGCTTGGGGGACTAAGGGGGTGCCTTCTTCAAAGCAAGTCTTTACAGCCCATCAGTTTACATGGTGCTGGAAACAATGGGCTGAAGCGCACAATTTATTTGGATTGGCTGGTTTCATGCTGGTTGGAATCTGCTTTGGGGGAAAACAAACTCTGCATGTGTTTAGATTTATAATTTATACTGAAAGCACAAATACCTCGTAATAGGGCCGCAGTGAGAGGCGGTTATGAACAAAAGTAACCACACAAGGAGGCTTCGCTGTTTCACAGATACATTAAGAGAGATCGCACGCTGCTTTTTAGTGAAGCCATCTCTCCTTTTCCATCCCCATACCCTCCCCCTCCCCCACCCCGAGACACATCTTTAGTAGGAGCCATAGAGCATCTGCCTGACCTGGCTCCTCCCCAGCTGTCTGGGGTGGTGACTGTCCCGTGCCCACTCTGAGTGCTTTGCGATGCTTTCCTTACTCCATCCTCACCACACTCTTCTGAGCATCACGATCCCCATGTTAAGAGGTGGAAACTGAGGCACAGGAAGGTGAAGTCGCTTCCCGAGGTCATATAGCAGGCGAGCAACAAAGCTAGGATTCTAACTCAAGGAGTCTTGGTCCAGAATCAGTGCTCTCCACCCCGAGGTCCTTTTGCAGTACAATTTGCAGAATTAGCCAGAATGCTCCATTAACTTGACTTTTTATTGCAGTTGAGTTGGAAGAGAAACAAGGCAAATGGCAGGAAAATAAAATGAGATCATGACTTCACCAAAGCAAAACTGAGATCCTGCTCCCCAGATGAAACCAAACAAAATCTGGAAAAGAACAGATTCAACATAATCTCCTCCATCTTTTCCAACTTCGTCTCCAGGACCAGACAGGGAGATGCCACATTTGGAGGGGAGACTCAGGGTCCCTGAGGACCCTCCATCTACAAGAAAGACCCAGAGCTGCTCTGTAGAATCCAGAATGAAGAACTGGAAGAGTGTCCTCCAGAGAGATTGCCGTGGTGGTTTGCTTCTTATGCGTCCCGGTGAATGTGTCCCCTGGATCCAGAGCCCCTGTGATGAACTGCTGTAGCTACGTGAATCTATGACCTGCTTTGACCAACAGATCGAGGCAGAGGTGATGGCTGCCCAGCTTGGGAAGCAGCCTTCACCTTGCACCTTCTGTCTTTGCTTTCACCTTCTTGGACCCTCAAATGGTGAAGGGGCCCAGGTTAGCCTCCTAGAAGATGGATGTCCATGTGAACGAGAACCATGGCACCCAAGCTAACACCAGATCACTACCGGGTGCCTGAGTGTGGCCACCTGGACCCTCAAGTCCTCATCAAACTGTCAGATGACTGGTCACAAGAGAGGCCAGTACACCCACCAGATTGCCAACCCACAGAATCATAAGACACAACCAGCTCTCCGTTACACGCAGCCACTAAGGTGTGGGGTGGTTTGTTATACAACCGCTAGAGCTCAAATAATTATTAACACAGTTAAAACGAAGGTTCCCTATTGAAACCACAGCTATAAAGAGGACTTCAGCATGACCCGGGATGACAGCATTTTCTGGAGGATTTACCGAAACACCTCGTACTGTGTCCTCAGCTCATTCATTAGGGCGTTGGAAGCCCAATTGTGCTTTTGCTTTTATTTGCTCATTAAATATTTGACCACTGTTTTCCACATAAAAGGAAGAACTATCTTTAGCACTGAGGACACAGATAAATTTGGCACAATAATGTCTTCTAAGAAGTCCCAGGACAACAAAGGAGGTAGACAGGAGCACTATTGTATTCGTGCAGCAAATATTTGCATACCAGGCATGAGTTAAGGGCTGGGGATACAATGATAGGAAAGTCTCAAGTCCAGACCTCATGGTGTTAGAGTCCAGCTGGGAGGCAGACATGAATAGAAAGAAAACGGATAAACATACACTTGCAAATGGTCTTAAATATATTAAATACAATGAAGAAGGAGCAGAAGTTAGAAAGGTTCACTTGAGGAAGCACCTTCCAAGTTGGACTTGAGGGACTTCCCTGGTGGTCTGGTGGTTAAGAGTTTGCTTTGCAATGTAAGGAACTCAGGTTCAGTCCCTGGTCAGGGAACTAGGATCCCACATGCGCCACAGAGCAGCTAAGCCCTCGTGCCAAGCTAGCGAGACCGTGCACCGCAACAAAAGATCCAGCAAGTTGCAGCGAAGATCTTGTGTGCCTCAGCTAAGACCTAACACAGCCAAATACATAAATAAATATTTTTTAAAACAAGAATAGGTGAAGCACGTGGTCAAAGGGTGGAGGAAGAACGTTTCAGCCCGAGGCAAGAGTATATCCTGGTGGTTCTTCCCAGGAGCAGTTCGGTCAACCTAGAAAACAACTCTATTTTACATTTAAACTCAGACTGGTTTTTGCATGGTTTAAACATACACTGAACTTTCCTGGAATGCAGCGACCGTGTAAACTGAGAGAAGACTGAGCTGGACTCTGCGTGGGCGTTCCCGTTGGTCATTCTTCTGGAGCATCAGTACCGGCAGCATCTCCACTCACCGTGCGGGTGGCACACAAGGGGTCAACACCCCACACCTAGCTCTACCAGCCGTCACCTTCACAGAGCGTCCACCTGTTCAGTTCAAGCCCCGGGCTACTTCACTGGGACTTCCAGCACTATAATACACATAACTTTCTTATAAATTACTTTTCACTTATTCTCCTCTGTTTCAGAGTTTGAGAATTACCTGTATGTGTTTTCACTCTATGAGCAGGTTATATTATTCGTGAATTTCATTTCAGGATAGACAATGAGACACTGGATCTGATTAAGGTTAGAATCACAGGCACCTTTAAGACCTTCCATTTGGTGGTCTTGGTGGCTCACCGGTAAGGAATCTGCCTGCCAATGCAGGGGACATGGGTTTGATCCCTGGTCCGGGAAAATCCCACAGGCGTCAGAGGTTAGAGCCTGGAGACCCAGGAGCAGCATGGTCCCAGATGAGACTAGGCTAGGATGTGGGGAGATAAGAATCCTCAGACACTGCTGGGGGATGGGAGACGGTAGAGTCCGGCAGTCCCTCGAAGGTGAAACGTGGAAAGTCATCCGAATGAGCATTCTACTCCCAGGCATAAGCTCTACAAAATACAAGGTCAGCCAAACACCTGAAATATTGATGCAAATATTCTGGAATTAAATAGTGGTGACGATTGTACAGCTCTGTTAATACAGTAAAAACAGATGTTCTCAGCAGCGTTATTCATTTAGCCAAAGAGCAGGAGCAGCCAAACGTCCATCAGCTGGAGAACACGTGAACAAAAATGCGCTGCGTTCACGTGGTGGAGTGTTACTCGGCCGTAGAAAGGGATGAGATACTGGTCCGTGTTGTGACGTTGATGAACCCTGAAAACCGCATGCTAAGCGAAAGAAGCCAGACATACGAAGCCACACATTGCACAATTGATTTGAAATATCAGAATAAGTGAATCCATAGAGACAGGAAGAAGACTCAAGGTTGCCAGAGGCGGGGGCTAAGGAGGTAATGGAAAGTGACTGCCAGTAGGTCTGGGGTTTCTTTGGAGCGTGATGCAAATATTCTGGAATTAAATAGTGGTGACGATTGTACAACTCTGTTAATACAGTAAAAACAAAAAAATACTGAATTGTATACGTTAAAGGGGGGAATTTTATGGCGTTTGAATTACATCTCAAATAAAACAAAAGGACAAGCTTCAGAGATAGACAGGGTCGCCCCATCCAAGGCATCACTGTCCCGTCACTGAGGGCTTTAGGCAGCAGTAACTGCTACATGGATCACAGCCTCGTTGTGGCGAAGGGGCTTGTGTAAATCGCTGAAGCTATGAGCCATGCCATGCAGGGCCACCCAAGACAGATGGGTCATCGCGAAGAGTTCTGACAAAACGTGGTCCCCTGGAGAAAGAAATAACAACCCACTCCTGTATTCTTGGCTTCCCAAGTGGCTCAATGGTAAAGAACCTGCCTGCCAATGCAGGATCTCTTGCAAGAGATGAGGGTTCAATCCCTGGGTCAGGAAGATCCCCTGGAGAAGGAAATGGCAACCCACTCTAGTATTCCTGCCTGAGAAATCCCATGGACAGAGGAGCCTGGTAGGGCTACAGTTCATGGGGTCGCAAAGGAGTCGGGCACAACAGAGTGACTAACACTTTCCTGTATTCTTGCCTAGAGAACCCCATGGACAGTGTGAAAAACAGAAAGATATGATGCCCGAGGATAAGCATCCTTCCCCAGGTCACAGGATGTCCAATATGCTCCTGGGGAGGAGAAAGGCAATTACTAGGAGCTCCAGAAAGAAGGAGGTGGCCAGGCCAAAGTGGAAACAACATCAGCTCAGTTGATGTGTCTGATGGTGAAAGTCAAGTCCGATAAGATGGTTAGACGGCATTACCAACTCAATGGACAGGAATTGGAGCAAACTCTGGGAGACAGTAGAGGACAGAGAAGCCTGGCAAGCTACAGTCCACGGGGTCACAAAGAGTTGGACGTGACTTAGCGAATGAGCAACGAAAAAATGACAATATAGGTGTGCATTTGAGAACGACATCTGGTGAAGAGTGGACGGGAGATGGGCAAAAGTGGATGGCCTTCTTTTTTAAGATTTATTTATTTGATTTATTTTTGGCTATGTGGGGTCTTTGTGGCTCGTGTGGGCTTTCTCTAGTTGTGAGAACGGGGGCTACTCTCTAGTTGCAGTGCGTGAGCATCTCATTGAGGTGGCTTCTCCTGTTGGGACGCATGGGCTCTAGGGGCGTGGGCTCGGTAGTTGAGATGCAGGGGCTTAGTTGTTCTGAGGCACACGGGATCCTCCTGGACCAGGGATCAAGGCTGTGCTCCCTGCGTTGGCAGGCAGATTCTTCACCACTAGACCACCAGGGATGTTCAAAGACGAATGGTTTTGGAGCCAAGGAGGAGTCGGGTATCTGGAGTCACACCTGGCTTGGGACCTGAGCAAACTGAGGAGTCAGAACCCCTCTTGGGGGTGCTGGAATCTGCCATGTTGACAGCCGTTTTCTAGAATGGCCGTCACAGAGGCAAAATCATGCTTGAGGAGACAAGAGCTAGGAGAAATTGCGTCTGACTGGTGGCATTTGGGAAGGCGTTTTGGAAGAGGTGGTCTTTGAGCAGAACGTTGCAGTTGGTTTAGGGCAGGCTAAGCCATGAAATTAAAAGACGCTTATTCCTTGGAAGGAAAGTTATGACCAACCCAGATAGCATATTGAAAAGCAGAGACATTACTTTGCCAACAAAGGTCCATCTAGTCAAGGCTACGGTTTTTCCAGCGTTCATGTATGGATATGAGAGTTGGACTGTGAAGAAAGCTGAGCACCGAAGAACTGATGCTTTTGAACTGTGGTGTTGGAGAAGACTCTTGAGAGTCCCTTGGACTGCAAGGAGATCCAACCAGTCCATTCTGAAGGAGATCAGCCCTGGGATTTCTTTGGAGGGAATGATGCTGAAGCTGAAACTGCAGTACTTTGGCCACCTCATGCAAAGAGTTGACTCATTGGAAAAGACTCTGATGCTGGGAGGGACTGGGGGCAGGAGGAGAAGGGGACGACAGAGGATGAGATGGCTGGATGGCATCACTGACTCAATGGACGTGATTTTTGAGTGAACTCCGGGAGTTGGTGATGGACAGGGAGGCCTGGCGTGCTGCAATTCATGGGGTTGCAGAGTCGGACACGACTGAGAGACTGAACTGAACTGAACTGAAGGTTCTAAGAGTCTGCTAGGAAGAAGGGGTCATATAAGCAAAGGTATGGATCCCAGCAGTGCTCAGGTTTGACAGAGTTCTGTTTAGCTCAGTCAGAAGAACAAAAATTATGGTAATGCATTAGTCAGGGCTCTCCAGAGAAACAGAACCAGTAGGAGATAGATAGATAGACAATAGATATACAAGAGGAGATTTATGGCAGAAATTGGTTTATGTGACTACGGAGACTAGGAAGTCCCTTGATCTGTCCTCTATAAGCTGGAGAACCAGAAAAGCTCGTGATATAATTCTGCCTGAGTCCAAAGACTGGGGGCTTCCCAGGGGGCTCAGTGGTAAAGAATCTGCCTGCAGTGCAGGAGACCCTGGTTCAATCCCTGGGTTAGAAAGATCCCCTGGACAAGGAAATGCCAACCCATTCCATATTCTTGCCTGGAGAATCCCATGGACAGAGGAGCCTGGCGGGCCACAATCCATGGGGTCACAAAGAGTCAGACATGAGTGAGTGACTAACATGTACACTTACATACCAAAGGCCTGAGGACAGGCGAGCTGGCAGGGATCATCTCAACCTGAGTCTGAAGGCCAGAGGACCAGGAGCACCTGTGACCAAGGACAAGAGAAGATGGGTGTTCCAGCTCAAACCAGGGGGACAAATTCACCCTTCCTTCTTGGGTGATGCCCATTAGCATTGGTGAGGGTGATCATCTTTATCTTTACTCAGAGGACTGGTTCAGATGGTAATCTCTTCCAGAAATATCCCCCAGATAATGTTTAGCCAGTTATCTGGGAATCCATTAGTCCATCACATTGATTCACCAGGAGTCCACTCCTTTGTCAGCCTGTATCTCCCATCGCCCACATGCATCTCCCCAGAACCATTCTTCATGTCCTCGTGGAGACGACAACTTTTTAACTCTGTCCAACACAATACAACTCTCCTGCCTCTAACCCAGAGCACACTGATACGGGCCAGCAGAGTGTGTCCCCCTGTTTCTCAGAACTTCCCTGGGAGGCATTAACCCCTCTTCATAGGAGACTGAGATTGAAAGAGCTTGAAGGGGCTTCACCCTAAAGTACTCCAGCTAAGAAAGGGCTTTCTAACCTCAGGTCGATTTGGAGGAAAAAAAAAAAAAGATGCACCAGGTGGGTCAGGCCAACTTGTAGCACGTGGACTTTATTTTATAGGCAGTAAAGTCAGTTCTTCTCTTCCTGCGCCATGAAACTCATTCTTCTATGTGTGTCTGCTTTGTATTACACATTCCAATCCCTCGCATCTTTCGATAACGTTTCCTTAAGGGAGAGATTGTGGTTGTTGTTTGGAAAATGTAATCCACCATAGCATAGGAGATGACTGAGGACTCCTGACACCTCTGTGCAGAGAGGTAGGGTGTGTATATTTCAGTGCCAGACGAACCATAACCTGTGAACGCTGTATCGGGAGCGATGACAGCTGTCTGATATCAAATAGCAGACGTGTGTTCTTTCTGCCACTTAAACTCCCTGGCTTTGCTCTGAGCAATAAGCAACAAAAATAAATGCATATTTGCTGAATTTTTGTTGAATTCTATTTGGATTCTGACTGTTGAGATATAATCAGTTCTTTTGTGTAATGGATTTTTAAAGTATATACTTGAATCTTTACCTTATGGTTTTTAGCAGCCATGGAAAAAGCTTTAAAATATTTTTAAAGAGAAAGAGGTGGGGCAGGAGGGAGGGATGTAAGATACAATTGTCAGAATTTAAGACCCAGTGCAAACAAACCTAGCTGGCGACAGATAGGAATTCTGAAAAGGCGGAAAATAAAAGGGGGATGGTGCAGCCACCAGCTTGCTTTCCACCTGAGTGTGTATGCAACCTGTGATAAGCAGAGGACGCTTGTCTGAAGGGCAAGGGTGTACCTCGGACTTCTGAGATCCTTCTGATGTGGTATGGAAAACAGACTGCACAGGCGCAAGGGCAGAAGCGGAGAAATCAGGCTGGAGGCTACTGCAATAGACCAAGCGAGAGACGATGGTGACGCGGTCCAGGGTAGGGGGTGTGCAGGTGATGAGAGGTAACTGGATATACTTTGGAGATCAAGCCAGTAGGACTGGATGTGGGGTATGAGAGAAGCAGAGCAGTCAAGGATAATACCAATGGCCGTTTGGAAAACACAAGATCAAGGATGGGGTTGCATCTGCTGAGATGGAAGAAACTGTTTGATGAGAAGGGGATGGAGACATCAAGAGCTCAGTTTGGACCATGTCAATCTGAGATGCCTGCCTGCCTGCGTGCTCGGTCGCTCAGTTGTGTCTGGCTCTTTGAGACCTCATAGACTGTAACCCGTCAGGCTTCACTGTCCATGGAATTTTCCAGGGAAGAATACTGGAGCAGGTTGCCATTTCCTTCTCCCAGGGGCTCTAACCATTCAGGGATCCAACCCGAGTCTCTTGCATCGGCAGGTGGGCTCTTTATCACTGCGCCCCTTGGGATGCCTGTCCTGTGCTGTGCTTAGTTGCTGAGTTGTGTCCGACTCTTTGCAACCCCATGGACTGTAGCCCACTGGCTCCTCTGTCCATGGGATTCTCCAGGCAAGAATACTGAAGTGGGTTGCCATGCCCTCCTCCACGGGATCTTCTCAACCCAGAGATTGAACCTGTGTCTCTTATGTCTCCTGCATTAGCTCTTGGGCTTTCCAGGTGGTGCTAGTGGTAAAGAACTCACTTGTCAATGCAGGAGATGTTAGCGATCACCTGGGGAAGAAGTCATAGAAAGGAGAGGTCCAAGAACAGAGCAGACACGAATGACAATTGAAACTTCCTTTCTGGAACTTCCCTGATGGTCCAGTGGTGAAGAATCCACCTTCCAATGCAGGGGACTGGGCTCAATCCCTGGTCAGAGAACTAGTCCCGCATACCATAGGCAACCAAGCCTGCAAGCCACAACTAGAGAGAAGCCTGCAAGTAAGACCTGATGCAGCCAAAAATAAACAAACAAATATTAAAAAGAAGATGGTCAAGGATTAATAGGAATATAGGCTGCAAATTACATTTAAAAAAGAACTTCCACCCTACAAATGAGAAATATAGACCTTGATTAATTTAGTCACCCATCTCTGATCTCCTTCGGCCCAGTTAGGGTGGGAGGACAGTGGAAAGAGAACCAAATTTAGATTCAAAAGACTTGGCCCCTCTTCCTTACCGTGGACCTTGAGCTCAGCACGTCACTTCTCCCAACCACTTCTGAAAACATGGAAACACTGCTGCACAGGTGACTGTAAGGATCAGATGAGACGATGACGAGAGCGCCACAAGCTGTAAGGTGCAGAAACCCCGGGCACTCCTCAGTTCTCCCTAAACAGCCCAAGTGCGGAAATTCTCATTTCGTCCTGGGCTTGCGCAAGCATATCGTGGCTGTTCATTCACTCAACAAACAGTCCCTGACAGTCTCCTATGTGCCAGGAATTGGTCACCCAGCCACAAAAGACACAGTCCCTGACTTCACAAAGCTTCTTTTCTAGTCAAAGGGCATGGTCATAACAGCCACCTGTTGTTGAATCTTACTTCTCTCAGAATCCTTGCATTTTGTGTTCTGAAAAGTTTATTATTGTTTTTTAATTTTTGTATTTGTTTCTAAGAGGTGAGGAGAGATCGTTTCAGATTTTAATTAGCACTGCCTTCCCTAAGAAAGTACAGGTGTGTACAGAATCATTGCTATGTAATTTTTCTTTTTTTCCCCTTAATCATGTAACTTTATTCATAAATACACAGAATGCACACACAATATACTTATACATATACCCAAGTAGCTATTTTGTATGTATTTTTCTTTTTAATGTTGATTTTTCAGTAATATGGGCTTTTCGTTAATTTATCAGATGAAAACAGCAGCAAGAGTTCCACCAGGGTATAAATGACAAAATGTAGTCTAAGAACTAAAGCAATTTACTACCAAGTGACTGCACGGTCCTCAAGGAGTGTCACTAAAACCGAGCAACTGACTGAGCCTCAGGCTTATTCCTTTTTTTTGCAGGGGGTGGGGGGGCGGGGGCGGGGTGGGGAACCAAGTCCTATACTGCCTGGTGTTTTAAGAGAAATTTAAAAATAATGACTCCACTCATCTTTTTAAAGTTAGACATTAGCCAGGCACCACTGCCGTTTTTGACATTTCAAGGGACCCTCTTCACATACCCCTGGGGTGTGAGGACCACCATTGGGAAGCACAGTTAAGACACAAAGGGCTTGAAAGACTGGCATCACCACTTTCCGGCTATGTGACCTTAAGCAAGTCTCTATACTCTGCTGACTCCAACTTTCCCTGTCCCAAGCAGGATAATATGGGACTTCTCTGGCAGTCCAGTGGCTAACACTCTGCTCTTCTAATGTATGGGACGTGGGTTTGATCCCTGGTCAAGGAACTAAGATCCCACATGTGACACAGCCAAAAAAAAAAACAAAACCAGGGGACAATAATATTTCCTATCTCCTGAGGGTAAATGACACCAGGCCCATGGCCTTAGCTTTACACAGTCAGCTCTCTGGATATGGCAGCCAAAGGGGAGGGCTGGGGCCACCAGGCCCTGCTGAGCCCTGAGCGCTTTGCTAGCAGAGGGGAGAGGGGTCACTCGCCCGCTGGGCTCCAGAGACACAGGTCAGATGGCTCTGGCTGTGACGCTCTGATTGGGGTTTCCCAGACCTGTCTGGATGTGGAGACTAGTCCTGGCAGGAGGTCATGAGGGTCTGTCCCCAGGCGCTGCTGTGTGTCAACAGGGAAGGACCAATGTGTTAGATATTCTGAATCAGGCAACTACCTGGATACAGGGAGTGAGAGAGACAGAGGGTCTAAAATAAGGTCATGGTCCTAGATGGCCCAAGAGCTCGTGATGCCATTAACAGAGACGAATTACATGGAAGATGGGGAAGTGAAGACAGACGATGATACTCAGGAGGCTGAAGGTTCAGAGAGGGATTAGATGGAAGGGAGTGTCCGTGGAATTTGGGGATATGGCCGCTTCCCGTCCTTAAATAACCTCTTCAGAGCAGCTCTGCGCTGGTAAGTGAAAATGACTCTGACCTTAATGAAATCTAAACTCCAGGAGTAAATTGGCACCACGGGAGCATCTCACTAAGCTGCTCTCTGTGCTGAGAAGACTCCCACTCCAGCTCAGACAGTGCCCTCTGTTGGACGCAAATCCTGATCCTTTTATTAAATTCCTCAAGAGAAGGGTAAGAGGAGGAAACCAACATTCCCTGGGAGCATCCCAAGCGTTTCCCATACGTTATTCTGACTTAGTCATCATCGTTACTCTGCAAGAGGGCTACCTCTTCCAAGGTGGGGAAACGGGTACAGAGAGGCCGGGAGAGGCTGGTACCGTGCCCCAAATCACAAAGTCAGAGCACAGCTGAGTTTGGAGGCCAGGTTCAGTCCCTCGCCCACTCTACTCAGCTGTCCCTGTACACAATAAGGGTGATTTGGTGCAACGGAAATCAGATATTCCTCCGAGAGAGGCTGCAAAGGTACCTCAAGTCACAGTCCCTTTCTTAAGGGTCTTAAGACGCAGTCTTAAGGATCGAGGTTCAAATTTGACGTCAACATAAGTATTCAAAGCTTTTATTCCTGGTTCTGTGCAGGACACACCTCCAGTGAAGGTAAATGGCCATCGGGGGGTCAAAGGTTGATGAAAACTCTGCAGCCTCCCTGGAAAGAGAAGCAGGAGGCTGTCTTCAGTCACATGTGACCTCGACCAGGCTCTGCCCATCGTTTCAGCCCCTTGATCCTCTAAGGAGGGATGAGTCCAACCGCACTTCCTTCAACTCTAAAATCTGTTGATAACACGTACTATCTTTCAGGAGGATGAACTTGGCAGTACCTAAACATTTCAAGTGTGCACACCCACTGATAGATCTGCTGGAATCTATCCTAGAGGAGCACACGCCTCAGTGCACAGGACACAAGCACAGGATGTTCACTGCAACTGAGTAATCATGACCTAAGGGTCGGCCATCACAAGACTCCCTAAATAAGGCATGACGTACCTACACGGAGCTAAAACAGTCAGGGGAAAAGAATGGGGAAGGCACGAAAGTGGTAAGTGGAAGTATCAACAACGAGATATGTTGTTGAGTGAAACAAGCAAGACTTGTAAAAATATGTATAATGTCTGTGTGCATATATATATATATAATCCCTGATGGCTCAGGAGTAAAGAATCAGCCTGCCAATGCAGGAGACCTGGGTTTGATACCTAGGTTAGGAAATCCCCTGGAGAAGGAAATGGCAACTCACTCCAGCACTCTTGCCTGGGAAATCCCATGGACAGAGGAGCCTGGCAGGCTATAGCCCTTGGGGTCGCAGAGAATCAGATATGACTTAGTGACTAAACAACAGCAACTGGGCCCATTCTTAAATGTATGTGTGTGTAATGAAAGAGCTAAAAGATAAGGTAAAAGGGAGACATTTTCCCCCTCCAAAAGGCTGGACTATAAAAAAATTACTTTTATACAATTTTTAAAGGTTACTCTCCATTTACAGTGATTACAAAATACTGGCTCTATTCCCCATGTTGCACGCCACGTGCTTGAGCCTCCCTGACACCCGGTAGCTGGTACCCCGACTCTCCCCCACGCTGCCCCCTCCACTGTACCCGCTGCTTTGTCGTTTACATCCTGAGTCGGCTTGTTATGCTATGGCCACTGGTTTGTTGCACTTTTTTTTTCGTTCACTATTCCTAAGACGTGGCTGCATCTAGAACTTTGTGCTCCAGCTCCACCCCATAATCTGAAGCCGCAGACAACGGGACGCATGGGGACATTCAAGCTGGAGACCCCGATGGTCAAGACTGCTTCGGTTAGTCGTATGATTGAACCCTCTGGGTTCCTGCAAAATGATTTCTGTCCCTCTCTTCGGGGAATCGCAGACCCATGAAGATATTTGTCACCCTGGATTGTGAGTCTGCCCTCAAGCACAAGTCTACTGAAAATGTGGGCTATTGAATCTTACCCTAAAAAACTGGGGTGTAGGGACTCCCCTGGTGGTTCAGTGGCTAAGACTTTGCGCTCATCATGCTGGGGGCCTGGGTTCAATCCCTGGTGAGGGAACTAGATCCCACATGCTACAACTCAAGTAGCCATGTGCCACATACTAAGACCTGGCTCAGCCAAATAAATAAATATAAAAATAAATTAATTAAATTAAAGAACCGGGGCTTAAAAAATTGGGGCTTGTTTTTTACATGTCGCTGGTATTTTTAAAGTTCATTTATTTTCAAGTAGATCATTTTTACCCTATTTTTACAAAAGGGTCCATCCGTGACAATGGGGAAATTTTTGAAAAACAGATCCTTCGGCACTCCTGTTTGAAAAGCACGGGGTCCTCGGAGAGAAGACATTTGTCTAAAGGACAGCAGGCTCTTCCAGTTCGCTGTATGAAAGAGCGCACCATCGAGTGACAGATGGTAGGAGGGACAAAGAGGAAGCCACAGGAAGTGCCCGGGATGCAGGTTCCTCATTTAGGGCGGGCGCTCAGGACTTCCAAGTTCCTGGCCACTAGATCTGATAGATAGAGTGCCTGATGAACTATGGAATGAGGTTCGTGACATTGTACAGGAGACGGATCAAGACCATCCCCATGGAAAAGAAATGCAAAAAAGCAAAATGGCTGTCTGGGGAGGCCTTACAAATAGCTGTGAAAAAGAAGAGAAGTGAAAAGCAAAGGAGAAAAGGAAAGATATAAGCATCTGAATGCAGAGTTCCAAAGAATAGCAAGAAGAGATAAGAAAGCCTTCCTCAGCAATCAATGCAAAGAAATAGAGGAAAACAACAGAATGGGAAAGACTAGAGATCTCTTCAAGAAAATTAGAGATACCAAGGAAACATTTCATGCAAAGATGGGCTCGATAAAGGACAGAAATGGTATGGACCTAACAGAAGCAGAAGATATCAAGAAGAGATGGCAAGAATACACAGAAGAACTGTACAAAAAAGATCTTCATGACCCAGACAATCACGATGGTGTGATCACTGACCTAGAGCCAGACATCCTGGAATGTGAAGTCAAGTGGGCCTTAGAAAGCATCACTACGAACAAAGCTAGTGGAGGTGATGGAATTCCAGGTGAGCTATTCCAAATCCTGAAAGATGATGCTGTGAAAGTGCTGCACTCAATATGCCAGCAAATTTGGAAAACTCAGCGGTGGCCACAGGACTGGAAAAGGTCAGTTTTCATTCCAATCCCAAAGAAAGGCAATGCCAAAGAATGCTCAAACTACCGCACAATTGCACTCATCTCACATGCTAGTAATGTTCAAAATTCTCCAAGCCAGGCTTCAGCAATATGTGAACCGTGAACTTCCTGATGTTCAAGCTGGTTTTAGAAAAGGCAGAGGAACCAGAGGTCAAATTGCCAACATCCGCTGGATCATGGAAAAAGCAAGAGAGTTCCAGAAAAACATCTATTTCTGCTTTATTGACTATGCCAAAGCCTTTGACTGTGTGGATCACAATAAACTGTGGAAAATTCTGAAAGAGATGGGAATACCAGACCACCTGACCTGCCTCTTGAGAAATCTGTATGCAGGTCAGGAAGCAACAGGTAAAACTGCACATGGAACAACAGACTGGTTCCAAATAGGAAAAGGAGTATGTCGAGGCTCTATATTGTCACCCTGCTTATTTAACTTATAAGCAGGGTACATCATGAGAAACGCTGGACTGGAAGAAACACAAGCTGGAATCAAGATTGCCGGAAGAAATATCAATAACCTCAGATATGCAGATGACACCACCCTTATGGCAGAAAGTGAAGAGGAACTCAAAAGCCTCTTGATGAAATTGAAAGTGGAGAGTGAAAAAGTTGGCTTAAAGCTCAACATTCAGAAAACGAAGATCATGCCATCCGGTCCCATCACTTCATGGGAAATAGATGGGGAAACAGTGGAAACAGTGTCAGACTTTATTTTTCTGGGCTCCAAAATCACTGCAGATGGTGACTGCAGCCATGAAATTAAAAGATGCTTACTCCTTGGAAGGAAAGTTATGTCCAACCTAGATAGCATATTCAAAAGCAGAGACATTACTTTGCCAACAAAGGTCCGTCTAGTCAAGGCTATGGTTTTTCCTGTGGTCATGTACAGATGTGAGAGTTGGACTGTGAAGAAGGCTGAACACTGACTAATTGATGCCTTTGAACTGTGGTGTTGGAGAAGACTCCTGAGAGTCCGTTGGACTGCAAGGAGATCCAACCAGTCCATTCTAAAGGAGATCAGCCCTGGGATTTCTTTGGAGGGAATGATGCTGAAGCTGAAACTCCAGTACTTTGGCCAACCTCATGCGAAGAGTTGACTCATTGGAAAAGAGTCTGATGCTGGGAGGGATTGGGGGCAGGAGGAAAAGGGGACGACAGAGGATGAGGTGGCTGGATGGCATCACTGACTCGATGGACGTGAGTCTGAGTGAACTCTGGGAGTTGGTGATGGACAGGGAGGCCTGGTGTGCTGCAATTCATGGGGTTGCAAAGAGTCGGACACGACTGAGCGACTGAACTGAACTGAACTGAACTGAAGCGTTCATCCTCTTGACTTTAAAGATGGAGCTGGGAGACCTTTCCTCCCAGGTCATGGGACTGACTCACCAATGAGGCTCACATACAAATAAGAAGTAACATTTACTGTTCGTAACTACAAAAGTCAGAGGTTAGTAACCCAGATAACCACCTCCTCATCATCCTGAACCCAGTAATAGGAAACGCAGGCCGGCGCACAGGATTCTATTTTAAGGATCTGAGTAGACGCTTTAGGGCACATTCACCTCCGGGGTGATGAACTGGATGGTAGGCAGGGATCCGCCCTGGAGCATGGGGTTAAGTCTGCCTGGAGCTCTTCAACTGTGAGGGAAACACCCAGAGCCTGAAAATTTCACCTCTGAACATAAGCAAACCCCACCCCCAATCTGGAAGGCTGCAGGGTATACCTTGTTCCATTTTAAAATGCCCCACTGGCACTTTTCTGAAATACTTAGATCTTCTTTATACTTAAGGAGACCTGGAACTTGAAAAATGGTATCTACTTTTTTTTTTTTTTTTTTTTTTGGTAAGTTTCCCTGTAGAGTTATAGCAGACAGCAGAGTCAGAAGAGACCTGGGTCCTAAAGCTTACAGGCAAACCATTTCTCCTCCCTACCTCCACCTATCTCCCATCTGCAAAGAGAATGATAATAACAGTCTCTAAGTCAGGTGCTGGTGGTTTCGTCGCTCAGTTGTGACTCTTGGGACCCCAGCCAGGCTCTTTGGTCCGTGGGATTTTCCAGGCAAGGATACTGGAATGGATTGCCATTTCCTCCTCCAGGGGATCTTCCCAACCCAGGGATCGAACCCCTCCTGTCTCAGGTCTTCTGCAGTGGCAGGCGGATTCTTTAACACTAGTGCCACCTGAGAAGCCCCGTACCCGAGTTAAGGTGAGGATTAAGTATCACAGGATGGAGACTACCTAGAGGTCCACATTCAGACCCCTGGTTGGGGAACTAACATCCCACATGCTACAGCCAAAGATCCCACATGCTGCAAGTAAGAGATGGCACAGCCAAACAAACACATAAAATAAAACCAAATATTTAAATAAATAAATACCACCATGTGTGCAGCACACTTAGCTCAGGCTTGACCCGGCCTGAGCCTTCAAACACTAGCTTGGGGGTTCTTGCTCACAAACCAAACGGACAACCCCAAAGGGTCTTGGAACAGTGACTGGTACTATGGATTCAATACATGACACATGCTGGAAAGAGTGTTCAGAGACATATTTGTCATCTGGTGGAATTCTTTACTGTCTGAGGCAGCTACTCTGGATCCCCTTTGAAAAGACGAGGCTCGGGGGGTGAGGTGCCAGTTCGGGCGCGGCAGCCGCCCATCGCACCGGGCTCCCCAGCCGTCCCCCGGCTCACTCTGTTCTCACGCTCCCAGTTTCCTTTTTCTTGTTTGCCTCTGTGTTTCCTAAGAGCCTAAGACGTGGGCACCGACTCTGGCTGGCGTTGTTGTTGTTGTTCTCTAGCCTCTTTCATCATTGGTATAATTTTACATAAACTTGGCATGCCTTAAAATTTTTTTAAAAAATACATTCAGTTCTTAAATATCTCCTGAGGGAGAAGAGGGTTTCTATAAACAATTTTGTTCTCTTCTCCTTAACGCTGAAATTAATAAGGCTAAGTCACTGGATCTCCAGTAACAAGTTGGGTTGTTTGCTGGTTTATTTTCATTTTGGAAACTCCTCTCCATAGTGAACCACACTCTCCCTCCCCCTGAAAAAAAAAATCTCATGGGGGATTCTGATCAGATGCTGGGGCCGTGGGGCCAATCCCCTGGAGGCTATTGGGTTTCTAGAAGGCTCCTAGAAGGCAACAAGTCTTGCAACCTGACTCTTAGCTGACTTTTCACCCGTAGGATTGTCTTGGGGAAGGGGTAAAGGACACAGGCAGGACTTTCTGTTTCCAGATAAAATGATGTATTTCATCAAGGAAGAAAGACATTTAAACCCATCTCTGAAATTCACTCGACCCTATGAAGGGCAACCTAGAAGCCTCTGGAATCCAACAGTTGGGATTTGAGCACCAGCTCTGATGCTTATCTGTGTGACGCCGGGTGAATTACTTAACTTTTCTGTTCCTCAGTTTCCTCATCTGCAAAATAAAAGTGATAACAGTACCTAAATCCATATATGTTTGTGAAGATGAACAAGGGCTTGCCGGGGACTGAGGGGTTTTCTGGAATTCTCAAGGTTCAGAGACGTCTTTTCAAAGGACCTGGGAAAGGAGCCTGGCAGGCTTCGGTTCGCAGAGTCTCAAAGAGTCAGACATGACTGAAGTGACTTAGCATACACACACAGAAGAAAACCCGAAGTCATCACAAGACCGGCACGACCTGCCCCGCCGTCCTTTCCCTGCCATTCTCCCTCATTCCTCAAGCTCCAGGCACGGCTTCCTTTGAGCTCCTCGAACACATCAAGCTTTTCCCCTGCATCCTCGGCACAGGCTCTCCCCTCTCACCCCTGCAGCGCCACCTCCTCAGAGCCCTTCTCACAACCCATCCTAAGCAGAACTCATGCACACCACCCACCCCCACACACACACACACACACTCCTCTTATCCTCAGTCACTCCATTCTTTCTGATCAGTTGCCAACAATTACTGGAATCAGGAATCTCACATGAAAATGCCCAGCCTCTCTTGAACTGAGCCATTTGCAGATGTGGACGGACCTAGAGATTGTCCTGTAGAGTGAAGTAAGTCAGAGAGAGAGAAACAGTTGTGTACTACTATTAACTCATTTATGTGGCACCTAGAAAAATGGTGTAGGTGAACTTACTTGAAAGCAGAAACAGAGACATGGATGTGGAGAACAAATATATGGACATCGAGCGGGAAGGGAGGGTGGGACGGATTGGAGACTGGGGTTGCGATATACACGCTGCTCTGTATACAATACATAAGTGACGAGACCCACTGTCCAGCACAGGGACACCTACTCAGTGCCCAGTGGGGACCTAAATGGGAAGGAAACTCAGGGACGAGGGGATGTATGTATGTGTGGCTCATTCACTTGGCTGAACAGCAGAAGCTAACACCACGCTGTAAGGGAAGGATTGTTGCTACTGTTTTACTCACTAAGTCCTATCCAACTCTTTGTGACCCCAGGGACTGAAGTCTGCCAGGCTCCTCTGTCCACCCCCAGTATTTCCCAGGCAAGAATACTGGAGTGGGCTGCCATTTCCTTCTCTAGGGGATCTTCCCCAGCCCTGGACTGAACCCGCATCTCCTGCATTGGCAGGTGGGTTCTTTACCACTGAACCACCAGGGAAATTAAAACAACAAAAAAAATGTTCAGCCTCTCTTAAAGAACCAGGAGACCTGCTCCTACGCAGCCCACCTTCATACAGACCCAGGGGCTGGGTGAGCCCTTGATTTAGGGGCAGCTCCCTCTTCTGCAAACCCTGCTCTCCCCGCCTCCTGCCTGGGCCATAAAGCAATCCTGTTTGTGCCCCCACCCCCAAATTGCGTTCATTGCTCATCATCTGTCTCTCTCGGGAAGAGATGGTCTTATTCCCCGCCCCCCACCCCTGCCGCAGCCGTAACATCCAGGCGGGCGGTGCCTGGCACGTAGCGGGGCCTCAATAAAAATGTGCTGAATGAATGAATGAGTAACTGAGGGCTGGACGGCATGCCTCCTCCTGAAGTCCCACAGGCTGCACAACTCGCTTTGCCATTTAATTACACTGGTCCCTGTAAGACTCATTAACTCGCTGCCCCAGTGCCTGCCTCCTCCGGAGAGCTTATTAAAACACAAGTCTGTTCCTTCCAGTGCCCAGTTTTAAAGATGTTAGGAGTCTCCCGGCAGCAACTGGAGATAGCAGACACTCCCCACCACGGCCTTTGAGACCCATCGAATCTGCTCGCCACCTACTCCGCCGGCCCCCATCGCCAAGCTCCCTCGGGCTGGAATGCCTCCTCCCCCGCCGGCCCCCCTCAGCAACCCCCCCGCCCCACCACCACCACGACCCTAGCAAACTCCTACTCATTCCTCTGCCCTGGCTGCAAGCGAAGCCTCTTCATCTGTGAAACACTCCAGACCCCCCACCCCCAAGGCTGACTTAGTCATTCTCACTTTTCTGCTCCCACCCCCTCTTTCCTACCCTGGCCTTCGCGCTGAGTAATGGCTCAAAATAGCAGCTGGTGTCTTCTGAGCCCTAGCTGTGTGCCAGGCACCGAGAGCTTTATCTCCTCAGATCATCAGGGCCGCGCTGAGCCCCTGCCTGGAAGGCTTCCCCCGATCCTCGACCTGCCACCCTGCCCCCACCAGCCCGAGAAGCTCCCAGGATGGCTTTCTCCTCTGCAGTTTCCCAGACGGGCCCCCCTTGCCACCCTATTTGGAATTTTCTTTTCCCTTCTAGCCCTCACCCCACCCCCAAGCTCCCTAGGCCTCCCCATCCTCTTTCCCTGCTTTCTCCCTCCATAGCTTTCATCACTTAACACTATCTTCTAAGTATTTAATTTGCCTATCTATGTCTCTCCTCCCTTGGAATGTCAGCCCCAGGAGGGCAGGGATTGCGTTCTGTCTTTTCTACTCCTGTATCCTTAACCATCTAGAAAAGTGCCTGCCACATCATAGATGCTCAATAAATATTTACTAGTTCAAAGAAGGTAGATATTATCACTCTCTTCATTTCACTCCAGAGAGAGGTGGTCTTTAGGGAGACCGAGGTGTGTGCCGACTGTTCCACAGCTGGTGAGTGATGGAGCCAGATGTGAGCTCCAGGATGTCAACTCCAACAAACCTCCCTGCCTTAACTACTCCACACATCACTTCCAGAAGGTATCTCTCCAAGGGTCTGACATCTCAGCTAGACACATGTTCCTTGGAGACAAGAATTCGATCGTATTCATACTACTGTCTCCTTGCCTGATCCTCAGTAGGCATCCAAGGATACTTGCTGAGCCAATGCATATGTGAACTGTGAGGTTCTAGATGGTAGAAATCACGTGCTTGGT
The DNA here is from genome assembly GCF_019923935.1 of Bubalus bubalis. Lineage (NCBI taxonomy): Eukaryota > Metazoa > Chordata > Mammalia > Artiodactyla > Bovidae > Bubalus > Bubalus bubalis. The sequence goes on along the minus strand of NC_059170.1, from coordinate 4,777,015 downwards.
TGCTCAGTCATGTCCGACTCTTTGCAACCCTACAGATGGTAGCCCACCAGGCTCCTCTCTGTCCATGGGGATTGTCCAGGCAAGAATACTGGAGTGGGTTGCCACGCCCTCCTTCAGGGGATCTTCTAGACCCAGGAATCGAACCCAGATCCCCTGAATTGCGGGCAGATTCTTTACTATCTGAGCCACCAGGGAAGCCCCTGGTAGAAATCATATCTTCATCCTTTTTATTCTTCTTCTTCTTTATCTCATGTCAAGGACCATATTGTATACACAGTTGAGGCTTAATACTTAATTACATCAATGAATTCTATTATGACAGTAGGTAATAATAATTCGACAGCAATAAGGACAATAATCGATAACACTTCAGGAGTCCTTACTCTGTGCTGGGTCGTAGCCTAAATGCTCTGTACATGAGTGAAGGCAAATAACGCTCCTCTTATCCTCAGTTCATGGGGAATAGATGGAGAAAGAGTGGAAACAGTGTCACACTTTATTTTTCTGGGCTCCAAAATCACTGCAGATGGTGACTGCAGCCATGAAATTAAAAGACACTTACTCCTTGGAAGGAAAGTTATGTCCAACCTAGATAGCATATTCAAAAGCAGAGACATTACTTTGCCAACAAAGGTCCGTCTAGTCAAGGCTATGGTTTTTCCTGTGGTCATGTATGGATGTGAGAGTTGGACTGTGAAGAAGGCTGAAGACTGACTGATGCTTTTGAACTGTGGTGTTGGAGAAGACTCCTGAGAGTCCCTTGGACTGCAAGGAGATCCAACCAGTCCATTCTGAAGGAGATCAGCCCTGGGATTTCCTTGGGGGGAATGATGCTGAAGCTGAAACTGCAGTACTTTGGCCACCTCATGCGAAGAGTTGACTCATTGGAAAAGACTCTGATGCTGGGAGGGACTGGGGGCAGGAGGAGAAGAGGAAGACAGAGGATGAGATGGCTGGATGGCATCACTGACTCGATGGACGTGAGTCTGAGTGAACTCCGGGAGTTGGTGATGGACAGAGTTCTGGCGTGGTGCGATTCATGGGGTCGCAAGGAGTCGGACATGACTGAGCGACTGAACTATCCTCATTTTACAGGTGAGGATACTGAGGTTCAGAGAGCTCAAGAACTCGACCCGGGTCGCACAGTAGGAAACAGCAGAGGCAGCACAGAATGCAGGCATCTGGGAGTCACATCCTTAATGACTCCTCCAGGCTGCCTCTCAACCTCTCTAAGAGATGGCCACTAAAACTTCTTGTTTTCTTGTTTCTTTCTTCTTGTGTGAAAACAAGAAGAATGGTTTATTACATATTTATATTTTATTTCTAAGAATTTCTTGAAATTCTACCAAAGGCTTTGGTAGGTAATATTATGTGTTAAATAATAACCACTAGAGTTCTCACCAAACCTGAGGTTTGCAGAGCAGTTTCCCATTTAGTTTCTCATCTGAGGAGAGGCTCTGAGGCTCTGAGTAAGTTGGATGGACAGGATCAAGGTCACCCAGCCAGCAAGGGGCAGAGCAAGGGCTCAAATTAACAGCTACCACTTACGGAAAGTTAAGATCTCAGTGCCTCCAAGTATAAAGCTCTTCCTGTACCTTCAGAGTAAATGAGATAGGGACTTGCCTGGTGGCTCAGTGCCTAAGACTCCACCCTCCCAACTTGGGGGGCCCAGGTTCTAACCCTGGTCAGGGATTGAGATCCCACATGTCACAACTATGACTCTGCATGCCACCGTGAAGCCTGAAGATCTCCTCGTCACAGCTAAGACCAAACACTGTCAAATACATGAATACATGCATATTTTTTTTAAAAAGTACGATAATTCATAGGGAAGGCACTTAGCACAGTTCCTGGCACCAGAGTGAAAGTGTTAGTCACTCAGTCATGTCCAGCTCTTTGGGATCCCATGGACTGTAGTCCACCAGGCTTCTTCTGCGGTGGGATTCTCCAGGCAAGAATACTGGAGTAGGCAGCCAGTCCCTTCTCCAGGGGATCTTCCTGACCCAGGGATCAAACCCAGGCCTCCTGCATTGCAGGCAGATTCTTTAGCCACCAGGGAAGCCCCTAGAGTGGACCCTCATAAATGTTAGTTATCATCATCTTCATCAACACCTCCCAGGAAGTGGAATAGTTTAGCTGATGACTGCTGCCTGCCTGTTGACCCTGATGGAAAGATTGCTCTTTTCATTCCTAGTTCATCCCTGGTGATGTTGAAATAATGATGAGTTTCCATTATCCCCTAGGTACCACAGAATGTTGAGAGCTGGAAGGGACTGTGAAGATGATCTCATCTGATGCCTGCATTTGCAGATAAAGAAACTGAGTCCCACCGAGGGAAAGGGTCAGAAAGCAAGCTCCTCGAGGGCAGGGACCATGCACTGTGCCTGGCACAGCCTGCCTCCCACGAAGATGGGTTTTTACCTAAGACAGTAATGTTTCTTACATTACAGGAAAATAATTAATTCGTTTCTGAGAGTTATAAGCTATTAACCAGAAAATAGATCACGTGACTTAATTCCACCTCTGCTAAAGGGCTTAAAATGCTTTGGTGAGTCGTCTGAGACTCATAAGTGTACACTTCACCTCTCTCTCAAAGAATTATTAACCAGCTCCATCAAAACTGGCACTTGAGCAATCAAGGAGAAAAAGAACTGGCAAGAGAAACTGCTTGAAAAAAAATCTCACCACCCTTATATGTGACTTCTTGTCACCTCTTTAAAAAAATTTTTTTTTCCTAAGAGGAGGAAGGAAACAAAAAAGCCCCGTTAGGCAAGATGTAAATCAATAAAATGAATTGTGGAAAATTACAAACTCTTCCCACCTCACAAGGTACATTTAAACAGACAGCAGTCGTGTGAAGTTGTAGAATTAAAGACAGACAGTGTCGGAAAGAGGGCTGAAGCAGAAATGGAGCCCTTACTAGCTTCTTCCAGGCGGCGGAGGTGGGCTGGAGAGAGGACAGCACATGGGTGTGGTCGCCATTCCTGAATAATGCCTTTGTGAACCTGTAATTTAAAGAGTTCATGCCATCCACTCACCTTGCTTATCTCCCCAGCTCACTGAGTAGTAATTCTCCCAGGTGTGGGACTAGCTTTTCATTCCCCACGTAGGTCTTGATCAGCTTTAGCTTGAGGATTTGGGGGTGGGGAGGGAGGGGTGGCGGGAAATGAGATTAGAGTTCAGTTCTTCAAACCAAAGGAACAAAACCAACAACAACAACAAAAAAACAAACCAAAGGAACAGGATTATAAACCCTTCTCCATTTCTGCTGTTTCTCTGGGCTTCATGCTTCTGGAGATAAGCTGAATTTCAGGCCCTGCAAACAAACTTGTGCCCGGAACAGCGCTCTCGGAATGAGAGGGCTCCCCTCCTCCATGACACCTTTATCAAAATCAAACTCTTTTCCACATTCCTTCCTTACACAGCCCAGGCGTGTGTGTGACGCAGGCCTCAGAGCAAATTCCGCTTAGGAGATCCAGAAATCTCGGGCCTGACGCTTCCTTCTAGAAAGGAAAGTCCAACAGGGGTGCCACACCCGGGGGGAGGGCAGAGAGGACGTGACGACACCTCCAGGAATGCAGGGCCCACGCAGGTGTGTTGGCACCCACGAACTTCCTTTTTAAAAGGGCTTGATAAATCACTACCGATAACAGTGATAAAGCTCAGCCACTCAACACTCCCTCCCACAGCAACAGGCCCAGCACCTGGCCCTGGGAGCCAGGGAGAGGGGGTAACAGCCAAGTACAGACATCCCGGTGATCCCTGGGAGTCCCCGAGACCTTTACAGGGGATTCTCAAAGCCGAAACTATTTTCAAAACACTAAGATGTCACTTGCTCTTCTCACTCTCCTTGTCACACAGGTATATGATGGAATTTTCCAGAAGGGACATGACCTGTGACGATGTCATCTCCCTGATGACTACTGGAATGTGTGCTTGTGTATTTTTCTTAGTATTTCTTTTTATTTACTTATTTGGCTGCACCAGGGTCTTAATTGCAGCATGTGGAATCTAGTTCCCTGACCAGAGATTGAACCCAGACCCCCTGCACTGGGAACCTGGAGTCTTAGCCACTGGACCACCAGGGAAGTCCCCGTGCTTGTGCACCCTTGTGTTTTAAACATTTCTCAGTTTTAACTTAACTTTGTTTTCTAAATGTAATTGTATTTTTTTTGGACGCTTGTGCAGCATATGGGATCTTATTAAACAGTTCCCCAACCAAGGATTGAACCCACGTTCCCTGTGTTGGAAGCCAGGCATCTTAATCACTCAACTGCCAGAGAAGTCCCAACAGTTTTCATTTTAATACAATGACTGTTGAAAGACAAATCTACACATAAACACAATACTGGAGGCCCTTCATAATTTTTAAGAGTATTAAGAGGTCTTGAGACCAAACTGCCATGCTGCCCCATCCCAGCACCACACTTCATGTCCAGTGTAGCCTGAGTCACACAGCAGGTGCTTTTGAACAGGAGGTAGAGAAGGCAGATTTTACAATGATTCGGCTTGGGATGGTGCCCCTTCCCTCTGGACTTCCACCAAAAATGGCCAGAACAACTTTGAATTCCCCCACGAATACTTGGTGAACTGAACCCTTCAGAGGGGGAAGATGAGAAGCCCACCTTTGAACTCAGGTGAGGCTATGTAAATATGGAGAAACTATCCTCCCCAGGTCCAGCACCCGGCAGAGACAGATCTGAGTACCTGCGGGCACTCAGGCAGATGCTACTACTCGGAGTCATAGTGAGCAAAGCATAGGGGTCGCTGCGTTTCACAGCCGTCCTTCTCCGAAATACATGGGGAACCTGGAACTAGACAAAAGTGCTGGGAAGGAGGGGTGCCCGCGTGAGGACGGATGAAGGCAGAGACAGGGTGAGGAAGGCCCAGAGCGCTCCGGCTGAATGCGGCAACCTAGCCAGCTGTTCTTGGCCATTTCAGGTTAGAACGGCCCCCCGCAGGCCCAGGTCCAGCTCACAGGCGAGTTCCACAGCTCTGTGATGAGCCCCTCTGCAGGTGGGTGGGGGGCCCTGGGGGTCTCCTCCTCACCACCCCAGCACTGGCAGTGCTGCAAAGGAGAAACCCGGCTCTGGGCCTTTAAAGAGAAGGATTCAGTCTTGTTATCAAGAACATAGCTTGGTCATTCCACTGGAGGGACAGAGACAAACACAATCTGGCGGCTGTCACTGGTGGACACGGCGAATAGCCCAGAAATGGCTGGAGGGAGAGGAAGATCCTCAAAGGTTAAAAATAAATTTAAAAGACAAAGGGGGGGGGGAATCCCTGGAGGGCCGATCTAGAAGTACAGACCTTCGAGGAGACATTCCTGGCCTTTGCCCACTTCCCCTCCCTCCCAGCGCCCACTCGACCCCATGGGACCTGACTGGACTGCAGAAAGTCTCTACCAACGACATTAAGCCAGTAGAGCCCTGAGATTTTTCTCCAGTTACTGTTGCAGAGGCGCGAAAACTGGAATTTTGCAACCGAGTTGAAGCCAGACGACTAAAGGACGCAAATGGGTGATGGAGGGGCGTTGTTGGAGGCTGCAGCATCCCAAAGTGGAAGGGACGGAAGAGGGTGCAGAAAGCCGGCAGCCCCGCGGCGCCCGGCAACCAGCCGGGAAGCGTGCTCCACGCCCCGGCGGAGCGCGAGCTCAGGCCGGGTCCAGAGCAACCAGGCGCGCACCCGCGCGCGCGCAAAAGGCCCACCCATCCCAGCGCGTCTCCAGGTGCGCTCGCGCTTCCGGCCGGCCTTCGCTGGGCGGAAACTACAGGGCCTGCGCATGCGCTTTGGAGCTCGCCTGCGGGGTCCAGAAGGCCCCTCTCGGCTTCAGGTGATCCCACCCCTCCCTCGCCGCGCGGGACCAATCGAACGGCGGCAGGCGGGCTTTTCGAGCAGGAGGCCCCGCCCTCGCGCGGCGCGAAGCGGGTACCGATTGGTTGGCGCCGAGGGCGCAGGTGCGCGCTTCCCATTGGGTGGGGGCGGAGCGCGGGCCGCCGAAGCTTCGGCGGAGGCTGCAGGTGAGCGCGCGCACGCGCCGCGGCGGCGGCCCGGCCCGAGGTGAGGGAGCGCGCGCGCGCGGGGCTGGCGGCCGAGAGCGAGGCTGCGGCGCGTGTCCCCGCCGCTCCGCCCCCTCCGCCGCCTCCGCCGTCGCGGCCGCTGCTGAGGCCGGGAGGGCGGGCTCCGCGTCCCCGCCCGCCGCGCCGCCAGTCCGACCCTCGGTCCCGCCGCGTGAGGAGCCAGCCGAGCGGGGCCCGGCGCGGAGACGCGAGCCGCGGCCGCGCCTCTGCAGGTGCCTGTGAGGAGGAGCCCGGGCCGCCGCCGCCGCCGCGTCCCGAGCCCGCCGGCCGCGCACTCGCCCCGCGCGCCCCCGAGGGGCGGCCCGGCTGGAGGAGGCCGCCGCGGGCCCGGCCTCAGGATGAACCGCGGCCACCGGCACGGGGCAGGCAGCGGCTGCCTGGGCACCATGGAGGTGAAGAGCAAGGTGCGCGGGCCCGGGCAAGCTGGAGGAGCCCGGGGACGGGGGGCCGCAGTGACTGCGCCTGGGGCCCCCAGGGGCTGGCCGGGTGTCTGGGACCGCCGGGGCCGCTCTGGGGGGACTTGGGGGCTGGAGACGGTGGGGAATGAACTTGCCGAGGATGGGGGGCCTTGTGTCCGCTCCCGCCCCCAGGTAAGGCAGGAGCCCCGCCGAGCGATTAATCCCCTTCCGTAAGAAATCATTCCCCTTCAAGGATGAGAGTCAGGCCCAAGACATACCCGAGGATGGGGGGGCATTTGAGCGAGCGCAGCGTGGTACGAAAGGTTTGGAGGAATTCTGCCTTCTGGCGTGTGAGTAAAGAGTGTTTGAAACACCCGTACTCACCCAAATGTAAAAGTTAGCTTTTGCTTCCAGTAGGGATTTTTCTAGCGCGAACTTTGGTATGCATTGAATCTTGTAAAATGAACGCTGTCACCTTTCGTGTGAATGGCACTTCACAGTTTTGAGTTTGGATACCCTTCTCATTCCATCCTGCTACTCTTTCAAGTCAAGTGTTTTTCCTCTTGACCAACGCTGATGACAACGTGTGGGTATCCTGTGAATTCCTAAATTGCAAGGCTCCCTGAGCGGGACAGTGTATCGGGATTAGTGAGGGAATGCTTTCTAAAGGAGGTTTTAAGCTGGAATTTGAAGATGATCGGCAGCCCCAAGAACATTCTCAAGCAAGCATTTCATGAATTGAAGAGCCAGAAGGGACTTAGATAATCTAGTCTGATTCTCGGAGAAGACAGGGGCTCAGAAAGGTTTTGACTTCAACAAGCTCTGCTTTTTATGACAAAACCTTAAAGCCCTTTTTACAAGATAAGTTTTAGGCCTTCTGGAATACCAAAGAGAGCACATGGAGCTGAGCCCGTGAACATTTAAAATAAGAGTTGGGAAGATCAAAAACACAGGGAAGAATAGGAGAAAAGGAAAAGCGTATCAACTTAAAAAATAATGAAACCTTACCGAGTATAAGATTACGGGGATAGGGTAGAAGGGAGAATGCAAAATCAAGGAGTGATTTTCAGTGAAGTAGAGTAAGGAAGGCTCTCTGGGGTAGAAGGGTTTTTATTATCTGGAGTTGATAAGCGAGGTCCTGTAAGTTGTCATAACTGAGATCTGCATTCATTTTAAACATTTTAAAACATTATTTTCAATTTAACTCGTATCACAGTAGGTACTAATTTTAAAAGCCCTTCTGCTTAATAAGAACAGAAATATAGCAGGTTCAGGAATACACTGTCTCCTGTGTCCTCCATGGAATTGCCATAGCGAATTGAAGTGACATGCTTGAACTAAGAGTTAAGATAACAAAATATAGAGAGTTTTTCCTCTGGCATATAGTGGTAGTCGTGGTTCCGAGCCCAATGGTTGAACCTTCTCTCAGCATTTCTGTTATAAATCTAGTTTGGGTTTGTGGGAGTTGAGGTTAAGAAAAGAAAAACACGATATTGCGCAATCTTAAAATTCAGTTCATGGTCCTAATCTTGGTAGCAAGTCTGTAACTTTTTATCATAGGAAGAAAATGAGTGGGGATTCTAGGTGCTCTGATAAATACAGTCAAATGGTAATTTATCTTTCAGATTAGGAAACCTTGAGCATGTAGGGACTAGAATTTCAGGCTTTCCGTGTGTCTCTTCTGTCAACTGGCTTGTGAATCTTTCCCACACTGCCCATTATATATTTGGCCTGCTCTACTGCGCTTCTGGTGAACCGTATCTCTTAAACAGAGTCAAGGGTCCCACTCGTGTTCTAGCCGCTGATCAACAGGCCCAGGGGAGGTACGGTTTCTAGTGTGTCTCTGACACCTTGTGTTTTAACTGTACACTTATTTTTAAGGGGTTAAAGAAAAGCACTTGACATCTTCACCATTTAAACAATATTTGGACAGATGGGTGAAACAATGCATCCATTTTCACTGCTTTGGTGGTGATATTACAGCTTTTTACAAAGTTGATAATGAAGAGGTTGTGACCCCAACTCTGTGGTATGCAGATCCACATTTCAGGATTTCTTTTTCTTCTGCATTAAAAGCAAGTTGTCAGTGTCATATCTTTGCTCCTGGAAGGGGAAAATGGTACAAATAAGTAATGGATCCTGCAAATATAAGTATAGTTAAGTTGTGATACCAGTTACCATGTGACTTTCCTTTATGGTAACATTTTGGTAACATTTATCTTCCTGTATCGGTGGAGTTGAGAGAGCTCTGATAATAATCAAGGTGATGTCCTCCAACAGCCTTAGATATCAAAGACCTGGAATAGTCATTGAGCTGTACATTTCCTGGTTATGATTCATGGGGAACCAGTCCTAAAATCAAGTTTACATTTCTAGAGTGTTGTACCAAAAGATGCTGGGTGGCTGGTGTCCATCCCCATGACCAGGCCAAACTAGACCAGGCTAAAAAAAGTTTTAATAGTTGTTGATTGGGTCTTAATTTTATCTCTATTTTTGTATTTTTCTTCATGTAGTAAAAAGTTCTCTTAATCCTGTTGTTCTGCTGCAAGAAGCATAACAATTTCTCTTTTTTTTTTTTTTTCTGCTAACTTTGCAAAAGGGCACATCTACTGTGAAGCCTTACAATTTCCCATTGTTTTTATCATAACATTTAAGCAAGAGAAAAAAAAGTCGAGCAAAGAATTTTTATCCACAAGCTTTAGCAAAAACATTGCAGCCCTAAAATATTCAATCATTAGCTGTTACTCCCATTCACCAGGGGAAGTAGTAAAACCTGGGGATGAATCCGAATGCACTGGGATGTTGCGATACCAGAATAAAGAAATTGGAGGAGAAACTATGACTTTTGATAACATCATAAGACTGACTCTGATATGAAGGGTGTTCCCCAGTTTTTATTTACTTTGAAACGTGAAGGTGTGACTAAACTTTTTGAGCGTTTTAGGTGTGAGTCACCTTATTTTCTTGACAAATGTTAGTGTTTACGTTTGAGGAATATGTTTTGGAAACTTTTAATGTATTAGAAGTAAGAGGTGGTTTTACCGAGTTTTCATTTTAATTGAAAACTAACAAATAGTATGGATATAAGCAAGGCAGAAGCCTGAATCCAGGGAGCCCATGGGATCCCTGGGGAAGTGAATGGACACATTTGTAACCAAATGATTCCAGTAGGGACTTGGTCTGCATGATGTCTAAGCCCTGTTGGTAGTACAACAAGTGTTACTATCCAATAATAGATACTTAGAGGAAAAAGGAATTCAGTGGTCAAACACATTTGGCAAACAGTTTAAAAATTTTTTTCTGTTTTTATCAACCCCAGGGCTTCACCTTGCCTTTAATAACTGGTCTACCCAGTGATTCCCAAGAGTGTGATTATAGTTATATAGCATTTCCCAAACTTGTGTGACTGGGGCACTTTTTGAGGAAGGCTGATGAATCTTTCTTAGGTTTCCACATTTGAGGAAATGCTGTGCTAGTTCCAGAGTAAGTCACAGATCCTGTTCATTATGGACTGGATGAAGCCAGTCCTTCGTGTCAGATAAGAACCACTGAAATCACGTGGCATCTGGATTCTAGAGTAGGGAAGCAGACGTGAGTATCAGAATTGTGAAGATAAATACTGGGTATGATGGAAGTGCCGGCCTCCCTGTTTGTGTGGTTCCTTAATACCGCTCATATAATTATTCTCTTTACCCACTAATTGCTGAGCTCGGGTGCAGGCCTGAGCCTTTCATTCTCTAGGGCCTAGCACTGTGCCAAGCACATAAACACTTCTGCATTAATTGGATGGTTGTACGACATATATTTAATGTATTAATAAAACTGCCTTTTTTTTTCTTTTAAGATTAACATAGGGTAGACACTTCTTATCTTTAGACATTTCTACTATAGTATGCCTCCATTCATATGGTACCTTAATGCCAAGAAGTTCAAAGTCCTGCTTGGGTATGCTGCAGTTAATTCCTGCCACTTCCTGTGAAGTCGTTACTCCTTTTATGGGGGAGGAAACCTAGATGCTTTTTGCTGACAGTCAGAATAGAAACTTAGGCACATCCTTGTTACCCCGAGGCCTGAGTGAGGAGGGAAGACTGTTGTCAGGATCTGGACTCCAGACAGGGCTTATTTGAGCTGACTCACTCTGCAGGACAGTCCCCAGTGAGGCCTGGGTACCCCGGGGATTCAGATGAGCCTGCGTCTCTTGAAGGGAATGCCCTTCAGAGATGCAGCAGTGAGCAGGCACATTTCTGTGTCTTCCCTAGGCTGTTTTATCTCCAGATAATTAGGTTTCTAGGGGCTTCCCTGGTGGCTCAGCTGGTAACGAATCTGCCTGCAATGCTGGAAACCTGGTTCGATCCCTGGGTTGGGAAGATCCCCTGGAGAAGAGAAAGGCTACCCACTCCAGTATTCTGGCCTGGAGAGTTCCATGGACTGTGTAGTCCATGGGGTCGAGAAGAGTCAGACACGACTGAGACTTCCACTTTCAGTGAGGTTTCTGACTATAAACCGTGTGGCTGAAACTGTCTTCTTTATTAAAGGAAACTTGTATCTGTGAATTTTTCTATGTCATGCATTATAAGATTGGATCCTGTTACCTTTTTTAAAATTAATATGTTTGTTTGTAGTTTGGAGCTGAATTTCGTCGGTTTTCGCTGGAAAGGTCAAAACCTGGAAAGTTTGAGGAGTTTTATGGATTACTGCAACATGTTCATAAAATACCCAATGTTGATGTTTTAGTAGGCTATGCAGACATCCACGGCGATTTACTACCTATAAATAATGACGACAATTATCACAAAGCTGTTTCAACGGCCAACCCACTGCTTAGGATCTTTATACAGAAAAAGGGTAAGTACCAACATCCAGAGAAATTGTTTGAGAATTAGAAGTTGTTAATTCCTCATTGATAGGATATACAGAGTTTGCCACAAATTTAAGGAATTAGACATTTTGTGTGAATCTTATTACCAAATTAACTAACGAGTTAAGACGTCTGTGATATTATTGGTTTATTAACATCTTTACACTTAATTAAGTGTACTTTAGAAAGTTTTGATTACTTTGTAAACCCTTAGATTCTTTTTCTTAATGGAAATTAGGAACATATTGAATCTTTATGTTGAATGTGATTTTGTCCATTCAGAAAGACGTGGTAGGAAGAGTGTGGCTTTGGAGTCAGAGAAACATTCTCCCTTTTTGGTGGCAACTAAGGTGACTGGTGGTAAAGAACCCACCTGCCGATGCAACAGACATGAATTGGATCCCTGGGTCAGGAAGATCCCCTGGAGGAGGAAATGGCAACCCACTCCAGTATTCTTGCCTGGAAAATCCCGTGGACAGAGGAGCCTGGAGGGCTACAATTCATGGGGCCACAAAGAGTCGGTCACGACTTTGAAATACTGTGTTTACTACTTGAAAATGAAAGTGAAAGTGAAGTCGCTCTGTCGTGTCCGACTCTTTACGACCCCATAGACTGTAGCCTACCAGGCTCCTCTGTCCATGGGATTTTCCAGGCAATAGTACTGGACTTACTAGGTACTTGAAAGAAAGCTGTTTACTCTTCTGGGTTGCTATGTCTTTATCTGTAGAATGAACATACCATCTCATAGCATTGCTCCGGGGTTTAATAGAGCTCAGTGCAGTGCCTTGGCATGCACTAGGCCTCCGCTAAATGTTCACTTTCCTCTAAGGTGTTTCTCACAGAAAATACAATCAGTTAATTATCTGGAAAATTAGTAAGTCATTATTTTGGAGGAATGTAAACATTGATAATTGGTCTTGCAGAAGAACGTTTTAAATGACCACTGTAAAAAAAAATAAATAAATAACCACTGTATATGGCAAGCACTGCAATGTATTTTGACTTTAAAAAGTCCTAAAAAGTTTTTTTAACTTTGTGGCCTCTTGCATGTGTGTGTATCTATGTCGGCCTGTGGCTGGGCGCCATGCATGCTGCTGCTGCTCTTGTCGTTGGAAAATGAGGAGGTTTGGAAAGGCAGCTTGACAGCCTCCAGCCCAGTCCTGGTGGGTGATTCAAGCCTGGCTGTGCTTGGAAACCGACCTAGCCAGCAGTGTGAGAGAGTGGGCCGAGATTACCCTTGAAGGTGAAACTTTATTTCAAACCAGTTGATAAGCGTTGGACCACTCCCAGGGCTCTGAAATTCCACTGATTGTGTATCTTTGCTTCTGGGTTTGGAGGAACTCAAGTCCACCAACAAAATAAACCTCCGAGGGTAGGTAGGGTAACTTATGTCTGTACCACTTGACTATTTACAAAATAGAATCACACAAATTCGTTTTCCCAGAGACACCTGAGACAGGTTTCCTCAGTAAGTGACAGGAGCCTGGTACAGCTAGGATGTTACTTCTGGAATACTCTGAATGAATCTGAGTGAGGAGCAGGCAGCTGAGAGATGCTGCCCACTTCCATCCCAGCGGGAGACGAGGTGAGGTAAAGGGGAGGACTTGAGAGGCACCACGCTCCTCACCAGATGTCAGAGAGTTGAGGAGGAGTCCAGCAGAAGATAGCTTCCTGGACTCGAGCCTGATCTCTGGGACAGGGCCATAAAACAGGCATAGTTTGGAAGAGAGATTGACTTGGAAAGAAAACTGGTTTCGTCTTAGGCCAGAAAAAAAGCTTATCTGGCCAGTGAGTTTCAGCCTTGTCATGCACAAAATCAGAAATGGTGGGCAAAGAGTTGAAAGTCTACAGAAAGCGATAGTTGAAATTTTTGGGAGTAGACAGAAAAGCTAGCAGAGACGAAGACCAGGACTGGTTATTAGAGAGCTATGCATAGAATGTTGGAGAAGGAAAGACGGCACATGTGAGTGGAACTCGTCATTTTAAACGGAATGATTTAAATCATTATTGTTGAATAAAAGGCCTTCCTTGTTAGCGGTTGTAATTTTCATTACAAATTTACTTGCTATTTGGAAGTGTATTTAAATGTAGAATGACTATTTTTAAACTACTGCCATCTGACAAACTTGTTGGATTATCCCCTTTGTTAGAAAGATTATAGGCTGTGGATTATACGATCACATGTTTATGTTACTGGCATTGTAACACTCATAGGATTAATCCTAACCTCTTTGAAGGGTGGTTATCTTCTGCTGGTCCCTTCTTCAAAAAGGGACTTTTGAAGTAAACACAGTCAACAGAAGTTTTCTGTGCAGTAGAGGCAAATGTCAGTAGGATTCATAGCCCTTAGAGTTGGATTTAGAAAAACGCGGTGTGTTCAGCAGAAGAGTTTTGTTTTTAAAAGAGTTACGTTTAATACAGATATGACTTAAGCAAAAAATGTGAAGTCAGTCAGTCAATTCATTCCCACTTAAAACCCTCCAGTGGCTCCCGTCGCACGCAGAGCAAGAACCTTCCTGATCTGGGCCCACAGCCTCCCCTCCCCCCGTCCTCCTCTCCAGAACCACGACAGCCCCGCCCCACAGCCTCCCCTTCCCCTGTCCTTCTCTCCAGAACCACGACAGCCCCCTTGATTTCCGACCCCACCGGCCTGGGTGGGCTTGCTGCCGCCTCCGTGCTTCTGCGCGTGCTGTTCCTTCTGTAAGGAACGCTTTTCCTGCAGCTCAGCCGGAGGCTGCCTCCTTGCCCTCAGGCCTCAGTATGGGTGACTGTCTCAGAGGGGCCTCTTCCGACCGCCCCAGCTAGGGCCCCCACCGCCCACGTTTACCAGATTGCCCCCTGGAGACCTGGAATCACCTTACTTAGGCAGCGTTAAGGTGTTTGTGGTCTTACAGAGTTATGCAGTGCCCTGTAGTTCGTGGCGATACTTTTTTTTTCTAAACAAAGCTGGACAGATGCTTAAGTAGAACGCTGATTCTACGTAATCTTTAATGAACATTAAATTTTGGAAGCTAATATAAAACATGATATTAAGTATGGTTACATTTTATCGCTTAATGATAACATGGTTTCTGTTTTTCTGGTCTGCGGCCTCCAGTTTAGGAATCGGCAGGGCAGTGGGTTGCACTTGATGCGGCACCAAAAAGACAGACAGAAACACAGTTTAAAATTTGAAAGCACGCGACCTGTTAGAATGTGGTACACTCTATCAAATAAGGTTTCTTTGAAGTGAAAGCTCACGATTGAAGGCATAAACCACTTCATAGCATGATTTTGGAGGTCACATTGTTGCATATCTTGAAAAGTTTTATGTTTTACAGTAGTTTATCATTAGAGGCGAAAAACCCTAGGCACTGTTTCTAGGGCTGTTATCATGGAAGCAAGAATCAAAACAGAAAAACCTGATATCTTAAAAGTTATTTTCAGAGAGGATTCCCAGGTCTTTTGCCAGCCCCCTTTGCCCTGTTGGAGTTTAGAATTTCCTCATTTTTTTGAGGGAAAAAGAGTTTTCCTTCTTTTGTACAGGTGGTTGTATGGAAAACAGTCTTAGACAATATTTAAAGGTTACACCTTTAAAAGAAAAACAACTGTATTCCAATTAAAAAAAAAATACAGTAAAAGTACTCAGGTCATCCCTGTAGGTTTGGAGGATGGCCAGGGAAATGTGTATTTTTTCAAAAGCCTCCCAGCCCGTCCTGATGATGTTCAGCCAGGTCTGAGCCCCACTGACACATGTGGACTCCTCGCCAGATCTGATCAGGATACCTGCACCACAGCTTCTTGCCACACTGCCGCCGACTGTTTTTGTATGCCATCAGACAAACACGTGTGTACTGCAGGTTTCATCAAAGGAGCATGCTGGGGACACTTCTGGTCTTGCTTTAAGCCTCATCTGCCTTAGGACATGGCCTTATGGCCCAGATACCTGGAACCGGGTGGCCCTTCAGCCATCTCTTAGAACTCTGCCGTGCAGTAGATGTGACTTGGGAGATGTGTTTTAAGGTTATCTTTTAATGAGTTGGGTTTAATTCAGAAATGGCCTAAGGAAAATACATTTTAATAGTTATAAAAAAAAATAGTTTAACAAAAGAAATAAAATTAAGTAAAATAAAAAGAAACTGTAGAGAAACATCTCACAGTATGACACCAGTTGCTTATGTCAGAAACCTGGCTGTCACCTTTGACACATACTTTTTTTTTTTCAATCAGTCTGTCACCAAGCCTATTGAAACTGTGCTCTAATTATTTTTCAGGCTTATCTCCCATCCCCATTGCGTCTGCTCCAGGCCAGGTGCCATCCTGAATCACCCACAGTAACCTCCTACCTTGCCCTGCAGGTCCCTTCTCCAGCTTGCAGCCAGAAAATCCTTGGGGTTTCTTCCCTTTGGCCTTAGGCTGAAGTCTGGAACCCTCCCCTCTTCCCCGGGGGGCTGGTGTCTGCAGGGCCCTGTCTGCTGACTTGGCTCTAGCTCCTCCCCTCCCAGCCTATCTTCTCTGGAGGCTGGCCGCACCTGCAAGTTCTTCCCTCCCTCCCACCGGGTGAGCTGCTATTTCTTTTCCAGTCTCAGCATAAGCCTCACTTCCCTGAGCAAGGCGGGCGTGGCCCTTGTACACCCACTGACAGGCTCCCTCAACCCAGGGTACTTCACAGCTCCTGGCATCTCTGTAATCATGGTGGTTTCCGGTTCTCGGTTAATTGCCGGCTCTGTTAGTCTGTAAACGCCTGGAAAGCAAAGGGCCTCTGCACAACTTGTGTCGGATCTGTGGCACAGAGCGCAAGGCTTGGCCACGCGGCACTAGGTGCTTCTTAAGTAGCTGGTGGTTGATTTTCCTTTATATTAGAAACTGAAGGGATCTGCAGAACGTGAATACTGCTTTGAGTGACGTTTAATCCTTTTAAAAAGCTGCCACATCTATTTCATTTTAACCATTTTGGATGAGAACAAACGCTGGCAAACTCGGGCTCGCTGGCTGTCTTATAACAGTTTTCCTGGAAACACCCATGCTCAGTCCCCTCTGTATTGCCTGCAGCTGCTTTTACAACAGAGATTGTGTGACTTACAGGACCCTGAAATATTTATGGTACAACTCTTTGCAGAAAAACGTTGTCCACCCCTTGACTAGAACAGTTCCCCAACTATTTCATTCTTCCCTGTCTTCCAGCAGAACTTGAAACGGATCATAGTCTTTAACTTTCTTGATGACTCTCCCAGGAATGGTCCCTGTTTTGTTAACTGTGCAGGGACGTTTCTGGGATTTATAGAAATACTTTGTTCGTTTTGAGGTTTGCTTTATATTCGCTGTAGGCTTCTATTTTTGTATCTGTGCCTGCCACTCACTAGTGGACCCTCAGTCCTGACTCATGACTCTGAGCTGAGGAATGAGATAACCAGGGGTTTGGGGATTAATGTTTAAATAATAAGAGGCTCAGAGGGAGGGCCCACAGGGCTCCCTCTCGGTGACTGAAGCACAGGAACTTTCTGTGTGTAAGGAAGTGAGACATCCAGCCCGGCTGTTCGGTGGCATTCCAGGTGGAGGCCCTCATCCATCTCGGTGAGCTGAGCTTGTCAGGCTCGAGATAGGTGAGGTGTTGCTGCACGAGCCTGTATCACGCGCTGTTGCGTCAGCCTGGGTTTATGCAAGTGAAAGGTTGCTATGAGCCAGGTTTCCAACCCCCGGTCCCGTTCCGAGTTTTGTACTTTGACAGACATGCTCAGGTGGAGCGCCAGCCCTGAGCCCTGTACATGTTCACCTTTACACTTTAAACCGACACCCTGCACCCTGGCTTTCCGCCAAAATATTTCTTTTCCCAGTGGCTGGAAACTGATTAGCTAGATGGGGGAACAAAGGTGCCTTTGTACTGGGGCATATTGCTTTTGAGAATTTAGCAGAGAGCATTCAAACAGAGTCTGGAGGCGATGCCAAATTATGCAGATTGGGGGGGTCTTTTGGTCAGGTTTCCCATGAGTAGGTATGTAGGCAACTTGGTTTTGTTCTCTGTTTGTATCGTCTGAAATTTCCCACATAAAAATTGTGTGAGCTTTCTTAACTGATTATAAAATGACACATCCAGTTCTGAATGAACACAGTCAGGAGAAGGTTGTTGATAGATTTTTGGCCACATTTTGCCCAAAAGATTGTTTTGTCAGTGGATTTATTTCCCAAGCCAAATTATAAGTAAATTTCTGTCTTTGTAAGAACACAGTGTAAGTACTTTCTCCATAAATGAAGCAAAATTATCCCCGGGTGGTAAAAGTGCCCCCAAATTAAGTACCCCTGGTCTTGTACATTTCTGTGAAACTAGCTTTTGAGGCGTGTTCAGGCACCCTGAGAAAACATCGCTGACGTTCTCAGTGTACACTTAGCATTCACTGTGTGACGTGAGTGTGCACACTGCTGGTCTAGTCAGAAAACCAGGCCCGTCTTCTGTCTGTAACGTATTTTGTACCCTTCAGTTCAGTTCACTCAAGTCGTGTCCGACTCTTTGCGACCCCATGGACTGCAGCACGCAAGGCCTCCCTGTCCATCACCAACTCCCAGAGTTTACTCAAACTCATGTCCATTGAGTCGGTGATGCCATCCAGCCATCTCATCCTCTGTCGTCCCCTTCTCCTCCTGCCTTCAGTCTTTCCCAGCATCAGGGTCTTTTCAAATGAATCAGCTCTTCGCATCAGGTGGCCAGAGTTTTGGAGCTTCAGCTTCAGCATCAGTCCTTCCAATGAATATTCAGGACTGATTTCCTTTAGGATTGACTGGTTTGATCTCCTTGCAGTCCAAGGGACTCTCAAGAGTCTTCTCCAACTTGTACTCCTATTTGTACCCTTAATTTCCTATGAAGTAAAGGTAATAATAGTCATCAATAAGGAGGCTGAGAGTCAGGGAACAAGAAACTGGAGATGGAAGCCGTGTTGCAGACACAGGCTGGTGATGTTCCTGTCATTCTGTAGCATTGGTGGAGACTAGGACTTTAGTTCTTGGGATCTTGGGGGTACTTTTGTCTTTTTAAATTTGTATTAATTTTTTTAATCCTTGGAGATTCTTTTTAGTTTATCCTCACTGTAGTTATTTTTGACACATGGTTTCACCTTCTGTGCCTGCTGTTAATTCTGTTTCCTCATCCTCTGATGAGGCATGTAGTTTGTAGGCTGTCTGCCTCCAGCTGCGTGATTTAAGAAGATTGCGTTTTAGTGCCCCGTTCTCCCTGTTTGACCTCAGAAATAATCAATGGCTGACTTGAAGAGTAAGTCACTTCCCACTCCCAGGTGTTACTTAGCTTAAACAGGTTATTGTTGTTATTTAACTGGGTGCAGCATTTTAAAATGGGAAGATTTTTTTAAACGTAAAAATACAAGACTCTCTGACAAGCTGGACTGGCCACACAGATTCCTACAGTCCTTGAAGAGAATCTGCCTGGAGCAAGAGAAGCCACACCCGTTATCGGGGCAGGCACGCTCAGCTTTGCCAGAGCCCCCTACCTGTTGTGTCTGTCTCGGCTCAGCTTCTTTGAAAAGTGGGAAAATGAAAGATTAAGAACTTGCCCAGAAAACTGAGGGAGAGTGTACTTGCAGAAGACCAGAATTCTGTGTTTGATACACATTCGTTTAATTTCATTATGATTTTATGTGTATTATCCATTACACTTAATTACAGGCGGACCTTGGATATATTGTGGGTTCAATAAAGCGATTATCTCAATGGAGTGAGTCACATGAATGTTGGCACAAATAAGTGCATTATGTCTAAAAAAACCCCTTCATTTTAAAATACCTTTTTGCTTAAAAAAAAAAAATGTAACGAGCCTTCAGTGAGTCATCGTCTTTTTGTGTAGTGACATCAACGATCACAAGTTTGAAATACCGAAAGAGTTAACAAACTGACCCAGAGACATGAAATGAACAAATGCTGTTGAAAAAAATGGCATTGATAGACTTGCTCGATGCAGGGTTGCCACAGACCTTGTTTACAAAAAAAAATTATCTGTGAGGCACCACAGAAGAGATCTGCCTGTACAGTCTGTCCAACCTCTAAAACAGGTACTTGAGCTTCAAAAGTGTCCAATTTCATGTCATTAAGTCAAATATAAACATGCAAATTGGAGGGTTTTGAACAAATGTAGGGAAAACAGTGTAAATAACTTGTTATAAGTGGTGTCGAGAATGTGTGTGTGTGAGGCTTATCGGAGTTTCATTTGCCGTATTTAATGTTTCAGTCCTTGAACTTCATAAAATCTAACGTCAACTTCTGGTAATTTCACGGGGAATACTTGAGAGGGCCCCCTAGTGGTTTTTCCTGGCACAGCATGTCTTCCTACTGCACTCCGTTTTTTATCTGATCAGATCAGATCACATCAGTCGCTCAGTCGTGTCCGACTCTTTGCAACCCCATGAATTGCAGCACGCCAGGCCTCCCTGTCCATCACCAACTCCTGGAGTTCACTCAACGGGCTAATATTTAACGAGTTTTGTTTCTGTACCAAATATGTTTTGAGTTGCCCTTTCTGTACAGATTCCATCATAGATAAACGTATTTTCATAGCATTCCTATAATTATTTTATTTGTTTGAACAGAAGAAGCAGACTACAGTGCCTTTGGTACAGACACACTAATCAAGAAGAAGAATGTCCTAACCAACGTGTTGCGGCCAGACAACCACAGAAAAAAGCCGCACATCGTCATTAGCCTGCCCCAGGACTTCCGACCTGTGTCTTCCATCATCGACGTGGACATTCTCCCGGAAACGCACCGCCGGGTGCGTCTCTACAAGTACGGCACAGAGAAACCGCTGGGCTTCTACATCCGGGATGGGGCCAGCGTCCGGGTGACCCCGCACGGCCTGGAGAAGGTCCCGGGCATCTTCATCTCCAGACTCGTGCCGGGGGGCCTGGCTCAGAGCACGGGGCTGCTGGCTGTCAATGACGAAGTCCTGGAGGTGAACGGCATCGAAGTCTCCGGGAAGAGCCTCGACCAGGTCACCGACATGATGATCGCCAACAGCCGCAACCTCATCATCACCGTGCGGCCGGCCAACCAGAGGAACAACGTCGTCCGGAACAGTCGGACTTCGGGCAGCTCCGGCCAGTCGACCGACACCAGCCTCCCCAGCTGCGCGCCGCTGCCGGAGCCCAGCCTGGAGCCGGGGGAGGACGACAGCGACGAGGAGGAGGACATCGTCATCGAGGACAGCGGGGAGCCGCGGCAGATCCCCAGGGCAGCGCCCAGCGCCGAGAGCCTGCAGTCGCTCACGCAGGTAGAGCTCAGTTTTGAATCTGGGCAGAACGGTTTCATCCCTGCCAACGAAGTGAGCTTAGCACCGGTAGCGAGTGGCGCCCGCACCGAGTTCGAAACGCGTGCTCCAGATCAGAAACTCTTAGAGGAAGATGGAACAGTCATCACACTATGAGACCATCACGGCTTGAATGTCTTCTAAACGAGGATGCCACGGAGACTCTTTGTAAATTTGGCTAGTTGAAAGCATTATATACCTCTGAACAAGTGATCTGGGATAGGCATGAAAAAAAAAATAAATATATATATCTCGCAAGCTTAAAATGTTATTGAAATAGTAGTTTGATGATTCATATAAACTTTGGTGGGTTAGAGGTAAATTCAAGTCTAAAACAAAGGGGCCTTTGCTACTGAAATGATGTGCTTTTGCTATTTTGTCTATAGAGAACTGGATGTTAGCACATTTCCCAGAACTAAACACCCTAAGGACTAGATCATTTCCGTTTGAAGTGGTTGCGTATTTAACCTGCTGTGCAGAGCCTGGCTAATTTTTCCCTTAACTATATTTTTTAATTTCTAATGTGAAGAAGTCTGTCAATTCGGTACTTTGGGGACCTTGGCTCCTACATGCCAGTATTTTATTTTGACTTAAATGTTGTTCCTCTGTTGCTAATTGTAACAGGTTTTCCAAATGCTTCCCCCCCTCCCCTCAATTTCTAAGAAATCAAACCAACTGTTTTTTAGGGGCTGCTTCAACTTATAAAGCACTGAAGCAATGTTCCTGAATTAAGAAACTCTTAACAATCGATCAGATCTGGGTTTGTCCCTCCTGTGACTTCCACATTTACAAACGCATTCCATTCAGGCATCCCTTAGATGTCGTGAAAGGCAGTTCCATCGCCCCTGTTGATGTGGGAGACTCTCTCCCATGTCTTCTTGTCCTCATTCCGAATCTCATTGGAAATCATTCCTTTCTTGTTTGTGTATTTTGTTGGTCTGCTTTTATACCCTTTTAATGTGTTTGAGTAGTGTGAATGATTTTCATTTAAAAAAAAAACAAAAAAACACCCAAACTAAGAGATTTTTATACACAGGACAGCCTTGTGCACTTTTTATATGAAAGTTCTGGGTTTTCCTTAGTGGGGTTTGTAGGAACACTGCCTACACTTGATGGAAAGCATGTAGTATTCACCTTTGACAGGTAGAGCATATCTCGATTAATGTTAAGAGGCTATTTATTACTTTGTGATGCATCCACTTAGAACAAGGTAAGAGTAAGGCTGCTGACTTGCGCTCCTTGCCTGGCTTCGTCGTATGAGGTGCCCAGGCACTGCGGCAGCTTGTATGTAAAGACTGAGAATAGTGTGAGCTACACGAGTTCCCGGCTTACGGATGCTGCGCTCAGAGTTATTTATTGATTAATTTTATGGTAGGGCTAGAATGGATACCTTATAACAATTGTGTGCTAGTAAAACAATGAAGAATCGAATGACTCCGTTTTGAAGGATATTTTCTATGGTAAAAGTATATGAAGTAAAGTTGATTAAATGAAGATCACTTGACTCAGAATACTTCAACGTATTTTGTTCACATTGTACCACTAAACATATTATCACTAAACCATTAACTGCACAATGTTATGTAACACAGTGTACTTTTTGTTGAATTCATAGAAATTCTTCCACTTATTTAACCACTATTTTTTAATGGCATTCCAGGTTTAACATTCTGTTGAGTTTTACAAACTTAACTCTTGAATGGCAAAATGTTAGTAAGTAGAAGGTTACATTTCATTTATATTACGAGCGGTGCAGGGGTTCAACATTTTAAGTAAAAATACTTTCACATACTACCTCTCTTTCTCTCTCTCTCTCTCTTTTTTTTTAACAAAGTTTTAACATCAGAACTGTTCTCTTAGGAAAAGAAATACTTCAGGGCTTGACTTTTTGAACAACTTTTAACTGTAAAAATATAGATCTGTCTTGTATGTATTCATGAAAATGGAAATCAAAGCTGCTAGTGCTTCTTATTTTAACTGTCCCCCCAGAAGTATATGTCAGTGGTCTTTCCAACTGGATCTCTCATTGAAATTATTGGTGAAGTGATTGATTACTAGACATATTGTAAAACCAACAGATCTTGGTTATACAATAAAATGTCCATTCATTGGTAGTCTGAATTGTTTCAAGTGTACCTTATTAACAAAAATATCAGTGGATTCACCTTAAGATTTTATAGTACTAAATGTCAAGCTAACTGTGAATTTTGTTCTGTATCTTAAGTCAGTTTATGATAATGTCCTCATGAGCTATCAACAAAATATATGTACTTTTGTGAACTATGAATTTTCTAATTAAATTTTACATGCAACATGATTTTTACATGAATGATACTTTGTTTAAACTATCAAATGTCAGTATTTTACTACAATTTTATTATAAAATGTACATTATCACTAAATGAACTTTGATTTTAAAAATCAAATTAGCTTTAGTTGTATATTATTTTTTACAAATAAAGATAGACTTGTGTAAAGGCTGCTTTCTTGTTTGCAAAAATACATGAAAAGTCACCCAACGAGTATTTAGCAAGCACCTGAAATAGAAAATGAAAAGGGAGAAAATTGCTACGTTATAACAAGATCCTAGCTTTCTTAATTTTAAAAGCTCAACACCTAGAATTTCAGTGGTTAGGACTCCTCACTGTAACTGCCGACACCCAGCTTAGGGTTGGGGCATTTAAAATGTGGTTAAATTCAGAGAATGTAAGAGGTTATACATGATACCCATCCCAGAATTATCACTTAGATGTTTGATTGTTTGAAATTAGACAAAAGTTGTTTCTAAAGTGACAGTTTCTCTTCCAAATTCAAATTCACTTGGTTACACCTTTTATCACCACCCTAGGTATAGGTATTGCCTATATGGATTGGATTCAACTTATACTAAACATCATAAAAGGCCCGAAATAAAACACACCCTCTTCCTGAGCCGTTTCTAATTCTGAATTAGTCACCCTGTAATTGGCTAGCTTGATCTCTGCACTAACTTCTCTGCCAGGCAGCATGCAGGATGACAACCAATTCCTTCCCCCAGTTTAAAAACAGCAAATCCGCTAGGTAAAAATTCAACATCATGTACGTAGACCCCACACATCATCCATTGGTGTGGACCAGGAAAAAAAATGTGCAAGGAAAAGCCAACCCGTTTCTGGTCATTTGCCGTAACATGCTTGAGTTCATGGTCAGCAGCAACTAGTGATGGCATCTGCTCTGCTTTTCCCGTCTTTTAGACTGATGAAAGCTTTAATTATGGGTGACCAAACTTTAAGAGTTATATGTGTGTGTCAGTGACTTTGGTGGCTGAGGTCTCAACAGATTGGGGAGCACCTTAGAAGACGTGGAAAGTCTTGACATTTAAAAGCTAATGTATTCATCTAGTTGCTTTACAACATTTGATGTGTATTTTATAAATTAATGTTACGAGTTTGTATTTTATTTACAAGCTGTATTTAGGTGCCTTCCCGTTTTAAAAAGCTCTCAGTTCTCCGTGTAATAGGAAATCTTTTTTTCTAGTTCATTATAATTATCTAGTTTGCTGTAATCCCCAGGGATGGATAGCAAAGTTATTTAAGATATTATTAGTAAAGATAACATTTTTTCCATTATACAAATAATACGTAAATTCATTCACTTTTTAAAAAATGCTAAAGTTCCTTTTTTCCACGAAGCATACTGACTCATACGACACTTTGTTACAAAAAAGAAAGTGGCTGAAAATAAGAGTGTCTATAATTGACATTGGGACATTTTTGAGAGTGAACGGATTTGCTATAAATTATGCCAGAACAGCAGACACAAACTGTGTTAGGCTAAGTGTAATGTGAGTCTCTGTATTAAAGATACTGTAGTATAAAGGCTTTGAAAAGCACTTGTGAAGCACTTTGTTTTCCAGTTGAGAAATTTGCCATGGAAAATACTAGGCTATTTTTTTCCAGGTGGGGAAAAAAGCACTGCGTTGATGGCTTGCTTGCTTTCCTATTTTGAAATAATTTCAAACGTAGAACAGAGCTGCATGAAAAGTACAGCCTATACCCGTCACCCAGATCATACCACACTTGTTTTATCTCTGTTTTTCCTGAAACATCTGAGAACTGGTTGCAGAGATCAGAGCCCCTGAGCCCCTGAAGACAAGCATGAGAGAACAAGGATGTTATCCTACGCATTCCTTTATACAATCGCAGTTTGGTTATCAAATTCAAAAAATCTAACTGAGACAGTCATGGATTACACAAAAGCCGTACTAGACTCTCAACGGTTGCCCCCATAATGTCCTCTACAGAAAACTCCTCCCTCCATCCAGCATCTAATCCGAACCAGGCATTGCATTCACACGTCACATCTCTGGTCTCCTTTAGTCTGAAACAGTTGCTCAGCTTTCTGACCTTTTTCAAAAAGTAGAGACAAATTGTTTTGTAGACTGTCCCTCAATTCGAGTTTGTCTGTTTCCTCATAATTAGATTCAAGTATCTGGCAAGAACACTACGAATGCGATGTTGTATCCTCATATTACTATGCCAGGAGGCACATCGTGTCATTTTATTTCAATATTGTTGACGTTAAAACACTTAAAAAACTTCTATTCTTGTGTGTTTCCATTATTCTAATTACTCTTAGGCTGATAAACACCCACGGGACTTAGGAAAGGCATGTGTTTTCAGATCTATTCAATCCACGTTCTTAATTGTTTTCTAATTGGGGAAACAATAGAAAAATGGTGAAATGGCATGGATGTTCTTGAGTGCCATTTGCTTAAGCACTTTTGTGGACCCCAGTGATTATTTTTTCTGGCACTGACCTGAGTGGAAAGAAACCACCCCAGTGAAACTGAAATCCTGTGGTCATGTTCTCCAGAGAGCTAACTGGAGACTCCCACCTTTGGAGTCTTCTGATTATGAATACCGTAAACCCAGCTCCAATTGCTTCACTAAAAAAAAGATTTATTGGTTCACAGAGCTGAACAGTCAGGGCTAGAACTTCAGCACAGATATATTAACAGTGCGGCTGGGAGAACCTAATACAGTGAGGGGAACGGCTTGTATTTGCTTGATCCAAACGGGAGCCACGAAGCCACAGGTGTCCGAGGTGTGGCTGGTGCAACCGAGAAACTGAATGTTTAATGAGCGCATGTGTGCTGGCCGCTCAGTCGTGTCCAGCTCTACTCGAGGACTGCAGCCCGCCAGGCTCCTCTGTCCACGGGGCTCTCCAGGCAAGAATCCTGGAGTGGGTTCCTGACCCAGGGATCGAACCCACGTCTCAAAGTCTCCCGCGTTGGCAGCCCGGTTCTTCACCACTAGCGCCACCTGGGAAGCCCTTAACTCTGTGCAGTTTTAATTAATTTATTTAAAGTAGCCACATGGAGCGAGTGGCTGCTGTATTTTACAACACAGGCTAGAATCTCCATTTTTTTTTCTTTTTAAATTAATTTTTATTGGCATATAGATGCCTTATTAGAATCTCTGTTTCTGGCTTTGCTATCCTGTTTGCTACTTTTCTCAGGCAAATGACCCCTTTGTGGTGACAAAAATCTTCTGCAGCAACTCTGGCATACCCTCTGCCATTAACCACCCGCCCGGAAGGGAGCCTCCCCTTCCCGCTAATGGCAGTCGAGGCCTCAAAGCCCACTCTCCGTGGCCCCGTCCAGTTCCAGACCCACGTCTGGGCGGGCTCGGTGAGCGGCGGTACCTCCAATAGTCAGGGACTCAGGGTTCTGTCACCTCACGGAAGAATACTGTTAGGCACGCAGTCGTGTCCGGCTCTTTGCAACCCCATTCACGGAAGCACATTCCCTTCTCCAGGGGATCTTACGACCCAGGGATCGAGCTGGGTCTCCTGCGTTGTGGGTGGATTCTTTCCCGTCTGAGCCACCAGGGAAGTCTCGACAGAAGGAGCCTGTGAAAGGATAGTGAGCGCAGCGCGTCACTTGCACCTTTGTTCACGAGTGTTTGGGCGCACGTTTCTCATAAAGGGGAGAGTTAAAAGCATAAGCTGCTGTGCAAAAGGTGCACGGGGACAGACAGCAGCCCTCGCCAAGGAACATGGTAAAAGTAGAAACGAAATTTGGGGGTCCAATGGGGTGTTCTGAATTTGAAAGAAAGGTTTAAATCTCATAATAGTGACAACATTTTGGGGGGGGGTTCAGGTATTATTGTTTATTTGGCCTGCATTGACCATAACGAAATCGGATACAAATCCAGTGTACAAAGAGGACATGAACCCAATAGAAGCTTCAGTCTGACGTGGCAGAGGGACTTCAGGGCCCCTGGAAGTCCAGGGTTTAGGAATCAGTGCTCTCACTGTTGGGACCCTGGGTTCCATCCTTGCTCAGGGAACTAAGATCATGCAAGGCCCATGGCACATCGGGAGAAAAGAAAGAAATGGCAGAAAGTTCAAAGTTTACTACTTTTGAAATATAACACCAGGAGAGAATCGTGGTCTTAGTTCAGTTCAGTTCAGTTCAGTCGCTCAGTCGTGTCTGACTCTTTGCGACCCCATGAATCGCAGCACGCCAGGCCTCCATCACCAACTCCCAGAGTTCACCCAGACTCACGTCCATGGAGTCAGTGATGCCATCCAGCCATCTCATCCTCTGACGTCCCTTTCTCCTCCTGCCCCCAATCCCTGCCAGCATCAGACTCTTTTCCAATGAGTCAACTCTTTACATGAGGTGGCCAAAGTACTGGAGTTTCAGCTTTAGCATCATTCCCTCCAAAGAATTCCAGGGCTGATCTCCTTCAGAATGGACTGGTTGGATCTCCTTGCAGTCCAAGGGACTCTCAAGAGTCTCCTCCAACACCACAGTTCAAAAGCATCAGTTCTTCGGTGCTCAGCCTTCTTCACAGTCCAACTCTCACATCCGTACATGACCACAGGAAAAACCATAGCCTTGACTAGACAGACCTTTGTTGGCAAAGTAATGTCTCTGCTTTTGAATATGCTATCTAGGTTGGTCATAACTGTCCTTCCAAGGAGTAAGTGTCTTTTAATTTCATGGCTGCAGTCACCATCTGCAGTGATTTTGGAGCCCAGGAAAATAAAGTCTGATACTGTTTCCACTGTTTCCCCATCTATTTCCCATGAAGTGATGGGACCGGATGCCATGATCTTCATTTTCTGAATGTTGAGCTTTAAGCCAACTTTTTCACTCTCTTCTTTCACTTTCATCAAGAGGCTTTTGAGTTCCTCTTCACTTTCTGCCATAAGGGTGGTGTCATCTGCATATCTGAGGTTATTGATATTTCTCCCGGCAATCTTGATTCCAGCTTGTGCTTCTTCCAGTCCAGCGTTTCTCATGATGTACTCTGCATAGAAGTTAAATAAGCAGGGTGATAATATACAGCCTTGACGTACTCCTCTTCCTATTTGGAACCAGTCTGTTGTTCCATGTCCAGTTTTAACTGTTGCTTCCTGACCTGCATACAGATTTCTCAAGAGGCAGGTCAGGTGGTCTGGTATTCCCATCTCTTGAAGAATTTTCCACAGTTTATTGTGATCCACACAGTCAAAGGCTTTGGCATAGTCAAGAAAGCAGAAATAGATGTTTTTCTGGAACTCTCTTGCTTTTTCCATGATCCAGCAGATGTTGGCAATTTGATCTCTGGTTCCTCTGCCTTTTCTAAAACCAGCTTGAACATCAGGAAGTTCACGGTTCACGTATTGCTAAAGCCTGGCTTGGAGAATTTTGAGCATTACTTTACTAGCATGTGAGATGAGTGCAATTGTGTGGTAGTTTGAGCGTTATTTGGCATTGCCTTTCTTTGGGATTGGAATGAAAACTGACCTTTTCCAGTCCTGTGGCCACTGCTGAGTTTTCCAAATTTGCTGGCATATTGAGTGTAGCAATGGGTAAATGGGATGCCCAAGGGGCTGGTGCGGCGTAGGGTGGGTGGGGCTGGTAAACCAGAGTCTCCCTTTAGACACAGACACACAGCCACATAGTGGCGTTGTTACCATGTTACCACTTTGGCACATATATGCCCACTGTTGCCAGCTCTTCAAACTTTTAAGGAGATACCAGAGGGACTTCCCTGGTGGTCCAGTGGCAAAGACTGCATGCTCCCAATGCAGGGGACCCAGGTTTGATCCCTGGTCAGGGAACTAGATCTCACATGCAGCAACTGAAGATCCTGCATGCTGCAACTAAGACCCGGCACAACCGGATAAATAAAAATAGATATTTTAAAAAAGAAGATATCAGAAATCCAGAATGTCCCATGAGACATCCTGATTTTTAAAACAACTCGTGAGAGAGACCACACGGACCAGCCGGCCCCAGATGCCTGCAGGCTGCCCGTGGCCAGCGCCACCTCAGAGGCTCAGAACCGTAGACCATCGACGGCTCTCATTCCTTCACCGTGAAACCGTCTCCTGAGGACTAAATGAGGTAGTGTGTGCAGAGGGTTGAGGACAGTGCCCAGGGATTAATAAGCCGCCACTGGATGTTGGCGGTTCCATCCGTTCTCAGGGAGATGGCTGAGGCCCAGAGGGATTTGGTGACCAGCCCAGAGCGGTCCTCCAACCGTGTGACTCCAGCGAGGCCCCCAGACAGCAGCTCCAGCATCACTGGGATGCAGGTTAGAGCTGCCCACGCTCAGGCCCCACCTCTGTTCTGCAGAACAGACTCTCTGCTGGTGGGGCCCGGAGTCTACATTTTAACAAGCTCTCCCCAGGTGCTTCCTGTGTACACGACAGTCTGAAAAGTTCTGAAATCCATCTGTATCAGTCTTAGCAGAACTGCTTTAAGGAACACGGCTTATAAACGCTTCTAAAATTCATAAAGATGTACAGAAACCTTCATTTTCTTGTCTGGCGTATACCGTGCTGTTAACTTGGCAAAAGCAAGCTTCGGTCTCCAGCCCCCTGTGCAAGGGATCCCACTTCCTTATATTAGTATAATCTGACTTTCCAGAATTGCAGCGTTGATCAAATATAGTAACTCCCCATAGAAATCATTAGAGGCGTGCAGAAACAAGCCTTGGAAAACTCCGGGCTGGATTTTTGTGTCGGGCTATCCAGCAAAAGGGAAGACGAAAAAGGCTAGAATCTGATGAACAGTCCCACCCGCAGATGGTATCAGTACAGCATTCCTTTCCTGTCCCATCCCCCAGCAACGCCTGAGACGACAGTTGAATAGCATTCACGGCATTGTTCCATGCCAACCTGGAGCAGGTTCCACTCGATGAAAGAACAAGGTGCTGTTCTTATGGAACATAGGAGTCCTGTTCCCAGGCTCTCTGTCCTGTGCTAGCTTTAAATCTGTGCTGGGTAGTCAGCTGCAAATCAGGTTTTCCCCAACATTCCCAGAAGCCTGCAGCTGCTGTCTCAGGTATGTGCCCGGGGTGACTCAGGTAAAACTCTGTATGCTTAGTGACTCAGAAACGAAATCATTAACTTGGTGAAATGTTACCTGCCAAGCCTGGGTAGAGGGACCTTGAAAAAGAGGGCTTTAGAATGTGGGCCTTCCAATAATGCCGTGATGGTGACGGCATGGGAACAGCAGTCCTGGTCAGTGTTGCTTCTCGGGCGGACCGGTGACTCACCCCAGAATCATCTGGGACCAGAAAGAAGCTCCAATCAGTCACTCTCAGGAGGAACAATCCGCACCAGGTATCTTACCAAGAATGCAGATTTCATCTGTGTGAATCTCTATCTGGTAAAGCAGGAAAGTGTGGGAAAGGATTCTTGGTTTAGAAACACACACACAGGTAACTTTTGCTGGGTGGAGGCAAGTCTACTGTTTTATTAGCATTCAAAACCCTCACCAGGAATTCAAGTGGATGCTAGGCTTATGTTCAGATATTTGAAATGAAGATAAAATGGACTAACAGCTTTAACGGTGCAATATGTTGAACACTGCACAACATATATTAACCAACTGGACAATCGTGGGGTGACGTAACCATACACTTAGGAGCACAGGTACAGGGAAAAGCCCTGGAATTAAACGGAAAACCCACCATTCAGGCCTGAACAGAAGTCCTTGGCTGCTGACAGAATCTCCCCTTGACTTCAGACTTGAGACAAACCGAGCGAGTCTGTCAGACACACACAGACAGCTTTTAACTAGTTGATTTTTAAACTGAGTACATGCATTTACACACACACACAAATCTAGTCTGCTGGCATGTGGAATTAACATTAACGTACTGAAAAAAAAAGATTAAAAGGGACTTCCTGGGAGTCCAGTAGATAAGACTCGGCATTTCCACTGCAAGGGGCACAGTTTCGATCCCTGGTTGGGTTGGGGAACTAGGATCTTGCAGCCCACCTGGTGTGGCCCTAAATAAAAAAATTTTAAAATCTATAACATTAACATAATGTACACTTCTGGCACAAAATGCCATACAAAATGCCAGAAGTGGAAATGTTAGTTGCTCAGTCATGTCTGACTCTGTGACCTCATGGACTGTAGCCCCCAGTCTCCTCTGTCCACAGAATTCTGCAGGCAAGCATACTGGAGTGGGTTGCCATTCCCTTCTCCGGGGGATCTTCCCAAGCCAGGGATCAAACCTGGGTCTCCTGCATTGGCAGGGTAATTCTTTACCATCTGAGCCACTGGGGAAGCCCACAAAATGCTACGCAATACTTGAAAAATAACTTCAAACAAATCTCACCCCGAAATGGCCATTGTAATAATTTTCCAGTCCCCTGTGGAAAACAAGAGTAAAACCTTTGCAATAAAATCGTCACAGTTTTGTTGCTGCCCATGAAGGTTCTTCTAGCGAGCTGGCCTCCACGGCTCCCTCTGCCCCCGCGGGGCCTTGGCTGGTGCTCTCAGGGCCCATGCCCAGTGGGGCTGGCGTGTGCCTCCACCAGCCAAGCCGACAGGGGAGGGAGAGGAAGTAAACAGGGAGGGGAGAGAGCCAGGAGAGGAGGCCGAGTGGCCGGGAAGCTGGCCAAATGGCAAAGGGCTGAATGGGCTACATCAGCTTCTGACAGCGCCTCAGATATCCCCGATGTCCTGTCCCGCTGCTATGTGAATGCCAGGGGAACACAAAACCCCTCTGCCTGGTTGTCACCAAGAATTCATAAATGTTGCTTTTTAAAACAGCACGTTTAGCAGAGCAAAATGTTCATGATTTTGAAGGATGAAAAGCTGGAGACAGAAGGTGAGGTCACCTTGACGTCTCTTAATCAAGTTGTGAAGTTCAAGTTCAGCCTGCCAACTTCTTGTTTTAATCATGGTTAGCGTTTTTCCTCTTTTGCAGGGTTTACGCTTGAATGTCGAAGACTTCTAGGAGGGAGGCAAGATACAAGACTGATAATGCTGATCGGATTGGGGGGTTTTCTTTCCCTCTCCTCTTTTAGCCTTGCAAAGACAAATAATGGTTAAGGATGGATAAAATATTTAACAGTGACCATGCATAATTTATTCCTGAGTTGTTGCTTATTTCCAGCTGAATAGTTTGCTCTCAATTAGGACTTCTCAGAACCGCCATGTCTCCTTGACAAACTGACATTAGGCTTATTTTCACTCTTTTCTTCCTAAGGCTAATTGTTTTTAATCTTTGTTGTGGTTGTTGAAGTACTCATTCCTAGATGTTCTTTTTATCAATAACAAAAATCAAAACTGGAGGCAAAGTTTTTTTTTTTTTTTTTTAATATTTATTCCTGGGTCTGACTCAGCTTACTCAGAGCTTCAGAGACAATCTGGGAAAGACAAAAGTATACTTGCATATATAACTGCCTCTTCTGTGTGCTTAGCAGCTCAGCTGTGTCCGACTCTGAGACCCAGTGGACTGTAGCCCACCAGGCTCCTCTGACCCTGGGATTCTCCAGGCAAGAATACCAGAGTGGGTAGCCATTCCCTGCTCCAGGGGATCTTCCCAACCCAGGGATTGAACCCAGGTCTCCTGCATTGCAGATGGATTCTTTACTGTCTGAGCTATCAGGGAATGAAATTATGGACGCAAGACTGGCTAAGGAAGCTGTGTGTCCAGTGAAGTAATATATGACTTCAGAAGAAATTTTAGGGAAAAAGGCATATAAAAAAATAATCTGTCCCCTCTCCCTAAAAAAAGCACTATTCAGAAATAACCACTCAAGTGTTTTGGCACATATGCACATCAATATATGCTTATTACCTAATGTGTGTTTCGATGGGAATAGGATGTTGCATACATGTAAATTATGCTGCAGTTTGCTTTCTTCAGAGGACAATATATTGTGAATGTCTTTGTTCTGCCAGTACAGCGCTGCATCGCTTATAAGGGCTTCCTCGTTCTTTGTTATATAGATGAACTTTCATTTTATAAAACCCAATTCCCTATCATTTGCTGCTTCTATTTTTTTCACAATTATAAACAGTGTTGTGGTAAACAGCTTTGTAAATACATCTTTTTATTCTTTGTTCAATTAGTTCCTTAGGATAGATTTCTAGAAGAGGAAATCTGGACATGGAATCTAATTAGATCATTACATCAACACATATGTATTTTTTTTTTTTTTTGGAGGTGGGGGCCATTGGTTCCTGAATATATCCAATTCCCTTCTGGGAAGGTTGTTCTAATTTACATCCTCACCAGAGATATGTGTGAGTTGTTTTCCCACTCCAAAACACCTGATTTATTATTTTTATGCTCTTCCTAACTTCAGTTCAGTTCAGTTTAGTCGCTCAGTCATGTCCAACTCTTTGCACCCCCATGAATCACAGCACGCCAGGCCTCCCTGTCCATCACCAACTCCCGGAGTTCACTCAGACTCACGTCCATTGAGTCAGTGATGCCATCCAGCCATCTCATCCTCTGTCATCCCCTTCTCCTCCTGCCCCCAATCCCTCCCAGAATCAGAGACTTTTCCAATGAGTCAACTCTTCGCATGAGGTGGCCAAAGTACTGCAGTTTCAGCTTTAGCATCATTCCCTCCAAAGAAATCCCAGGGCTGATCTCCTTCAGAATGGCCTGGTTGGATCTCCTTACAGTCCAAGGGACTCTCAAGAGTCTCCTCCAACACCACAGCTCAAAAGCATCAGTTCTTCGGTGCTCAGCCTTCTTCACAGTCCAACTCTCACATCCATACATGACCACAGGAAAAACCATAGCCTTGACTAGATGGACCTTTGTTGGCAAAGTAATGTCTCTGCTTTTGAATATGCTATCTAGGTTGGTCATAACTTTCCTTGCAAGGAGTAAGCGTCTTTTAATTTCATGGCTGCAGTCACCATCTGCAGTGATTTTGGAGCCCAGAAAAATAAAGTCTGACACTGTTTCCACTGTTTCCCCATCTATTTCCCATGAAGTGATGGGACCGGATGCCATGATCTTCGTTTTCTGAATGTTGAGCTTTAAGCCAACTTTTTCACTCTCTTCTTTCACTTTCATCAAGAGGCTCTTTAGTGCCTCCTTGCTTTCTGCCATAAGGGTGGTGTCATCTGCATATCTGAGGTTATTGATATTTCTCCCGGCAATCTTGATTCCAGCTTGTGCTTCTTCCAGTCCAGCGTTTCTTATGATGTACTCTGCATAGAAGTTAAATAAGCAGGGTGACAATATAGAGCCTTGATGTATTATTTTTCCTATTTGGAACCAGTCTGTTGTTCCATGTCCAGTTCTAACTGTTGCTTCCTGACCTGCATACAGATTTCTCAAGAGGCAGGTCAGGAGGTCTGGTATTCCCATCTCTTGAAGAATTTTCCACAGTTTATTGTGATCCACACAGTCAAAGGCTTTGGCATAGTCAATAAAGCAGAAATAGATGTTTTTCTGGAACTCTCTTGCTTTTTCCATGATCCAGCGGATGTTGGCAATTTGATCTCTGGTTCCTCTGCGTTTTCTAAAACCAGCTTGAACATCTGGAAGTTCACAGTTCACGTATTGCTAAAGCCTGGCTTGGAGAATTTTGAGCATTACTTTACTAGCATGTGAGATGAGTGCAATTGTGCAGTAGTTTGAGCATTCTTTGGCATTGCCTTTCTTTCCTAACTTAGTAGGGGGGAAAAGTATGTCTTTATTTTACTTTGAATATCTTTGGCTATTAATCTGAAGGACTTTTAAAAAATTGTTTATTGGTATTTCTTCTTTTATTAGCTTCTCTATTTGGGTCATTTACAAAACATTTTAAAAACTGAGATATCAGGGAATTTTTTTGGTAGTCTAGGTAAGGTAGGATAAGACTCCATGCTCCCAATGCAGGGGACCTAGGTTTGATCCCTGGTTGGGGAAATAAGAACCCACATGCCACAAATAAGAGCTGCCACTAAAGATCCTGCATGCCAAGACTAAGACCCAGTGCAACCAAATAAATAAATAAAAATATTTTTTAAAAAATTAAAAATGAGTTATTGGTCTTTCCTTAACATGTTTTATAGATTAAGGAAGTAAACCTTTTGGTCATCATTTTTTCCTAACTAGACATTTGCTCCTTACTATGTTTATCATAGTAAGAATCGCCTGCCAAGCAGGAGATGCAGGTTCGATCCCTGGGTCAGGAAGAATCCCTGGAGGAGGGTGTGACAGCCCACTCCAGTAATCTTGCCTGGAGAATTCCGTGGACAGAGGAGCCTGGTGGGCTGAAGTCCACGGGGTCGCAAAGAGATGGAGACGACTTAGGACTAAACAGTAGCCTCATGTTTATCATTGGCTTTTGTATTTATCCTGTAGGAATTTATTATTTTCCATGGTAAAATCCTTGATTCGTTTTTCTAGTAGTTTCCCTCACAAATTATATAAATGTTTACCCAACTTTTATTCTAAGTTCTATCCTTCTATGACTGTTCTTACCTTTAAATATTTAATCCATATGATAATTATCTGGCCATCAGGCAAAAGTAAGGATCTGAGGTTTTTTTTGAAATGCTCCATTGATTATTCTCACATAATGTGCTGAATGAGACGCTGCTTTTTACTGAACTGTAATTCCACTTTAATCATTTGCTGATTTCTTAGATGTCCTTGGGTTTGTTTTGGCCAAATCACTGACTTGTTTCTCTGTCTTCTCTGCGGCTGTTTCATGCTGTTTTGATTATTGAAGCTTCAAAATACATTTTAGTGTCTACAGAGCAAATCCTCTTCTTCCTCCTCAAGAATTTACTTTTTACAAAATCAGTTATTCGGATGAAAAATAAATGCACATGACTCAAACAACCAAAAAAGTTTTTAAAAGTTTATGGTCTAAAGAAAACGGCAGCTTCCAAAGGGCTCCCACCAGCAAGACCTGCCCAGAGCTGCTGCTGCCCGTGTCTGTCCACGCCGCGAGCCCCAGCTGCGCCTCCCCACCCAGCCTCTGCAGGAGACCCCCCAGTATCAGGGGGTGATACAACCGTGATTCCACTGAACTGGGAGTTAGAGCTGCCACTCAAGCACTTCAGATTCGGGGCTTTCCTGGTGGCTCAGTGAGTAAGAATCCACCTGCCAATGCAGGGGGCACAAGCTCCACCCCTGATCCGAGAAGACCCCACACGCCACACGGCAACTACACCCCTGCACCGCAGCCACGCAGCTGCAGTCCAGGCCCCGGGAGCCGAAACCGTGGAGCCCGCCCGCTCTAGAGCCTGTGCTGTGCTGTGAGAGACGCCGCCGCAGTGAGAGGCCCGTGGACCCCAGCTAGAGAGTGGCCCTGCTCACCCAGCTAGAGAAAGCCGGCTCGCAGCGGTGAGGACCCAGTGCGGCCAAAAATAAACGAATAAATATTAAATTATTTAAAAAATCAGATTCCTCATGCCTCTGGAACAACAGGCAAAGGAAGGAATTGCGGTGTGAGCTGGCGTAGTTGATCCTCATTACCAAGTGGAAACTAATCTACTATTCCAAAACGGGGGAGGATTACCTGGCATAGGAACACTTCTGCTACTTGAAATGAGTCACCCATGAAGTGAATGGAAGGACACCCAGTTCAGTCAGTCGCTCAGTCGTGTCCGACTCTTTGCGACCCCATGGACTGCAGCACGCCAGGCCTCCCTGTCCATCACCAACTCCCGGAGTCCCCCCAAACCCATGTCCATTGAGTCGGGGATGCCATCCAACTATCTCATCCTCCTGCCTTCAATCTTTCCCAGCATCAGGGTCTTTTTCAATGAGTCAGCTCTTCACATCAGGTGGTCAAGCTATTGGAGCTTCAGCTTCAGCATCAGTCCTTCCAGTGAATATTCAGGACTAATTTCCTTTAGGATGGACT
The DNA here is from genome assembly GCF_019923935.1 of Bubalus bubalis. Classification (NCBI taxonomy): domain Eukaryota; kingdom Metazoa; phylum Chordata; class Mammalia; order Artiodactyla; family Bovidae; genus Bubalus; species Bubalus bubalis. The sequence goes on along the minus strand of NC_059170.1, from coordinate 4,740,286 downwards.
GGCTGGATCTCCTTGCAGTCCAAGGGACTCTCAAGAGTCTTCTGCAACACCACAGTTCACTACTGCCCAATAAAAAAAATTGAAGGCTAAATAGAGGATGTCTTCTCTCTCCTCCTCCCTGGCTGTGGGGATGTTTTAAGTTTAGCCAACTGGATGCTCCCACCTGCCACCTGAAGGTGACTGAAAGAACCTGAAACATTTGGAGATGTTTATGGCAGCAGCAGCAGAACCAGGAGGTTTCCCATTCATGCCGCTCCTGCAGCCTGACCCTGGGCTATGCTCTCAGCTGCCTGACCTCTTCACTCTTGCACATCTTTCATGCCTGGTGCTTCAGCTTTCTTCTCAGTTCTATGAGGTCCCAGAAATCCTTCCAGTAAATTTCTTTTTTGCTTAAAAAAAAAAAAAAAAAACTACATGGTGAAAACACTTTCACCTCCTTTGGTTCCCAGTTTACCCAACAGTTTCCCTTCCCTCAGGTAACACTTACAATTTGTTTCTTGCTTATCTCTCCATAGACTTTTTTAAACATAAACCACACAGTACAGAAATGCGTTATGTTTCCTCTTCTTATTATATAAAAATAGCATTTTCCACCCTTTTCTCTCATTTAATGTATTTTGGTAATCTTCCCACATCACTAGATAAAAATCTTCCCCATTCATTTTATCTCTATTCTTTTTTCTAAAGACAAACTTTAAATTGTGGCATCATATTAGAGTCACAGGAAGGTTTCACAGCATCACCCAGCTCCCTCTGATGCAAACATGTTACACCACCACGGTACATTTGTCAAAACTAGAAATTAACATTGGTACGTGTCTTCATCTACTGTGGTTGCCATAACAAAATACCACAGGCTGGGTGGCTTGAACAATAGAAGTGTATTGCCTCACAGTTGTGGAGTTTGGACGTCCAAGATCAAGGTGCTGGCGTGGCTTACTTCAGGAGGGCTGCTTCTCTCTGTGCCCTCACGTGGCCTCTCCTCTGTGCAAGAGAGAGGGGGCTCGAGCTTGCGGGCATGTCTTCTCATAAAGACCTAAAGGCACAGATCTTATAGTATCAGGGTCACACCCTTATGGTCTTATTTCAGTTCAGTTCAGTTCAGCCGCTCAGTCGTGTGTTTGAGTTCAAAAGCATCAATTCTTTGGCGCTCAGCCTTCTTCATAGTCCAACTCTCACATCCATACATGACCACAGGAAAAACCATAGCCTTGACTAGACAGACCTTTGTTGGCAAAGTAACGTCTCTGCTTTTGAATATGCTATCTAGGTTGGTCATAACTTCCCTTCCAAGGAGTAAGCATTGTTTAATTTCATGGCGGTTATTTCCTTAGAGGCCTCGTCTCCAGATACACCCACACTAGGGGTTAGAGCTTCAATATATGAACTTGGGAAAGGGGAAGAGGATCAACTATTCAGTCTATACCAGGACATTACTACTCACTGAACTTTAGACTTTATTTGAATTTCACCATTTTTCCAATAATATCTCCTTTCTGTTCCAGGATCTAGTCCAGGATACTACACTGCATTTAATCTCCATTCATGTTTTGAACCCTGGTTTGGGGAACTAAGATCCCACATGCTGCGTGGTGTAGCCAAAAACATTTTTTAAAAAATAAAAAAGAGATTCTTCTGGCTTCTAATTCACATTTCTTGAGGAATAGTGGTTCCAAGTCATTGGACAGATTGGCTGAACCAGAATCTGCATTTTACCAAAATCCCCAGGAGATGTATCATTCACCTGATACACTGAAGTTTAGGAAGCAGTGATCTAGAGGTGAGTTCCAACCAGAGCAGAAACCCCATCTGTACAGTCCCTGAGTATTGGGGTACAGTCTGGGAGGTGGTGCCCAGCTCTGCTTGAATTGCCCCCAAGGGGTGGGGTTCACCACTCCTGGACCCTATCTGCTGATTCACATACAGCTCAACTTCAGATACTTTCCCCTCACTTTGCGATGAAATTCTCTTCCCTTTAGTAATACCTTTGTACGTGTTTCCGCTTGCTGTGTAACACATTCCCACAAACTCCGAGGCCTACAATCAACACACATGTGTCATCTGAGTTTCTGGGGGTCAGAAGTCTAGGTACAGTTACACATCCAGGTCACTTGTGGTAGAATATTCATTTTCTGCTTCTGTAGGACTGAGGCCCTGGACTCTGGAGGCACCAGCCTTTCCTGCCCGTAGGCCCCAGGGGGTGGAGCACAACATGGCTGCTAGCCTTCCTCCAGGCCAGCGGGAGAATGCCTCCCTGAGTCGTTCCAGCTCTGACCTCTAAAGCCGCTTTAAGGGCGCCTCTGATTAGGTGAGGTCCACCCAAGATAAGTTCCTTTTTGATTAACTACCAAGACACCTTAGAGAACAGGGCTTCCCTGGTGGCTCAGATGGCACAGAATCTGCCTGCAATGCCAGAGACCCAGGTCCATTCGCCTGGAGTAGGAAAGGGCAGCCCACTCCAGTATTCTTGTCTGGGAAATCCCATGGACAGAGGAACCTGGAGGGCTACAGTCCATGGGGTCACAAAGAGTGGAACATGACTGAATGACTTTCACCTACTTCTTTAGCAAGTCAACTAACCAGTAACCTCATCACAGGAAGGCTAGCCCACTATCTCCTCTGGTTCCACCCATACGTGGGGATGAGGTGCGGTCCACCGGTGGGCTGGAATTCCACACAACTCCAGAGCGTGCCATAAACACTATCGTCTGTGAGTGGCGTCCTGGAGTTTTGCAATGACCAGCCTGCACAGCCAGGCAGGTGGGAGTGCTCTGAACTTTCATGTTCCTGGCTCAGTTGTTCTTTTCTCAGAAGCCCCACAGAACTCCTTGACGCCTTCCTGGCAATATTCCTTTAGATAATCCAAACTTTCTCCTGGCAAAAGAGCTCCAGCCCCTTCAAACTGTCATCACATGTCATAAAGTCACATGACCATCACATGATATCAGTTCAGTTCAGTTGCTTAGTCGTGTCCGACTCTCTGCGACCTCATGGACTGCAGCACGCTAGGCTTCCCTGTCCATTACCAACTCCTGGAGCTTGCTCAAACTCATGTCCATCGAGTCAGTGATGCCATCCAACCATCTCATCCTCTGTCGCCCCCTTCTCTTCCTGCCTTCAATCTTTCCCAACATCAGGGTCTTTTTTAATGAGTCAGTTCTTCACATTAGGTGGCCAAAGTATTAAGCTTCAGCATCAGTCCTTCCAATGAATATTCAGGACTGATTTCCTTTAGGATGGACTGGTTGGATCTCCTTGCAGTCCAAGGGACTCTCAAGAGTCTTCTCAAACACCACAGTTCAAAAGCATCAATTTTTTTGGTGCTCAGCTTTCTTTACGGTGCAACTCTCATATCCATGCATGACCACTGGAAAAACCATAGCTTTGACTAGACAGACCTTTGTCGCAAAGTAATGTCTCTGCTTTTCAATATGCTGTCTAGGTTTGTCATAGCTTTTCTTCCAAGGATCAAGTGTCTTTTAATTTCATGGCTGCAGTCAAGATCTGCAGTGATTTTAGAGCCCAAGAAAATAAAGTCTGTCACTGTTTCCATTGTTTCCCCATCTATTTGCCATGAAGTGATGACCTGATGGGACTTCCCTGGTGGCTCAGACGGTAAAGTGTCTGTCTACAATGCGAGAGACCTGGACTCAATCCCTGGGTTGGGAAGATTCCCTGGAGAAGGAAATGGCAACCCATTCCAGTACTCTGGCCTTGAAAATGACCTGATAAACAGTAGGCCACAGGTTCCTCTGTCTATGGGATTCTCTGGGCAAGAAATCTGGAGTAGGTTGCCATTTCCTCCTCCAGGGCATCTTTCCGACCCAGGGACTGAGCCCACATCTCTTACATCTCCTGCATTGGCAGGCGGGTTCTTTACTACTAGTGCCAGCTGAGAAGTCCCATGAACGTCACATCGGTCATAAACTGACTTTATGTTCAGTTTGTCTCAACAGTTGTTGTTTAGTCGCTAAGTTGTGTCTGACTCTTTTGCAACCCCATGGACTGTAGCCCACCATGCTCCTCTGTCCATGGGATTTTCCAAGCAAGAATACTGGAGTGGGTTTCCATTTCCTTCTGCAGGATCTTCCTGACCAGGGATCGAACCTGGGTCTCCTGCACTGCAGGTACGTTCATTACCACTGACCTACCGGGAAGCCCTTGCCTGGACAGACATTTATTAAATGCGTTCTTGGTGATCAAATCCTTGTCACCATCAGCTATGTTACCTATCTGGCCATTTTCTCTGTCCTCCCTGGAAAACACTCTAGTTTGTCGATATTCCACTTATAATGTAGGATTTATTGAGCAATTACTGTATGCCATCCAGTGCTTAAAGCAGTTGATGTAGACTGTCTCATTGAATCATGTCAGCAGCACCATGAAGTTGTGTCATGTCACTTTATTGATGAGGAAATTCAGGCACAGAGAAGTTACGTAACCCCACCGAGGTCACACAGCTTTTGGAGGCTGGCACGCAGACAGCCTGACTCCAGAGCCTGTGCTGTCCGTCACTGTCCCAGAGGCTCACTCTGAACCTGGCAGGGGCCCTTCAGGAGCCAGAAGACTGTCCACGTCTCACTCTTGGTCCTGCATTCTGTATGTTTTAATTAAAGCATCCTCATTCTCATTGCCTTTATAGCAACTGTGTTATTTCACTGTTTTTAAGGGTTTTTTTCTTTTTTTTTTTTTAATTTTATTTTATTTTTAAAACTTTACATAATTGTATTAGTTTTGCCAAATATCAAAATGAATCCGCCACAGGTATACATGTGTTCCCCACCCTGAACCCTCCTCCCTCCCCATACCATCCCTCTGGGTCGTCCCAGTGCACTAGCCCCAAGCATCCAGTATCGTGCATCGAACCTGGACTGGCAACTCGTTTCATACATGATATTTTACATGTTTCAATGCCATTCTCCCAAATCTTCCCACCCTCTCCCTCTCCCACAGAGTCCATAAGACTGTTCTATACATCAGTGTCTCTTTTGCTGTCTCGTACACAGGGTTATTGTTACCATCTTTCTAAATTCCATATATATGCGTTAGTATACTGTATTGGTGTTTTTCTTTCTGGCTTACTTCACTCTGTATAATAGGCTCCAGTTTCATCCACCTCATTAGAACTGATTCAAATGTATTCTTTTTAATGGCTGAGTAATACTCCATTGTGTATATGTACCACAGCTTTCTTATCCATTCATCTGCTGATGGACATCTAGGTTGCCTCCATGTCCTGGCTATTATAAACAGTGCTGCGATGAACATTGGGGTACACGTGTCTCTTTCCCTTCTGGTTTCCTCAGTGTGTATGCCCAGCAGTAGGATTGCTGGATCATAAGGCGGTTCTATTTCCAGTTTTTTAAGGAATCTCCACACTGTTCTCCATAGTGGCTGTACTCGTTTGCATTCCCACCAACAGTGTAAGAGGGTTCCCTTTTCTCCACACCCTCTCCAGCATTTATTACTTGTAGACTTTTGGATCGCAGCCATTCTGACTGGTGTGAAATGGTACCTCATGGTTTTGATTTGCATTTCTCTGATAATGAGTGATGTTGAGCATCTTTTCATGTGTTTGTTAGCCATCTGTATGTCTTCTTTGGAGAAATGTCTATTTAGTTCTTTGGCCCATTTTTTGATTGGGTCATTTATTTTTCTGGAGTTGAGCTGTAGGCGTTGCTTGTATATTTTTGAGATTAGTTGTTTGTCAGTTGCTTCATTTGCTATTATCTTCTCCCATTCTGAAGGCTGTCTTTTCACCTTGCTAATAGTTTCCTTTGATGTGCAGAAGCTTTTAAGGTTAATTAGGTCCCATTTGTTTATTTTTGCTTTTATTTCCAATATTCTGGGAGGTGGGTCATAGAGGATCCTGCTGTGATGTATGTCAGAGAGTGTTTTGCCTATGTTCTCCTCTAGGAGTTTTATAGTTTCTGGTCTTACGTTTAGATCTTTAATCCATTTTGAGTTTATTTTTGTGTATGGTGTTAGAAAGTGTTCTAGTTTCATTCTTTTACAAGTGGTTGACCAGATTTCCCAGCACCACTTGTTAAAGAGATTGTCTTTTCTCCATTGTATATTCTTGCCTCCTTTGTCAAAGATAAGGTGTCCATATGTGCGTGGATTTATCTCTGGGCTTTCTATTTTGTTCCATTGATCTATATTTCTGTCTTTGTGCCAGTACCATACTGTCTTGATAACTGTGGCTTTGTAGTAGAGCCTGAAGTCAGGTAGGTTGATTCCTCCAGTTCCATTCTTCTTTCTTAAGATCGCTTTGGCTATTCGAGGTTTTTTGTATTTCCATACAAATTGTGAAATTATTTGTTCTAGTTCTGTGAAGAATACTGTTGGTAGCTTGATAGGGATTGCATTGAATCTATAAATTGCTTTGGGTAGTATACTCATTTTCACTATATTGATTCTTCCAATCCATGAACATGGTATATTTCTCCATCTATTAGTGTCCTCTTTGATTTCTTTCACCAGTGTTTTATAGTTTTCTATATATAGGTCTTTAGTTTCTTTAGGTAGATATATTCCTAAGTATTTTATTCTTTCCGTTGCAATGGTGAATGGAATTGTTTCCTTAATTTCTCTTTCTGTTTTCTCATTATTAGTGTATAGGAATGCAAGGGATTTCTGGGTGTTGATTTTATATCCTGCAACTTTACTATAGTCATTGATTAGTTCTAGTAATTTTCTGGTGGAGTCTTTAGGGTTTTCTATGTAGAGGATCATGTCATCTGCAAATAGTGAGAGTTTTACTTCTTCTTTTCCAATTTGGATTCCTTTTATTTCTTTTTCTGCTCTGATTGCTGTGGCCAAAACTTCCAAAACTATGTTGAATAGTAATGGTGAAAGTGGGCACCCTTGTCTTGTTCCTGACTTCAGAGGAAATGCTTTCAATTTTTCACCATTGAGGATAATGTTTGCTGTGGGTTTGTCATATATAGCTTTTATTATGTTGAGGTATGTTCCTTCTATTCCTGCTTTCTGGAGAGTTTTTATCATAAATGGATGTTGAATTTTGTCAAAGGCTTTCTCTGCATCTATTGAGATAATCATATGGTTTTTATTTTTCAATTTGTTAATGTGGTGTATTACATTGATTGATTTGCGGATATTGAAGAATCCTTGCATCCCTGGGATAAAGCCCACTTGGTCATGGTGTATGATCTTTTTAATGTGTTGTTGGATTCTGATTGCTAGAATTTTGTTAAGGATTTTTGCATCTATGTTCATCAGTGATATTGGCCTGTAGTTTTCTTTTTTTGTGGCATCTTTGTCAGGTTTTGGTATTAGGGTGATGGTGGCCTCATAGAATGAGTTTGGAAGTTTACCTTCCTCTGCAATTTTCTGGAAGAGTTTGAGCAGGATAGGTGTTAGCTCTTCTCTAAATTTTTGGTAGAATTCAGCTGTGAAGCCGTCTGGACCTGGGCTTTTGTTTGCTGGAAGATTTTTGATTACAGTTTCAATTTCCGTGCTTGTGATGGGTCTGTTAAGATTTTCTATTTCTTCCTGGTCGAGTTTTGGAAAGTTGTACTTTTCTAAGAATTTGTCCATTTCTTCCACGTTGTCCATTTTATTGGCATATAATTGTTGATAGTAGTCTCTTATGATCCTTTGTATTTCTGTGTTGTCTGTTGTGATCTCTCCATTTTCATTTCTAATTTTATTGATTTGATTTTTCTCCCTTTGTTTCTTGTGTTTTTAAGTTATATTTAAAATCAATTAAAAAATTCTGTCGGGGGAAAAAAAAAAAATTCTGTCGGGCTTCCCTGGTGGCACAGTGGTAAAGAATCTGCCTGCCAATACAGGAGACAAGGGTTTGATCCCTGATCAAGAGAGATTAAAAACCTATCTTTTGGGCTTCCCTGGTGGTCCAGTGGTTAAGAATCCACCTTGCAATGCAAGGGACACCGGTTCGATCCCTGGTCT